>NC_134711.1:179012604-179629854 GCF_049634645.1 Pelodiscus sinensis
CCTCACTTTCAAACAGATGATACAAGAATAAATCAACATCCAAGCTGGAGCCTTACCCTCAAATTTGAAGTCTGGAAATTTTGTCAGGTCTCCCCCACCATACAACCGCTGAATTTTGGAAATTTCTTCAGTCATGTCTTTCTGGTATTCAGGGCCTACATCAGCTGGACCACCACTTTTCCTAAATGCAGAAAATTTCCAATGACAATTTTGATACGCAACATTTTATACTGATTTACCATTTAAGAGCATAATCTAAAGTAAACGAAATGGCTATAAACCCTCCAATAAAGTAATTAAAATATTGAAAAAAACAGAAGTAAAGAGCATATGCTAGGAGGGAATTTTTCCCTGCAGCATTTTAATCCAGACATTTTAGCTTAACTAATGCTAGAGGAGGATTTAATAAAAATAAACATATTGCAACAATATTACAACCGTTCCTTAAATAGTGTAAGTTCTACAACTTATCCATTAATTTTATCCTGGCCTTAATTACTGCTTTAGCGCAGATGCTGTGCTCACTGCTATAAAGAGCATGAAGAAATGGCTCCTGCACTGTTTACAATCTAAACCCACAAAAGAGTTCCCAGATGGAATTAGAAAAAGAATTATACAACTGTAAAAAGCTCTTCAATATAGTAAGAATAATCCCCACTAATAGTAAAAATAGCTACCCCACCAGTTTTAATTTTGTAGAGAGAGTCAAAATACAATTGCCTAAATGTAATCTCTCTCTGGTGCCAGCTGCAGTTTTAAGATAACTGTAGTTAAACCAGGTGTGGACAGGGTCTCAATGCCCCAACAACAATACACTATTTTCTCATTTCAGTCTCCAAATCCACACCTGCAGAATCCCCTAAGGCAGTGGTCTCCAACCTTTTTATACCGAAGATCACTTTTTAAATCTCAGAACAGGCGAAGATCTACCCCTCTACCCCTTCCTTGAAGCCCTGCCCTCTCTATTCTCCTCCTGTCCATCACTTGCTATCCCCAGCCCTTACTTACAAACTCCGATAAACAGTTGATTTTTAAATTATGCAATATATAAAATTAAAATGTTTATAGTTATGAAAAATGGTCTGTTTTTTATTCATGCTATTTACATCTAAAATGAAGCATTTATAATTATACATTTTGTGGGGACTGAGTTCTGTGGCTGGGGGCAGGGGAGAGGGAACAGGGTGCTGGGAGGGCAGAGGACAGGGTTCTGCAGCAGGGGACAGGGTGTCAGTGGGGACAGAGTTCAGGGAGTGGGGATTGAAATGGGGACAGAATTCTGTAGCTGGGGTCAGGGGCCAGTGGCAGCAGAGAGTCCCCTGCATCTGCCTGCTCCCAGGATTCCCCCCTCCCCCCCGGGGAAGCCAGCACATGCCTCTTCCATGCCTGACTCCCCCCACCCCCCCGTAGTGTGTGCCTGCCCCGTGCCAACCACTCCTCCTGCAGCAGGGCCAAACCCCCACAGGCGCCTGCCCTGGGGCCAAACCCCCTTTCCACAGCGCAGTCCGGCCCGGCCCATCCCCTTTCTTCTCTCAGCGTGGCCAACCCTCGCAGGCACCTGTCCCAGGGCCAAACCCTCCTCCCATAGCACAGCACAGCAACCCCCTCCTGCAGCATGGCCAACCCCTGAAGGTGCCTGCCCCCGGGGCCAAACCCCCCTCCCACAGCACAGCCAACCCCTGCAGGGCCAAACCTCCCTCCCATGGCGCAGCCTGGCCTGGCCCAGCCAACTCCCTCCCCTCCCGCCATGCGGCCAAACCCCAGGGCCGACCCCCACTCCAGAGGTGCAGGGAAACCTCAGCACTCCTCTTTCAGGGCCGACACCCCCTCCCTCAGCCTGCAACAGAGCTGTGGGAGGGGAGCAGCCTGCGCACTTCCAGAACCCCTGGAAGGGACGTGGACTTCAGACAGGACTTCCGTCCACCCCGCGGGAAGCCAACACTACACTAAAGGTAGGTAGTGGGGCTTCTCTGGGGTGGGGGGGGGAAATGGGGGGTGGGGTTGCCCAAACACCTCGCGATCAACCAGTCGATCGCGATCGACGGGTTGGTGACCACGGCCCTAAGGCATGACTCAGTCTCCACTGGGAAGTGTTTTTATTTTAAAAGGATATCACTTTTTTCCTTTCCCCATCTCAAAGCTAAGGCAACTCATAGTTAGAGAAATGCTCTTTTATTCCTTTTCACCACTCATTAAAGATGACACAAGAAATAAAGAAAGGTGGTTTATACATTTCCCCTCCCCCCACAATAATTTGGCTGAGAAGGGCTAACAATAGGTGCAGTAGCAAAGTTCTTTCACTAATCAACACTGCAATAAAAAGCTCCCTAAGCTAAGTTTGACAGATTTGAGCCAAGAGGCTTTAAGTGAAATTGGAACTTCAAAGCACTGGTTTCTAAATGGTAGGTCCCACACTTAGTTGGATAGAGGAACCATCAAGGTGACTCCCTATGTCCCAGCCCTCAACCCCAACCAGCCCTTCTCTTCCCCAGCCGGAATCATTACCGGATTGCTGTTTGTCCACTCACCAGCTGTAGCCACTTCCCCAGATTGCAACTGCCTGGAGCCCATTCCCCATGCTGCTGGCCTGCAGTCCAGGGCAAACAACAGCAGGATCCAGACAGCAGCAGCAGAGGAAGTAGTCACTGAGCAGAAAGCAGCCTGGTACCAATCACAGCCCTTGCACAGATGCAGGAAGAGAAGGGCCAGCTGGGGCACGAGGACTAAGTACTGGATGGGGGCCTGCCTGGCAAGCCAAGCTGGAAATAGTAAAAAAACTGGGAATTGCTGCTACAGAACATACTAGAAATAACACACAATCAATACATTGATAAGTTTGAGAGGTTTTGTACAAAATGCTGGCAGTAGAGTATTTATTACATTGAACCCATTCAATTTAATAGTCCAGAAAAGTGTCACTACCTTCAAAAACAATCCCAACTATCACCAGTGAGATTCAACCCAGTAAGCTCATCTGCTTGACCACAAATCAGCCCTCCTTTAAACATACCGAGTGTCTCCTATACCTTACACAGCTTTTTTGCTAAATGCTTCAAATGAAATTAAAGTGTTGTTTAAGATAATTTGTTAATGCAAAAATCTTCATACAGGTAACAGATGAATAACAGTTTGATAGGAGAGTGAATATAGACATTCAAACCCCAAACCCGCTCGCAAAATATTGATTTTATTTTTGTATTATATGATTTTATGACCCACTACTTAGCTGAATGTATTCAATGCTTGCATTTTGTTTTTGGAATGAATATTATTTCAGAAGGTCAGGTTAAAAAGGAAGATTCATTAATGTTCATATAGGCGACTTAGTTATACAAAATTGTGAACAGATAAGCCATTCAATATTCTTTTCCTACTTGTAAATAGCTGTATGAGAATAATAGCTGTATGAGAATAATATGGACAACAACAGAAACACAAAAATGTCTTTGAACTATCTTTCTATTGAGGTCCACCTTATTTCAAAAGGTCATGAAACCTTATTTTTGTAACATTCCCCAGTAAATCAGATATATACCCTTCAACACCTGGGATTGCAACTACAAAGTAATGTTATTTCCTAGTCCACTTTCCTTAGGGCTTCAGAAGTTGAAGTCCCATTGATTAAAATTTGTGCTACATCAGTTCTCTGGCATTTCTGCACCGAAGCTAAGCAGCTCTGCATGCAAAGTACCAACCTATAAAGGTCTAAGAAGAGAATCAATTCCATACTGTCTGCTAAGAGTTTAATTTTTTTTTTTTTTTACTTAATACATTGAGTCACATTTATTGACTTCCAATAACTTACTGGCTCTTTACGTTGTATTCTCTGATCTTGTCTATAAAGAGCTTCTGAACAGGATCAAGTTCTTTTGCCTTGTTAAATACTATAGCAGAAAAGCCAATGTTCCTTCGCAAGTGCATTGAGATGGCAGAGCGGAAAACAGAGGAAAACCTGAATAGCTGTTGGAGAATCATGATGAACTTTCAGAGGGTTTCAGCTAGAAACAAAGGAGAATACATTAATTTAGGAGTTATTTGTAGAAAGAAAAAAATGTAGATCAGTTAAAAATGTCAATGGTACGAACCATAGCAAAAATACCAAGAAAAAGATTACCTCGTTTTAACAATGAAGAACAATTTTGCAATACTCATGAAATAATTTTGATTGAATCATAGGTAACATGAGGATATAGTCTTATTTTTCCCACATTAAAATTAAATGCCTGAACACACGTTTCACAAAATAAAATGCTAAAAATTAACTGGACACTTATAATTGTAGCACTTAGCAAATATATTGCCACATTCATGGCACAGGGCTAATTCACAGACTAAAAGAAAGCTGTTGTAATAAATAGGTAGTATTGAGAATACAAAGTGTAAAACACAACGTGAACCAAAAATAAGCCAGCAAATCAATATCTGTTTTAATAAAAGTAAGGTGCTATTCTAGAGTTAAAAGGGGGGAGAGGGGAGATTCTTTAAACTAACACTATTCCTTTCAAGAACATCTGACCGCACTGAGTTAACTTTACAAGCCAGGGTTGGTGTTTCTTTTTAAAAGAGATACACAATTAGTATAATAAAAGGGGAACGATTTTCAATCTCAATTACCAAAGCAGTTTCTCCTCTCTTAATGTTCACACCTCCAGATCAGCTGCTAGCAGTGGGCCTCATCCTCCCTGATTGAACTTACCTCATCTCTAGACTGATTCTTGCCTGCATATTTATACCTGCCTCTGAAAATTTCCACTACATGCATGTGATGAAGTGGGTCTTTGCCCAGGAAAGCTTATGCTCCCATTCATGTTAGTCTGTAAGGTGCTACAGGACTCCTTGTCCATTTTCAATTGGTCTCAATAACCTCGAAAGGGAACGTCTCGCAGTGAAAGGCAGGTTGCAGGCAAAGCATCACAGATGCGGTTTTTTACTTGGCACAACAGGTAACTGCACCCAACACCGCACCGACGCGGGCTCTTTGGCCGGCCACTGCCTGCCCGGACCCGAGTCGAGCCGCGTTGCCCCGGCTACCGCGGCCAGGCCGAGCACGGCAGGCAGTGCAGCCCGGCTTCGGGTGAAGGCCCGAGGGCAGAGGCCGGGATGAGAAATGTGTCCCCGGCGCCGGGCGGGGCAGCGACAGGAGCCGCGAGCAGCCCCCTGCCGCCCTAGGGGGGCACCACAGCAGCTGCTCCCTCCCCCGACCCAGCGCGGCCGCGGCGCGTTACAAGGAGACGGCGGCGGGTCCCTTTGTCTGGCTCCGGCTCCAGTCACCTTGACCGGGGGGGGGAGGGGTCACGGCACCAAGCCCGGCGCGATGCACCCTGGGAAGCCGAGCAGCAGCGAACCCGGCTCCCATACTCGTGGTGGGCCTGTCCCCCCCCCGCTCACACAAGCACCTAGAACCGCCGGGACGCTCGGATAACACTCCACAGCCAGCAGTACAGAGAGCCCTCTATCCACTCACTACCGGAAATAAGCAGAGCCACTTCCGGTCTTGGGAATTAATTCCCCCATCCCCGCCGGTATGTCTCAGCGAAGCCCCGCCCACTGATTGGCGTGTGGAAGGTGACGCCGGGGATTGCCGGGAGTTGTAGTCCTTGCACCTGTCTGGGGGGGCCGATTGTGTTCGCGCTCCCTCTTCGCCTGGGCCCTGCACAGGCCTCGCCACCCAATCCTGAGCGCCTCCCGCTCTCTTCAGTGCCGCGCTCGGCAGGCGGCGTAAGGACCCTGCGGAGTCGCCGCTAGTGAGCGGGGAGTCCAGCGGGCCGCTCCGGTCGGGGCGGGGGTTTCTGCGGCGGGTGAGTGCGCGGGCCCGGGGCGAGAGGCGGGCGGGCGGGAAGCGCCGCTCTCCGTATCCGGGGGAGGGGGGCTCGGGCCTGGCTGCGGCTCGTGTTTTGTTTCCGTTTCTCCCCGGCGCAGCGAGTCTCATTTCCGTTTCGGGTTCAAACAACAGGGAGGGAGGCGCCGCGGCGGGGCCGGGCGCTGCCTCCCCTCGCGGGCTCAACGCTGTCCCGGCGGGCGCTGTCTCGAGGCCGCAGTGCGACCCGCTGCCGCAGGCACATGGCGGCTGTGGGGCGCCGGGGGAAGCGGCCTTCGGCCTGATGCTCCTGTCCCATGGCCCGGGAAACCCGCCTGCGTAGTGTCCCTAGGCAGGGGGAGGCCTGGCGGCTGCCATGGCTGGCGGATCCGCTCCTCCCTGGGAGGGAGACCCTTGTCCAAGCCCCCACCCTCGCTGGTTCCCAACTGCAGGCAAAGCCGGCGCCCGTAGGCGGGCAGTGAACTTGCTTCGGGCGTCCCGCGTCTCTCCGCCCCGCTCGGACCCCAAACCCTCGGGCTCTGTGTCAGTTCAGTGGTAAAGGGAAATGTGCGCGGTCTGCCTGGGAAGATTGTAGTTCAGGGCGCAAAATACACAGTATATGCACTCTGGGCGCTGCTGTGAATTTCGTAGTTCTGATTTAGTAAAATGCATATTTTCTGGGACGTTCTCTTAATATATTTCGTACTGGCAGGAGTTACAAATTAATCGTAAGATTAGGGTAACAGAACAAATGCAGTGTTGTTTCTTGATTCTTGTGTGCATTAACCAGAACTTTGTTTCATAATCAATTTCACCATAGTCACCTTTCCTCATTCACACTTGTTCTTGTGTGCTATGCACTACACCACTGGGAGCAGAAAACATAAAGAACAATAAACTATGACTGCAAGACCAAAAAATTAGCCCAGGCAATAAAAGGCACAGAGTTCACTAAAACTTCAGTTATATTTTATGTTGGGTTGGGTAATCCTGTTTTTTTTATCCGTTCATATCCAGTATTTACACTCTATATAAATATTTAAGGTAGAAGTTCACTGTCCATACAGTGTTCAGAATTGATTGATTACTTTGTTCTCTGCTCACAGTTAATAGGCAAACAAACTTTTACCACTAGTCTGTTTATTCATTTAGCTGATGCTGCTGCCCACAATGAGGATATACTACAACTTACGGATTGTCTTTCAAGTGCCATCAAGTTTTTGCTTTCGCTATCAGCATTAATAAAGCAATTGTATTAGAACAGGGGGGTTATTTTACAAGATCCTTCAGTTACCTTACAAGCAAACCAGCTAGAAGTACTCCAGAAGTTCAGCTGTTCAGGATCTACAGTGACCATGAACCTTTCAGTGGATGAAGAGCTAAATTTTCACATTGCAAAATTTTCACGTTGCAAAAGATCGTGGTACCGTTTCCAGACTAGCTAAAAGAATTTAAAGCTTACCATCAAGATCAAAATGCTTTTGTGTAGGGTGGGGAAACATGGATAACTTCTGCTTATCAGGGAAAAAAAGCTTAAAATAGTTTCCACCTATACTGTTGATTATGCTGCACAAAATGGCAAGATAAAGTCACCAACACAGATTCTTCAAATGGCAAACTTACTAAGCATGACATCCTTACTCAAGCAAAGGTGACTGAGCTGGCTGGGCTAACTAAGTAGGTTAGAAGATGTATGCATATCCAAGAACATGCTATACAGAGAGTTGTCATAGGAAACAAATATAACAGGGTGCCCCAAACTTCACTATAAAGACACATGCAAATAAGATACAAAGGAATTTGCAGTTGATCCTAATCAATGGGAAATCATGGCTAGGAATGTGAACTAGTTGACTATCTGAGAAGCAAATGCTTATCAGATAGTGGACAGCCTAGCCTACTAGTTGCGCTCTTCTCCTCCCCTCCACCCCCCTGCTGCTTTTATCAGAGGCAGCAAGAGGGGTGGGGGAGAAGGAGTGCTTTAAAGTGGCAGTGCCACATGGAGTCCAAGGTCTGGCCCTAGGCTTCACATGGCACTGCCACTTTCAAATGCTGTATGCAGCCAGGGCCAGCTGAGAGTCTGGGGACTGACCTCTGGCTCTCTGTGGTTTGCTGCTTTGAAACTGCTTGAGTCCCCCGCTGGCCCCATGCTCCTTGCAGCGTTTTGCCCTTGAAGTATAGCAGCAGACATGAGGCTGTTGCTACGATTCAAAGGTGGACGCACTCTTATCGACGAATCAAAATTTAACATCCCTAATCTTGGCAGGTGATAGTAACAAGTGGTGCAATCGTCTCCCATCATGGTATCAAAGTCCATGACAGAAGCTGGCTCCTACAGCTTGAGGAGAAAAGGCTCATACATTTGTATTCACTGCCAAAGATCATGGAAATCCTGGATTAGACTGTTCGGTCACATGAGACATTGCAAATATCTACATACAAGCTGCAGTTCCCACCATATCTCATAGACAAAAGGATGCCAACATGAAGTCTGTTTCACAGTTACTTGTTTGCATTTATATTATTCCAGTACCACTCAGAAGCTCTAGTTATGATTGGAGCACCATTTGTTCTGATTTTTATTATAAACAGAAGCATGCCTAATGCCAAGTTCTGGTCACTTTGACTGTTTCTTAAAGTACACTTCATTAAGACAAACTCGAGCAGATCACAATAACCTGGCTGCAGCATAAAACAAATGTAATACACCCACCATAATTGCTGGTCATCCTGTCCCTTAGGCAACCTTTGCCTCTATGTGCCATAGAGGCAAAAAGAGAGGCCTTGAAATGTGTCCTTAACTAAGCATTTACAGAACACCCTGCTAGCAAGTCTTAATATATAATATATGAAGATATACCATCTCATAGAACTGGAAGGGACCTCATAGAACTGGAAGTGACTATACTAGATGACTTTTCATCTACATGCACTGATCATTAACTTGTTTGATAGGTAATGAGACCTTAGATGGAAAATGTTCTGTTCAGTAGGTGTTTTGTAGCGTAATGCTGAATACATTCACCTATAAGAGGCAATGTAATTTAAAAGTAATAGATAACCTATTTAGTACATTGTATTTTTAGGAAAATTTTATAGCAGTCAACAGCTTTTATATTTCTTCAGAGGACAGTATGTAATATAAATGGGAAAGCAAAATCTTGTATTTTAAAGTAATCTGAAAGCTAAATGTTATCATCCAAGGAAAGGTTAACCTGACATTCATACAATGTCCAATATGTGCACAGGCCATCCAAAGAAGAGAACAAAAGCTAACTTAGGATGTATAATCTATGCACCTATATCTTTTAACTTCCTGAATTTGCCATTTCTCAGGAAAAAACAAAACTACCAACTTACTAAAGTAGACTTCCGATAATCCCGGCACCCCTTGGATCCCAAAGTTGCCGATTATCGTATATGCCAGAGTTTCAGGAGATACTCCAGCAGGGGGGGGGGCTGTGACGGGTCTGCTGGACCCGCACTGTGGGGGGGGGGGAGATGTCAGCAGGGAACAGCATGGCAAGCGGTGAACCCTCTGCTGTTTTTCAGGGAGGCGGGGGAAGCCCCGCACAGCCGCCGGTGACAGGCCAGCTGGGGCCGCAAACGGCAGCGGCGGACTTGGGGAAGCAGCAGAGCAGAGCAGCTGGGGTGCTGCTGGGTTGGTCCCGCAGCGCCGCTCAGGTGAGGGGCGGTGTTATGGGACTAACCCAGCAGCACACCAGCTGCTCTGCCCCACCGCTTCCCCAAGTCTGCCGTTGCTGCTTGCAGCCCCAGCTAGCCTGTCACCAGTGGCTACGCGGGGTTTCCCCCGCCTCCCTGCAAAACGGCGGAGGGTTTGCCCCTTGCTGCGCCATTCCCCGCCACCCGGCCAGACGCAGTGCAGTCCGGCAGACCTGTCATGGGTATAATCCCTTCCCTTCCCCTCCCCTTACTTTTCCCAGCGAATGAGCGCATGTGGGGCTCACAGGAGCTCCAGTTGTTCTGCTGGCTGGAGCACTTCCGGGTTCCAGTTGGTGCTGGAATATTAGGAGTGCCAGACCACTGGATGCCAGACAATTGGAGTTTTACTGTACTTCTGTTTTCCAGAACAAGCATTGTCAACTGCTTCAAGGTTTCTGCATCACTATTTCCATTTATAGCAGTGTAATTGACTTTACAGCTGAAAAAACATTTTGATAAAAAGTATGAGTAGAAAATTATTTTTGATGTTAAACTATGGTGTTCAAATTAACTACTTGAACAATTTTTCTTTTCCAGGCCTTTTCTGATACTTTTTAGCCATGACTAAAAGAGATGCAGAGGAGTTGATAGAAATAGAAATTGATGGGACTGAGAAACAGGAGTGCACTGAGGAAAGGTATGTGCTTAAAAGTCAGTGTTGCTTACTACTGGTATCACTTACGCTGAAAAAAAGTTTACAATTTTTTTATCAAATTTATGTCCTGCTCCTGTAGAAATCTGTCTTATGTTTGTATTCAGTGGAAAGAAGGCTTAGCTCTTATTTAAGAACATAAGACCAATAGTCAGACCCTGTACAGATTTGGACTCAACTATCTTGAATGATTTTTTTAGATTACAAACTTTGCCATCTCACTTGTTCATTCCTTTTTACAGATCCTTGATAAATCTCTCTGCTGTTTTACCTTTGTACACTGTGAAAATGACATTTTTTCCCTTTTTTTTAATTGGTTATTGGTCCATGAGAGGAACTTTCCTCTTATCCTCTGACTATTTACTTTGCTTAAGAGCCCAAGGAGTGGGACTTTGTCAAAGGCTTTTTGAAATTCCAAGTACACAATATTCCGAGAGTCATCCTTCTCCATGTTTGTTTAGAGGGTTCTAACATAATGGTGAAGTATGATTTTTCCCTTTATCAAAACAGTGCTGATTATTCCTTAACTTATCATGTTCATCTGTGAGTCTGATAATTCTGTTCTTTATTATAGTTTCAAACAATTTGCCAGTTACTGAAGTTGATATTACTGGCTTGTAATTGCCAGGATTGCATATTGCATATGGAGCTGGTTTTTTTTTTTTTAAAGAATTGCATTAGCTATCTGATTTACATACTGCAGTTAGTAGTTTTACTATTTCCTATTTGAGTTCCTCAGAACTCTTGCGTGACTACCAATGGATCTTGATGACTTATCACTGTTTATCAATTCATTCCAAAACCATATCTATTGACCCCTTAGTGTGGAACAGTTCCTCATATTCATCATGTAAAAAGAATGGTTCAGCTGTGGAGAATCTCTCACATTTTCTGTGGAGAAGTCTTTCTTGAGTATTCCTTTAGCACTTTGATCATCCAGTGGCAGGCTTCCTGCTTATTAGGGGGTGTTAAATATAGATTGATCAACTAATCGAATAGTCAATGGGATTTCCATCAACTATTCAATTAGTCTATAAGAGCATCTCCGCCTTTGAACAGTAGAAAGGGCCCCTCCCCCCACAGAGACAGTGCTAGGGGAACTGGCTTTTAAGTTGGCTCCCCCCCAGCGCTGGCTCCTTCCCCCCCGCCCTTGCTGCCTCTCTCTGATAGAGCCAGCAAAGGAGGGGCAGCGACTAGTTAAATCACTAATTGGATCGACAAACTTATGCTTATCAGATAGTCTTCTAGTCTCTTACATCATAAGCGGTAGGGATGTATTATAAATTATTTTGCTGTTAGTTGTTGTGTCTTTTGCTAGTTGCTCTTCAAATTGTTTTACCTGAATAATTATGCTTGACTTGCCAGAGTTTATGCCCCTTTATGTTTTTCTAATTATCAATTGGCTTGTAATTTTTAAACAATGTCTTTTTGTCTTTATTGGCTTGTTTACTGTTATTTAGGCATGGTGGTATTTTTTGTTTCTTTCCATGAAATGTAGAGGGATACAGCTAGTTTGAGTCCCTGTTATGGTGTTTTTAAGTAGTTTCCATTCAACTTGCATGCATTTCACTCTTGACTGTTCCTTTCAATTTCTGTGTAGCTTCCTCATATTATGTATATTTCCTCTTTTTGAAGTTAAATGCTGCTGTAGTTGGTTTCTGTGATATTTCCCCCTCTACAAGGATGTTGAATTAAACTACTTTGGGGCTGTTGTTTACCAAGCAAATCAGCTACATTCACTTTTTGGGCTCAAATCCTATGTGCCACTTAGAACTAATTCATGAATTGCCTCTTCTCATGTAGGTTCCAGGACTAGCTGCTCCAAGAAGTAATCATTAATGGCCTGTAGAAATTTTAGCTCTTTATCTTAACTTGGGTGATGTGCCCAGTCAACATGGGGATATGTGACCAACAGTGCACTACGGTAGAGAGTGTTAACCTTGTTCCCCAGCTGAGGAGGTTCCTCCCCTACAGCCCTGCTGGACATGTTCAGCAGGAGGCCCTGAATAAAGCAGCAGGGATGAGGAGTGGCTTGTGGGGGATGCAGAAGTTGAACACCTGCCCACCATCTGACACCCTTTTAATACCCTGAGCCCCTACTGGACCCAAGCCTCATTCCAGAACCTGTGCCCTGCATTCCCTCCAATGCTCCTGCCACAAACCCCTTTCTCTAAGTCTACGTCTAGACTGCACTCTAAAATAAAAAACATATGCAATTTGCGCTATGCAAATTGCGTATTTTTTTAATTTAATTTAAAAAGAGGCTAGTTTGAAATTTGGCGTGTCTACATGGCTCCAGATTTCGAAATAAAGTGTTCTTTCAAGTCATCCCTTATTCTTCATAGAAAAAGGTTTACAGGAATGGCAAAAGAGCGCATCCGTTATTTTGAAATTTTTTTTGAAAGAGGGGATGCTTTCCTTGGATGTGGGTCTAGATGTACCCTTAGTTAAGTAAAATGCAGGACAATGTAGCACTTTAAAGACTAACAAGATGGTTTATTAGATGATGAGCTTTCGTGGGCCAGACCCACTTCCTCAGATCAAAAAAAAGTTAAGTAGCATTTTTAATTTACCAGCACCCTCTATTTTCCCAACATGTGAGATGATAGATGCATTTACTATATATTCCTACTGCTACATTCCTACTGATACTTTTATATTTTAAGCATGGAATTTTTAACAGTAGAGTTTTAGTATTTTTTGGTGTGGACATAGCAAAATAAGATGCATGGAAATAAATAATGTTTAACTATGCAGAAAGAAAACCACAACATAGGTAGTGTAATTTGTTTAGGATGACCCATAGTATCCTGTTACTTGTTTGTGGCTGCCATTTCTAATCACTTCAGCCCATTATATAAATATTTCTTCTACCCTTTACCAAACTGAATGGTTATCACTTTGAAGTGAAAACAAACTAATTGTAGAAATGTAAATCACTTTTGGAACTGAACAAATTGTCAAGCAGCTGTTTAGCCCTTCCATACCCTGCTTAGAATATTTGATCAGTCTACATTGCTTGTGATTTGTCAGTCATTTTTGTTTGTCTGCTACTTTTACCCTAGTCATATTTTCTTTCTTTCCTTCCTCCCTTCCTCCCCAAGTGCACGTTCATAAAGTGTACAGACATTAAATTCATATGTCCTTCTCTAGCTGTCTTTCCCAAAAGAGAGACAAACTTCTGATTCCAACTTTCTCATGCCCTCATGGCATCACTTTCCCATAAAAGGGATGTAACCCAAAGATAGAACAGAGGAGACAGATAATATTCCATTACATTAACCACACAGCCGTCATTGCTGCAAATACCAGAGATGAAAAATCTTTTGCTCTACATGAGTTATCTTAATTCTCTGTCTAAATCTACTCTACTCCTCAGTTGCCTCTGCCTACATTTTAAAAAAATAATTCTAGCTGTTACCTGAAGGAAACTCTCTAAGAGTAAGTATTAGTTCCTTTGTATTGGAGAAAAACACCATCAGAAGACACAACACCTGTCTCTCAGTCTGATTTCCTCCTTACTTTTAACAAACTGAGTACACTCCTATATTTTGTATGCTCCATCTATGCATAAGCAAAGGTGCCAGATCCTCAAAGCTATCCTTAGGATAGGAACTCCATACAAGTTAATGAGATGTCCAAGTGCCTGTGTCAACATAGCTTTACTAGTAGGTAACAAAAAGCAAGATAAATCTTCAAGTTTCTCCTTATAGGATGCAAACTCTTACAGCCTTTTATATTATCTACTATGTACATGGAATTTGACCCATTTATAAAATGAAAAGGCCGAGTGATGTTTTTTTACCTGCTCTAACCATTTTCTTTCCTTCATTAATGAATATTCTTAGCTAGGCATCTGTTTTATCTTGATGTCTGTCTTGTGGTATGCTGGCCTTTAGACTTGCACCCCGTGTCACCTGCTATAGAAGCAGTGGCTGTAAGTGAGTCACAGCAATGCTCTGTATAAATGCCTGACTGCTATTGCTCTGAACCCCACGTATACCTCCCACGGCTAATTGTTTCCTTGCAGTCTTCTTGGAGATTCAAAGGGGAGTAAATTATTTAACACAGGATGGCAGCAATTCAGCTCCTTCTCCAGGTAATGCCAGAGTCACTCCTACCTGCCATGTGGATTTCTAAGCTCTTTCTGTTTGCCTGGTCTGTCAATTTCTCTGGTGCTGGATTGCTGTGGTGCTCTGCCCAGCTCCGACACCCGGGGAGGGGGGGCAGAAGGAGGAGGCAGAGGGGTGATTCTCTTTATTTTCCAACTGCCATGGAACCTTCTGGTTGCAACATTCCATCCCTCGTCTATTTGAAAGGGAGTCTCCAAAGCATGAGGCTTGCTGTGGTGAGTGGAGTAGAGAGAAGGAATCTAGTTACAGGCATATATTTTTGTTGCATTAAGAGCAGTGTCATCATCATAACAAATACCCAATTTTATTAATATTCTGCAGGAATTTCTTGGATACCAAAAGGTCTTTCAAAGTCAAACAGGATGCTAATAATTTTGAACTGTCAGATCCTGAGTAACCATTAATGATGCATCCTGGTAATAATCTATTTACTTGGATGGTTCAGACCTTGGATATAAAGAAATACATATTTTATCATAGTATAACAGCCTTAACTATGACACATGGAATGCTTTTTTAATGTATTTATATGGACTTTTCTATGTGACTGATCATAGTGCTATCTAAACATAACATTCAACGAAGATTGTGTGTTATTACTGATAAAAACAGTATTGTATCAGAATCATGCTTGTTTTGTGATTTAAAATCTGCATTTTATGAAGAAAGCAAAATGTTGAATGGGCAGCGTAAAACTTACAATAACTATTTCACTTCCTTGCTTTTATGTGCTTGAGTGTTTTGTAAATGATAGAGACCCTCTTCTGACTGGGTTTTTGAACAAGATGATTTTGGCATTTATTAGTGTCCTGACTTTTGCCCATCTCAGTCTGTTCTTTTTCCTTTTTGTTTGTGTGGAAATGTACATATAAAGGTTTTTTTAAAAAAATAAAAAGGATAGGTTGGGCCGTGTGTGGGTGCAGAGATTTGCATACACAGAGCAACTTGCAGGATAGGTCCTATCTAACCTCAACTGAAAAGTGTGGGTACAGGTGGGACCTCCCTGGTTTGACACCCTTGAGACCTAAGTGGTCATGAACCACAGAATTTTCCAGACCAGGGGAGGTTAAGGTTCCCCTCCTAGATCTGCTCTCCATCACAGGCCTCACTACCCCCAGTCCTGTTGGGGCTGCACTCCTTCCCAGTGCTAGGGCTGTGTTCCTCACCTCCAAGAGTCCTAGTTCAGGCTGCTCTCCCGGCCACCAGCCAGGCCAAGGCTCTATTTCCCGTTGTGCTGGCCCAGGCTGGACCCTGAACTTGTTCAGCTGTGGCTCTCTGGTCCAGTAATATCTGTAGTCCTGCCAGACCACAAATGTTGCCGAAACAGAGTCTCTCGAATTTTATAAATTAAATTAATGGAGATGGCTTATCTTCTAGAACTGGAAGGGATCTCAAAAGGTCATACTGTCCAGTCCCCTGCCTTCACAGCAAGACCAAGTACCATCCCTGACAGATTTTTTGCCCCAAATGGCCTCCTCAAGGATTGAACGCACAACCCTGGGTTTAGTAGGCCAATGCTCAAACCACTGAGCTATCCCTCCCCCCTAACTTTAGAGTTTTAACCTGTATTTCCAAACACATTATCTGGCTTATTTGTAATCTTAAAACAAAATACAGAACGGAACAATCATTATCCTTATTTTACTATTTTACTAACTAATTAGAGATTTGTAAAAGAAATTGAGTGAATCACATTGTCTTAGCATTTCTGATATCAAGGTTCTGCTTCCGTCTTTGCCCCAAATCTCCTATTTAACTGATAAGTCACTTAAATTCCATTTCTAAGTTAGTTATGCTAGTTGGAGACCTTTTGGAAAGTGCAGGAAGTGACCATTTCTATCTCTTTTGACTCTCTTGACTGTTTTAGTCGTCATATTTTTTTTTTCATTTTTATTGTCAGACTTCTTGTATTCAGAAATGAAACATTTTACTGTTTTTGTCCCAGGCAGCTGTCTTTTATATGTGCTAATTTTAGTATCTGTTTCAGATTTTGGGATACAGCTGGGCAAATAAAAGAATGTAGATGTTCAATAAATGGCAACATTTTTTAAATAAAAAAATCCTTTTAAAATTATTTCAAAAAGCACTTCAACATTGCAGTTGTCTAGGCACTATTCACAAAAAGATATTAAATACAATTTATTTAAAAATAGCTGGTGTGCTTTTAAGAAATACCAACAAGCTGTTTGAAGTGAGATATAAATGTAAGGCAAGTACAGACCTGAAAATCAGTGTGTCTTTTTTAAAATTACTTGCAGTTCTAACTACTGCCACACATATTGCTGGATTTCAGTTAAATGGAATCACTTGCGGGGGAGGATGTTGGTATTGGGCACCACAATTTTGAAAAGACATTGATACATTAAAAGGAAAAAAGCACAATTCAGGCCTTTATATACAAACTGCAATCAAACCTTCTTTAGGACAATTTTTCAGTACTTTCTGGCTGCACAAAAACAAAACTATGATTGAAACAGATTTGTATATTTCCCTTTAACTGAATCAAATGCTGGGTCTACATTTATCGCTGGAAGAACACAGATTTCCATTAGTTCTTACCTCAATTATCCTGGGGCCAAATTCATCCCTATAAAGTTATTCTTGGGAAGAATTTGGACTGTGCAAACCCAAGTCTGTTAACTCAAGCTGAGAGGCTTGCTGCTGCAGGCAGTGTAGGCATACCCTCAGTATGGCTTTCAATAAACTACTAAAATGTTTGGTGTAAACATTCACTTTACAAAAAAACTGAATAGCTGTGTGAACTAGCCATAGATTTTGCTTCTGTTGAACACACAATGAGCACACTTTCAAAACTGTTCTGTTTAACATCCAGTTAATGATAATTTCTTTGGTGTTTAAGCATCGTGGAACAGACGTACACCACAGCAGAATTCGTGAGTCAGGCTATTGATATCAATGAACCGATTGGAAATCTTAAGAAGTTGTTGGAACCAAGACTTCAGTGTTCCTTGGATGCACATGAAATCTGCCTGCAAGATATCCAGGTAAAATAAGGAGAAAACTACTTCTGAGGGTTCAAACTATGCTGTGAAAATAGTTCTGTTGTCTCTTCCGTCTAGTGTGATGTTTGTATAGGGGCTCACTCCTCAGTTTGATAATAAGAGTCAGTCTTACAACTGTCAGTCTTACCAACTTCAAACTATTTTATGTGTATCAATTAATTATGTATTTATTGCAAATAAAAACTGGAAAATGTCTATAGTTCATTTCAGAAAATCATCTTGATTAGCAGCATGTCTTATCAATTTTGGGGAAAAATAAGTAGCATGATTTTGAACACATGATACACTAAGAAATACATTCCTTAAGTCAGGTGATTTGACTATTCTCTGGTACCTGTGGGAGGTTTTACTTTTTACAGATTTTTCTGAATTTAGAAGCCAGACAAGTTTTACATAGCATTGTTTTGTGTTGTTTAGAGGGCATATTATTTTTTTTTAAAGTGTATTTTTTTAAATAGGTGGTTACCTCAAAGGTTTAAAGGATGATGCCATTAAATAAAGACTTTCTAAACCTTTCTAATTTCCTTCGAGTCTTGTTAACACTAAAAGACTTTTCTCTAGACTTGTAGCAAAGGTCACTGGCATACATTGAAATCACTTTACTTCAGCCCTAGAGGGGTAGTAACAGAGAGATTTAACAGAGTATGTAAGATATATTTGCTGGCCCTTATATGTGGTTACATATGTGGTTACATGTATGCTATATATTCTGGCACTTCCACTGAATTTGTCTGAGTATTTATTACAATTTGTATATATACAGTAAAACTCCATTTGTCCAGCATCCAGTGCTCCAGCACTCCTGATGGTCCGGCACCATCGGGAACCCGGAAGTGCTCCGGGCAGCCGGACAATTGGAGCTGCTCTGCGCCCTGCTTCCCCGATTCAGCCGTTGCTGAAACTGACCAGCAGCTGAATCGGGGAAGCCGAGGGCAGAGCAGCTGGAGTGCTGTTGGGTTGGTCCCGTAGCGCTGCCCCTCAGGGCTGCGGGACCAACCCGGGAGCACCTCAGCTACTCTTGGGGACACCTGAGGCAGAGCAGCTGGAGTGCTGCCAGGTTGGTCCTGCAGCACCAAGGGCCTACGCTACGGGACCAACCCAGCAGCACCCCAGCTGCTCTGCCCCAGGCGTCCCCAACCAACCCGGCAGCACCCCAGCTGCTCTGCCCCAGGCTTCCCGGAATCAGCCGCTGGTTAATTTCAGCAGTGGCTGAATCGGGGACGCCTGGAGCAGAGCAGGTGGGGTGCTGCCGGGTTGGTCCCGTAGCGCTGCTCTGCCCTAGGCGTCCCCAAGTCAGCCGCTTCTGAAACTGACCAGCAGCGGCTGAATCGGGGATGCCTGGGGCAGAGCCGGACTATCGGAAGGGGGGGCTATGAGGGGTCTAGGGTGGCATCCCCTCCACCCCACCCAAGACCCCTCATAGTCCCCCCTTCTGATAGTCCGGCATATTTGATAATTCGGCACCCCCTGGGTCCTAAAGGTGCCGGATTATCAGAAGTTTACTGTATTTCTTTATCTCTAGACTAGGAGCTGCTATAACAAATGCTTGATCATACTGGCTGCAGGAGTGATATTCCGAGTATTTAAAAGTTACCCTCGTATTTTTGCAGAAAGCAAGCATGGATTTTGTGTCTTATCTTATCCTTGTCGATCAAAACTCCCAGAGGCAACTTGTAGTTCAAAGGTTCTAAGAAGGTCATTTTTTTTAAAATACAAAATAATGAAGATAGTTTTTCTAGAAGACAAAATGCAAAAATTGAATGGCAAATATTCTTTCAGGGTTTTTTTTTTCTCATTCTAATCCTGCTACAAATACAGGCAGTCCCCGAGTTATGCGGATCCGACTTACGTCGGATCCGCAGTTACGAACGGGGATTTTCTCAGCCCGGAGGACTGAAGCGGTGGGATGCCTGGTCCCGCCGCCCGCCTCCTCCGGGGCGAGAAAAGCTGCTCCCCGTCTCCCTGGTCTGCTGGGGGAACCAGCAGACCAGGGAGACGCTGAGCAAAGCCGCGGAGGACCCGGGCCGGACCCGCGGCACTGATCTGGAAGCGCCGCGGTCTGGCCCGGGTCCTCCGCCGCTTTGCTCCGCGTCTCCCTGGTCTGCTGGGGGGGGACGCAGCTAGTGCCCCCCCCCAGCAGAACAGGGAGACATGGAGCAAAGCCCGGGTCCTGTGGTAGAGCAGGTGGGGCGCTGCCGGTTGGTCCCGCAGCACCACTCCTTGGCGCTACTGGACCAACCTGGCAGCACCCCAGCTGCTCTGCCCCAGGAGTCCCGATTCAGCCGCTCTTGTCAAAGAGTGTAAATAGAGATTCTTCGTATAATTAAAAAAATCAAGCTTAGAAATATGTTACTGGAAAAATAATCACATATTTAAGACACAAAGATATATCAGATATTAATGTCTGAATTAGATTCTTCAATGACTAGTATATTGTGTTATGAAGCTGAGGTAGTATAAAAGGTTTTGTCATACTCGGTCTATATATACATTTTTCAAGTAGATTAGGATTAGCAGGAAATATTAGGGAGGTTTGAAGGCCCAAAGAAAGAAATTCTGATGATAAAGCTGACTTTTCTGTAGCTGCTAAGAGTTATTTCAGAGCCGATTACATTTTTGTTTTAGATCTCTCTCATGATACTATTGACTTTGTCCTACTGTTGTGTGAAAATGACTACAGGTTGAACCTTTGTAAACCAGTACTCTCTTGTCTGGCAACATCTGTGGCCTAAAAGGACCACTGATCATGCAGGACCAGAGAGTCTCGGTGGAGCACCCCAGCAGGGCTGACTGGCGGGCCCCAGAGCACAGCGCACCCCAGCGGGACTGATCGGCAGGCCATAGCTGGGCTGCACTTCATGCCCCAGCAGGACTGCCTGGCGTGGTAGGCAAGGAGGGATGGGGACCAGCAAGGCAGTGGGGCCTGAGACGGGTTCAGGACTAGGGGGCTGGTAGCAGAAGGCGGCAGATATGACCTCTCCTAATCTGGCAAAATCCCTCATCCAGGACCGGTCAGGTCGTGAGGGAGCCGGACTAGGGAAGTCCAGCCTGTAGTCACTAAGTTACAGTGTCAGTCTTTGACAAAATGTAATTTTTAAATATTACAGTAGACTTTCAGTATATCTAAGCTACCAATTAATGAATCTAAAAACAGTGAAGTTTTAACTGATCCTCTATAAAGCTCTATTTGCTATCACTCCCTACACAGAAATCTACTCTTACCTTTCTGTTGTTTAAAGCAGATTTTAACTTATTACACATTCAATGGCAGTGATATATTAGCTGTGGAATATGAAATTAGTATTTAAGTTCTGCTAATATAATTGCTTCTGTAGCAGATGTAACCAAAGGCAGTCATGTGACTAAAAAGAATGAATCTTCTACCACTGGTGTTAGCCTCACTTGGGGTTTTGATTAGATTAGTGGTGGAAAAAAGAAATCCCTCTTTACCTTTCTGTCTCTTTGGCCAGGTCTTCACTAAAAATTAGGTTGAGCTATCTCTGTCACTCGGGTCTGAGAAATTCATACGCTTAAGCAACATAGTTAAGTCAGCGTAGCACCTGATGGATGTATATATTTGTCTACTGCCTTTTTGAGGAGATGGATTAACTCAGGGGCAGGAAGACATTTCTAGTGAAGACATAGCCTTATCTTATAAAATGGTGAAAAGAAGGAAAGATAAGGTTTACCACAGGCAGCAGCAGAGCAGGGCTCAGGAAGACTGCCTGCATGTGCTGATACCATGCTGTTTCCAGAAGTGGCCATGGAATATGTCTGCATGCCCGCTGGGCATAGGGGAGTAGTGGGTCTCCATGTGTTGCCCATGTCTGCAAGTACCAGCCAATGAGAGCTGTGAAGATGATACTGGGGGGTAAAGATAGGAGGGGGAGCCACACAGTGAGCCGCCTCTAGGAACCTGGGAAGCACAGAGACAGGACAACAGCAGGAGCAGTGGGGTGCCATAGCAGGCGGGCAGCAGCATGGCTGGGCTTTAGCTGCCCCCTCACCATCTCCAGGATACTAAAAGAGCTGGAAGTGGCTTCAGAGCTATAGGTTGCTGACCCATGTCAGTTGCTGGGAATCATGACAGGCCAGACAAATGTTAGGCAGGCCGGATGCAGACCAGGGACCATATTTTGCCAATCCCTGCTCTAGCTGGTTCTCAGTAGCAAATATAGCTGATTAGTGATCGGGACTGTTAGCCCTACTCTCGGTGTCCTCTGGATATCTCAGTCAATCTCTGATGGAAATAGCTCCCAGCTGATTCCACGCTGGCTGGGGAATTAGATGTCACTTTGAATTCTATTACCTTGAACAAATCATTAATACTTCTTTTTTTAATACAGGCAGTCCCCGTGTTACGTACAAGATAGGGACTGTAGGTTTGTTCTTAAGTTGAATCTGTATGTAAGTCGGAACTGGCGTCCAGATTCAGCCGCTGCTGAAACTGATCAGTTTCAACAGTGGCTGAATCTGGACGCCAGTTCTGACTTACATACAGATTCAACTTAAGAACCCCAGGCATCCCCAAGTCAGCTGCTGCTGAAACTGATCAGCGGCTGATTCCAGGAAGCCCGGGGCAGGGGCTTCCTGTAGTCAGCCACTGGTCATTTTCAGCAGCTGCTGACTAGGGGACACCTGGGGCAGAGCAGCTGGGGTGCTGCTGGGTTGGTCCAGTGGCACCCAGAGCGGCGCTACGGGACCAACCGGCAGCGCCCCAGCTGCTGTACCACAGGCGTCCGGAGCAAAGCCGCGGAGCACGGGGGCAGCGGGACAGCCCAGACGCGCCGTGGCTATCCTGCTGCCCTCGGGCTCCGTGGCTTTGCTCTGCTTTGCTCCCCGTCCCCCTGGTCTCAGACCAGGGGGACGGGGAGCAAAGCGGCGGAACACGCGGGCAGCGGGACAGCCCAGACGCGCCGTGGCTATCCTGCTGCCCTCGGGCTCCGCGGCTTTGCTCTGCTCTGCTCCCCGTCCCCCAGGTCTGCAGACCAGGGGGAGGGGGAGCAGAGTAGAGCAGAGCGGCGGAACGCGCGGCCAGCTGACAGCCCAGACGCGTCTGGGCTGTCAGCTGGCCGCGTGCTCCGCTCTGCTCCCCCCCCCCCCCCCCCCATGGTTTGCAGACCAGGGGGAGGGGGAGCAGAGCGGAGCAGAGCAGAGCAGAGCGGCAGAACGCGCGGCCAGCTGACAGCTCAGACGCGTCTGGGCTGTCAGCTGGCTGCGCGTTCCGCCGCTCTGCTCTGCTCCGCTCTGCTCCCCCTCCCCCTGGTCTGCGGGGGGGGGGGGGAGCAGAGCGGAGCGCGCGGCCAGCTGACAGCCCAGACGCGTCTGGGCTGTCAGCTGGCCGCGCGTTCCGCCGCCGCTTTGCTTCCTCTCCCTGGTCTGCTTGAGACCAGGGAGAGGAAGTGCCCCGTTCGTAACTGCGGATCCGACGTAAGTCGGATCCGCGTAACTCGGGGACTGCCTGTATACTGTTGAGTGAAATAAATGACTTTCTGCAGAAAGTTTGTGTACAAGAGAGGGAGATACTAATGTAAAATAAGGGAGTTCCTATCCATGTAAAAGATGTATTAAAGAATGAGGCCGAACCGCTGCCAATGTGGCATGATGTAATATTTCAGAGGCATATAGCTAAGGAAGCAAACGTTGTCTAGACAATTTAATTGACCATTAAATAGTAGTAAGTATTCATATGAAAGGGACACTGTCAACTTAAGTATCACACTTTTGTGTATTGTTGCAATTACGATCTAACATTAGAGTAACATATTTTTCTTGACAGTATATTGTTTATAGTGGGCATCATATTTCCCCTATGGCATTCTTTGGGTCTTTTACATAGCAGCAAACTGCTTATAACTAATTTCTTTTAAAACTAACTAGATTGTAGGTTCTACTGATTAACGAGCTACTGTTAATCAGAATAGATTGGTTTTTCTTTAGATTTCAAGTTTCAAATTTCTCTGGTTAAAGAGCATGTCTGCTATTGTACAGTACTACACACAGTTTGTGATTAAGACTAAAAATATTTGCAGCCTTTATTTGAAAATATTTGATAGCTCTAGATAGGAAGTGAAGTATTCTGATACCCTAATATAGATAGAGGTTTGAATTGAAAATACAACATAACTTTATAAAAGCATTCAATTATAAATCTAGCAATTTAAAAACAATTTCCTTCTTGATATAAAGCTGGATCCAGATCGCAGTCTCTTTGATCAAGGAGTAAAGACAGATGGAACGGTCCAGCTTAGTGTACAAGTAATATCCCGGCAAGGTAAGCAGTTAAGCATTTTATTTGCTAAAATGCAAGGTAAGCCATATTGTAAGTATATTTACGTTCATGCATTATCATTTTTAACTAGCATTAAAAATATAACTATTATTCATGCTTAGGGCCTTAGCAAATTTATGATCCATTTTGGCCAATTTCACGGTAATAAGATTTTTTTTTATAAAAAAAATTCATTATTTCAACTACTTAAATCTGAAGTCTCACAGTATTCTAAGGAGTTGTGTGGGGGTTGCAAGGTTATTGTGTGGGGGAGAGGGGTTGCAGTGCTGTCCATGGTCTGAACAGCACTGCTCTCAGCTCCGTCCCTTCGCCAGAGGCCCTGTCCCTTCTGGGAGCTTGGAGCCGGCGCACAGCCCTCCATTCACAGGCACCTTGCCCAGGAGCTGAGCATGGTTGTTGACTCCCCCACCCATGATCCAAAGTCAGCTGACTCAGGCTAGCTACAGCCTTGCTGCAGGCCTTTATTGCAATGTAGATGTACCTTTATAGGTTATCTTAAAATGATGCTAACCAAAGCATGTGTAATTATTTCAAAGGCACTTTTAAAATAACCAGTTTTTGAAGACTGAAAGTGGTACCTTTTTTTTTTTAAACCTAATATAGTTTCTTCATAAGACAAGTGTTCCTTAGGTATACGTACAGATCTGTTGAATAGGAGCGTGTGGGTTTATATAAATATTTGAATTTGAAGCACATTGAATTGTGGATTGACAGGACATAGTTATTTTTATGTTCACTTTACTAAATTCTTAGTGTGTGCTAAGTAGGGATGTTAAAACACATTTACTTTAATAAAAGCATAACGTCTGAAAATATCAGGGATTGCACATTTACACGGGGGGAGGTGGCTCCCAAGGAGCTACTGCACACAGGCAGCTGGCTTTTAAGCCAGCTTCCCATGTACACTGGCTCCTGGGGAGCTGCCTCCTTACCTGCCCTTCCCCCTAACATCACTTTGGTGCTGCTGGCTCTGTAACAGAGGCAGCAGCACTGAGGGACAGGCTGCATGTAACCATGAAGTTTAACCAATGAGTCCATGCTCACCAGTTGTCCATTTACATGTGTTCACTTTTATATTCCTAATACTCAGTGAAGATTGAGGAGAAATATCACATTGAGTGTGCTGTCCTTGATAGCATGTCTTCTGAAAATGTGATGCTAACTGTGAATGCATTGGTGTTTTCTGTATCTGAGTCTTAGCATGTAGCAATAATTGTATGTAGCAATAATTTTTGCAGGGGGGCCACTTCATGAATTTTGGTATGTGGACACAGGCCAGCTCTGGGCTCCCTGGAGGGGCAGGGCCTCAGGCGGAAGGGGGCTACAGAGAGAGAGAGAAACTCTGTGTGAGACAGACTTTGTGGGAGAGTGTGTGTGACAGTGTGTCTGTGACAATCATAGAATCATAGAATAATAGGACTGGAAGGGACCTCGAGAGGTCATCGAGTCCAGCCCCCCGCCCTCAAGGCAGGATCAAGCTCCGTCTACACCATCCCTGACAGATGTCTATCTAACCTGTTCTTAAATATCTCCAGACAGGGAGATTCCACCACCTCCCTTGGCAATTTATTCCAATATTTGACCACCCTGACAGTTAGGAATTTTTTCCTAATGTCCAATCTAAACTTCCCCTGCTGCACTTTAAGCCCATTACTCCTTGTCCTGTCCTCAGAAACCAAGAGGAACAAATTTTCGCCTTCCTCCTTGTGACACCCTTTTAGATATTTGAAAACCGCTATCATGTCCCCCCTTAATCTTCTTTTTTCCAAACTAAACAAGCCCAGTTCATGAAGCCTGGCTTCATAGGTCATGTTCTCTAAACCTTTAATCATTCTTGTCGCTCTTCTCTGTACCCTTTCCAATTTCTCCACATCTTTCTTGAAATGTGGCGCCCAGAACTGGACACAGTACTCCAGCTGAGGCCTAACTAGTGCACAATGACTCTGTATGTGTGGCACAAAACGTTTGTGACAGTGACAGAGTGCTGGTTGCTGCTGGGTAAGTTTGAGAGAAACCATGCCTGTCTTTAAGATAGGGAAAGCTGTCCTGCTCTAGTGTCTCCCTCCTCCTCTGCTCTGCAAATATGGGTACGGGGGAGAAGGGGAGGAGAGTGTGCAAGTGTGTGTGAGAGCCCAAGCGCTGAAGTCTTAGAAACAGTGCACTGCCTCATAAGACAGACACTCCTCTGGGTCACTTACCATCCATGCTTCAGATTGGAGCAGCTCCATTATGTGTCTCCCTCTCCTCGACTCCAGCTCTGCAGAGATGGGGTAGAGGGGCAGGGAGATGTCCTGACTTCAGCATTCTCTCCTCTATTGCCCCACTTCCCCCACCCCCACATTGCACAGCTAGCAGGAGAGTCCTGGGAGCAGCTCAGCTGCAGGACTGAATAAGGTGGCAGAGGGGCAGCTGAACACATGTTGCCGGCTGTAAGTATACACTCTCTGCTCGTCAGTTGGACAGGCTCTAGAGAAATGTTGGGCGGGCTGCATCTGGCCTGGGGGCTGGATTTTGCCCATCCCTGTAGTAACAGTATGTTGGGCGAGATATAAATGAAACCTGTAATGCTTTTGCAATGCTCAAAGATAATATATTTTGTCTTATGTGTTTTCCTCCATATCTAGGAATAGAGCCCAAGTTAAACATCCTTGAAATTGTAAAACCCGTGGAAACTGTTGAGGTAGTTATCGATCCAGATGCCCACCATGGTGAAGCTGAAGCTCACCTTGTTGAGGAAGCCCAAGTGATAACCCTAGATGGCACAAAACACATTACAACAATTTCTGATGAGACCTCTGAGCAAGTGACTCGATGGGCTGCAGCATTGGAAGGCTACAGAAAGGAGCAAGAACGCCTTGGAATACCTTATGGTAATAAAATGCACTTACTTTCAATTGCAATGAGAATCATTTGATGATTATATGTTATAAGGACCTCATTTATTAAAGTGCTCTCCTACTAGTAACAGATTTGTTTGAAAAGCCACACTTACATTCAAATATTTAATTTTTAAGTTACAAAAATCTTTTCAAAAGAGGGTCATCATGGAATAAACTAATTGTGCTTGCATTATAGTGTATGTAATGTCTATAGATTTGTTCTGGGAGCTAAATTGGAACTTTTTCTTGATACCTATATTACACTTGAACCCTGGACTCTACAGGTGAAAAATGGATATGATAAAGCATTGTGATATACTCTCCAGTGTTATTCACTGTATCAACTTGCAATACGTAAACAGACTCCCAGAAACTTGCTGCTTTATTTGTCTTGTTGAAGAAGACAAAGTGATAATTCAAGATGGTACAAAACACATCACAACAATTTCTGATTGTTTGCCCTTTCTTGCCATTGTTTGGTTTTGGTACTTGGAAAGAGAGAAATTCAGTCACAGATATACAAGGGAATACTATAGTGAATATCTTTTGAAATTTCATAGCATGCAAGAAGAGAAGTTACATCCTTCAACATAATACTAAAAACATTTAGTGTTGAATTACAAGAGTTTCTTAAACTTTATACATATGTTAGTATTCAAACATTCCTTTTTCAAAGAAGAAAATCATCATTGAAGTTACAGTGGTGACACATTGACAAAGGTTTACAATTGTTTTCCATATATAGGTGAGAAATACATATAAAACTAAGTTGGCTTCTTCCTGACCAAAGCATATAGATATTTTGAAATTACCTCCTTTTGGTAGTAGGGATGTAAGCAACTAGTTGACTACCCGGTACACGTAGGCTTATCAGGTAGTCGAGTCACTACTCAACTAGTCGCTCTCCTCCCCTTCCCCCCGATATAGAGGCAGCAAGGGAGGGAGCAGGAGCCAGTGCTAGGGGGAGCTGTCTTAAAAGCCAGTTCCACCCAGCACCATCACCACAGGGGAGGTTAGGCAGAGATGCAATGGAGCACCCGGGATGAGCGGGTACTCAATGATAAGGATGTTAAGTAACAAATAATTGACTAGTTGAGTAATCAATGGAATTTCCATTGACTAGTGGATAGGCACTTCCACATTCTTCCTCTGACATGTACAAGAGCCTCCGGTGGGGCTCTTGTACATATCAAAGGAGGAATGTGGAAGTCCATGAGCAGCCCAGGGCCAGCGGGAAGTCCCGCTGGGCCTGGGCTGCATGCAGCATGTCAGCTTTGAAATGCATAAGAGTCCCCAGCAGGAAGAGCGTGACAGCTTTGAAATGCATGAGTCCCACAAGAGTCCCCAGCAGGCTCCATGCACTGCAGCACCACATAGTTGATCCCAGGCTCAGCTGTGTGGCGCTGCCCCTTTGAAACACCCCTTCTTTTCCCCCTCCCCCCTTTGCTGCCTCTATCTGATAAAGGCAGCAAGGTGGGGGGGAAATCGACTAGTCCTTAATATCCTTAATACTCAATCAGTCCGAGCTCGCGCCGGGTCCAAGTGCTGTGCCTCTGCCTTTTAAATGTGGTATGGTCCCCACAGGAAATGCCATCAACTACTCAATTAGCTGATTAATCGAAATTTAACATCCTTACTTGTAGTAGAAAAGTCTTAATAAAGTGAATACTAAAAAGGATAGTTTTTAAAAAACATATCAGATTTTCCTGACTTCATAGAATTCAAGAGAAAGGAGGCACATGAGGATCTTTTGTTTTCTGAATGCCTTGTTGGTGTTTTATAATAATATATGCCTCTCTAGTTTTTTGTAAATGAATTTTCTTATGATTCCCCCATAGATGAGATTTCAGGTTTTTTGCCTGGCCTTTCTATAAATATTAGGGATGTTAGTGTGTACTTGTTTACATGATTAACGAATAAACCTGAGTTATCGGTTGATGGCTCCCATGATGCTGCCTGCCCTTCCCACCCCCTCAACCCTTGCTGCCTCCCTCAGAGGCAGCAGCATGGGGGAGCAGGCACCAGCCAGCTTTTAAGATGGCTCTTGGCACATGCCAGTTTCCGTGGAGCCACCACCTTCCCTCCACTGCCTCACACAGAGGCAGCAGTGTGGAGGGGCATGCAAGAGGGCTCCCACTTTCCCCCAGTGTATAAATATGTAACTGCTCGAAAATTCAGCAGTTACATGTTTACAAAAATGTTTAACATCCCTAATAAATGTGTGTAAATTGTGGTTCTGCTGGGAGTTGATTTTTTTCAACTCCCATCAATGCTTTTTGAAATAATGTGCCTCTCTTGAGAATCCTGCAAGTTTTGCAACAGTGAGAATTGGAACTTGGAGAAAAAACAAACCCTGGTGTATAGTGATATTGCAGACTCTTTTCCTCTCCATTATCTGTTCTGGCTAGTAAGCTAAACAACTGACCATCTTCCAGGATTTTTCCATCCTTTAACATCTCTCTTCTGTTCTTCCAGTTTTATTTTTGTCTCAAAGAAACAAAGTGTCCTACACAGCTGTTTCTGGCTGTCATTTCCTCCTTCAGGTTGTTTTTGCTGGAAGCATGGAACAATCAGAAAATACTAAATCAAGGGAAAAAATGACCCAACTGCTTTTTGGAACCACAGTTTATCAATAGATATCTTAAGTTCATTGTATTTTCACGTACTCTGTGAAGCCAAAATTATTACAGGAGACAAGGCAGCAACTGAAGTAGATAATTTTTGATGTTGTGGCAGACAGCTTACCTAACTCTTTTAAGAAACAAGCTTATTGTCTGGAACAGAGGATGTTCTTTGTGACTTCCAGGAGTTAGGGTTAGAACTCCCACCACTAGTGTGCTACAAATGCAAAGTTAGCTCTTTAAAACAACATTTTTAGAACTCTGGCACTGTTCATTTCTCAGTGTTGCATTTTGGTAGATGTGCCAGTGGTTCTAGCTTCAGAACTGTTTAATCGAAAGGTTTCTGCTGACTGAGTGTAAGATCCAGACCCTGCCAGAAAGAGTTGCATGATCTATGGGAGTGACCACTAAAGCACGTTTCTCAGCCATGGAACTCCAAAGCCTCTTAGGAAACCAGATAAGAAAAAGCAAAAATCATATCTTAGGGGACGAGATGAGGAGAGAACCTTCCTGAAAACTTCTGTTTCGAAAATCACAAACTGTATCTATGCATTGCATATTGCCAAGTTGCTTTTTTGTTGGGGCTTCCCAGAAGTTAGATTATCCTCCAAAACCCAAGAGAGCTTAACAACTTTCTTAGCCCACGGTATATTCCACAGTTAAGGTGTGCTCACAGAAGGCATTATTATGGAGTATAGTGTTAGCCTAAAGAAGCTATACAATATGACAATAGGTACAGGGGAAAAATTAATCCTGCATGTGAAACAATTTTTGACAGGTATTTGTTCTAACTGTTCACCCAGATTGGCCTAGTTACAACAAGGCAAAACAAATATCTATCCTTTTTCAAAAAAAGTTAGGAAGCTTAATGACGTTTATTAGAACTCTAGCTAGTCACCAGTATCCCTGGTTGCACACAATGTTACTGATCTAACATTTGGGGAAGGAGATCCCATCCCAACATACAGAAATCTAATGTTTAATATTAGAAGGAATAAAACAAAATTGCTAGAGAGAGCAGTAGAGGGCTTAAATCTTCAGAAGTGGTAAAAAGAAGTGGTGATCCAAGTGAGACACTTGACTTGTACTCCAGATACTGCACTGTCTCAGGCAAAGCCATAGAAAGCAAATTAGCAGGTCCATAGGAGTAGTTTGAGTAGCATCTTGAGAATCGGCATTTTATTTGTATTGTGGCTTTCCACACCATCCACTCTCTTCCCTTTTGTTTCTCAATGCATAGAATGTGTGGTATAGTTTTATACGCTGTTAACGAAAATGTAATTAGGTCTTTTTAAATGTAACAACTCATTGATATGCTTGGTTGGTCATACTTATTTTAATTATATGGAAAAGTGTTTCCTCTCTGGTTCTTTTTATTGTTACTGATTATAGGGAATGGTTTTATAATGTCTAAAATAGACAGTGACACAACCTTTTATCAGTTGTATAATATATTTCTCTTCTTTTTTTCCTAGACCCTGTACAGTGGTCAACAGACCAAGTACTCCACTGGGTGGTATGGGTGATGAAGGAATTCAGCATGACTGACATAGACCTCAATACTCTTAGTATTCCAGGCCGAGAGTTATGTAGCCTCAATCAAGAGGACTTCTTCCAGAGAGTCCCTCGTGGAGAAATCCTTTGGAGCCACCTGGAGCTTCTTCGAAAATGTATGTGAGCTTTCTCAATGGCTGATTTAGTTACTGTTTTTGTGTGTGGAAAGATAAGGACAGTTGTGAACAGCCCAAATTGTTTTCCCACTTTCCATTAGCAGTGAAAGGGAGGGTGTCAAATACAAGATAAGCGAATACTAAGGGATGGTGCCCCCTGCTCACTACGCTCGCCAACCCCCTCTCGGGGGGTAGGCAGCCCCGATTGCCGGGGAGGGCCAAGGCGTGGCAATTGGCCAGCTGCCGGGGTGGAGGCGGAATGGTTGAGCCAGGCTGAGGCTACGGCTAGTCCGGCTTGCTCCCTCTGGCTGATGGGGGGTTGGGCTAAGCCTGACTCCCTCTATCTTCCTCCAGTCGCGAGGGGAGAGGTCTCATGGCTTGCAGCCCTCCAACCTCTCTCCCAGCTGCGCCAAGCACTGTGCTCTTCTACCTCGCCCAGACCCCTTGCCCTCTCCCTGCCCCAGAGAGTGGGGGAGGGGCGAGGCCCAGGTCCTGTGCTCTCTGCAGGCTCCTCGCCCTCTGCCCCTGGCAGCCAGGAGGGGGGAGGTGAGGCCCAGGCCGGAGGACCACAATTTACTGCCAGGGTTTTAAACTGAGGCGCTCCAGCAGTGGGGGGAGGGGCTATTCCCCCAGTCCTGGCCCCTCCTCCTGTAATGGACCTCTCCCATGGTCCCTGTTTCTCCTCCCTCCCAGACCTTTCTGAATTTTAAGTGTAGGGTCTAGGAGGGGGCTCAAGGAAGGGGGGGGGAGTACTGGGGTGAGGGAGTGCAGGAATCAGGGCAGGAGCTTGGGGATGTGGGGGAGCTCAGAGCAGTGGTGTGGGATGAGGAGAGGCTCAGAGCAGCAGGCTGGGGTATGTGGGGTGCAGGAGTCAGGTTTGGAGTTCTGTATGGGGAACGGGGGAATGTGCGTAGGGCGGTAGGCAGGGGGGCTGAAGCCTCCCGCCGCCCCCCCCCCCCCCCCCCCCCGAGATACATACCGGGGCTGTTTGCTCTTCCCCTTCCTGTCACAGTCAGGGAGCGAGAGCAAAGTGCACAACTCCCTAGTCCCCTGCTGTTACAATTTATGAAGTGTTCTTGAAAAAACAGACGACAAACTCTCAAATATACAGTAGATAGATACAGAATATAGTTGCAGTTTCTTGTATACGTGAAAGGTACTAAGCTAATTCTTGAGAACAGTGGTTACCAGCGGCTGGTTCACAGACCAGTGCTGGGCCACGAACTGCTGGCTACTGGGTCATAGCACACTGCCAAGCCATTCCCCCATGTCTTGATGATTGGCTCGGTGGGGTCAGTGTAAGCTGTGGCAACATTGCCATGCAGCTGCTAATTGAGTTACTGTGCTGTAACTGGAGCTCAGGCTGTGGTGAGGCTCTTCCTACTGGGGCGACCCTGGTTCCAGCTCCTGCAGCTGCTACGTAGCCCAGTTGGCAGGCCACATGGAGGGCAGCTGATCCAGCAGCCAGCGCTGCATGGAGGGCTGCTGCAGCTAGAGGAGAAACTTCCAGGTGCCCCAAGGCCAATCTCCTGCCCCTTTTCTCGTGTGGGAGGAGAGACCAAGGAATCAGCCACCCTGCGAGCCCTCTTTCCTCCCGCCCACGTTGGTGCTGCTGGACGGACCTTATTCCCTTCTTGATCAGCAGGAGCCTCCCTCTGGCCTCCAGCTGTTCCCAGTCCAGCCAGCATGTACACACAAGGACCTGCTGCCTTGCCACTGGCGGGGGGCGGCTGGGGCTAAGCAGGGGCCGCCACTACCCAGGCGGCTGGGGTGGGGTGAGGTGAAGCGACAAGGTGGGAGAAGCCCTTCAGGCTGGTGTCAGCACCCCACTGCTTTCAGACCAGCCTCTCCCCAGTTGTTTTCCTCTTTCACTCACACTTCTCGCTACCTTCTTCCCCTTCCTTTCCCTTCTTTTTCATCTTCTCCCCGGTTCCCTTATTGGTTGCATACCAATGCAATGTAAAATGAATATTCAAATGTTTCCAAGACAGAGACGTAGTGGGGGAACTGGGCACAAGCCAGGAATCAGCTGATTCCCAGCTCATGTTTGGTCCCCGTCATTGTGCCTTTGCTTCCCCTGCCCCCTACAGAGACGGTGCTGAGGGAAATCAACTTTTAAGCTGGCTCCCCCAAGCGCTGGCTCCCCCAAGCGCTGGCTCCTGCTTCTCCCCCTCCCCCACCTGCCGCCTCTCTCTGAGTCACTACTTACACAATAAGCATATGCATATGCATTCAATTGACTTATTAGGGTAATGATTCAATTGACTTATTAGGGTAATGATTTGAATAAAGATTTAAATATTTTTCTTTTACTTGGCAGATGTATTGGCCAGTCAAGAACACTCTGGAGAAATAGCTACAGTTACTATTGATCAGCGTGAGTAGTCATACCAGTAGATTAAGACAGGTGCTTGTCAATAAGGAATTTGGGTTCAGCACTCATGCTACTAAAAAGTCAGAGAAGCCACAGAGAAATAGTATCTCTTTTGCACGTTTTTGAATTTTGAAAGCAGCGCTTCATTTTTTAGCCAATTTAAGAATTTAATCAGAATTATAAATGTTTCTAATTTTTTTATGATGATCAATAAAGTTTTCCATTAGTCTGCACCATAATATGATGCACGTGAAATATTTGTAATACCAGGTGTTCAGAACTGCATTCTTGGAATATGTATCAGAAATACTTCTTTAAAAATGCAGAACTTAACATATATAATACAGTGTTAACACCAATGACATTTTATATGGTAGCAATGATTTTAAATTATTCTTAAGGTGAAGGTTTATGAATATCCATGTGACTCGTTAGAGGGAAAATAATTTGAACGTTAATATTGGGGGTGTGTGGACACACACTTCCTAGAACAGTGGTTCCCAAACTTTTCGGCATCACGCCCCCTTCTTGATTTTTGAGAAACCCTCATGCTTCCCCTCCCTTCCCCCCCTCCAAAATAGCAGCAAAACTTGTTGAGCAAAAAAAAGGAACTGACCGGGGCTGAAAAACAGTCATGGCCCCTTTAATTCCCAGGACCAGTGTGTGTTTTAAAAAAAAAAAAAAAAAAAGGTGCCGGTACTCCAGGGAAAAAGTTGTTGACCCTCTTTCTCCCCACCCTCTCCAAATGTTGCCCTTTAAAGGGGCCATTTTGAAGTCTGCCCGGGATGCCTTCCCCAGCCAGCCCAAGCTGTGCATGTTCCGGCAGACGCCCAAGCCAGAAAAAACAGAAAATACCGGACATTTCACGTGGTATTTTCTGAATTTTTTCACCGAACGGACCGGGCTCTTTCTTGGGAGGGGTGGGGGAGAGGGCCTGGGTCGCCTCGCACCCCCCTTTGGAATTTCTTCACGCCCCTCATTTTGGGAACCTATGCTTTAGAACCTCAGAGTTATGAACTTCAGACTTATGAACTGATCACATGATTTGGAACCAGAAATACACAATCAGGCAGCAAACTTCTCCCCCCCCCCCCTTCCCAAAAGCAAATATTGTATAATAATGTGTTAAATGTAAACAACTAAAAAAAGATAAAGTTTTTTAAGAGTCCCCTGCTGACTCCGGGCTCCATGCAGCGCTGCTGCTGTGAAATGCCACGTGGAGCATTTGCTTATCGGATAGTCTACGAGTCCTTTCACACATGTACATAGTAAAGATGTTATCTGTGTACACCTGCATGCGCCCACCATTATTTGTACCAACAAGTTATAATTATTTTTCTTCAATGTTTAATGCTTCACAGCTGTGCAAATTATTCCAGCATCTGTACAGCCTGCTACCCCAACCACCATTAAAGTAATAAATAGCAGTGCAAAGGCAGCTAAAGTACAGAGAGCACCAAGAATCTCGGGAGAAGACAGAAGTTCACCTGGGAACAGAACAGGTGTTTTCACAATTTTACTTTAATCTAATTGCTATAAATATTTAACTGTTAAATCACATGGTGAATTTACAGCATGTAGCTGTATCCCTTTAAGATACGATTTTGCCATATTTTGTAAGTGCTGCTCACTTGGATGTGACGCCTGTAGGGAAAAACCCAAGTGTGACAGGAAGTGCTGATGCAGTATGGAATCTTTGCCTCTTTTTACTAAATCACTGCTAAAGAGCACTATATTGAAGTGCTATCTTGTAGATAAGACAAAGCCAAGTTTGACCATTGTCTGAAATGTGCCCCATTGCTCCCACTCAGTCGTCTCCTTACCGGATCATTCCGGAAGGAAGCTGAGGGGAAAGTTCTAACTTGGCAACTTGAATACTGTTTGTTTAGTTTTCTTTATTACACTGTTTTTAACTTCACTATTTGGAGACCTGCTAATCCCTATGAAATGGAGAACTATATGTTAGATATGCAATTTAATTTCAGAATTCTCCTTAGATTTTCTTCATCCAGATTCTTTGTATCATTAATATTATATCTTCTCCCCTGTTACCTTGTTTCTATTCTGCAATATTGCTTTCTTTTCTGTCTTTTCCCCTCAGTTAGGAATTGCTGCTTTTTCAGTCTCCAAAACACAAATTAAGTGTCTTGTGATACAAGACACATTTTCAAAAATAGGAACCTTAGAACTATGCTTCCAGGCCAATATTTTAGTGAGAACTACCGGGCATGCTGCCCAAGAGATCAGGCCAACTATTTTAGTGCCTAATTATGCATTTAGAATCTAACTTAAGGTCTTATAAAAAAAAATGTTTGGCCACTGTGTAACAGGGATAATGAGCTATCTTAAACTGAAATCTTACAATAATTTTAGCTCCATAGAATATGGCGCTTATTCCATTTTAATAATTTTTTTTATATTAATAGGAAACAATGGCCAGATTCAGCTATGGCAGTTTTTGCTAGAACTTCTTACTGACAAAGATGCTCGAGACTGTATTTCTTGGGTTGGCGATGAAGGGGAGTTTAAACTCAATCAACCTGAGCTGGTTGCACAGAAATGGGGACAACGTAAAAATAAACCCACCATGAACTATGAGAAGCTTAGTCGTGCTCTACGGTAAGAAGCTCTACTACTAAATTCTTTCATAAAATGGTTGGATACTTTTCTCTAACAGCCATTATCAACCTAACAATTAATGTAAGTGCAAATATCTCTTTGTCTGTGTAGATTCTTGCATTGGTACCCTTCCTATATATTGCTGTCCTTTGATCCTTATCTGCTTCTTTTTAACTATCCAATCTTTACGTGTTTATAGATTGTCAGTTCTGCCTACTTGTTTTTCCCTTTGATATTGTCATACCCTCTGCTCCTTGTCCCCCCCCCCTTTTTTTCCTTCTTCTTCCCCCTTCTGCCGTCTCCCCTATTTATTTTGGGTCTGCACATCCTAAACTCAAAACTCCAGTCATCTGAAGAAGTGGGCTGTGCCCACGAAAGCTCATGATACCATCTATATGTTTTGTTAGTCTATAAAGAGCTACCAGACCATTTGTTGGATTTTTTTAGTTTATCCTGTACGGACTAACTCGGCTACCCCCTGAAGTATTCGGCCAGTTATTTATAATCTCTTGTTATTGTGCATCAGTTAAAAAAGACAGGTGCAGACAAGCTGTGCTGCCACCTGCTGCCGATCTCATAAGCTAAGCAGGCATAGGTCATTATTTGGATGTGTGAGGAGTTGCTTTTCGGAAACAGATAGAAATGGCTAATAAGATTTGTATTAGGGATGTTAAAATGTGTGTGTGTGTGGGGGGGGGGTTGTAAATGTGTAACCACTGAAAATTTTTCAGTGTTTACATGTTGGAGCCGGTGCACACAGGGAGCTCACCTGCCTGCCCCCGCTTCATGCTGCTACCAGGGACAAGGGGAGGCGGGAGCTGGTGCTCATGGGGAGCCTGCTTAAAATCTGTCTCCTGCCAGTTCCCACTGGCACCCTCGCTGCTCCGTACTGCTGCCTCTAATACAGGTAGCAGTGTGGGGAGGAGGGGGCCTTGTGTGTAACTGTAAGGGTTAACTGATGAGCCCAGGCTCATCGGTTATCCGTTTAAATTGTACACTCTCAATGAATTGCCGAAGTATTAGCTATGTCATTTCTCAATAGAAAAGTGATATTGCTAATTTTTACTCTTGTGCTTTACAAACAAATGTAACTTTTATTTCAGCATAATTTGAAATGTCAACAGAAAAATAATTCCCTAAACATTCATTTTCTGTTTGTTTTTGCTCTCTGCATTGTTCATTGCATATGTAACAAAATTCTGTAAAAACTGATACACGTTTCTATGTAGTTACTATACTGACTAGATTCCAGTTCTTGAGTCTCTTCTAGAATGAGACCTAAAACAACCAGTCTATGAGCTCTCAACGATACCCTCGCTTTTTGGCCTTTTGATATGTGTAGACAAACTCTGTGCTCACAAGGCCCTCTGATACACTCCACTTCAGTTTTTAATTACCACAGTCGCAAGTGCATTGAATCATACTTCATTCCAGTTACAGAAAGTTTTCACCAGTCTCTGTAGTTTGCCAAACCAACCTGGGTTTTCTCATTCTGAAAGTTTCAGATTTTGTTTGTCTGAAGTATATCATCTTCAGAATTTTGGTGGCTCTACAGAGATTTGACTGGGTTTCTTAGTCCCCCATCCATCCTTCCATTTTCTCATCAGAATTGGGAGACAAAAGCTAGTTCTGTGTGTTTCAATTTTGTTTGAGATTTAGAAACCCTCTATTTCATCCCAAAAGTGCAGATGATCTGGCACTTCGTACAGAATCATCCTTTTCAAAGAATAGAAAATCTGAGAGCCAACAAAGTGTCCACCTATGTTATGCTAGGAGCATAAGTTAAGTGTGGGAATCCAGTCAAATGAAATGTTTAGAGAAACTGAACCCCATAGGAAGGTAATATTCTTTCATTATATTTGTGCCTTGCACAAATTTACCACAATCGCATTAAACCTCACAAGTCCAAATTCATTCATCCCTGAGGTAAGGGACAGCACAAAATATATATGTAAAAGGTTACATTTGGGCATTATGCATCTTAGTTACTAATGGTTTTGTAGTGTCTTTGGAATACTATAGATCATATATATGTTTTAGATCAGGGCTCCTCAACATGCCGCCTGCTTGTATGCAGCCTGAGGCACCTTGAACTGCTTCCCGGGCATGCCTCATTGCTGTGGGCTCCAGCAGCAGCACCTCCCCACGAGCCACACCGCATTGATCCAGGCCACGTGCGCAGGAGCTGTCCACTGGCAGGGGGATGGGGGCAACAAGAGGTAGCTGCAGAGCACGCCTGCTGCGTCAGCAGCAGCACCTCCCCATGAGCAGAGCCACACAGCACTGTGCAGCACTGAGCCAGGCTGGCAGGGGGGCAGCAAGAGGTGGCGGCAGAGTACCTTCTCCATCATGGGAAGTAGCAAGTGACAAAGTTATGGGTCCTCAGGTCAATACATGAGAGTGTATGCCGGGGCTACTCAACTTTGGAAGCCCCAGGGGCCACAATGATATCCACAGCACATGCCAAGGTGCGCATGGCTACGAACGTTCCATTGAAGGTACATGCGCATGCCCCCTTCCTGATCCTGATTTCCTTTGCAGGGCAAAAAATCCCAGACATTTTTTGCCTTTTAAAAAACTCGTCCAGATGGCAATTTAACATATGAAAACAAGGACACGTCCAGTTTGGATTAATGGTAACCCTACCCAAACCCCAGCGCAGACCTTTCTCACCCTGGCCTTCCTGCCTGGCTCCACCGCCGCCTTGCCACGTCTCTTGCTACCTGGCTCAGTGCAGCGCAGCACGGCTCCACTTACAGGGAGGCACTGCCACTGTGGTTTATGCGGCAGGCATGCTCTGCCGCCACCTTTTGCTGCCCCCCTGCTGGCCTGGCTCAGTGTGGCACGGTACTGCGTGGCTTTGCTTGCAGGGAGGTGCTGCCACTGTGGTTGATGCGGCAGGCATGCTCTGCCGCTACTTCTTGCTGACCCCCCGCCAGCAGGCAGCTCCTGCGCATGCAGGCTTGGCTCAGTGTGGTGCGGCTCCCAGGGAGGCGCTGCCGCTGGAGCCCATAGCAACGAGCATGCCTGGGAAGCAGCTCAATGTGCCTCGGGCTGCGTACAAATGGGCCACAGGCCGCATGTTGAGTAGCCCTGGTGTATGCTGAAGCACATCACATACAATAGTCTGGTTAATTGTCCTTCTAGCTGAAATGACCAAGAATCTCTGTCCAGGGCAAAAATAATGAATGAAATCTTGCAAAAGGGCCATTGCAAGATGATGACCCCACATGATGCTCAATCTTCAAGCAATGTGCATTTCTGTGGGATATGTAGTGGTGGTTAATTTAGTAATATGGTTCTCCCAATGGCTGACAAATAATTCAAGAATTCATATTCCACTGCCTTCTCTCTTGGGCTTTTCAGCAAATGTAAAGAGAAGACTAAAAGGTCTAGTTTTATGTTAGCAAATAACATAAATACTTACAAATTTCTTACAATGAAAAAAGAACCTACCTTTTAACACTACAGTATCCTTAAGTATGATCACTTTGTGTGGGCCTCATGCACTGAATATTGCTCTGTTACTTAACATTGACTTTTTTGTGTTTGTTTTTTTCATTTAAGGTATTATTATGATGGAGATATGATCTGCAAAGTACAAGGCAAGAGGTTTGTGTACAAATTTGTCTGTGACTTGAAAACTCTGATTGGATATAGTGCAGCAGAGCTGAACCGATTGGTCACAGAGTGTGAGCAAAAGAAACTGGCAAAAATGCAACTCCATGGCATTGCACAGCCAGTCACAGCAGTGGCACTAGCTACAGCATCTCTGAAAACTGAGAAAGACAATTAAGCACTAGGACTTGAAAGAGGGATTCTGAGGCCTTTCATATATACTCAGAGCAGTTACCTTTATCAGAATTGGAAGCTTCTTTTTATTCCTTGACATTACAGTATGATGCATGATTTTCTACAAAGAACTGAGACACCCATAAATTTGGATCTTTAACAGCATATATTTCAGTGTATCTGAAGGGATCACCACAACTACTTCAGTGTGAAGACAGGTCCACTGCGGCATGTAGTCTGCTGAATTTGATAAGTAATGCTGAACTGGTCCATGTTGTATGTCCAGCACTATAAAAGATTTGTTGCAGCATTTAAGAAAAGTGAAGCATCTACAGGAAACAGACTGGTCAATAGTTTGAATTCAACGCTTTCTACAGTTTTTTTTATTCTCGGGTCAACTACAAAATGGAATTGGATGTTTACACAGTTAAAGCAGGAGCTGCCCTTAAACATGCCTGTTAATCTCATCTAATCAAGCAGAGCAGAAGGAACAGACACATTAAATAATACAAAGTATCAAGTCCTTAAGACAATTTCTCTGCTTACAAGCAAAGAAAACTAAGAATAAACAAAACTGAAGATCAGTGCTAAAGAAAATCCAGGTTTAATTCTGGCTTAGATGAAAAGCCAATTATGAGTTTCATTGTAATATGTAGATAACAGGCATATACGAGGGCAGGTTCTTAACTTTTTTGAAACATGTTATGCTGGCTACTCAGCAAAAGAAAATAAAGATGTCCCTGTTTTTTCTGTCAGGTGTTTAAAAACTTGTAAAGTTATTCCTCACTTGAAGAGTAGTTTTGGTTCTTGCTCTATACTGCAAAGTATATTAGCCAATACTCCTTATACCTGCACTATAGTTGATCTTGATGACCTGAAGACTTAAGTTAATCATATTCAGCAGTCCCTTCCTGTTTAGAAACATGAGTTGCAAATAAGTTTATAAAAATCTGAAGTTTGACTTTCAGATTATTGTATAATCTGCCCTATTAAAATATGAAAAATATAGTTTATTTAAAATTAGTTTCTTTTCAAATTTCAGATAATGTGTTATGGCCTCAGAAACAAAACTACACATTCCTGGGAACTAAGCGGGACACAGTTACATATTTACATATATTTTTCAAAAATGTATAATTGGATTGTATCCTGAATCCAGAGACTGGTATAAATACTACTTTATTCAGGCGTATACATGTTAATATGTACACACTGTGTCTCCATGATTTGTGAGCTTTCCCATTAATATCTTACTAAACCTCTTCTGTTAGTCTGAATAGAGCACTTTTTTTACTTTTTGCCCCTTTGTTTAAACAGTATGAATATTTTGTTACCATGCATTTTTGGTGTTCTTGTAAGCAGATTTTTTTAAAATAAGGAACCATTAGCAGAAGCTGCAGTGTCACTTGACAAGTAGTAAAAATATAATTGCATAGGAGAAAATCTTTAGTACTATGTTGAAAGGTCAAGTTACTCTTAAAACTCTTAAGTCAAGAATCTGGCTATACTGACAGATGCTTTAATGTATAATTTACTTAAACTGAGTGGTGGAAGCACTTTTTTATTGTTATTGACAAGTAAAGAGAGACTGGGGTTTATTTTTTAAGGATATGTGTGGAATCTGGTTGTTTTCTTGGAGGTGCATCTAAGTGCCCTTGCTGTAGACCTTAGGATTTCTCGTATTCTGTTTTGTCCATCTACCATTTAAGTTTCTCTAGTTACAGTTTTAGCTTCTGTTGTCAAATTCCTCCAATGACTTTTAATTTACCATCCTTGAATTACTAAAATACTCCCTCATTTGCCAACAGGCTGAGCATGCAGCTTTTGACAGATGTATTCACTTTACAAGAAGCTACACAAATCCTGCTTAGTCCTTTACAAATCCATTAGTTACAGATATGGGTACATCAGTCAGAAGTCAAGTCATATGTCTAGCTTGTATGACTGCTATAGTATAGTTGTAGCCCATTTTCACTATTTATCAAGCATTTGAAATCTCTTATGTAAATAGCTGAAGTCTTTCTCTTAGGAAAGGGGGAAACTAGATTGTAAGTTGTGTGGCTAAGACTTTTTTCTGTGTTTGCAATTCCATGTGTATTGCTCTGTTCCACACAAGCCACATTTCAAGTAGCTAATTAATAAATGCGATACAAACACCCCTTACAACACTGATGTCTTTCTAACAGATCTAAAATACTACAAGTGGACAGAGAGAAGAGTTTAAAATGACCAATAAAATCAGTCTAATGAAGAATGAATTAATATCAAAGCTAGCAAGTAAAATTGATGCTTTACCCTTGAATTTACGCAGAATAGAATAAAACTATTAGGAAAGATGGTGTCAAAACTTCTCTTGTAAATACATCTTATTATTTTGAAGCCCTTTAATTTAGTAACTATTATCCCCTTTGGATTTGTCTATATGCATTTTATTTTCTGGTAGAATCTGCTGCTTTTCCACCATGTTCTTTTAATTAAAAAAGGACCAATGCAGTTTTCAATCAACATAGAGCCGTTGTCAAATTTCCTGTAGCTAAGGGAGAAATCTGACTAACTTGATGTCTTCAATTAAATAAAGGATGTAGAATATTATATGTCAATATAATTGTTCTGTTGCTGCCAGAAAAAAATAGAAAGTATAATCCCAATTTTTTGTAAAACTGAGGGGTTTTGCATACATTTTTACTCTTTAAATAAAGACACTTATACTCTGCTAATAATTATGTATTTCTTTTCTTTTGAATTTTTTGGGTAATTTTACATGAAACAATTATTTTCTATTTTTACTCTGATGAAATATTTGTGCATAAAATGTCAATATAGTAAAATAAAACATAAAACTGTTACACAGCTAATGTTCTGGTGATTCATTTGTTTTTCAGAATGGCTACCACAGTTTTGTTTTGTTTTAAAGTAGCTAGTTTTAAAGAAAAGTAGCATGCACAATTTCATTTCAACATCTTAAGCACAAAGCTGAGCACAAAGCTGTTTCAAAAGAGAAGCAAAAATAGACATCAAGCTTTCTTCAAAACCGATTTCTTCACCTTTAAACAGCTATATCTTTTTGGACTTGTGTTAGGACATAAAGGGTGCATCTACACAGCTCCCAAAACTCAAAATAAGATAAGTAATTTGCGCTATGCAAATTGCATAGCTTATTTCTAGTCTATTTTCAAAATAGCTTATTTTGTCATTTGGCACTGTCTACACAGCAACAAATTCCGAAATAAAGCACTATTTTGAGCCATCCTTTACTTTTTGTAGAATGAGATTTACAGGGATGGCAAAATAGCGTATCCGCTATATTTTGAAATAGTGGATGCGTTCAAAAGACGCGGGGTAGCTATTTCAGGATACCTCTGGTATCCTGAAATAACTTTGCTGTGTAGATGTACCCAGAGTCTGTCTTCAAGATGCTTGATTTTGTGACACATTTCCTGTTCTTGTTTGTGCTATAAAAGCCTCATAACTTATTTTAATGGAGGAGGAGTCAGTGCATATGCATGATGAAATTATCTGAAATGTGATTCAGAATCTTTTGTCGATCTTTCCTGTAAGAATGTTCTATATGTGTGCAGATTAAAATAAAACTGGCCCTTTTCATATTAGTTTGTGTTAACACATGATATGTAAAATATGCTACTTATACAAATATGTTGCATTTTGTTGTTGCATGTAGGCTGTATTAGTGGTTGATAATCATAGAACACTAGAACTGGAAGAGACCTTGAGAGGTCATCGAGTCCAATCCCCTGCCCTAATGGCAGGACCCAGTACCATCTAGACCAGTGTTTCTCAACCTTTTTAAATAAAGTTCCCCTTTTTCAAAAAAAAAAAAAAAAAAAAAAGTACCCCCAGTACCTGCAGTGTTCAGACACACAATTTTTTTCTACCATTGCAACACATTTGTTTAAACAACTTAATTGTAGCCAGGCGGGAAATTTTTGAGTGTAAAAAGTACAAAAATAATAAAACTTAAAACAAAAATTCAGTTTTCTCTAAATTTCAGTTGTTGACGTACCCCCCAGACATCTCTTGAGTACCACTAAGGGTACTTGTACCACTGGTTGAGAGAGGCTGAACTAGACCATATCTCCAGAAATATCTCCTTAGGCAACTTATTCCAGTGTTTAACCACCCTGACAGTTAGGAACTTTTTCCTAATGTCCAACCTAAACCTCCCTTGGTGCAGTTTAAGCCTATTGCTTCTTGTCTTGTCCTATCCTCAGAGACTAAGGAGAACAATTTTTCTCCTTCCTCCTTGTGACATACTTTTAGATACCTGAAAACTGCTATCCTGTCGCCTCTCAGTCCTCTCCTTTCCAAATTAAACAAGCCCAATTCTTTCAGTCTTCCTTGATAGGTCATGTTCTCTAGAGCTTTAATCATTCTTGTTGCTCTTCTCTGGACCTTCTCCAATTTCTCCACATCTTTCTTGAAATGTGCCCAGAACTGGACACACTACTCCAATTGAGACCTAATCAGCGCAGAGTAGAGCAGAAGGATGACATGAAGAATGATGCACAGCTTGACTTGAATTCCAGTTTTTGGAGAGATGACAGTAGCCACATATATTTTACTTTTAAACTGAGCAAAGCTGCTATATGAATTTCTGAGAAACAAGTATAGAATTCTGCAATTGCAGTTTTTAATGGTGTCACTTTTTGAATTTCAACCACCATGGCTCTATCTCCTAATTGTTTATATTTTTTTGTAAATTTGAAATTGTTGGATCTGATTTTTATATTCTCAGAGGTGTAAAAGACCTTGTTAGTTTAAAGAAGATGCTAATCAACAATTTCATCTCTTATGGCACTCATTTACACAATGGTCTTTATGTGGGCTGGAAAAAAATACCTCCAGATTTTCTAAATCAGTATAGTACCACTGCTGCTAACAAATCTATAATGATTTATACCAGCTGAGAAATCGGTCCATATTAGCTAGGGTATATTTTTTTTAATAATAGAAACAGTTATCTTCCTGCTCCAAAACAAAGTGGCTGTGTCTAGACTGGCCAGTTTTTCCGGAAAAATCAGCCGCTTTTCCAGAAAAACTTGCCAGCTGTCTACACTAGCCGTGTGAATTTCCGCAAAAGCACTGACTTCCTACTGTAAGAAATCAGTGCTTCTTGTGGAAATACTATTCTGCTCCTGTTCGGGCAAAACTCCCTTTTGTGCAAAGCTTTTGCGCAAAAGGGCCAGTGTAGACAGCTCAGATTTGTTTTCTGCAAAAAAGCACCGATCACGAAAATGGTGATCGGGGCTTTTTTGCGGAAAAACGCGTCTAGATTGGCACGGATGCTTTTCTGCCAAAAGTGCTTTTGCGGAAAAGCGTCCGTGCCAATCTAGACGCTCTGTTCCAAAAACGCTTTTAACAGAAAACTTTTCCGTTAAAATCATTTCCGGAAAATCATGCCATTCTAGACACAGCCACTGTGTGTCCAGAGGTTTTTTTGTCCTTTTAGAGGACAACCTTATTCTTTCCAAGTTTCCTCCATCTCCCCTCCTTCACTCCTCCCATGCCCCATGGCTCCCCCCCCCCCCCTGCCGCTAGAAAAGCTCCAGGGCTCAGAGGTGGAGAGGGAGGGCCTCTAGGCTTCGGTAGGCCACCAAGCCTGCTCCCAAGGGCTGGGGGGAGACACAAACATACAACTAAAAATTACCACTTGGGGGTAGCTCAGCTCAAAGTTTGAAAACCACACAAGGTGCAGGGAGAGGGTGGCTAAGGGGTTGGTTTATATAGCTCACTGTAGGGAGAGGTAAAACAAAACAATGCAGCACTTTAAAGACTAACAAGATGGTTTATTAGGTGATGAGCTTTCGTGGGGCTAAGGGCTATGCGCTAGGGGAGGCCCCCCAATGTGGTCACAGTTCCCCATGGGAGCCAGGTCCCTCTACCAATGCAGCTTTTGCTGGCTTGGTGTACAGTCAAAGGGAGCTGAGGAGCAGCAGACGGTAGTTTCCTAGTGGATTGCTCCATGACAGAAGACAGATCAGCCACTGATCCAAAGAAGCTCTAGCTTCCAGTCTCTGACCTAGCCAGAGAGTGAAGCTTGGAGGACAGGGAAATAAGAGGAAGTGAGGAGGGGAGGTGAAGCTGCTCCCAGGACTGTTAAGGTGCTGCACTTGGGGGGAGGGGCAGTTCCCCCATGTCCCCTTCCAACTCTGATCGAATTGGAGCTTGCAGATCCCCTGAACTGGCTTACCAAGACCCACAGTTAAGAACCATTCTGAAGAGGAAATGGGGTCAAATTCATAGTGTATTCATGTCAGGAACTTAATTGAGCCTGGGGAGAGATACATGTGACTAATTAGGACATTACTAGGTGCAGCTGGGTGGACAGGGAGGGTTGGTTCAGAGGGAAAGAAATGCTTAAGGAGAAGAGCTTTGCAGGCCCCTCTGGCAGGGAGCGAAAGGCTGCTTGAGCAGTGACAATGAAAAGGGGATTGTGTGAGGTAGGTCTGTCTGAAAATGGACCCCAAAAGATTGCAAGGAAACCAGAGCAGCTGAGTAAATTGGGTCAGGTTAGAGAGGACTGCTAGGAGTGTGCTTCTGGCTGGCTTAGGAATGGAGACAGCCAGGGCTGCATAGTCGATGAGTTTAGTTTTGCTTTAAGTTCTGTTGTATTGTGTTTGGGGGCCCAGAAGAGTATGAGTATCCTGAGAAAAATATATTTGAGTGAAGTGTTGTATGTGTGTGCCAGAGGAGTTGGGTCTGTTAACCAGCGCACCGCACCCTCCATGGCAGTATCCTCCTGCCCCTACTATGAATGTGTTGGATCGGATATTTCCATTTTCCAAATGCTCTATGAACACCACTAGCGTTGTTAAAAGAAACACAGCAAAAGTAAACTCAGACTTAGAAAACATGTTTTAATGTTCTATAGCCACACACACAAAATCATTCTTTCTGTTGATTGATCAGCGATTACAATTTATTTCTGCCTGGTCATTAATGGTAGAAAAAAGAGCCAAGTTCTAAATATTGAGGGTGTCTCTTGATAAACCAGTGGAGCCCTCACCATGAAACCTGAGAGAACTAAATGCACCCTCCAAGGCAGGGGTGGACAATAACTTTTGATGAGAGGCCATTCCAAGAATTTGGTGGTATATTAATGGAGGAGGTTTGGGGTTGGAGGTTTGGTGCAGAAGGGAGCTTGGGGTAAGGGATTGGGGTGCAGGAGGAAGTGTGGGGTCTGGGAGTTTGGGTGAAGGAGGCAAATGTGACCTGAGGCACAGGACTGGGGTGCAGGGGTTTGGGATGTGACCTAAGGCTGGGAAATGGGATACAAGGAGGGGTGCATGGAATTGGGTTGTTGGCTAGAGCAGGGGATTAGGGTTCAGGAGTTTGAGTTGTGGCCTAAGGCAGGAGGGGGTTGCGATGTGGAGCAGGCAATTGAGTACTGAATCTGGGAGGGGATATGAGTGCAAGGGGGAGGAAGAGGTTTGGGGAAGGGAAGGGCTGGGGTGCCAGAGGAAGGCTCTGGGCAGGAGACTTACCTGGGTGACTTACCAGCCTTCTTGTCCCACCCCACACAGGCTGCAGGGCAGTATGTGTGAATAACTATGAGGCACAGTGCTTCATGGCTGCCTCTTGTTCAAACAGGCAGCTCCAATTGGCTGGTTTCTGGCCAGAAACCAACAAATGGGATTGTGCTGTGGGGGCAGGAGCACAGTGCCTACCCCCTCCCACCTTCCTCTTGGCTCTCAGTTTTAAAGGAGAGAGGGCCCAGCAGCTGCTTTTCTGAGCTGTGTGCAGGTGCAGCAAGGCAAGCTGGGAGCCTGCTTGGGGTTCCTCCCTGTGTCCACAGGCCTGATCCAGTGGCTTGGTAGACTGCATCTGGCCTGTGGACCGTATTTTGCCCAGGCCTGTTCCAAGGGCATCCTTAGGCACATCTGCCTCAATGACAAGCACTCCAAGACAGTGTACAGACAGGAAATACTTATTAGGGTGAATGGAGCAATGGCCTCAAACATGGGACAAAATAGCATTAAAAATATGCAAATAAGGTGTAAAATACCCACCTGCCCCTTTCAGTGACTGTGGAATTAGTGCATCTAACTCCCTTCTCACCTTTCACCCGTGAAAATGCCCTACAAGTGGTTGTCCTGTGACTTCACCACTTCCTCACCCCTTCCATCAAACCCCACTTACAGGATCAGCAAGAAGCAGTAGTCCAAGTATCCTTTTTGCAGGTCTGTTTTATTTAGAATGCAGGAAAATACAGAAAAACAAATTATTTGAAATGTAAAGTACTAATTAAGGCCTTTGATTTTTACAGTATTTCTTGTTCCGTTTAGCTATAGAAAGGTTTACAGGTTGGAGTTCTCTGGTCCAGCATCATCAGGACTTGACTGGTCCCGAATGAGAGAATTTGCAGGACCAGGAGAGGTCTCTTGCCACGTGCTCCCAAGCCCATGGCCTGCTGCTGGCAGGCTGCTTTATCCTCCTGATTTAACCTTCCTCACTCCCAACCTAACTTGGCTGCTTGCCCAGCTGCTGCCGGTTTCCTGGTTAGCAGAGGCTCTGGCTGCTGCTGCAGGGCTCCAGCCCCACACATCTGGGGGCAGCTGTGGGGCTCCAGTCTCATGCTGCCACAAGCCAGGCTTCTGACCCTATTGCCCTGGCTGTCCCTCCTGCTCCTGGCTCTTTGGAGATGCATGACGGATGTTGCTGGACCAGAGAGTACAGGATTTTAGAGGTACAACCTGTAGAAAGAACCACCAACCCACTCCCAGTCTGACTATTAACTTTGAAGTTAACAAAGATGATTTTGGGGAACTTGCCCTTTGAGGGAAGAGAGAAGTTACTTCAGATGGGCTGGAGCGGTTGTTAAAAGTTCTGTCCCATTTTCTAGAAGACCAAGCATGGCAAACACATGCACAGAAAGGGAAAGGGAATAAGAGAGAAAATGCAACTTTTGTCTGTGGTGTGGATTTCCTCTTGCACCCTTATTGTTGGAGAAACACAAGCCTGGGTGTGGCACACAATCTTTCTAGCCTCTTTGAGACTTGGCAAACTTGTACTAGCATAAGACAGTTTAGGACATGGCTTTTAACTGCCTCTTCAGTCACAGGCTCATAGCATTGTTGCAACATAAACAACTGGCTAAACCAGACTCTTATTAAACAGAAGGCAAAAGAGAAGGAATAGAAAAGAAAAGGAGTAACATGCGGGAGAGAAGACACAAAAGTGTGTGTGGGGGGGAAAGACCAAGGTGGTACTTGGGATTCATATGAAGCTGGTGTAAATGGTAATATCATCTGGATTCCTCTCTCTGACCTGGATCTGGTCAGGACATTCCTAGGAGATTTAAGATGTTGGCAGGCTACGGTGACCATATTTCCTGTTTTTAAAGGGATAGTCCTGTATTTTAGCACTCCTGCAAGTATCCTTTTTCTTGTAAAAGGGCAAATTGCCCTGTATTTTCTGTCTCCCCCTATTCTCCCCTCTCCGCCTCCCCGCCCCATCAGTATTGGCAGGTCCTGTTGCTGGCCAGATCCCTGTTCACCAGCCATCTGCCCACCATGAGGTGTCCAGTGGCCAACAATAGGTTTGGGTGTGAAAGGCTGGTACTGGGATGAAGATAAAGCTGGCAGGGCTATCCATACCCCCTGCTGCTTCATCAGTGCAGCTCTTGCTGTCCTCTCCTTGCTTTGCCACTTCACCCCACCCAGCCCTGCTGCTCCTCTATATACCTCGTCCGTTTGCGGGGCACATCCTATTCCCAGTGCTGAGTGGAGAACCAGCCTGTGGTCAAAGCACACCACCCACCAGCAGCCTGGTCCACAGGTTCCTTCCTTCCCCTATTTCCTCTGACTGGGACAGTGCCCTGGGAAAACCCCAGACTAAGCGAGATGTACAGGAGTGTGCGTCTCACCTCTCCCCATGTGGGGGGGTGGGGATATATGCATCAACCCTAAAGCCTTAAAGATAAGAAGGCAAATATAAAGAATCCAACTGCTCGGGATTTCTTTTTAACGGGCTCAACTTGATGTTAATTTGAATGTTTGTACTGCACAGTTCTGATTGTTTGCCTTGAACTCACTTGAATACAAATAATTTTACCAAGTATCGCAAATTGAGCATAGCGAAATATCATCACCCTGGGGCGGGCCCAACAGTGTCACAGTGGATCCTTGGGTTCTGGTAAACTGTGAAGATGGCAGCCTTCCTGTTCCCCGTGTTTGTCATCTGCTAATTCTTCCTTCCCTTCCCCAAAATTCTTTTTGCGGACCCCAAAAGAGCATGGTGAGTATAAAAAAAAATCATCCCTTCATTTTTCCCCCCCACCATAGAGGCTTAATATCTGACACAAATTTGGCTCTCAATTGCTACTCCCAAACTGCTCCTGTTTACTAGGGATGATTATATCACAGTCCTTGAGTTATAACCCTTGGCTTTTTTGTTTGAGCTAACCTAGTTTTTGTCTCCTTTTTGCACCTTTTCCCACTAGTACTTATAGGTTAGTGGGACCTTTTTTTAAACTTTCACATCTCACTATTGATCTGTCAACGAGAGTAAATTTGTAGGCCCAGTTATTACAACAGGGGCTTCACCACAAGCACTTAGTTGTGCTGCTGTCCTTGGTTACTGTCTCTTGCCTCAAAATCCTCATGGTGGGGGATCCAAGAATGTTTAGAACATAGAGCAGAGGTCTGACTACTTAAAAATGAGGTCTTTGCCACATAAGGCTGCCAGGTGTCCGGTATTGTACCGGACAGTCCAGTATTTGCGCGCTCTGTCTGGTTAAAAAAAAATCAGAATACCGGACATGTGCAGTATTTTTCTGGCTGTGCACCGGATGGAAGCCTGGCATGGGCGGAGGGAGCAGCTGGGAGTCCCGGCTGGGAGGCGGGGTCGTGAGTGCCGCCTGGAGCCCTCTGTTGGTTGAGTGTGAGGAGGAGGGGAAGCCTCCTCCTTGCTTGTGCATCGCCAGGAGCCTGTGCGGGACAGGCAGCAAGAGCCCAGGTCAGTCCCACTCCCCGCCGGCCAATTTGCTCTCCTCCTCCCCCCTTCCAAGCTGGCCTGTTCTCCCTCATTTCCCCTCCTGATCTTCCCTGTCCAGGCCTCCTGCTCTCCCCCCAGCTCTGCTTCCTGCCCCCCTTCCTCCTGGCCCCCCCTTCCTCCCAGCCAGCCCCGTGGCCCCCGACTGCCCGCCCAGCTCTGCTTCCCGCTGGCCCGTTCCTCTTCCTGATCTCCCCCAGCTAGCGCTGCTGCACCCCCCCCTCCCAACTAGCTCTGCTTCCCGCCCACCCTTCCTCCCAGCCACCCTCGCGGCCCCCAATCCCCCCCCAGCTGTGCTTCCCGCTCCCCCCCCTTACTGCCGGCCAGCCCCTCCCCTTTCTGCCCGGTCCCCCTTCCCTCGATATCCCGCGGCCAGCCCTGTTCCGCCAACCCATCTCTCTCCCCCCCCCCCCCCCACACACACCCAGCCATGCTTCCCTTTGGCCTCCCCATCTCCCCTGGCCAGCCCCATTGCCCTCCCCCTTAGCTGTTTCCAGCCCTCCCCCTTCCCGGCCAGCACCGCTCCCTTCCTGGCCGGTCCTTCCCCCCAACAACTTTGGTTCCCCCCCCCTTTATTTCCCTTCAACATTTTTTCCTGGTGGTTTTTTTTGGAGGGGAGGGGGATGTTCAGTATTTTTGTTTCAGACATCTGGCAACCCTATTGCCACATAGCAAGAGCACTCTACCTTCTCTGGGAGACCACTATCCACCCAAATCCATGTTCATAGATAGTTATGATGACTTCCCAAGTGTCACTAAAAAAAAAAAAATGTTACTCTGAAGGAATTCTGCACCACTATGCAATGGTGAATTTGCACAGAATTAATGTTCTGTATAGAATTTCATTTTTTCCTTCAGAATTGGAACTACAGAGCTCCTGGCCTTCGCTAGAAGTCATTGGATCCCACAAAGTCTGGCCTCCCAGCTCACAAATACAAGATGGCTGGGGGAAGGGGCTGGAGGATTTCCAGGATATGCAGTTCCTGGCAAACCCTGGGCCACATCCCTGCAGTGAGAAGAGCACCTGGCCCAGGGGGATGTTGTGATTGATTGGGCTGGGTCTGGGCACAGCTGAGGGCGTCCGCTCAGGGCAAATTACTCAAACTCTGGGCTCCTTACTGCCCCTGACTGGAGAACCTTCCCAAATAGGCCACAAACCAGTTGCATCACGAGCAAAACCCCTCTGACACCTCAGCTCTCCCTGTGCCCCAATCAGCCCTGGGCCTAGCACACAGGTGAGGGGTTATAGAACCCAATCTCACCTACCCCAAACGGGTTCTTCCAGTCCCAAGAAACCAGCCACAGTTCCCAGGTCAGTTTACACTCTGGATCTTACCCACAAGACCATGCTGAGCCAATCCTTTAGAATCTAAAATCTAAAGGTTTATTACTAAAAGAAAGAAAAACATGAGAGTAAGGTTGTTAAAAGATAATACATTACATGCATCAAATCACCCAGTTCTCGATGCAGGCTCTTAGCAGAGATGTTATAAAAGTCTCTGGCACACAGCCTAGGTCAGGACGGGTCCACGGTTCTTTCTGGCTCGTTGTTCCCTGAAAGGCTGCATCTGGGATCAGGAGCAAAACTGAAGACAAAATGGAGGGTGCCACATGGCACTTATATACCTCTCCTGGCATCTTCCTGGCCAGAAAAGGTCACATGGTCCAACAACCAATCCATGCTGGTCTGCAGGTATCAGTCACATTCCTGAGGTGTGTATTGGCACCTAGAGCTGCATTGTCTCCTTGCCAATTAACATAGCCATTGGCCGAGCATTCCTTGCCCATTGCTCAGCCACAGACAGAGAATTTTCCAGAATCCATACAGAGTACGTGTTTATAACTCCTCATACAGATATTATACAAGTACATAAATAGCACATACAGAATCAGTAGAACAGAAGCTTTCATGTGACACCTCACATGGCCCCCTTTGTATACACTTTGGGGTAAGTACCCCCCCATGGGTGCAGCAGTGATCTGGCTGCTCCCCTTAAAATCTAGTAACTTGACAGAAGTAAGCTCTGCATGCTCTGACTGCTGGGTATGATCTACATCTGCCCAGAGACAGAAGCAGGACTGGGAGCCCCTGCTCGTCTAACAGATGTGGCCACACACTATCCCCCATCTGGACAGTAATAAAGATGTACAAAAAGGAGCCTGTGGCTGGTCTCCAGGTGTGGAGAGGAGTGCAGATATCTTGGCTCACAGATGGGCTCTGGGGGAGGACAGGGGAGTGCTGGCATCAGACTAGGGGGGCTTGCACAGCCCCCTCCAGCACTTCCAAAATATCCCCTTGAAAGCTTCCCAAATGCTCTCTTCCCAGTACAATACACTCCTCCAGCACCCCTAAACATTCTGTCCTAGTACACACACAGCACCCCCAACTGTACCTTACAGGGGCAGGGCAAAAAAAGAAAATAGACGAAAAGATGAGGTGGCACAGTTTTCCCCCAAGATGTGCCCAGTTGGCGCACGTGACACACCCAGACTGAGGAAGCCAACAAAAACATAATAGACACACAAGAACTGGGTTACTGTAGGAGGTTTATTTTACCCTCTGCTACTTGGGGAATCTCTTTGTTTGTTTTCTGCATTGTTACAGACATACTTGCTTTCGGATTTTGAAATGAAGTAATTGAAACTTATAGGCTGCGTCTAGATTGGCAAGTTTTTCTGAAAAGCAACTGCTTTTGTGGAAAAACTTGCCAGCTGTCTACACTGGCCACTTGAATTTCCGCAAGAACACTGACTTCCTACTGTCTGAAATCAGTGCTTCTTGCGGAAATGCTATGCTGCTCCTGTTCGGGCAAAAGCCCTCTTGCACAAATGCTTTTGCACAAGAGGGCCAGTGTAGACAACACAGTATTGTTTTGCGCAAAAAAGCCCTGATCGCGAAAATGGTGATCGGGGCTTTCTTGTGCAAAACTGTGTCTAGATTGGCACGGACGCTTTTCCGCAAAAAGTGCTTTTGCGGAAAAGCGTCCGTGCCAATCTAGATGCTCTTTTCCGCAAATGCTTTTAACGGAAAACTTTTCCGTTAAAAGCATTTGTGGGAAATCATGCCAGTCTAGACATAGCCTTACTGTATTATTTGGAGAAAGTATGCTGAATTTTAAAATATTGTGGGCTGAATTTTTAATTTTTTGGTATGGAATTTCCCCAGGAATAAAGCGTGATGCTGATGCAAATAGCACTATCTATGGCAACTCTTTTCCATCTTCATCAATACACGGAATAGAAAGAACTTTTTCCTCTGAAGCTTCTAGCCATAGGATTTGTATTCATGTGTTTGTATGTTTGTATGTTATATGTGGCATAAGTTCTGTCTCAATTGCTTATCTGTAATGGCACAAAATGACTTTTAATCTTGGATGTTTTGTGTATATGTTTAATCAATAATCATACTATTTGCATGCTGTTCAGATAATTTCAGCTACCATTCTGTTGGTGTGAATGTCTGAACTCCTGTTCTGACTCCATATGCTTAGACAGTGCATGCTGGGCAGAGGAGAGAGTAGGTATTTAAGAACTTGTGAGTATGCATTTTATTCTTCTCTCCTGGACTATACTTTATAGGGTGTGCTCCCTCTCGTGGCAGAACTAGTGGCTTCATTATCTAGCATGGTTATAGCACTGCTTTAGAGCTACCAGCCAGGGGTGGAGCTAGTTTATCCTTGATCTGCCCTTTAATTTATTGGTATGTATACATATGCATTGAATGCATGGCCGTTGAATGTTTTGAGATCTGACGGCAAATCAGTATTGAATATGTGGGTGACTTGATCAACTCTGTAAGTACATACACAGGGGAACAAATATTTGAAAATAATAAGGGGCCCTTCAGTCTATCAGACAAAGATGTGAATTTAGATATTTTCAGACAAAAAATAAGATGCAAATTCTTGAGAGACTAATTAAATTGAAGCAATTAACTATTGGAACGATTTACCAAGCTCGTGGGGGGGAGGGGGGAGGGAGAAGGGAGAAAAGATTCTCCACCACAGGCAATTTTGAAATCAAGATCTGTATATTTTTTTTTTAAATATATGCTCGTGTTCAAAATAAATTATTTTTATGGAGTTCTTCATGAGGTTAGACTCTATGATCACCGTAGTTCTTTCTGATCTTAGAATCTATGAATCCGTGGCTAAGTGTACACTGCCACTTCACTGTTCTGTAACTTTCTGGCTCAGGGGTGTGAAAAAAATCATCCACCAAGTGCAGCAAGTTACAGCATTCCTGCCATGGTCACACTTTCATTTTGCTTTAATTTTAGAAGTGTAAACAAAGCCTATATTTTACTATTACCTTGTGCTCTACTATTTTTCCTGTCCAGTAACAGATCTTCATCTATGAAGGCCTAAATGGAACTCAGTCTCGTTGTCTTAGGAAAATGCCTCTCTATGTAACCCAGAAAAAGCAGTAGCACTCTATTGAGACATTTTGGCTGAGAGCCTAGGATACCATTCGCATAAATCTTTAATGGTGGTTAATTTTGCACCATTATTTAAAAGATGATTATTCTTAATCTGGTTATGTAGGCATTACCTGATGGATCAATAAAGTTCCTGGTCTCTTCTGGCTTCTCATAAGAAGCTGTGCATTGTTGTAGGGTGGAGGGCTAGGATCCTGATATGTGAGGTTTTGATGGGGGGGATGAAGACTGTCCATATTAGACGATTTCATATGCGAGCATCCAGGTATTAACATTATGTCAACATTAGATTGGAGTGTAATAAAGAAATACGTAGCAATGGATCATTACATTGTAAGTAGTTCATGGATCAGGGAGTCCCTCTTCCCACATCAGTCTGTGCCTATTTCATAAGCAATGTGGCAATGTACATGAGACAACCTGGCCAGCTAGAACATAAGTATGGGTAATTATGATTGTTGCTTCCCTTGATATGTATTTGCTATCTTTGGCTATGTCTACACTGCACTGTTCTTCTGGAAAAAGCTATGCAAATTGCAGTTTGCAATTTGTGTAGCTTTTTCCGGTTCTTTTTTCGGAAGAGGCTTTTCTGACATTCGACCCGTCTACACTGTCAAATGTTGGAAAAAACCTCTTTTTTAGAACATCCCTTCTTCCTTGTAACATGAGATTTACAGGGATACGAAAAAGCGCATCTACTCTTTCAAAAAAATTTTCGAAAGAGCAGACACGTTCCCGGAGGTTTTTCCTGGAGGTATCCCGGAAAAATTCTGCAGTGTTGATGTAGCCTTAGATACTTATATAAATATATACTAGAAACCAGAAATTGTATACAATTGATAAGAGAAGTAGAAGAGGACACATGGATAAATCTGAGGTCTACAGAGTTATGGACAACAATATTTTTAAGCATATTTGGAACAAAAGGAATCCTCATAATGGCATTGGTCTCTTACTAGGTGAAAATAGTATAATTGTCCATAATAATGCAGAAAAGGAAGCAGTCTTTAATAAATATTTCTGTTGTGTATTTGGGAAAACCCAAAAGGTTTTAATCTGATCATGAAGTGCTTTCAGTTCCAATATTAACTCAGAAGGGTGTTAAAGTGCAGCTAATCAAGTTGCTTAGTTGCATCCAAACATTTTTAAAGAGCTGGCTGAGAAGTGTTTTAGCTGGTTAATGTTGTTTTTCAGTAAGTCTTTGAACAATGGGGAAGGTTCTAGAAGACTGGAAGAAAGCTAACATTATACTAATATTTTAAAAGGATCAACAGGATGACTTCACATGCCATGCTTTAGTGAATCATTAGGCGTATACCTGAGCATAGGGTTCCCTTTTAAAGTCCATTTAGCAAAAAGAGGTTCCTGGCTCTAACTGATTTGACCAAGGAAATCTGTAGCAAAGCACAAACTTGAACACTTGTCCCATATCCGACCTAGACTATCCTCCTACCGAGCTGATTCAACTTGTACTATGCTATTTTGGCCCTTAATTATAACTGGGAGAGGAAAACCTTAGCAAAATCTTATACAGCTTTTGGTCTGTGTTCTGATATTAGAAATATGTAAATAGACCAGGTAAAACATTAAATGTGGCTGAGTAAATTCTGGAATTAGAGGTCCCAGTATCTGACAAGACACCAAACTCAAGTTTTAGCAGCCTCTGATTTAGAGTATTGATGATTTGGTCATTAATAATTTGAACCAATGGCTAAAAAATGCTGAGGAGAAGCAAATATTAAATGTCTGCCTATAATTACTATTTTCTCCTTCTCTGCAGAATTGTTCCTCCTTAAACCAAAATTAACTATTGCTAATGGCAATAGCATCTGAATATTTATGTCACCTTTGTAACAGTCACTTTTTCATTCTATCAGTTAACAAAGAAATTGATTGTTGCATCTGTAGTTCATGACACAATTAACATCCAAGCATGTTATTTGTGTAGGTGGCATCACAGTAACAAGCTATGATGCGAAATTAACACCAAACTGTAAGGTGCTAATTAATTCAATTGCTTAGTAGAAATAAAGCCATTTGAAAGAGGATATTCTATCCAGTAACAACTGTTTTATCTACATTTGAGAGAATATATATCTTGCTGTACATAAAATTGTCTTTACTTATGTTTGTAATAGCATTTTTGATGTCTTAACTTTTTTTTGTAAATGTAGTTTATATTTTGTATTTGTGTCAACTTTCAAAATCAATTAATCAATTAAAAGTCAGTTTACCTTTTGCTTATACTTTCAACTTCAGCTTTGCAGTGTTGAAATGTTTGGTCTGTAAACACTGAAAAGGAATGTTTGATACAAACTATAGTGGAATTTTTAAAACTATTAACATTTCATTTGGCCTGTATCAATGGACAGACATTTTGTTTATTGTTTTGAATAACTATCTAAATTTGGGCTGAATATGACTTGATTAAGTCTCCCCATATTTTTTTCTTAGCAGCACTACCACCAATACAAGTTCTATCATATCTTACATCATTTAGATATTCCTTGTTGTCTCTCCAACCTGAATTTCAACCTAAATTAAACCGGTTAGTAACCTTATTTTCATTCTACAGGCACTACTCAAAGGATATACAAATTAGACTCAAAGCTGCATGTTCTAAGAGCAGTAGACAGCTACAGTGCCAAATTTCAAAATAAAGTGCTTTTCCAAAATATCCCTTACTCCCCATAGAATGAGGATTACAGAGACATTGGAATAGTGAGCCCAAAATAATGGGCATCTTGTGAAGATGTGGGATAGCTATTTCAGGATACTTCAGTATCCTGAAATAGCATTGCAATGTAGATGTAGCCATAGCGTATTAAGCTTAGTTGGCATGTTTTGTTTTATTTAGCTTAGTAAGGTACAGGCAGTCCCCGGGTTACATGGATCCGACTTACATTGGATCCCTACTTACAAATGGGGTGAGGCAACCCCGCACTAGCTGCTTCCCCCCAGCAGACCAGGAAGAAGCGAAGCTAGCGCCCCCCCCCTCCCCCCAGCAGACCAGGGAGACGCGGAGCGGCTTTTCTCAGCAGACACCTCAGCTTGAGAATAAAGGACTGAGGGAAGTGAGGTGTGGGAGAATAAAACTGAGCTCTGGAGAAATGTTTGGCTAGAGTTTCCCCTAAAATATGTACCAGTTCCGACTTACATACAAATTCAACTTAAGAACAAACCTACAGACCCTATCTTGTACGTAACCCGGGGACTGCCTGTACTTGCAATCGCTTAAATCCTAGTTAAATCCTAATAAAAACACTTGTTTATTAATAAACCTAGCGCAAATAACTATCGTCTGGACAACAGCTGTGCATATCTCTTTCATCGGTGAAGGGGGAAACTTGCTCTGTGTAAAACTTTTTTGCAGAGTAAGATGAATTTATCTGGGGTTTGATCCAATTGGAGCTGTGCACCTGGGTACTATGTCAAGTCCCTTTGACTGAGCCTTCCCAGAGCTAAGTTGATCCCAATGACTATATCATTCTGCTGTGGGCTGTGATCCCAATTATATAGAGATTCTGGCTCAGCAGGACATGGTAGTGGGGTACCCCAAAGGGTAGTAAGTGGGCTCAGTGGTATGATCAGCATATCAGGTGGCAGTTTCAAGGGGGATCTCTATGGCCAAACCCATCAAAAACTGTACTCTGATTTTTGTTTTACTGAGGAGTGCAGAGGTTATTTGTCTTAATATCAAGTTGATACATTGTTTTTTAGGGCAAAAATGTTTTGGGTAGATATATAAGATTGAGTCCACGGAGATAGGAAATGACACACACACACACACGGTACAAGGGAGTGTCTCCCTGTATCTATAGGCCCCAATTCAGGAAAGCACTTTGGCATGTCTACACTGGGAAGTTATTTTGAAATAACTGCCCTCTATTTCAAAGTAGCCAGGCGAGGGTCCACACTACCAAGCCTGTTATTTCAAAATAAGGGGCTTGTTATTTTAAAATAATAACTCCTGCTTGTGAAGAGGAATAAGCTTATTTTGAAATAGTTATTTTGGGAGTTATGTTTAAATATAACTTATTTTGAAATAACCTGGTAATGTAAGACATAGCCTTACAATTGTGCTTTCAGGTAAAATTTTAGCCACTCCAGATGGGAAGGAAATATGGGGACACTGCCATCAGCCACCTAGGCAAGACAAAATCACAACAAACGAGAACAAGCCAAGCAAAACAGATCAGTGTTTTGCTGTTTTCTCATTCACCTCAATGAGAAATTGTCATACGACATTCCTGCCACTCTGTGGCACAATGCAGGACTCTGAATAAGCAGGACTCACAAGTGCAAACCAATGGAAGATGGTGTGCACAAGCAAATATTTTAAGTTTCTCCTGCCTTCGGAATGCTAATGTCTGTCTCTGTTTTTATTATATAAAGTAGGAGGGAAGGTATACCTAGCAGTTTGTTTCTCCTCTGTCTCTTCAGGGCTTCAGCGAAGCATTTTAATAAACCTAGAATACTCTTCTTTATTAAAATTTAGTATTTTCTCTTCCTTGTGTCTCAGTCTCAGTGGCAGACTTTCACACTATGGAAAAGTGCAGATCACATCTTATCATTGATGAAAATACTGGAAATATCAAATTAACTCAATCTAGGATCAGTCATGTGAGGTAAAAACCTTAAAAAAAGAAGATGTCAAGATTCTTCCACAGACCAATTTAAGGATGCTCAAACCACTTCAGTGCCCACTAGCCTGTATGTGTGTGTCACTCTGCGCATTGCCCTTAAATCTGTTATCAAAACAGTGAGGATTTCCTGGATTAAACCAGTGATGTTCTAAAGCTGCAATAAGACTGGAATTTTAGAAATCATTTAATCATTGTGCTGGACTGTCTGGAAATTACAGGCATTCTTTAACATGGGAGAAAAATATCTTAGACAAACCAAACTTGATATAACCTTGTGAACAACAAAGTTTTAATGGAAGAGAGAGAATCAAAGGAAAGCTACCCGGAAATCATTTTGAGAGTAGTCCTCCCTAACCATTAAGGTGAAGTAATAGCTAACTGTGAGTTAAATTAATCAAGTTAAAGGAAAGGATATTGAATTCTTGGAAAACTGAGTGAAAGAGGTCTCAGGGGAACCCCAAGAGATCTGTCGTTACTGGAGCTGGAGATGTAATTTCCAAATCACCTAGACATAACCGTACTACCTGTGATTGTGCTAGCCCACTAAAAAAAAGAAGGGTAGCCATGGCACTAGTAATGAAAACAGGGGCTAGCCATCCAAATACATACCTACGATTCTGGGCTATCTCATCCATGTTGCTGCAGCTATTCTTCTATTTTTAGCATGCTAGCTCAATCAAAGCTCGTGTGCATATGTTTACCCGAGCTGGGAGCTGTTGAGCTGCAGCGTGGACATACCCTTAGTCACTGAGAGATACCCAACGTTTGCCACTCCCACAGAATACAGCATTCTAGTTGCCAAATTGAGAGCTAGTCTACATTTAAAAATATTACATTTGCACAGTTAACGCCAGTGCAGCTGCGCTGCTATACTTCTTTAATGAAGCTTCTCTAAGAGGAGTGGGGAGAGCTGTGCCACTGACATTGTTAATCCATCTCCCTGAGAGGTGGTAGCTATGTCAAGGGAGAAGCTGTCTTGTTGACATAACGCTGTCTACACAGGGAGTTAGGTCAGAATAACTACGTTGCTCAGGGGTGTGTATTTTTCACACCCCTGAGCAAGTTGGTTATACCAATATATGTCTGTAGTGTAGATCAGACCTCATGCTTAATGACATTCTCCTGGTAAAACAATGTCTTTTCAACAAATCAATATAGATCTGAGAGTAGCAAACATCACAAGCGTTAGCAAGTAAAAGCTTGTCCAGCTTTTTTCCCCCAAAAGAACAAAGCTCAACTGCACATAACAAGATTTTCATATTAAAACTTCTATAAACATTGCTGAAAGCCTTCCTTGCCCCAAGAAAAATGGATTTTTTTGCCATAGTGATTTAAGTCTCCTATCCTCCATTTGGAGATGGATTTCTTCAGTCTCCTTGCACATACTCAGAAATAAAGTGCAGACACTTTCTCTCCAAAGAGCAATTTGATATATTTCCTGCTTATCTGTACATTCCAAAATTGTCCAAGATCATTTACTTTATAGCAACATCTTCCAGAAAGAAATATAAGTCTGATTTGTGCCAAGATCCTATACAGCACATTATGTTCTTGTATGAGAAAATATATGTAACGAGAAGCAGACTAGGGAAGACAGACACTACAGGCTTCAGAAAGGCTCGGAATTTCAGCTCTCTTTCAGTGTTCTGTAACTGGACCTGAGAAGCAGCACCGGGAACTGCAGGTAATTAGACCCAGAAAGAATCTGGAGAGTGAGCTCAACTCCTGTGGGGAACAGTGAATTTTCCCAGGAGCAGAAAGTGCAGTTGAACGAAACAGGAGGGTGGGAAATAGTAAAAGAATGTAAAGCGTATAATCCTACTGATAAATGTGTAAATCTGAAGACTTGATCTGCAGCGAGTGGAATTCAGTGTAGCTCTGCTGACATTAAGGACTTTATCCTAGTTGATAAAACAGTTGCTATGTGATGCTTGAGGGTGAAGCCTGGTCCTACTGTAAAGCATGGGGGATGTTATCATGTTCTGGATTTATAACTCTTTCCTGAAATTCATTTCCAGAGCAGTGCACTGACATGAAAGAGCCTTTCCTCTACATACCACCTCTAAAGTCTTGTCCCTGTGGATGGATGGTGCATATGTACAGCACTTATCAGATAGTGCTGCACTTTCTTTTCAAAGAGGTGCATCTCAGCTGTTTGGTCAGACTGATATTTGCTGGACAATTTTTGCATTGGATCAGAAAAAGGTAGTTTGCTCATGCTGTAGGGCAAGGATAAATACAGTAATAGAATTTATGAATTTGCCAAACAGAAGTGGGGGCAGCCAGTATGCATGGAAAGAGAAGGCTACCCTGTAACAATAGGTCAGAACCTAAGACCAAAAATATACTAGCAAGGTTATACTACTGGCCTTTCAAACAAGAAAGGGCTACACATAAAAACCTCCTTTGAGAATTTTCGTTTGTTTGTTTTTTAAAGGAAGCTAGTGGGAGAGAAATCTGTCAAGTCACAAGTAAGGAGTTTTAAATCCTTAGCCTCAGCATGTAGGCTGCTTAAGCATAACATAATAAAAGAAACAGGACATAAAAAAAGATAGGTGAAATCACTGGTAAAAGGCATTAATGAGATGAGAATTTAATTGGCAATATTCTCTGTTAAAGGTGTTTTTTTTTCAACTGTGGAATGAGAGGGATGTTTGGGTAGATTAACTGAGGGTTGCTGAGCCTTTATGGATGTGCAGAATGCCTGGAAAATATTACTTGAGTGTAACTGACACAGTAGTGTCTGCCTGAGTTTGCAGAGAATCTGAAGCAATAACTCGGAGAAATGTGAGCTACCCTGTTCAATTTTCCTGGATTGTTAATGCTGGAATGCAGTATTTGGGAGCCACAAGCCAAGCAAGGGGCTTTTGCTATTGCCATTCCACCATGGCTTTTTGGAGCAAGCCTTACCATTCCATAGCTACAACAGAGCACTATGTTTGGATGAATGAATCCATTCTGCCTGGAAACAGAGTTGTGGGATGGAGTGAAGAGATCACACTGAGCTCAAGGAGGAAAGGTAATAAGCCCTGACCAGACTGCTTTTTCTGTTTGTTACTAAGCGGGGGTGAAGTCATGACACTGGAAACTTCCATAGTGTAGTACAGGCAATCCCCGGGTTATGTACAAGATAGGGACTGTAGGTTTGTTCTTAAGTTGAATCTGTATGAATCTGTATGTAAGTCGGAACTGGCGTCCAGATTCAGCCTCTGCTGAAACTGACCAGCAGCTGACTACAGGAAGCCTGAGGCAGAGAGTCTCTGCCCTGAGCTTCCTGGAATCAGCCGCTGATCAGTTTCAACAGCAGCTGAATCTGGACGCCTGGGACAGAGCAGCTGGGGCGCTGCCGGGTAGGTCCCCGCAGCGCCGCACCTCAGCGCTGCGGGGACCAACACGGCAGAACCCCAGGTGCTCTACCCCAGGCGTCCCCAAGTCAGCTGCTGCTGAAACTGATCAGCGGCTGATTCCAGGAAGCCCGGGGCAGAGAAACTCTGCCTCAGGCTTCCTGTAGTCAGCCGCTGGTCAGTTTCAGCAGCGGCTGACTTGGGGATGCCTGGGGCAGAGCAGCTCGGGTGCTGCTGGGTTGGTCCAGTAGCGCCGAGGAGCGGCGCTACTGGACCAACTGGGCAGCACCCCAGCTGCTCTGCCCCAGGCGTCCAGATTCAACCGCTGCTGAAACTGACCAGCAGCGGCTGAATCAGGACGCCTGGGGCAGAGCAGCTGGGGTGCTGCCCAGTTGGTCCAGTAGCGCCGAGGAGTGGCGCTGCGGGACCAACCAGCAGCACCCCAGCTGCTCTACCACAGGCGTCCACGAGAAAAGCCTGGTCTGTTGGGGGGGGGGGTGCGCACTAGCTGCGCCCCCCCAGCAGACCAGGGAGACGCAGGCGGCGGGACCGAGATGCGCCGCGGTCCCGCCGCCCGCATCCTCCACGGCTTTGCTTCGGGTCTCCCTGGTCTGCTGGACCCCCCAGCAGACCAGGGAGACCCGGAGCAAAGCTGCGGAGGACGCGGGTGGCGGGACCGCAGCACATCTGGGCGGTCCCGCCGCCCGGGTCCTCCGCGGCTTTGCTCCGCGTCCCCCCCAGCAGACCAGGGAGACGCAGAGCAAAGTCGCGGAGGACCCAGGCGGCAGGACTGCGGCGTGTCTGGGTGGTCCCGCCACCCGGCGAGAAAAGCCCCGTTCGTAAGTACGGATCCGACATAAGTCGGATCCACGTAACCCAGGGACTACCTGTATAATTTTTAAATTATTATTAACAATTATTATATTGTGGTCTGGAGCATTCTCTGACTGCAGCACGCACTGGAGCATGGGAATGGATAGAGACCATTTCTTTGAACCATACCATCACTTACAAAAGAAACATGTTATCATCAGGATCAACTTTGACATAATCCATTGTCTTCACTCCTTTATGTATATATAGTTTATGCTTTTCTATGCTACTCATCATTGCAGCATCTGGACACTTCACAAACAGCCCTCATATACCAGAGATCTCATGACTACCCTGACCTTTCCTCTAGAGAAGAATCATCCCTGTTTTATAAATGGGGAACTGAGGCACTGAGATTAAGACTCAAGGTTGACTGAGTGGAGAGACACACATTATCTTTAGTCACTGTTGGGTTGGGCCCTATATAACACACCCAAGGTCACACAGAAAGTGTGTGACAGTGATGAATATGATGCTATGGTTCAATTAAGCATACCTGTATCATTCTAGGCCCTCACCACCATCACAAGTATATGAAAATAACTTTTATTTCTTATTTGTCTCCAAAAAGACTGCACTTACCCACTACATCTAGTGCCTAATATGTTTTGTAATAATTTCTGTGGTTTAAGCAGGCTTAGGGAAAGGGTGGTTACATGGCATAAGATTAAAACACTGAGACGTCTCACTTTCCTAAGGGAGAGTGACAGACAGTTGCATTAACACAGGCAAAAGCATCAGCAGAGGATAGTTAGAAGTGCTTTCCATCTTTTCATGTGTGATATGGAGCCACATCAACAATCTCCTTTTGGTGATATTGCTGTGATACTTTTTGTATGGTGCTTGAAACACTTCAGCTGAAGCAATTCAAAAAATAGATAAAGCTATAGGATCTGTATGCACTGTTACAATCTTTACCCTTTGATTTACCAGATAAAAACTCACTCTTTCTACATAGCTCTTTCCTCTAATAGCTTTTCTATGTATAAATAGAAACCCTATGCATCTGGGAGTGCATCTCCTTAAAGAAAGGTATAAATCCAAAGGAGATTAAAAAGAAAATTGCAGTGTCAATAACTTGGATAAAAACATAGACATGTCAATTGTAAAATGCCGCTTGGTTGTGCTTACTACCAATCTCCTAAAATGGCTATTTTAAAAGACTTACTGTCCTTTTATCACAAGCTTAAAAAGCAGGTTTTGAAAAGAATAATTCTCATTATACCACCACACTATTTAGTGTTTCAATGTTAAGAAAATATAACCCATAAGAAACGTAGGTAACTCAGTCTTGTGAAGTGTGGTGAAGAACCTTGACTCTCTGGCCACCTGATCTAGTGGTTTCCTTTCCCTCACTCACCATACAATCTTGGGAAAGTCATTTAAACACTCTGGCTATGTCTACACTGGCAGGTTGTTGCGCCAGAAGTATGCAAATGAGGCTAAGCGTGGAATATCTCCGAGCTCATTTGCATACCTAATGAGCCACCATTTTTGCAGAAGAGACTCTTGCGCTAGAAGTTGTCTACACTTCCCCTTCTTGCGCAAGAAAAACCCTCTTGTGCACTGCCATTATTCCTGAAAATAATCAGCGTAGTGGCATTGCACAACAGGGTTTTTCTTGCGCAAAAAGGGGCAGTGGAGACGGCTCCTTATAGCGCAAGAGCCTCTTCCACAAAAATGGCGGCTCATTAGGTATGCAAATGAGGCTCGGTGATATTCTACGGTTAGCCTCATTTGCATACTTCTGGCGCAACAACCCACCAGTGTAGACATAGCCTCTGTGTCTGTTTTTCCCCATTCCTAAAGTTTCCCCCATTCCTAAAGTAAGGACAGCACTTACTCTACAGAGAAGTTGTGACACATAATTAATGTCGATCCTCACATGACAGAGTGTAGAACTGCAAAGTGTTTGATATTAATGTTAAGAGTTGGGATAATCCAGCAATGTGAGTATTACAGACTCTATGATCTAGGTGAGGTGGTCTTCAACTTTGCCAGCACTGCTTTTCAGCAAGCCACGCATCACGATGGTCAAAGTTGTCCTTAGCCAAGTATCTGCTCTAATGAGACTGTACTGGCACAGATATGTCGGCACAGTGGGTGAGTGAGAGAAAGAGCCATGTTCTTAATTTCACAGAGCAGGGACTTAAACTTTCCACATCTCAGGTGAATGTCCTATCCAACAGTCTGTCTGTAAATTCAATCTTTCCTGTTGAAGATGTTCCATTTTGTATAAAATAATTAACTATTTTTTGGGCCAGTAAGAGAGAGTCACTATACATTAGTGGTGCGGGCACTCACCTGCAACAGGGGAGTTGAAGTTTGAGTACCTACTCTGGAGCAGACACTGGTACCTGGATTTCCCTCATCCCACATGAATGTCCCAGCCACTTGGCTATTGACTTCTTTAGGGAGTGGAGTGACTCTTTTGTAAACATAAAAATCAAAAGGTCTCATTTTTCTAAAATTAGATGAAAACAAATTCTGAAACCTCAATTTTGGGCAAAACAGAAATATGGTTTTCCAGCCAGCCCTGTCATCTACCTCTTTCTGTGTCTCTTGAATAATACATGGTATTCCTTCTAGTCTAGTGAATTGGTGGTTGGACTCATGTAACTCAAAGATCAGACTGGCCTATCCAGAACCATCAAGATTGCTTTCTGCTTTCTTTTCATATACTAGAGTAATAAGTATTTGTGTATCAGCAATAAGCTGGGTATCTGTCATCCTGAACAGCCCCTTTCAAAGCAGTCCAACATACAGTAATTGGAAGAAATAATATCTTTCTCTCCACAAAAGCAATTTCTCCCTTTTCTTAAAAGTGAATTTTTAGTTGTCGGAAAGTGTCTGAAGCTGGCAGAGCCTATAATTCAACAGCAGCCACTTCTTGCATTCAAAACTGGAACAGGAAGCTGGTTTAGTGGATGCCTACAGAGATGCTAGAATGGGGTAGTATTTACAGAGATTAAGTGACCCAGTAAAGCACCTTTGTAAATAGTAATTTAGAGACACTGGAACTTCACAATTTGTAAATGTCACAATTTAAAGGTCTAGAAGCCCCACTTCTACATTACTGTTTTATTCAATTAGGTCAGCCATATCTATTATTTTCAACACTTCATATCACCACTAGCAGCCACTCTGAACCCAGCAACGGCACATCTTGGCTTTTCCAGAAACCTCCTTCCAGACAATCAGTACAAATAAAAACAAAATAACTGCTACTCGACTTATTACTGTACTGCTTCTGTCAACAGTGTTCTGAATCTTTTGTGAAGCAACGTAAACTCTGTAGGGTGCACATGAAGGCAGCTGGGTCAAGAGAATAGGTTCTGTGATAGCAATTCACAGCAGCTGTAGACTTGAGCTATTATTACCAAGCAATTTTGTTTTTTCTTTGAATTGTGACTGAATTCAGGCAACTGGCTAAGTAATCAAGCTTTAGGGAACTCTGTGGCATTGGTTCCCAATGGGTTGATAACCATTGCTATCCCTTTCTGTTCCATGGGTTTGCACCTCTTTGAGCTTCAGGTGCAAATCTATCACTGCTGGATGTAGGGCTGGTGACTGCCTAGGCAGCTGGGCTTAGGGTGCTGCTTTTATTTTTAGCATAAATAAATACAGATGTATGGATTCTAGCATGCAAATTTATCATCTTAATAGGACAGGGATAAATCATGTATGCAAATCATGCATCAAAGTTGTGAAATGGGCTACAGATGCATTAAAAAATAAGGTATTCTAAAGTTTAACAAATAGAGGCTGGCCAAAATGATTCCCTCATTGTCTGTCTTTAAGGAACTGGCAATACAAACTTGCTCCTGTGCTCAAATCTTTTCTGAGTGTGGGGCTGCCCATTTCTATCTCACTCTTTTCAAGATTCGCATTACATCCCGAACACCTCAGATTGTATCAATTATAAGGATTCTCCATTCTGGGTCTTCTCTGGAAAGTCCTCCTGTCTCCCTACACACTTGCTTCTCTATCTGGAATGGCAGGGAAAAGGTTAATCTTGGGTTGTGTTATATACATTAGGTATGTAATGCAAATGCTTATTGTTGTGGTCAGTTGATTTACCTATGTACTGTAATGTGCTTATGCTGAAGTTCTTTGAGATTTTGATATTATTGCATGTTTAAAAAAAATTAGTATCTAGAGGTTTTTGACAAATTAAAGAGAAGTTCAATTAAGCAGTCACTGAATAAAGCGGAAGAGTCTTTGAGCTACCGGAAATACATTTTGGGGGGCAGGTGGATGTTGGCGTGACATAATAAATATACACGGTCAGAAGTATTACTCTTAAAAGCAATTATTTGATTCCAATAGGAGTATCTTAGAATGTTCTGATTGTTAGACTGAAAACATGTTGCTGTGTAATATTTTCTCTACCAGCAAGCAAACAACACATATTATCAGTAACTCAGAATTTCTCAACCCTTTGACATCCAGACAAAGTGACCATCTGCACCAGGAGCAATTCTGAATCTTAGGAAATCCTGGATGCTTCTAGGCTGTCATATTGATTAAGCATACCAGTAAATCTGTGTGCTGACTTGAAAGATTGTCCACATCAATGTAGGCAGCTTACATTCATACTGGAAGCAGCATCTCTGTCTATCATTCATTACATGCACTGCAGAAAGAAAATCAATGTTTTTGTAAATGAAGTGCTCACTCAAAAATGTACCTACTTCAATGCTCCAAAGAGGTTTGTGAATGACTTAGGCAGTTTATGTTGGCTATTTTTTTTCTTTCACTCTCCCTGCTGTGACACTTGACAGCCACATGGCTGGCACTGATACCATATAAGCCAGCCCTTCACTCAAATTTCTTACTTGAATGCTTCATTTTAATCTCAGTTGTTGCAGAGTAAGGTGTTTTGCTATGCATTTAGCAAGTTACTAGTCCAAGGGCTGGTCTTTAGTGGGTGTTTGGTTGAATAATAAAACCACAACACAATTTGTCACAATTGATCATTTCTGCTCAGAAGAGGCTCACTGAAGACAGGAAAAGCAGCAGCTGTGCTGTTGTAGTGATATGAATTGGCAGAGCTGTGTAGAGCAGTTGATGGGTAGGTGCCTGTATGACACTAGCACACACAATGTATCCCTTGATTTTATAATTTTAGTCACCCATATTATGAAGAGGGCACGCACTTTGTTCTAAAAGTGAATGTATTTTAATTTCAAGTGGGTTTGAGGTATGTCCTGGGACACTGTGGTGGGGTGTTTGCCTGGCACTGGCCTCACACAATTTAAAACCATTCTTAGGGTGAGTGGTAGGCAGCCACAGCTGGGGCTGCAGCTAATTAGGGCATAGCTGCCGCTGATAAAATGGCAGCTGCAGACCAAGGAAGGGAGTCTGCTAAAAGGAGCCTGAAGGAGAAGACTGGTTTTCTAGAGGGCTGCCCAGCTTGTACTAGAAATGGCCTTGCTATGTCTGGCAGGCTCGAGGCCTTGTGAGGTGAGAGCTTGGAGTGGAAGCCAAAGGTGCTGTGGTGAACTGTCCCAGGAAAGCAGATGATGTTAGGGTTGGAGGAAGGGCAGTGAGAGGCTGCCACTAAAGGGTCCCTAGGTTGGGGCCCAAGGCAGTGGGTGGACCTGCTGCTCCTACCTTCTTTTCCCCCACCATCCCCACTTCTTCCGCTATACTTGCCAGAAATAAAGGTAACCAGGATAGGCCGCAGTTTGCGTCTGGAGTGAGGGGCTACACTGAAGACTGCAGTGAGCAAGTGACAACACAGCGAGGTGCTCCTCCCCCAGGAGAAAAAGGGGAAACAATGCTGGGGGTCAGCATGAGGGCTGTGCACCAAGGTGGATGCCAGGAATCAGGACTTATGTCTGTCTGCACAGGGAGCAGTATACAATTGATGTTGGCGAGATGCTGCTAGCCGAGGGTGTCTGGAGGCAGGGTGAGAGGTTCTATAGTGCTAATTCTCAGTAGGGTTGCCAGATGGTTGAACCAAAAATACTGAACACCCCCCAAAAAAGGGGAAAAAATTCTGTTGGGGGGGAGGGAAGAACCCAACAGGGGAAGAGCCCCTCCCCCCAAAAAAAGGACTCCAAGACTTAAAGGAAAAAAAAATAAAAGTGTGGTCACTCTGCAAGTTTTTGCGTAAGAACAGCTGTTCTTGTGCAAGAAGCCTGCAGTGTAGACATAGTATAAGAGAAATGGTTTCAAATCATATTTCTCACCCTAGTTCTTATTTCAAGTACAATTCTTCAAGTCAGAGCTGATCTTTTCTCTGGCCTGAGTCTAACAGCTTCTGCCCTCAAGGGTTCTTTGTTTTCAGGGCTCTTATGGGGGGGGGGAGGGGGAAGGAGTTTCAAAAGCTGGCTGAAGATCATTGATTGCTTCTCATCTCTTAAAGAAAAGTCTCTTTTCCATTCGTCCTGTCCCAAGGGGAATTTACCAAATTCAAGATGGATGCCTCCAGTATGTGGCAGGGTCACACGTCTGTTGGACCAACCACAGTTTAGATTCACAGAAAAAACAAAACCATTTACAGATCATTGCCATGAGCACTAGGCAGAAAGAGGGAGATGGACACGGTGTGACCTTCGAGAAGGGTTGGGGCAGGAGTGGGGTCTTGGAGAAGGGGTGAGGCAGAGATTAAAAAAGGGGGGGTTATCTCTGAAACAGCCTTTCTCAACAAACACAGCCAAGAAACTAAAGCAGATCACTATATTTAATTAGAGATGAGTATCCAAGAAATATCCTGACCAAGGACATACTAAGGAGTGCTCCTCAAAAGATCATGCCAGGAACCAGGGACAGCAAAAGCCCAAGTAAGAGAGCTTTGTGTTCTCTACAGAGGTTTTAGCAATCATAGAATACTAAGACTGGAAGGGACCTCGAGAGATCATCATGTCCAGTCCCCTGCCCTCGTGGCAGGACCAAATACTGTCTAGACCATCCCTGCTAGACATTTATCTAACCTACTCTTAAATATCTCCAGAGATGAAGATTCCACAACCTCCCTGGGCAATTTATTCCAGTGTCTGACTACCCTGGCAGTTAGGAACTTTTTCCTAATGTCCAATCTAAACCTCCCTTGCTGCAGTTTAAGACCATTGCTTCTTGTTCTATCCCCAGATGCCAAGATGAACAAGTTTTCTCCCTCCTCCTTATGACACCCTTTTAGATATCTGAAAACTGCTATCATGTCCCTCCCCCCCCCCCCAATCTTCTCTTTTCTAAACTAATCAAACCCAATTCCTTCAGTCTTCCCTCATAGGTCATGTTCTCTAGACCTTTAATCATTCTTGTTGCTCTTCTCTGGACCCTCTCCAATTTCTCCACATCTTTCTTGAAATGCGGTGCCCAGAACTGGAAACAATACTCCAATTGAGGCCTAACCAGTGTAGAGTAGAGCTGAATAATGACTTCTCATGTCTTGCTCACAACACACCTGTTAATACATCCCAGAATCATGTTTGCTTTCTTTGCAACAGCATCACACTACTGAGTCATATTCAACTTGTGGTCCACTATAACCCCTAGATCCCTTTCTGCCATACTCCTTCCCAGACAGTCGCTTCCCATTCTGCATGTATGAAACTGATTGTTCCTTCCTAAGTGGAGCACTTTGCATTTGTCTTTATTAAACTTCATCCTGTTTACCTCAGACTATTTCTCCAATTTGTCCAGGTCATTTTGAATGATGGCCCTATCCTCCAGATTAGTCGCAACCCCTCCCAGCTTGGTATCATCGGCAAACTTAATAAGCGTACTTTCTATACCAATATTTAAATCATTGATGAAGATATTGAAGAGAGCCGGTCCCAAAACAGACCCCTGCGGAACCCCACTTGTTATGCCTTTCCAGCAGGATTGTGAACCATTAATAACTACTCTCTGAGTACGGTTATCCAGCCATTTAAACAAAATGTCTCTTCCCTGTGCACATTAGCAGATTTCTTTAAAAATCTGAAGATGCAGAACACAAGAAACAAAACCATTCCTCTTTCCTAGACAAACACCTACTTCTAGACTTTTTTCCACATTGCAATTACCACAATGATCTTTTATCAGGTGGATGTATCATGATTAGTATTATAGTTGCATTTCTAATATATGCAATTCTCCTTGTTTGGTATGCAGCACCCATTTTCATCTTCTCAACCAGTGCGGGGCTGCCTATGGCCCAGTGGGGTTCTATGTGTGGCCCCCACATACAATTGCCAGATTCTGTTAGTTTTCATCCATATAGTTTTTTCCTACTAGTATTACAAAAGTGACATGTACTTAAAGCAAGGGCACATGAAGTGAGGTGCAGGCTGATTGCACACAACTTTGTGGGAGCCATGTACTCCCTCTACATCCAATCAAAGTGCTGCTATGATTCAGTTGGCACAAGCTTCAAATTCTAGGTATGCAAGCAGAGTTAGCAAAATGACCCTCTCCAGGCAGCCCATCTTGGTTACAACTATGTTGTGGCCCACTGAGATGAAGGATAGCCATTCATATGGTCCACTCCTTAGCCAAGATTACCCCTCACTGTTCTAGATTCAGATCCTTCTGACATTGTGAACTAATATGGTAGCTTTCACATATTCAGTGACACCTAGGCTACGTCTAGACTGGCATGATTTTCTGGAAATGCTTTTAACGGAAAAGTTTTCCGTTAAAAGCATTTTCATAAAAGAGCGTCTAGATTGGCATGGAGAGCCACAGCTCTTTGGCCACAACCAAAACTCCACGGCCGCTGCTGGGTCGCAGCTCCCTGACCATGGCCAGACCCCCATGGCCTCTGGGGCTAGAACTCCCTGCCATGCCATGTCCCCTGCCCCCCAACACTGGGCTTCCAGCTGAGTCACCACCGGTCCTCACTACAGCACTCCTGCCCCGCCACCAGACCTCTCTGTTCCTGGACTCTGTGGTCTAGGAATGTCCAGGTACAAGCTATACTTCATTTTGTTTGTTTTAAGCCTGGTACTTATTCATTTCATTTGGTGACCCCTAGTTCTGTCTTATTTTCTATCCCTTTTTTTATGATTCCTAACATTGTTTGCTTTTTTAAAAAATACTGCTGCTGCACATTGAGTGGATGTTTTCAGAGAACTATCCACAATGACTCCAAGATCTCTCTCTCGGATGGTAATGGCTAATTTAGTCCCCATGATTTTGTACATGTAGTGGGGATTATGTTTTCCAATATGCATTACTTTGCATTTAGCAACATTAAAATTAATCTGATATTTTGTTGCCCAGTCACCTAGTTTTGTGAGATCCTTTTGAAGTTCTTCACAGTCTGCTTTGGTTAACGATCCTGATCAATTTTGTATCATCTGCAAATTTTGTCATATCACTGTTTATCCCTTCCTCCAGATCATTTATCAATATGTTGAATATGATTGATCCCTATGCAGTCCCCTGCGGGACACCATTAGTTAGTTCTCTCCATTCTGAAAACTGATAATTTATTCCTATCCTTTGTTTCCTATCTTTTAACCAGTTATCAATCCATGAGAGGACCTTCCTGCTTCTCCCATGACAACTTATTTTGCTTAAGAGCCTTTGGTGAGGTAACTTGTCAAAGGCTTTCTGGAAAGCTAAATACATTGTATCCACTGGATCCCTCTTGTCAACATATTTGTTGACCCCCTCAAAGAATTCTAGAAGATTAATGAGACGTGATTTCCCTTTACAGAAACCCATATTGACTTTTTCCCAACAAATTATGTGCATCTATGTGTCTGACAATTCTGTCCTTGATGATAGTTTCAACCAGTTTGCCTGGTACTGAAGTTAGACTTACTGGCCTGTAATTGCTTGGATCAACTCTAGAGCCCTTTTTAAAAACTGGCATCACATTAGCTATCCTCAAGTCATTTGGTATAGAAGTTGATGTAACAGATAGGTTACAAACCATGGTTAGTCGTTCCTCAATTTCACATTTGCACTCTTTCAGAACTCATGGGCGAGTGCACTCTGGTCCTAGTGACTTGCTATTGTTTAGTTTATCAATTTGTTCCAAAATCGCCTCACTCTGGGACAGTTCCTCAGAGTTGTCACCTAAAAAGAATGGGAATCTCCCTAACATCCTCAGCTGTGAAGACAGATACAAAGAATTTGTTTAGTTTCTCTGCAATGAACTTATCATCCTGGAGGGCTCCTTTAGTATCTCGATTGTGCAATAACCACATTTGTTGTTTAGCAGGGTTCCTGTTTCTGATGTACTTAAAATTGCTATTATTTTTATATTTTTACATTTCCTTTGACAGAGTTTATGGTCCTTTCTATTTTTGTAACTAGGATTTAACTTCTACTTTTTTAACAATACCTTTGTATCATTCCCTGATTCTTTTATTTGGTTGTTAAGCCACAGTGGCACTTTTTTTGTTTTTGTTTTCTTACTATGTTTTTCAATTTGGGGTGTACAGATAAGCTGAACTTCTGTTATGGTGTCTTTGAAAATTTCCACCAGCTCCCATGCATTTCCACGTGGGATTTGTTATTATGTTAACCAGATAGGAAATATGAAAATCAGGATGGGGGAAACAGTATCTATATAAGACAAAACCCCAAATATCCAATCTGTCACTATAAAGCTGGGGCATCTAGTCATCCTAGTGGTCATCTGCATCTTCCTGCTTTCCAAGAAGTGAAGGGGTCAAGCTAGACTAGCATGCTCTGAATATATTCCTGCATCAGGAAGAGATTTAGAATAGTCCCTTTGTTCCCTACCCTGCCCTTATATCACTTAGGTTCTCCTTGGGCCAGCAGCAACCACCAAACTTGTATACAATACAATGTGATATCTTCTCTGCTGTCATCCCTACAAAAACGGGATGCAGGATGGACAGAGAAAGAAGAATCAGAACAAGAATAAAACATGAGTAAATCAGTAAGGAATTTGGGTGGCTGCAGACTGAATCATTCAAGCAGCAGAATATTTCCTTATATAGAATTTATGTAAGAGTCTGACCCTTAACCATCCTGCCCATTTTCAGGCTGCCCAGCAGCCTTGATGTTAATTATATGACCCAAGCCACTGACAACCAATAAGCATCAAGATTGGAGGATTGGGCCACTAGAAATCTCATGAGATTCAACAAAGACAAGTGTAGAGTCCTGCACTTGGGACGGAAGAATCCCAAGCATAGTTACAGGCTGGGGACCAACCAGTTAAGTAGTAGTTCTGCAGAAAAGTACCTGGGGGTTACAGTGGATGAGAAGCTAGATATGAGTCAACAGTGTGCCCTTGTAGCCAAGAAGGCTAATGGCATATTAGGATGCATTAAGAGGAGCATTGCCAGCAGATCCAGAGATGTCATTATTCCCCTTTATTCGGCTTTGGTGAGGCCACATCTGGAGTATTGTGTCCAGTTCTGGGCCCCCCACTACAAAAAGGATGCGGAAGCATTGGAGAGGGTCCAGCGGAGGGCAACCAAAATGATTAGGGGGCTGGAGCATATGACCTATGAGGAGAGGCTGAGGGACTTGGGTCTGTTTAGTCTGCAGAAGCGAAGAGTGAGGGGGGATTTGATAGCAGCCTTCAACTTCCTGAAGGGAGGTTCCAAAGAGGATGGAGAGAGGCTGTTCTCAGTAGTGACAGATGGCAGAACAAGGAGCAATGGTCTCAAGTTGTGGTGGGAGAGGTCCAGATTGGATATTAGGAAAAACTATTTTACTAGAAGGGTAGTGAAGCATTGGAATGGGTTACCTAGGGAAGTAGTGGAGTCTCCATCCCTAGAGGTATTTAAGTCTCGGCTTGACAAAGCCCTGGCCAGGTTGATTTAGATGGGATTGGTCCTGCCTAGAGCGGGGGGCTGGACTTGACGACCTTCTGGGGTCTCTTCCAGTTCTATGATTCTATGATAAGGGGATGGTTGGATGAAATAACAGGATCTTGGTAACTAATTGACCATTCATTATCAGTTGGAAATAGGTCAATGGAGGGATGATAGGAGTTGCTATAGGGAACTTTCTGGGTGTCTGGCTGGTGAGTCTTGCCCACATGCTCAGGGTTTAGCTGATCGCCATATTTGGGGTCGGGAAGGAATTTTCCTCCAGGGTAGATTGGCAGAGGCCCTGGAGGTTTTTCGCCTTCCTCTGTAGCATTGGGCACAGATCACAGCTGAAGGACTCTCTGCATGTTGGGTCCTTCAAAGTATTTGAATGTTTCAATATCTTTGATATAGGTGAGAGGATTATTCTAAGAGGGGTGGTTGAGATTCTGTGGCTTGCACTGTGCAGGGGGTCAGACTAGATGATCATAATGGTCCCTTCTGACCTTAAAGTCTATGAGTCTATAAGATGTTCTTAAAAGCAAGACGTACTTGCAAAGTTGCAGCTGGAATTCTCCAGATCATCAGTTCTGTGCAGAGACAATTGGCTAGGAAAATAGTTTGAGAAGGTTGTTTTGTGGGACCTTGGCAGAAAACAGAGTACAGAGTTCTCTGAAGGGATAAGACGGACACTCTACCCTGTTACATCCCCTTTTAATTGTTTGTCTCCCACCTTCCCAGGACTCCATGCTCTGAAAACAGGGTTGTCACTTTAACAGGGTGATTTATTCCTCTGTGTATGTGTGCGTGTGCGCAAGGATTGTGTTGACTCCTCTAAACAGCTTTAATGAAAACTTCATCTACAGGCTTGCTCGGCTTGCTCATAGATTTATTAGTCCTCTGAAGGTCTGTCCTCAAACTGTCTCATAATGAGTCATCCTGGTGTTGGGATCAGCGAAAGAGATCACAAATCTCAGCCCACACTCTAGCCTGGACTTCCTGCCGTGCTTTAAGCAGAGAATGGGGAATGCAGTAATTGCCAGATGCTGCTGGGGACACAACATGAGCTCATAGCTGTTCAGGGTTTTTTAAACAAAATACAGGTTTTTTTCTCCTCAGACCAAAAAACGAACAAACAAAAAACCCCAAATTAAACACCCCATATTTCAAACTAAAGAAAATAATGGTGTTGCAGAAATAGAAATAACCATTGTGCCATCTATGAACATACATTCATCCACATACTCCAATTACACGAATGACGCTTTACATTATGAAAGAAAATTCCTTATGCATTTTAATATTTTTAAAAATTAATAGTAGAGAGCCTGAAGCAATGGCTCAGGTACATCTATGGTAAATGCCAGATAAGGGTCTGGCAAACCCCATTAGCTGTCCCCTTTCCTCTAAATAGCATAAAAAGTGCAAGACCTAGTGATGTTTTAAATAGCAGAAGACAGCACCACCCTGGCCTAAGCAAGGGTTGCCTAGTAAACTGCCGGGGGGTGGGGAGGAGGGGAGCAGCAAATGTTACAGGAGGGAAGGGTAGGGTCTGGAGGAGGCATGGAGAAGTCTGTGCTAGCTGTACTTGCAGCATCTCTGCCAATAGATTTCTTAGTAAAGAGCCTGTTTCATTTTTACAAGTACGAGTCCTTTAATTTATTTATTCAGCATGTGGTATATGGAACTTCCTGAGCCAGGACTTGAAGCAAGGGCTTCCGCCTGACCATTTCCCATTCCCTATTCCCTGCCATGACAGCTTTCTCTGGGATGCCTACTCCTTTAATTTTCTTCCCTGTACAGCAGTTAGGACAAGGAGCCCCCACTGCTCCATCTCACCCAGAATAGCCTTTGGCATATCCTCCCATTTAAGACTCCACTCGCCCCCTTTTTTTGGTCCTCCCTCTAGGTGGGCTGCAGTCCTGCTTTGGGAAAGCTGCTAGTGGGCCCATGCTGCTTTATTTACCTAAAGGGTCTTTAGCCACAAAGCCTCATGACTCCCATTGGCTCCAGGTCATCATTTCCAGCCAAGGGGAGCCATAGGAAATTCTGGCCCAGGCCATGGTGCTTTCCCTTGTCTGGAAATGGCAAAACAGAGCCAATTGGAGCTGCGAGGGTTCATAGCTACAGACCCTTTAGGTAAACAAAGCAGTGCACGGTCCACTTTGAGGAACACTTTGAGGTGTGGAGGGTATTTAAAATTTCTGATTTTCATCTTGTGGGTAAAGTACCTCTCTCAAAATATTTATGAAATAGTTTGGGACCTTTTGGCACAACAGAAATGTACATTCATTGTCATAGCACAGTTTTGAGTATTGAGGGGGCTGATGCGAGTTGTCTATTTTCCAGTTATATGAAGTTATAGAAGCATAAGCACTCACCTATTTGTTAGAGTACAGAAAGAGCACAAAGTCTGAGTAAAAGACTATTAAAAAGAGAGAGCTCATGCATTACCAGTACCCTGATAAATGTTCCAGAGAGTGTGTGTAGTATTGAATATTCTAGGCTAAGCATGCAGACACTCTGATGTGTATCTGAACAGAATCACAACCAGGATGGGGATGTTGAGCTTGGTCTGCTTTTGTACTAATGTAAACCCAGCATGACATTAATGGTGCCTTTCAAGCCCCACATTCAGGGCTTTATGTTATCAACAAAAAAATCCTCCCACCAAAGGCTGGAAAAGGCAAGAAAATTCCTCCCTCTCCCAGAACAGGAGGGGAAACAAATGAGCTACCGTAAGAGGAAGGATTTTCAGTTACAGGATTGCTAATTGTTTTTAACCTTTTAAAAAGTCAGTTTTGCTACATTCGCTCTTTTTTCAAAACAAACCCTAGTAATTATTCACAAGAAACAATGCTGACCAGACCCAAAGAGATTGTAATGCATCAGAGTGCAATAGGGTCTGTTTTTTCAACTCTTTAAAAAGACAAATAAGACAAGGTCCTGTAACTGAGCCAATAAAGGGTGACAAGTCTGGAATAATTGTGCAGAATCCATTTTGAATAGGTTTTGTGAGCAGTCCTGTACTATTGCTGGCTCATTGTGAACCTTTCAGCTTGCAGGGCCACACAGGATACATTAAAAAACCGCTAATTGGCCTGGGTCAGCAGACTCAGGCTTGTGGGCCTAGGATCTGTGAGTCTATAGAACTTCCGTGTGGCTATTCAGGCTTGGGCTAGAGCCTGGGCTGTGGGAACTCACCTCCCTTCCCTGGACTCAGGGGCTGATGCCTGGACTTTTAGACTTGGGAGGGGCCCAGAGTCTAGTCTCCAGTCTGAGCTCACACTGCACAGCAATAATATAGCCTTGGAGCCCAAGCTCCTGAATCCAAGTCAGCTGACATGGGCCAGCTGAAGCAGCGCCACAGCATAGACGCACCCAATGTTAAGTCCAAAAGATAACACCATTCTTTGCTGTCTGCCTGGTAACGCCATACAAAAGATTGCAGCTATAGAATCCTAGTATCATCTGAAACAGTGGCAAACGAAAAGGCTGGCGGCTCGGGAAAGTAACTCATTTCTTCTGTCTTCCTATTGCTTTGTACATCTGCTTTATTGGTATAGTTGATTCTCTCCTCTGCCCAGAGGCCCTAATCAGGGTGCACTAGGCACTATACAAACAGTTTTAAAACCAAGACAGCCCTAGTGAGCCCTCAGTCTATGATTACAAGCCACAATGGATGATTGAACATATTGGTGTGACGGATAAGCACAGTCAGAGTTGGATTAGGGACCCTGGACCAGAGCAAATGGGGGCCCCTACCTACTCCTTCCGCCTGTAGTCTCTCACCACCCCTCCCCTGCCCCCACACTCCTGGGAAATGAGGCCAGGGTGGGTGAAGCAGGTCGGGGTTGGGAGCATCCATTTTTCTGGGGACCCCCCGACTGACCTGACAGTAGCAACAAGTATGTTGCATAAGTAAATCATTGCAGTGATCAGAATTCTCAGAGGCAGTTGCCATTCTAGCCAGTGCTAGGGGGCTAGGCCTCCCACGCCATGTCCCCGAAGTCAACTCGGAAAATTGTTTTGCCTCCTTTCTAAATGTTAGCTTTGCAAAGCTATGTCCCCTGGTGGCATTAAGCAAGTGAAACCAACCCTCCTTTCTGCATGACCCCATTTGAACTTTACAATTGCATTTTGCTCTCTCAGATCCTGTGAAACTGCTGTCAGAGCCTCAAGCTTCCTTCCCTTTTAGAAATCCATATTGTTGCTATGATGGACTTACCATCGGAGCCTGTCAGTTCTCCTCCTTTTACTATTATCTCAGCAACCTTTAAAAGTAATTTTTAAAAATCCCTATTGCAGTGTTAGTTACACTCCTTTATTTCAATTACTCTTCCTGAGTGTTAGATTTCAGTTTGATCACGGTGAGGGACCACTGACCATGCATGCTTCTAACATCTCCCTTGCCAGACTTTACTACTGTGTCAGCACTGTATTTTTACTCTCCTATTTCAATAACTATTCCTGCCCCAGAGTTGCTTTAGTTTTAACCACTTGAGCACTGCTTCATGCACTGTGACTACAAAACAACCCCTCTACTCCACTGCTCTACCCTGAATGTCAGTTTTGAAATGTCAGCTTGCAGCTGATCCCAACCCCACTGCATAGCTGTGGAGAGAAAGTGGAATAAAAGGGTTAATTGTATCATGTAGGCAGCTAATCATATGGGCTGCACTTAGGAAATTCCTGGGAGCTATGAAGGCTTCTTTGCCTCTCATCCAGTACTTCTCGCAATCAAGGGATTGGTGTTTTCAGCAACAAATTAGCAGAATTGTTCCATTCCATGTGATGGGAAAAGTCATGGCCTCATTATCATTGAGAAGATTGCAGGATCCGTTTGCAGGGTACTTGAGTGCTTTTTTTTGACAGTTACAAGTAAATCTTACATTATGGATGACTCTCAAATTACAGTATGTAATTATTGACTAATGCTTTGGCTCTGTTTTCTTACGTTATGAATGGCTAGTTTTTCACTAGTTTAGTTACTATGTTCATGCTGAGTCATGGTGCATCAGTTTGAAAATGAAAAAGGCAGTAGAATATGGACATTTTTGATAGGTTTTTTTCCCCCGAGCTGTGCATTGATTTGTTCAGATGAAGCACAATCCCCACCCCCCAACCCTGTGCCCCTCCCATAACATATTGTCTGGGCTGCTGTTCGCTTGTGTCAGATTAGGAAGTTGGTGTCAGCAGGGGAAAGCACAAAAAACAAAATTATCCTGAATCATCAGGAACTTGAAGTATCTTGAGAATGTCTAGCCCATTTCCCCCAAAATATGATCCTAGCTATACTACGGGAGGAGACAGTGAACATTTGCGTTCTACAAGCTGTTATCTGCTCTCTAGAGGGTGGATATTTTAAAATCTTTTTATCTTTCTTCCAGTTGTGTTTTGTATGTCTGGTGCTTGTTGAGGCCCTATGGGAAGTCAGCCCTTTCAGGAATGTCCTTGTTGCAATTAAAAACATCCTGTTGCTGGCCTAGGCCATCTGACTTGGGCTCCTGCTGTGGTGCTGTTTAATTGCAGTGTTAACATTCAGGCTCCAGCTGGAGCTTGAGCTCTGGAACCTCTCCTCTCTCAAGGTCCTAGTTAGGCTGTAATTGTCTGCACTCCAAAAATTAACTTTAGTCACAAATGCTGCTCCACTTGAAAATCCATTAACCCAGAATTGCTTGGAATGAAGCTTCGGAAGCTTTTGGTGGCACTAATAGGGTTAATCTGCTCACTGCACTTTCCTCTTTCAAAGGCTCACACCTGCCTGAGACTGTGGAAACAGAAGCTCCCTGCTTAAAGAATGGAACTTCCTGGCTATTTCAGGATTCACTTAATAGGATCCGGCACTTTCCTTCTCCCTTTATCTAATGATTCTATACTGCAGAGCATCCTTTCTCAGGTGTTTGGTGGTGTGGTTTGCAAAAATGCTCATGGTCTGACTGACTATGGACTTTTCAGTGGGTCAGATTTGCATTACCCTTGAGTGTTGGAGGGGCAAGTTTGCCTTCCTCTGCAGCACGGGGTACGTGGGTCACTTGCAGGTGTCAACTGGTGTAAATGGCAGCTTGTCCATAACTTGGCATCTTTAAATCATGATTTGAGCGCTGAGTCAGAGACTGTGGGTCTATTATAGGAGTGGATGGATGAGGTTCTGTGACCTGCAATGCGCAGGAAGTCGGACCAGATGATCATGATGGTCCTTTCTGCCCTTAAAGTCTGAGTCAATGAGATGTGCCTGTTTTGACTTGTTTTGGGACTCCTGTCCCTCATTCTGACCCATATCTCTGAATCCTGGTCTCTGCCACTGCTCTGACTGCTAGGCATGACTGCTCAAGCTATGAGTCTCAGGCGGCTTTGTTTGGGAATGTGGTGGTGTTATACCAACAGAAAAACTCTTTCTGTGCATGTCAGCTGCATCTAAGCTAGGGGGCTATGCTGGCACAGTTATGTCAACATAGGCTCTTAAGTGTAGACGCAATCTCAGCTTTCATGTAAATAAGTGTTTCAAATCCTTAGTTTTGCAGAGAAAAGGCTTAAAACATGACCAGAGTGTGTTGTCAAGGCTCAGAAAAGGACCCAAAATGAATTATTTTTTTCTCTTTAATCTCATTATTTTAACCCAGTCTCATGATTTTGTTTTAATTTGGCAACTGATGGTTGGCCATGTTCCCAGGACAAAGAATTGTGCATGGCCATAGCATCTCTCAAAGGCTAAGTTTCATTTTGCTATTCCAGGAAATCAAGGAGGAGGCAGCAAGCAGCAAGCAACTACAGTTATTAGAAGGTTATATAAATTCTGGCTGATACAAGTGGCATGTAGAAACAATATTTTTGTTCCTGGGTAAGTACAGGTTTCTTTGTACAAAGAAGCATATAGCCACTTAATGTAAGGGATACTGATGTTTGACAGGCATATCATGCATCTGGAGTTCTTTGGATTTGACCTCCTTTTTGGTCCTCCAAACTCCATCACAGACAGATATTTGAAATATGAGAAATTTCCCTGAGAATCTACAACCACTTCCATGGAAGTTATGGGAAAGGGTCTGCCAAGAACTACTGGCCAAGTTGGATCTTAACACCTCCAAGCTGCTGCTGGTCATAGACATAACCTAGCTGCCTCCTGTTCCCTGGATAAAGTGTGGCCAGGAAGGGGTTAATGCTGAAGGTTGCACTGTGCTCCAGGGCTCAGATAATCTATCTGGGGGGAAGTGGAGGGGGAGAGTGCTTCAGTGAACTTACTCAGAGAGATGGCTCAGCAGGGGAGGGCACTTGGGGAACAGAGTAGCCCCACACACTCTAAGGGCAGGACCTACGGCAGGGGCAGTGGGCCAAGACAGTGTTATGCTCTCCTTGGGGGGCTGTTACGGAGCCTGCACAGTTGGGGCACAAATGGCTGAAAATAGCTTCCTCCCTGCCACTGCAGAGCTTAGCTGAGGGGTGTCAGCACTGTGCGGGGCTTTGGCTAGGGTTGCCGGATATCCAGTATTGACCCAGACAGTCCGGTATTTTTGCCTCCTGTGTGTTAAAAAAAATTCAGAAAATACCAGACATCTAAAATGTCCTGTATTTTCTGATCCCCTTCCCCTCTCAGCCAGGAAGTGAAAATACTGGATACCTGGCAACCCTAGCACCCGGACCCAGGCTGAGGCTCTGGCCTCCCTACCCTCCAGGCCCCTATACCCCCAGTCCTCTGCCTCCAGACCCCATGCTTACCTGGTTCCACAGGGAAGCTAAGTTCTGGCTTGAACAAGAACACAAAATGGCTGCCCGCAAAAAGCCTAAAGACCAAAGGGTCTTAGTGCTCAACCGCTCCCGTTCCTATGCCTGTTCTGACTCTGCACTCACTCTGAAAGGGGCCATGCTGTTTTATTATTTACTTTTTTTTTTTTTTTTTTTTTGCTTAATAAGTTTCGGAGTCTTTTTTTTCTTCTCAACTTTGGTGTCCTCCCTCCCCCTTTTTTTCCTCAACAGAACTTTTTCCCTGATGATTTGGGGTTTTTTGTGGTGCAGGGGGGTATTGGTATTTTTGGTTCAACCATCTCGCAACTCTAGCTTTGGTACATGCAGGGCTGGGCTCCTCTTAGGCAGCACCCTGGCCTGAATGGTCTTGAGCTTTCCCTGGATGCCAGCCCAGCCAGAGCCAGTGGGGGAAGAAGGAGTCTGGTGAGCTGAGTGCTCCAACCAGGGGTTGGTTGTCCACACAGTGCCAGGAGCAGTGCACACCCCACAAAAGGACTGGGGATATAAAGGTGCAGCAAGGCACATCAGGGAGAAGACAGTGAGAAGGGAAGCATGTAAAGGGGCAATGGGTGGGTGGCAGAGATGACATATAAATGGGACATCTGGTCACCCTACCCAGCTATGTCACCCCAAATGTTAGGTGGCATATCCAACAGTTTGTGGATCTCTGCTTAAACTCAAATGCTGGCCCATCTAGGGTTGCCAGGTGTCCGGTTTTGAACTGGACAGTCCGGTATTTGAGCTTTCTGTCCAGGAAACAAATTTAGAAAATACCGGACATAGAAATGACTAGTATTTTCTAATTAAGGAAGTTGTATTATTATCATGAGTATCAGTATGTAGTTGCTTACTGCCTGGATGGTAAACATGTTCACACTGTGTGAGCATGTCTACCAGCCAGGCAGTACGCAACTACACAGTAGAGAGGAGGGGGGGTGGAGGCAGGGCCGGGGCAGGATGTAATCCCCAGGGCTGGACTCACCTGTGCGCCCCGCCAGGACTATGCACGGGACAGGCAGCACCCCAGGATCTGCGTGCACCTGGGCTAGCTCCGCTCTCAGGTTCTCCCCCCCCCCCCCGCCAGCCCCGCTCCCTGCCAGCCGGTTCCCCCCCCGCCCCCGGCCAGACCTGCTCCCCGTAACTGCCTCCCGGCCAGCCCTGCTTCCCGCCAGCCGGTCTCCCCCCTCTCCAATCTTACCCGGTCAGCCCTGCTCCCCCCAACTCCTTTCTGGCCAGCCCTTCTCCCCGCTGGCTGGTTCCCCCCTCCAGCCAGCTCCGCTCCCCACAACCTCCTCCTGGCCAACCCTGCTCCCTCCTCCCCCATCCCGTTCTGAGATCACATGAGTCTGGTATTTTTTTGAAACCCAACTGGTAACCCTTGGCCCATCTATTCTGGCTTCAAGAAAGTTGGTTCCCTGTAGACCTTCTTAAAGGTAAAATAAAAACAACTTCAGCGTCCACTTGTCCTGGAATTTTATTAAGTGCTCTTGAAAGCAAGTGAAAAAATTGTGGCTCTATTGGCTCTTTTCAGGATTAGGATAAATTCCCATTTGCTGAGAGTTTGGCTTATCCCTGTGCAAGGAGTACCAGGATCCTTATTTAACAAGGGTGCAAAGAGAAGGATTGCATGGGTTGTCCTCTCTCCCCAGGACATTCTCCATACCGAACCCCTGATCCCCAGACCCACAGCAATGATTTAAAAGAAGAAAAATAAAACTTAAGGCCCCGAGCAATGCTGGGTAAATCTAGTCATTAGGATATTTTCATTATTCTGACTAGAAGCATTTTCACTGCAACTTAATCCATTAAACAAAAATTGAGAGATTGGGCCATTCAATGACAATACTGAAATGGCTTTGATACATGCAGATGTGGGGATGGAAGCTGAGAAGATTTCATGAATAGGGTTTCCAGGTGTCTGGTTTTGAACTGGACAGCCCACTATTTGAGCTTTCTGTTCTGGAAACAAATTGAGAAAATATAAATGTCCAGTATTTTCTAAGCAATGTAGATTGTGATGTAATGTCAAGTGTGTCCAGTATTTTTTGTTGAAACCACCTGGCAACCCTATCATGGAATATTCATCAACTGTAAGCTAGTCCTCTTCTGTCCGAAATGGGAACATTTACCAGATCATCTTTTGACTAGAGAGCTAAATCAGTAGCTAGATATAGATACAAATGACATGGGGAAGTAAAGCAGAAATGAGGACCAGGTTTCCTGGGTATAGCTGTGTGTCTGTCACATGCGGCTGGCTAGAGCTTTGGATTGGGAGATGGGAGACTCTGAATCCAGTCTCCCCTGCTCCTCCAACTCCTTTTGTGCATTCAGATCTGAATCTGTTCTAGACTGCTGGCTGTGTTAAAAGAAGAAAAAGGTTTCACTACTCTGTGCCTTCCTTCCCCAGTCTCTGTTCTGTGGGGGTGGAAGTAATCTTCTTCCCTGTGGGCAACTGCAGTGTCTACTTCTGCTCATAGCTTTCTCCAGACAACAGTGCCCACTCTGTGACACTGATAAGAGCCTTGCTGTTTTCTGGCAGCAGGCAGGGCTCAAAATAGCAGCTGTGAAATTGTCCAGAATATTGTAAATTGCTGTTTTAAAATAAAAAAATGCACCATAAGTGCATTTCCCCTTCCTCCTGCCCCAAAGCATAACGCTTACACCCCACCCCAATCACTGTTTGAGAAAATTCAAATATGTTTCAACGAATCTAAAACCAGCCTGAGGAAACTCAGAAGCTGCAGGTGCAAACACTTTGGCCTATGCAAGAGCTTCCCAGTGCACCAGTAATGTGAGTGTGAGACTGGAGGTACAGCTGTGTGTGAAAGCAGCTGCAGCCATTTCCCTTTCTCCTGCCTTGTTGTGAGACTGGACTTGCAGTGGGTGTGTTTGAGAAAGGGAGCACGCAGTGGAAAATGGTTGGACTGGGCAGGCTGAGTGAGAAGACCTGTGCACCTTCCCAGTTACAGGTAAGTGGGAAAGGGACACTGGCATGTTGGGGTTGCTCACAGAGAGGTGCCAGGTATGAGAATTAAATAAAGGTAACCCCTCCCCCCTCCAGCCTTCTGAAGTCAGTAGTGAGCAGCACCTTTGAAAATTAAGACACACAATGAAGTGTTTTGAATGTTGTTTTATAAGCTGAACTCTAAGCACTCATTTTTAAAAGTTCTGGGTCTAAGTGTCATTTACTGGCTTGGAATGAGCACTCTTAGTAATCTTCCTGTAATAAAAATCTTTCTCCTTGTCACCTGGCTATTGTATGACAAGCTATAGTGTTTTTTCTCAAGCAGAGGTACACCTCCCCTGGGTGGTACACAGAGGTCTTCCAGGGGGTACATCGACTTACCTAACTATTTTCCTAGTTTTACACTGAACTACATACAAACCACTAGTGAAGTCAGTGCAAATTAACATGTCATGCCATGTCTTGTTTGTTGTAGCATATACGAAAATGCAAGTACATTTTTATTCCGAATGATTTACTTTATAATTACACGGTGAAAATGAGAGCCTGCGATTTTTCAGCAGTCATGTCCTGTGATACTTTTGCATTTTCATGTTTGATTTTGTAAGCAAGTGGTTTTTAAGTGAGGTGAAACAAATCAAACACCCGAAAGGGGTACAGTGGTTTGGGAAGGTTGAGAGCCACTGTTCTGTAGCTCCCTTCAGACCTATAGAGGCATGCTGCATGCTGTTATTTGTATGTGTATAGAGTCCAACAAGCAAGTGATGAGTGGTGGAAGCTGCATACTGAAATGTGATTTTGGGGCAATGGTGGATCCTTGAAGGGGAGAGCACCGGTTTTACCTCCATCAATTCAATAGCCAGAAAGGGGCTTTTGCCACTAAGAGCTTGCTAAAAATCTGGAACTGGCACTCTGGTTCAAGCCACTGCCAGGTACAAGGTAGTTCTGCTGCTTTTGAACTGTTCAACTTATTTAAGCTGTATCCCATCCTGCATTTAAATCAGACACTCTTAATTGCTTTCCTGTGTCCTTTACTGATTTCATCATCTTTTGCTCTTTTTATGTGTACTTGTTTGTCTCAATGCATTGATTAGTTGCATTAGATTCATTTTAATGTTGTCTTTACATATTAATAAGGTTGTAAAGGTGGTAAGGGGCAGTCAGAATGCTGTTATTAGTAAGAGCTGGATACTAAGGGCTGTAAATGCTAGAGTCCTGGTGTAGCACTGATAGCACAAGGGTTTGTGTTAACTCAGTAACTTTTATGTGTTGGATAATTTTTACGTATAAAATCTTTTAATTAAAAGTGGTATGTTTTATATAACTTAAACCAAGGTAGCATTATTGTGGCACATCTACATGATTCTCCCAGCCCCCATAGTTGCTCCTCCAAGCATCTGTATTATGAGTGTGTCTTGTTATTTGAATACCTCCCACTGTGCAGTGTGCAATATGATTTGGGAATTGTTATTCAGAGCAACATGTTCTGTAATTGGAATTGCACTGAATTATGGTATTATGATTGGGACTGTCTCTAACTGTAAATGCACAGGCATCATTCTGTGGATTGCTCTGCTCTTAAAGGGAATTTTAATAATGCTCTTTTAATGAGCCTGCCATACATTGAGTTAGGCCCTGGTTGTATCTAAGCAACACCCGTTCCTATACTCTTGTACGTACAGATAGAGGAAAGCTTTTTGTATGCTTGTAGGTGGCAGGGAAATACGTGCTGAAACCAGAGGTGAGGCACTGCGCCCTGGTACCACTCCTGTAAGAGCCAGCGGGGGCGATCTACTGCAGGTGGCAGCATGTTTGGTGCAGTTTGTAGTGCACTCTCCCAGCTGGGCTCCCGGCAACCCTGCACACCATTGTAAGTGGCTGGCAGGCAGGTGAGGTGAGCAGGTTAAAGAGACTGGCTGGGAACACTGTAGGAGGCATGCACGCTTCCAGCTGCCTTCTGGTGCAGCCGCACCTGTCCTGCTGCCCCCTCTCTTGCTGGATACCAGGCAGCGCACATGCAGCCCCTGGCATGCACTGCTGACGGCAGCCCCGGGGAAGAAGTGAGGGGAAGGGAGCAGGAGGTAAGGGGGTTTCTCAAATCATCACCACCACCCGTTTGCCCATAGCAGTGCTCCCATACAGCTGGCGCATAGCTCCCATGGCAGCAAACAGGAGCAGTGAGACAAGGACCTGTCTACCAGCCAGGTAATGTAACTCAGACCCCCCCACCCCCCGCACAGTCCCCCAACATATGCTCCCTGCCTCCTACTCTGAACATTCCCCCCACAACCCTCTGCCTTGACTCCTGCACCCCACACAGCCCCAGCCCTAAATCCGGAGCTTCCCCACACCACCAGGTCCCTGCCCTGAGCTCCCTCGCAACGGGGAGGGTGTTAGAAACTTTCATATATCAGACATTTAAGTTATTTTCACCCAGGTTGAGACCAATAGGGCCAACAGCAAGGAGTGGGGGGGAGAGGGGGCAGGGCTTTCCTGAGCTCTTCCAGATAGGCCTAGAGCCGGTAATGAAACTGGGACAGTTAGATCATAGAAGAAGCTGAATTCATTTATCAGCACTACCGTTAGAAAATGGGGCTGGGCCTCTGTTCCTGCTTTGGACTAGCCAGTGACTGGGCAAAGGGAGCTGAAATGCAGTTAGTCTACAACAGCTGCTTGTCACAGTGACCGCTTGTCTTGAAAGGCGGAGCTGTACTATGCTCGTCAGGGTAGCTGCTAGGCTGCATATGAGAAGAGTGTAAGATGCCCAATCTTTCCGTGTTGCTGGGACTCGGGCTGTAGGCCAGGGGTCAGCAACTTAAGCACACGTGCCATAAGTGGCATGCAAGATGGTTTTCGGTGACATGCGCAATGAACGGGTTCCCTCCATCCGCACCAGGGAGCCCATGCTGGCAATCCAGCATCATGCTCTCTGCAAGATTGGAGCCAGTGTTGGCTTCCTGTGGGGCGAAGCACACGCGCTGCTCCTTCCCTTGCCACAGGAAAAGCTGCAGCAGAGCCCAGGGCAGGAGACCAAATGGTGTATGGTGGAGAGAGCTGCCCCCTTCCCCCCCACGGGGAGTGACGCAGCCCAGGACAGGAGGGTTAAATCTTGGCATGCCACTTCGAGAAGGTTGCCAGCCCTTTCTCTAGCTGGTGATGGAGAAGTGTCAGTGGCTTTGTGGTGCTTTGCAATAGTGTTAAGGCTCTTGTTACGCGAGCTGCTTTAGTCAGGTGCATTATGCAATGATTGCACATGAAACTTGACATGGTTTTTCATGCCTTTTTATGCACTGGGCTTTCTTAAAAACCAGAGGAAGAGAGTTACTGATTGCAACAATTGCTTCAGGAACAGTCTCGGCTACATGGAACAATCAGTTTGTGATAACTTGTACTACAGGGAGGAGATAGAGACTTTCCTTCACTGTGACCTTTTTTCATCCATGTACAACGGTAAAACAAGTTTCATACATACATAGAGGCACTAAGGGTCTAATTCACAGGTCTTAGGAGTCACAAGCTGCAGCACCCTGCAAACTATTGGTGGTGAGTGAAGGTGGTGCCTATGGGTGGGGGCACAAGTGAAATGCAGTGTGCTCAGAATACGGATCTACAATCTGTGGTTTAGGCATTCAAGTCAGGGGAGCCATTTCAGATTTTGGCGGGGGGGGGGGGGAGGAGTAAAGTGAGAGCATGGGGGCAGACTTAGGACAGTGGCTTCAGCAGTGCTACTGAGCATGCTCAATACAAGCCAAGCAGCAAATTGGCTGGGGTGGGGGCAGAACCAACCTCATCTGCTCTCCCCCTTCTCCACACACACATCACCTCTTTCCAGGGGCTACGAAAGCACTGGAAAACTATACTTTTTGGCAGATAACTTTGCAATTAGCTGTCAGCACTATATCTAATCTAATTCCTATGGAAAATTAGACCCACTCAGCTCTAATTCTACCATTCTGACATCTTGGGGCAAATCACTTAAGGGACACTGGTTAGCCTTAAAATTGTAATGTGTATTCTGTGTTTGTTTCTAACTCTGCAGAAAAAGAGAGAGAGGGGAGGCTGTCAGATCTCCATCTCAGCTCTGGAAGAGAAGTGGGGTCTAGTAGGTACAGCAGGGGACAGCTATTTTTAAGATCTACACAAGAGCATCAGAATGGCCAGACTGGGTCAGATCAGTGGTCCATCTAGTCCAGTATCCTGTGTTCCAATGCCAGGTGTTTCAGAAGGAATGAACAGACGAGGCATTCATCAAATGGCCGATCTCCTGTTGCACATTCCCAGCTTCTGGCAAACAGATGTTAGAGGTACCATCCCTGCCCATCTTGGCTAGTAGCCATTGATGGACCTGTCCTCCTCGAACTATTGTTCTTATGGGAACCCTGTTACAGCTTGGGCCTTTCTGCTATCTCCTGGCCAAAGAGTTCCACAGGTTGACCATGAAGAAATAGTTTGTTTTGTTTTAAATGTGCTACCTATAAATTTCAATGGGCCAGTTTCTTATGTTAGTAAAGGAATAAATAACATTTCCCTATTCTATTTTTCCATATCATTCATGGTTATCTAGACCTCTACTGTACCCCCCCCCCAGTCATTTCTTTTCCAAGCTGAAGTGTCCCAGTCTTGTTATCTCTCATCACATGGAAGCTGTTTGTTGCTTTCAGTAGATCTCTGTTTAGATGGGGTTGGCATGAAGTATACAAGATGTGCGCAACAGGGGTGGACCATACGATGATTGCCTCCTCTGTTCATTCACATAAAGGCAATATGACATTTTCTCTTCCTTTCCTAATGATTCCCAAATATTCTGTTAGCTTTTTAGAGTAGAGTATCACTGCACATTGAGGAGATGCTTTCAGAGAACTATGCACAATGATGCCAAGATCTTTCTTGAGTGACACATTATTTTAGACCTCATTTTTATATGTATAGTTAGGATATTTTGACACATGCATTAATTTGCATTTATCAACATTAATTCCATATGCCCTTTTGTTACCCAATCACCCGGTTTTGTGAGATCCCTGTGCAACTGTGTGCAGGCAGCTTTGGACTTATCTATTTTGAATCAGCAACTTTTGCCACCTTAAGAACATTTACAAGTTGAACAGAACTGGTCCATATGCAGATCCCTGCAGCACATCACTATTTATACCTCCTCTTTTTAGTGGAGTACATAGCAATGGTTTCAGGTTGATGTACGGATACTTCAATTACTTGAATGATAAACCTTTTTGATATCTTATTACCCTGCCTGCCTAGAAACAAACTTTGTCCCAAAAGCAAAGCAGGAAGCAACACAACTCTCAATTGCAATTAAGAACTGCTACTGGAGCTAGGACATCCCCTTTAAGCAGACATCAGGTATGAAATCGAGGGGTTCAAACTTTGGGGGGGGCTAGTGACCCCTCACCATCCCACAAATGACATCCTTGATTCCAGTACCAGTTTTAGGCATAATTGTGTGCTCTGGCCCCACTCCAGGGCTATGTCTACATTCGCGGCTTCTTGTGCAAGAATCTGCAGAGCATCTACACTGCCCGCCTGCTCTTGCGCAAGGAAATTTACAGTACGGCGTGGTAAGAGAGGGCTCCTTGCGCAAGAGCTACGCTCTTTTTTAACAGGTGTAGGAGCTCTTGCGCAAGAGGGCAGCGTGGACGCTCGGCAGGGATTTCTTGCGCAAGAAAGCCCTATGGCTAAAATGGCTGTCAGAGCTTTCTTCTGCAAGAGAGCATCCACACTGCCATGGGAGCTCTTGTGCAAAAGCACAGCACGCACATGGCAGTGTGAACGTTTTCTTGTGCAAGACTTCTTGCACAAGAACCCTTGCGCAAGATGTTCTTGTGCAAGAAGCCATGAGTGTAGACATAGTCCAGGAGAGTTCCCGGCTACCCTGCATTGCTGCCTCTGATTTAAATTAGTCCAATATTTGCTTAACCAATAAGCCTAGGATTATCCGTTGATCATTTTGACTACTCGCATTCCTCCCCGCATGGGGTACCCAGGCAGGAGCTGATCCACAACAGGAGCCAATTTAAAAACCAGCTCCCTGCACAGACCAGCTGCCCTACCGCCCCATGCCTCTGCTGGAGGCAGCAATGCAGGATCGCAGCAGCCCCCCACGGACAGAGGCCACTGCGGGGGTGGAGGAGTTACTGTGAAGCAATCTCCACGGACGGCAGCTGGTCTGGCAGCAGCCCATCTGGGGGGGCGGGTGAACACCAGCTCTGCATGAACAGAGGCTGCTTGGACCCTCCCCTGGCCCCTCTGCCGCAGGGGAAGAGACAGGCAGCACCGTGAAGCTGGTGTGAACTGGCTTTTAAGAGGGCTCCCTGCAGCATTGGCTGATACAGAGGTGGGGCGGGGAGGAATGCGAGTAGTCAAAATGATCAACGGATAATCCTAGGCTTATTGGTTAAGCAAATATTGGACTAATTTAAATCTCTAGTAATTACATACTCACCCCCCTGCAAAGGAACTCCTCCAAGAATTGTATTTATTTAAATTAAAACACCATTATACAAAGTGGGGAAAAAATGACCTTTTGGAGAGGAAGGGCAACCAAAGGCCATGGCTCTTCCCTGCACTGCCATTTTATTTCTCTGTATTCAAACTGTGCATGTTCTGGTCTGTATCGGCATTCAGGAAAATGCCCCTTCTCTCCTGACTTTGTGGATGTTTATGTTGTTTTCTGCCTCCAAAGAAAACTCTTTTCCAAAGATTTTTTTTCTTAATTTATTTATGTAACACAGTGTAGAAAGCTATCAATTCATAAGCAATGATTCTGTACAATCATCCTGCAGAGACATTTGTAGGATCCCCATTAATTTTCAACCAGCAGGCACTTTTTCCCTATGAAAGTGCTCACAATTAATAGGGATTCTTTTTCATTTTTTAATTTTTATTAAAAGATCAAAAAGGTACATGGAAAAAATAAGTTTACCTTCCAATGCCTAAAGTGTGCACATAAAACAGGCACAAAGAAACAAATGTGTATTCCCATGATTTCTACATCACTAATACAGCAGAAGCAACCATCTGTACAATAAAATGCAACTGCAGAGGAAAATAACTCATCTGGAATACTTTAAAAAAATGTAGTTTTACTTTAAAATGCATAGTGATCAGAAAAAAATACTCAGCAAAGAGAAGCAGCTAAGACACAGGAAGCATCCCCCATCAATTCTTAAAGCATATTTCAATTAGGACTTAATTTTTGCCACAAATCACAAGAATAATATACAATTGGCTAAGGGGCTACATGATAAATAATTGGGAAAGAGACTCTATCCATGCAATAGTTAAATACAGCTAACTTCTTTACAGTACACAAAAAACATTCATTAATAATGTAGTGTAAAGACTGAAATGTAAAGAGAGAAAATACATTACTGATTTTTATTATTTCAAGTTCAGGCATCTACTTGTGTTACAGCACAGCTGTCAAAGGCGATAATGAGTAAATAATAAAACAGAGTGTTTTTTGTTTCTTTCCACGTTATTCTATAATCGAACACCGATGGGCAGTGAAGCAATCATTTTGCTGTCCAACTCATGAGGCTGTTGTGGTGTTCTAGTTCTGCATCTGTTCAAAGAACTTGTAGGTTGGATTTTCATAGCCATTTTGTTGCATCTTGGAAAGGTGGCGTTCCTCTGGTGTCACTGCCGCGTCCACCTAGCATGAAGAGGAAACAGACTGTGGTCAGGATTCCTCTTTGATCCGCACAGTGGCTCAAGTTTACTTACTTCTCCCAAATATATGCTGAACGCTTAGTGGATTTCCTCTACGTGCATTTAAACACAATTTGAAAGGTCCAACTCCACAGAAAGAGAAGCAAATGAAGGCCTCACTCCTACATCCTACCTTCCTAGGAAAAGCCTAATAGTAAGTCTTTAGAGCTTAACCAGAGTCTGTCGACCTGGGCCTGATGGGATGGTTCTCCAGTGAATAAGGAAACCAGCCAAAAGAGACTGGTCCACTATCTGACAAGCATATGCTTATTGGGTAATCAAGTAGTGATTTGACTAGTCACTTTCCCCTGCTGCCTCTATGTGAGAGAGGCAACAAGAGGTGGGAGGGAGCAAGAGCTGGTGCTTGGGGGAGCTGGCTTCTAAGCTGGCTCTGGCTCCCCCTCCCTCTGCCTTTCTTACAGAAGCAGCAGGAGTGAGGGAGGCAATCCAGTAATTGAGTAGTGACTCGACTCCCTGATAAGCCTAGGTTTAACCGGGTAGTCAACTACTCAACTAGTCTCTTACTTCCTGGACCCCTTCTGTGCCAGGTAGGGATATGTATCAATAATACAGAACCACCTTGGAAGAACAGCAATAGGTGGCTTGTGCTGGATCCTATAAGACACTACCTATAGTTGCCAAGTGGGACCTTTCAAATTCACTAATAAAAACAAAAAACAAAAAAATAAGGATACTGATATGGGTCCCAAATCAATAATCCCATAGCATTTACACCCTCTCACTCCAGGATTGAATCTGCTGCCCAATATCAGTGCTTTGTTTCTGAACTAGTTAAATATTTTTTAGTACACTAAAACGTACTGTTTATTTCTTAGCAGACAGGAACAATAACAGCTCAGTGGTTACAACAAGTTTTCTCCTTCACTGAACATTACAGTCATGTGAAATTTTACTCCACTATGCAGACTGGTCTCACCAGCTCTGTGTTAAAATACCTAATTACATCCATTGGCTGAATGAGATAACTGTTGTGTATTCAAAAACTATCATCATCGGGCTATTGTGTTTAATTTTTTTAATACCCACCAGCTATTCTATTTGCTTTACTTTACCTATGGGCTATGTCTACACTGGCATGATTTTCCGCAAATGCTTTTAATGGAAAAGTTTTCCGTTAAAAGCATTTGCGGAAAAGAGCATCTAGATTGGCATGGATGCTTGTCCACAAAAGCACTTTTTGCGGACAAGCATCCGTGCCAATCTAGACGCGCTTTTCCGCAAAAAAGCCCCGATCGCCATTTTCGCAATCGGGGCTTTTTTGCACAAAACAAACCTGAGCTGTCTACACTGGCCCTTTTGCGCAAAAGCTTTGCGCCTGAACGGGAGCAGCATATTATTTCCACAAGAAGCACTGATTTCAGACAGTAGGAAATCAGTGTTCTTGCGGAAATTCATGCGGCCAGTGTAGACAGGTGGCAAGTTTTTCTGGAAAAGTGGCTGATTTTGCGGAAAAACTTGCCAGTCTAGACATATCCAATGGTGTTTGCCATCACCCTTAAAAAAAATTCTACCTTCTGAGAAGACATAGAAGCAGGAAGGGCACAGAGGATTCTAAACTATTCTAAAATATTAGCTATACAAATTTTAATGTGATTTTCTGTAAGTAATGACCTTCAACAAAAATCTTTTTATTTTTAGCATAAAATAACCTTTTGGATAATGGAAAATGTATTCTCTCAAGAAATCTAATGTAGCAGGCTAGTTTAGTCTAACCTTTTCATGAATAAGTAAAGGAGAAGTGCTTATAGAACTGTAAGAGACATTGAAAAGTCATCTGGTCCAGCCCCCCTTGCACTCATGGCAGGATTAAGTATTGTTCCACAATCTCCCCTAGACAATTTATTCCAGTGCTTGCTTAAAGACCCTGATAGGAAGTTTTTCCTAATGTTCAACCTAAACCTCCCTTGCTGCAATTTATGCCCATTGCTTCTTATCCTATCATCAGAAGTTAAGAATACTTTTCTCCCTCCACCCATTGCAACAACCTTTTATATACTTAAACTGTTATGTCCCCTCAGTCTTGTTTTCTCCATACTAAACAAACCTGATGCCAGATTTACAATATTGGAAATATTTTAGTGTACGGAGGACAAGACTGTCCCCATTCACAAGTTGTTACCTGAAGCTCCAGAGGAAAACCACAGACACATTGTTTTATACTCAGGGCAAATGTAAGCTAATCTCCCTATTTTTGTGGTCTTGTCTGCTTGGGTTGTGGCTAAGATTAATGGCTCTCATCTTCCTATCAGAACTCTCTCCTATCTCATGTTATCCTACTGACTAAAAAAAGAAGTGTTTCACATGGGAGAATGTATCAGATAACTTGCCACATCAAAATCAGTCCTATTTTGGCATCTATTCTAAAATCTTCCCTTCCACCTTTGTCCCAATTTCAACTAACTGTACATTGCCTTTAAAAATACCTCTGTATGTGTGAGACTAATCCTTTCCCTTCTCTATCGAATAAGGCCACCAATTTTAAGAACTGGACCCCCTGCTTCTACAGGGAGCTTGTTCCAGAACTGGCTACAGCAAAGTTTCTGGTCCCCTCCCTTGGCCACCATTGGAAACAGGATATTAGGTGGGATGGATTGCTGATCTGGTCTGATTGGCACTTCTATGATCCCTGTACCAGAATGTAATTGGACACTTCTCTTGTGAAAACACTTTCATGAAAGGGTGGCTAGGCCTTTTAAAGCCGAGCCTGCAAAGAGTAATTTTTTTAGATGTAAAAATGTACACAAGCTTTCTTGGAACAAAACTGACAGGTGTTTGTCTTCAGTCAAACTGAAGACCAGCTGCTGACTAGAGATGAGGTTTGCTCTCGGGAGCTGTTTTTTACATTTCCCTAGCTTTTGAGAGTAGGGACAAATCTTTCATTTTTCAAAAGAAAAAAAAAGCATTGTTATAGTGCCAGACTATTACAGTTTCTTTTTGCTGGTGCAAGCAGCGGCTGAATGCTCAGCTTAGCTGTCAACAATCATTCCCATTTATCAAGAGCAGGCAAACCCTTGGGAACGTCACCTCCTGTCTCCTCTTCAACCTCTGCACTCAAATCCCCAAGACACGTCTGGTACAATGACTTGCTCAGCAGCTAGTGTACAATCTTGCACTTGCATTTTAATGACACCCTCTGAGCCTGCCACTGTTCTGTTCTTTCTACCTACCTCTCCTGGAGAATCCTTATTACTATGCCCCACAGTGATAGCAGTCAACAAAAAATTCTCAACAATTATCTCCATTTTAGTTGGCTGGCTTGTGCTATTTAAATATTTATTTTATTTATTTAAAATATTTTTTACTCCGCCTCTCTATTTAAAATATGTGAGGTGACTTAAATTTTTTTAAAGCACAGTACACATATATATAAAAATGTAAAAATACGAGTCCACAGAGGGACATAAAATCTGCTAAAAACATCTTGGCTGCGTCTACACTGGCCCCAAATTCCGGAAAAGGGATGCAAATCAGGTAAGTCAGAATAGGGAAATCCGCGGGGGGATTTAAATATCCCCCGCGGATTTAAATAAACATGTCCGCCGCTTTTTTTCCGGCTTGGGGAAAAGCCGGAAAAAAGCGTCTAGACTGGCGCGATCCTCCGGAATAAAGCCCTTTTCCGGAGGATTTCTTATTCCTACCTGAATAAGAGATCCTCTGGAAAAGGGCTTTATTCCGGAGGATCGTGCCAGTCTAGACGCTTTTTTCCGGCTTTTCCCCAAGCCGGAAAAAAAGCGGCGGCCATGTTTATTTAAATCCGCGGGGGATATTTAAATCCCCCGCGGATTTCCCTATTCTGACTTACCTGATTTGCATCCCTTTTCCAGAATTTGGGGCCAGTGTAGACGTAGCCCTTGAGAGGATACCCTCTTGTCACAGGTTAGCACTTGCTCTATACATGGATATGGTGTATATAACATACTTTAGTGATTTAATATCTGGCTAGGACTATGTTCTACCATCAAGAATCTGCACATTTTTAATTAGAACGATGAAAGATTCCTGTTTTAAAGTCCAACCCAGTACAACCCATGAGGATAAGTGTAAGGGTATGTCTACACAGCAAAGTTATTTAGAAATAACTTTCCTAGCGTCTACACAAGCCAACTGCTATTTTGAAATGAATTTGAAATAGCAGAGTGCTTATTTCAAAATTGGTAAACCTCATTCCACAAGGAATAGCGCCAATTCCAAAACTGCCATTTCAAAATAAGTGTTGCTGGGCGCACTGGCCACAAGGTAACTTCTGACCTGATGCCCTGCTGGAACCAGTTCTGGCTGGCCTTAAATGCAATTCAGCATCCAATCAGCGTAGCTGTGCTATTTTGAAATAGCAAGAAGCTATTTTGATATGCATTTTGTGTGTAGATGCGTTATTTCGAAATAAGGTATTTTGAAATAACTATTTCAAAATTAGATATTTCAAAATAATGCTGTAGTGTAGACATACCCTTAGATCTTTGGGTAAGGTGACCGTATTTCCCTATGTCAAATACAGGACACCAAGGGGATGGGGCTTCAGCCTCACAGAGAGTGAGTGAGTGTGGGTGTGGAGGGGGAGGAGGGAGAAGCTGCCGGTGCTCGGGGCTCCAGTGACTGAAGCCCCGAATGCCAACGATTCCCCGCCCACCCGACTCCACTGCAGGGATGAAGTTCACCACCCGCAGCATGCAGAGTGGGAAGGGGAGCTGCCGGTGCTTGGGGCTTCAGTGGATGAAGCCCTGAGTGCTGGCAGCTCCCCCTCTCCCCGTAGAGGAAATATGGGATCAATGTACCCATTTTTTAAAAAATAAGTTGGGACACTGGGAAGAGGCCTTAAAATGCGATGGATGGTTACCTTCTCCTTGCAGTAAAACTAATCTTTTTGTTGCGTGCTTATACAGTGGTCAGTGCAAGTGGGGCCATGACTGGAGCCCTATACAGTGATATAATACAAATAATTAATAATGTGGAGGCAGGAAAAGGGAATAAGGGAATTTGTGTGCAGCCATCTTGATCTTGTTAACAAGAGAGCAAGAGTCAGGCTAAGTCTGTGGCCTGACAACGCGAGATCTGTAATTAGACGCTGCCTTTGCCTCTCGCCTCCATACAGATGAAATGAAAGAATGGACAAGAAAGCAAACAGATGATCAGGAGCAGCGTACACAATTGGATTTTAAAGGCCATAGAAATAGGTTCATCTATGAAATATTGCAAAATTGGGTAAGTGCTCCTAACAACACTGCAGAATATTCCGAATGAAGGCAAAACCTACATTTGATAACCTAATTTATAATTTACTTTTGCCACCGAATCATGAAATTTATAGATCGAAAAGACTGATTAGGACACCTAGTTTCTCAGTCAGTTTTCACTATTGTAAATTTCCTTGTAATTTTTCTTTTCCAGTTTGGTTTAGAAGTGTCAAGTGATAAAGCTTTTTCTGCTTCTCTGCAGGTGATTATACCTCAGACTCACTGATCATGTGGTTTCAGGAGCTGGTTCTCAAGAAGTTCTATGTTGCATGGAGTAGCAGGCTCAAGAAACCCAGGTGATATTTCCTAGTAGAGATGTCAACGTGTAGTCAACTACGTGATAAGTCTTGGCTTATCAGTTAACCTTATCAACTACATTCACTCCCATCCCATGCTCCCTCTTTATCAGAGACAGAAAGGAGGGGAGCTGATGCCCATGAGAAGCTAACGTTAAGCAGGCTCCCCACAAGCGCTGGATCCGCTTGTCCTCCCCACCCCTGCACTGCTGCCTCAGAGGCGTCAAAGGTGGGGAGGGGGGGAGTGCGTGTAGTTGATAAGATTAACTGATAAGCCTAAGCGTGTACACGTTGACATTCCTACTAGGAAATATCACCTGGATTTCTTGAGCCTGCTACTCCATGCAACATAGAACATCTTGAGAACCAGCTCCTGAAGCAGCCTTTGTCCATGGCAAGCCTGGGGCCGCCAATGACAGTGGCTGGATGCAGCAGCCTCCTCTGTCCTCCCCCCACCCCATCAGTCTGCAGGAGTTAGGATCCCTGTGAACAGGGGCTGCTGCCACCCCACACTGCTGACTCTGATACAGAGGCGGCAGCAGGCAGCCAGTCTGCACAGGGAGCTGGTTTTTAAACTGTCTCCCCTTGTGGACTGGCTCCTGCTTGGCAGCAGTGCAGGGTGGCAGGGGGCTCCCCAGGGGGTGGGGCCAGGTGTCCACTGGCTACTGGCCCCACCCCCAGGGGCTATCGAATAGTCATGTAACAGATAAGATTTCAAGCAGTTACACGACTATTCAATTACACTATATGGAACATTCCTATAATATGTTGTAAGCAAAGATGTTTGTTTAGGGTTTGTGATTTTATTTTGAGGTGATGATGCATAACATCTGTACCAAATTTTTTAACTGTTTGCAATAATTTATATCAATCAATTACTTGCTCCCCTTTCAAAAAATTGTTTGTAGTTGTCCGTCTCTAAATGTTTTGTTTTAAAAGATATTGCAATACCTTTCAAAGTGATTTTTTTTTCTTAAAGCCATTAATTAGATAACAAATATTAAGAATTTTATCCCCAGTACAGAATTTTTGGAAAGCAAAGAGGATATTTTAATGGAAACTATTTTGTAACCTTGTACCCATTAACATACATTTAAATACAGGCAGTCCCCGGGTTACGTACAAGATAGGGACTGTAGGTTTGTTCTTAAGTTGAATTTGTATGTAAGTCGGAACTGGTACATATTGTAGGGGAAACTTTAGCCAAACATTTCTCCAGAGCTCAGTTTTATTCTCCCACACCTCACTTCCCTCAGTCCTTTATTCTCAAGCTGAGATGTCTGCTGAGAAAAGCCGTTCCGCGTCTCCCTGGTCTGCTGGGGGGGGGGGGGGGGGGTGGAGGCTAGCTTCGCGACTCCCTGGTCTGCTGGGGGGAAGCAGCTAGTGTGGGGTTGCCTCACCCCGTTTGTAAGTAGGGATCCAATGTAAGTCGGATCCATGTAACCCAGGGACTGCCTGTAGTCATAACAGTTTTGAACACAAGGTAAACAGATGGGATACAAATTAGTTTGTCAAAATACAACTAACGTAGACCAGATATTTTAAATGTTATGCCTTTAGTGAACAACCCTAGATAAATTAATCCTCTTTGGACTGAAATATCCTTACTTCAAAGACATTTTGTTAAGAAGAATTTACTGCCTACAGAGTTTAAAAAAATTAAAAGTGCTGTATAAACATTTACTAACTAACCCTCACCACCCCTAGGAAATAGATATGTATTATCTCAGTTTTGAAGGTAAGAAACAAAGGCAGAGAGTTTAAGTGATTAGCTTAAGGCCAAAAATTAGACACAATCAAAGAATCCTGATGCCTATTTTCAAATATAAACCACTAGACCATAATGCCTTAATATCCGTACTGATTAATTGATTAGGCATTTGTGCTAGATTCAACAGTCCTCATAGGAGCTAGCCAGCTATTATTATTATTATTTATTCATCACTCATTTACACTGCCATTGACATTCTGCTCAGCTGTACATAAGCTGGGACTGTATTTTCAAGAGCGAGGCTAACATTTCTGATTTAGTTCTGTTATGGAAAATTTCCATAGATCTAAGACTATCCTTGTCATTTTATTATGAAAAGTTGGAGCTTCTGTAGCACAGGATCAGTCACAAGAACATTTTTTTTCCCCTAGGCTATTAGAACACTAAATACAATTTGTAAATATATCACAAAAATAAAGCTGAGACTCTCAAATTTTAAAACTCTTCTGCACTGAATAATGCACTGTGCAGGCTTAGGAAAAATCCCTCCTATTTATGCTATGGGACCTGAGGTGTCACTTAGGGTGTGTCTAGACTACAGGGTTTTGTCGACAAAAGTAGACTTTTGTCGACAAAACTATACCTGCTTCTACACTGCTGCTGAGTTCTGTCGACGGCTGTAAACCTCATTCTACGAGGAATAACACCTTTTAATGACCGTTCTGTTGACAGAAGGGGTTATTGCATCTACACTGTCATGTCGACAAAGCGACTTGCTTTGTCAACAGAACTGGATGTAGTCTAGCCGCTCTTTGTTGACAGGTATCTGTTGACAAAACTTCTGTTGACAAAAGGTTGTAGTCTAGACGTACCCTTAGGTGCATTTGTCTCAGCAACAATTTAAAGAAATTGAACATTTTCAATTTGGAATTAAATTAAATTTTGTTATCTGGTGGTTTCTGGAAAGAAAAGTCCTGAAGCTCTTGAGGATTTCCTGATATGATGCACTAATACAAAGTTAACAGATAGCTACAATGAGTGTGCTGGATATCATCAACAAAGGTAGAAATTCATTTGTTTGGGGTCTCTTTAGTGATTTTCTATTAAGTCACAGCAGGTGGTAGAAGCAGTACTATTTTAAATTTATTATGAGCATGTGAGAGATTTACTTGATACATTGGGAAACGAAACAGCTATCAATCTGAGAAAAGATCTTGCAAGTCTCATGTGCTGTTTCAAATCTATCAGTTTCATGTTTGCTCTAAACCAAAGGCTATTAGCTAGAATTAATCTTGTTGATCAAGTAAAAAGCAATACAATATAGTGTAACAGAGTACAATCCACAGGCAACCACCCTTTCCCCCCATCCTAATTATTTAGTTAACCTTTTACAAATTAATAAAAATAAAGGCCTTACATGTGCATTTCCAACAATAGTAAAAACTTTTTCAACCAATACTACCTTTGCAGCTGCAGTTAAATTTTAAAGGGAAATCAATATTTCAAGGTCATCGGTCCTGGAGAGATTTTTTCAGATTTTGATTGAATTAGAAGTGGCATATCCAGGGGCTGGGAGGGAGTGGTGGTGCGTAAAGAGGTCAGTTGTGATTCAAAGGGGCCTGTAGTTCCTGACTGCTTCTGTTGTTACTACTCCAGGAGCCAGAGGCCCCTTTGATTTCCCATGGGAGGGCAGGAGCACTGCTCTGCTTGGCTGTGAGGGCCGTGGGGCATGCGCTATGGTCGGCGTGGTGCTAAAGGCGGACTGCCCTTGGCCCTTTCACCGTGGGTTATGCTCCTTCCAGGAATGCAGAGCCACCCCTCCACCTTGCCTTGGGGCCTGGCAAGGCTGTTGGCCCCACTGGGAACAGCCTATGGACTTCTATGCTTATGTTTATGCTGTTCAGATCATTCAGTTCCATCTTGCTGAATAAAATTATTAGTTTAACATGAGACAGCCATACTATTTTCAAATAATGGTTAACTAAGGAGCTGATTTTCTTAGTCCATTTGTAAACACATGGATTTACACCAGGGGTGGGCAAAAGGGCCTCTACGGGCTGAATCCGGCCCGCAGAGGCCCTGCTGTTCCCCCACCCCCAGGCCAATTAGGGTCTGGGGGTGGTGGAGCACACGAAGCCTTCTTCGCTCTGCCCCCGCCCTGCTAGCAGCACACAAGTGGGGGAGCATGCCAAGCCTCTTCCAGGGCACCTAGAGAGAAGGGGGGGGGCAAAGGAGCTACTCCACCCCTTCCAGTTTAACCCCCTCCCCTTCTGGGGTGGGCCAGGACTACTTCAAAATTTTTTGAAGTGGCCCCTCGGCAAAAATGATTGCCGACCCGATTTACACACTTGTATGCAGCACTCTGCTGCCACCTCCATTCATGTTAAGTGCAGCTTTCCTTAGTAACTTTTACTTACCTCCACTACACCATGATGGATGGATGTGTACTGTTTTTTCTTCAGCATCACCAAAGTAATGACAATGACTGTTGCTATGACAACACCGCCTACCATTAGTCCGATGATGGCACCTTTGTTTGAACCCACATCTTCAGCAAAGAATACCTAGGAAACAAAAATAAAGCAGATAAGTAACGAAATCCCTTTTGCTATTTAGCTAAGTTGTATGCTATGCAATTTACAAAGTGCTGACATGGACTTTACAGAAGTGTTATTTCATGACTCCAACGTTCCAATCTCTTCAGCAGTGCAGCAACCTGGTCACTGTCACAGCAGGCTCTCCCTGTCATAGAAAAGGTACACGAGCAGTGTGGGAAGTGTGGAAGAGCTCCTGTCTGACACATACTGGTTCTGTGAACGAATGGAGGACTTATTTCCATGGCTGCCAAGCCAGCAGCACCCTTCTATTTTAGAGGCTCTTGTAATATGATATGTAATTGCTGCTCAGGCTAGTGCAGCAGATAGCCACTCAAAGGTAGAGAATATGTATATTCTCCCAATATTTTCCTGCAATCCTCATCAATCAGCCTGGAGTGTGTGTAGCTAACCATGAAATGTTTCATGAATTTACATATGGTCAGGACTGGTTTGGGTAAGCATCATGTACTTGTCCAATATAAAGGTTTATTTCAGACCTACAGGATAACAATGAAGTCTCCATATAACTGGCTGGATTAAGGGGAGAAAGCAAAGTGATTTATCTCTTTCAGGTGTCTAGTAAGGGGAATCATGCTACTCCAGAGTGAGGAAAAATTTTAAATTCATTTTTATATAATTAAAATAACTACTGCCTGTCTGCTTCTTAATGAGCTTTCTTGATTATAATCAGATTAAGGTCTCATCTACACAAAGATTAAGGCTACGTCTAGACTGCAGTGCTTTTCTGGGATACCAGAGGTATCCCGGAAAAGCAATGCTGCATCCAAGGAACGCACCTGCTTTTTCAGAAAATTTTTCAGAAATGTGGACATGCTCTTTTGCCATCCCTGTAAACCTTGTTTTACGAGGAAGAAGGGATGTGTCGAAAGAGGACTTTTTTCCAAAATTTGGCACAGTGTTGATGCACCAAATATCTGAAAAGTCTCTTTCGACAGGAAAGCAGAAAAAGAAGTTTCTTTTTCTGATTTATCTTCGCAGTGTAGACCTAGCCTAAGTACCTGGCTAGCCAGGGCATTAGCATACGATACACTAGCTTGCCACACTCTAAGTTGCTGAGTAGATTCTGCCATCATTCATTAAAAAGTTCTGTAGTGCACTCTGACATACATTCACATTTTGGCTTGGTGCGCACTAGGTCTCTGTGTAGGCAAGCCCTAAGTGTATATGCATTAAATAGAGGAGAAATTATTTGCACTTTATTGTATCTTCATTTAGCCAGCAGGGCAAGTTAATGTCACTATGACACTTTCTTCATCTTAAAGAGCATAATACTCAGCTGATTTCTTGTGTCAGTCTCCTTTTTTAAATTCTCATCTAAGAATCATAAAGAGCTGTATCACATTTGCACTTGTTAAAGAAAACAGTCTTCCATGAAAAGATATTAAAACATGCACATTAAATATGCTGTTCCGTTACTGTCAGCAAGAGATGTTTAAGCAATGTTAATAATGCCATGTAGCAAACACAAAATGTAGAGAGTTTGCCGTGTTAATGTCTCTTGCCAATTTTACATGCCTATAAACAAAAACAAGTGAATATACTTATTTTAAATTTAGATAATTTGCTTCTTACAGGTTAGCAAAAGAGCAAGAGCTGAAGGATTTTCAGGTATTATGATATTTCTAACAGACAAATATTCATTAATAGAAAAATAATTGCAACTTCAGATCAATTACTAATTGCAGCCCTACATTATCTACTATATATTTGAGAGTTTGTGCATCTGTCTAGCTGTCCATTTGTTCAAGAAATCCTAAATGCTAAGAGCTAGGACCACCAAATTTGCAATGCAGCTTCCTCATATCATAACTTAAAGCAAGGTCAGGGTTTGATTGTTCCAGGACAATGGGATGTGCCTGGAATTCAATTGTTTCTCATAAAATGAAAGGAAGGGGTCTGGTAGGAGGGACAGTTGTACTGTAGAATTTACCACAAGATCTGTATTTCTGTTCCCTAGCTGGGCAACATGTATCCCCCTCACAGCTGTTCAGGTACTTCTCACCTGGTCCAAAGCTGCTGTGGTAAAAGAGGGCTGGGGTAGTCTTTTCTCCCTGGGATAGGTATAGATATGCTCTAAGACATGCGTTCCTAAACTGGGGGAGGGGAGCATGAAGAAATTCGGGGGGGGAGGGGATACAAGGCGACCCAGCCCTCCCTCCCCCCCCCCCCAAGTTTTGCTGCTATTTTTCTTTCTCGGCCCCAGTCAGTTCCTTTTTCTTGCTCAAGTTTTGCTGCTATTCGGAGGTGGGGGTGGTGGTGGCGTGAGGGTTTCTCAAAAATCAAAAAGGGGGCGTGATGCCGAAAAGTTTGGGAACCACTGCTCTAAGATATGCAAGACGCTAGAGATGGGGACTGGGACAGCTATAACCCCATTGGGCCAGCAGGAGGCAGCAGTGGAGAAAGGGACAGCTACCTACTATATATTTCAGAGAGTTTGTGTCTGTCCCTTCCCTAACTGGAGGGAGCTACACCCCTCCCCCAGCTGTACAGGTGCTTCTCACCTGCATACTGAACCCCAATCCCCAGCCTCACCACAGACCAATGATTTAAATAAAGAAAAACAAAACTTCTTGAGTTAAGGACCTGAGCAATGCTGGGTAAATCTAGTGTTATAATATGAATACACAGCATCTCAGTAACAATTCTAAAAAGCCTCTTTAAAAATCTTCCAGATGAGAAAAAATAATCTAAGAGAATATCTATACCTACTGTTTTCAATTTACACCTAATCGGGTGACACTTTGAAAGATAAAACTATGGCAATAAGAAATTTACTGTCATGTATTTTCAGTCACAAGTATATTTGAAAAATAAAGGAATACTAGTTCAATATATGCCTTCAATAAAAACTAAACTGGCATGATATATGAAGAGGATGACTTCCTAATTAATAGTAAGTCATGGTTCTGGCTATCAGTAGACAACACAGGATATATAGTACAATTTAAAATCAGTTCTTAGAAATACAACATTCCTTTTACTACATACAGTATATTATCTTTCCCCGCTAGCACACTAGAGGGAGCTGCAGCTCCTAACTGCTTGCACAGATATCTGCCACTGTAACTTTCTGAGTTACTGTAACTGACTGTGTGTGACACAGGCAATAAAAGGAAAATAAGTATTGAAATGGACAAGTGCCAGGTTTCCTCTCACCAGTTACCTTTCTCATAATATTTAACCCTTCTGAGCAAGGTGTGGCAGAATTTCCCAGATTAGTGCTAGTACATTTTGAATTTGCTTCTCACCCTGGAAATTCTCAATTCTCAGCATCAAAGAGATAAGTATCTTTTTACACAGTCATTACTTAGTTCAAATGCAAATTTGAGTCCCATGCTAATTTAAATTTTTTAGCATTGCTTAGGTTGAAGAATATATTTAAAAAAGAAACCTTTCAAGTTTATTATAAGGATTTTAGAACTCTAAGATAGGAGATTGACAAAAGAGGAAGCAAAAAACCAGATTTAATTATTTGCCTGTAGTACTGAAACACTACTGAGAGAATCTTTCACTACTTTGGTCCTGATCAAAAACTTTTCTCTTTCCGAATGGGCTTTGGATCTGTTCCTATTCGAAGATACAAAACTATCCAAATGAGAAAATGTATCCACAGGATTCACAGTGCACTTTCAGTGTATTTTATTGCTTACTATACAAAAACAGCTAACAAAATAAAGATATAAGAAACTGCAGTGGCAATTTAAATCTAGTGGAGAAACTCCTCCTCTGAAAATGAGTGAGAGGGGGAAAGGGAGGATGTGGCAGACCCTTTATAACCTTCAGCATAGTGTTTAGAGCATTGACATGGGAAGTCCTAACTCTCCTGGGAAGGCTAGGATGATCATCTGAGAGGCAGGATCATCTTGAACCCAGGTACACCAATTGCTGGCTGAGTGCCCTAACACCTGGGCTAAAGGTTACAAGGTGAACACTGCAGCTGCTTCTCCCTGCTGCTGTTTCTTGCAAGAATGGCTTAGGTGACCTCCCCAGCATAAGGAGAGGGTTTACAGCTGTGAATGCCAAGTGAAGACAGTTGCTTAACTCCAGTTTAGAGGGAGGCAATGCAACTCCCATTGAGGCAGGGCTTAGACTATACCCTTTCCTTGGTGTTTCCTATTGGCTAGCCTCACTAATTCCCATGTCAGCATGACTTCTGCAACTCCCATTCCTAGGTCCCTTCCTCCTCTCATGCGCCATATAGGGAGTCCTCAGTCCTAGTAAACGCCTCTAGGTGCTTAGAGTTGCAGTGCTTACAACCTTTTGTGAATCTAGGCCCTGAGTGCCTGAGGGAACATGGCAATGTTTTGAGTCCAGCTCAAGTGGCCTGACTACATTTGGCCTAAGTGATATTCCAGGATTGCACTGGCATCTGAACCCAATGCCTGGGTGGGAGTGCTGCTGTGACTTAGCTGAAATCCTTTGCTTCCACCGAGGTAACGACAGAACTGAAAGTGAAAACCTCTTCGTTGTTGTTTAGTTTCTGGATGCTTCAAAATTTCAGACAAGCAGGTTGGAATACGAAATCCTAAGCCTGCGGCCTTATGTTTTCATTCCCCACCTCCATTGTCACATTTACTCTCCCTGACCTGTTTGCATACCTCGTGTTAGTAATGCATCTTAGCTGGGTTTACAGAGACAACATGGGTGAGGTAATATCTTTTAGTGAACCAACTTCTGTCAGAGAGAGAGACAAGCTTTTGAGTTTACGCTGGGCTCTTCTTCAGGCCTGGGAAAGGTAATCAGGGTGCATTTACACTGTAACGGAACACCAGCAGCTGAGTTATGATGTCTCTTGGGGGCTCAATGGGCTATTTAGTTGTGGTGTAGATGTTCAGTCTTTGACTGCAGCCTGAGTTGGGAGTCTCCAATCACTTAACCAATCTGAGCCTGAATGTTCACACCACAATTAAACTGTGCCTTCGCCAGAGTCAGCGGGCCTAGGCCAGCCATGGATTTTTAATTGCAATGTAGGAATACCCAGAGCCAGCTAAACACAAAATTGAACTGAGTGTTTAGCATAAGTAGTTAGTGTGTTGTTTATGGGCCCATTCAAGGTGAGTGGTTACCTTCATCATGAACGGTCCCTTAGAGCAATGTTTCTCAACAACTGGTCCATGAGATCTCCCCTACACTGTTCAAGAAGGCAGCAAGCCAGTCCTTGGTGTCAAAAAGACTGAGAAACACTCACTTAGATGAGTTTCGCAGCCCTGAAGAAGAGTGCTATATCACTTGAAAGCTTGTAAAGTCTGTCTAATAAAAGATATTACATCACCCACCTTGTTTCCCTGATATGTTTGGAACAAACTGATCTTTCAGAAGTATTTTTACTCATGTCTAACGATGCACTGGGAGTGCACGATACAGGCCATACTTGGCATAAATGACCATACAGGTTGGTTGGTAACTGATGTACAAATATGATAATTGTTGGTTTACGTTCCCTCTCATACTAATTTTACACTGTTGTATTTTCCCTGAATCCAAAAGAATTATTCCCAATTTATACCCAACTAAGAGGAGGATCAGACTGTGTGTGTATGTGCATGAAAATTAGGTGTAGATATTTTTCCAAACCACACAATTAAAAAATGTGGGCCACAATGTCCCTGTAGGCAACGACATTATTAGCCACAATCATTCAAAACAAACTCAAAGCTTGAGTAGTTCACTTACCAATTTTTGATGATGTACTTCATATCCCGAATCATGTCGGAATTCTGCATCCATCTTTACTTCAGAGATCTCTTCTGTTTTAACATTGGTCAACCCAGAACCTGCATTGATCGCAATGAAATAATTTATTAAACTCACCACTTAAATAATTAGCTAGCAAAAGATGACAGCATAAGGCAATGGTGACATTCACATAAATGTGGTATAATGTAATGTGAAAACTGAGTTGGGGAAGAAATGAAGTGTATCCAATTCTGCCTTTCCACTGTCAATGAGCCAGTAAAATTCCTCCTCTATTAATATTTCTCAATTGGAAGTGCACACACCAAAGGTCTGCAGTATGAATAGGGCCCTACCAAACTGACAGCCATAAGAAACACGACACACACTGAAATCTGATCTCCCCTCATAAAATCTGTTGTTTTGTGTGCTTTTCCCCTATATGATACAAATTTCACGAGGGAGACTGGTGCTTCTCAAATTTGCTTATCAGTGAGGTGGCATTTGAATTACTCCTGGGCAGCCCCACAAGCATACAGCTTACAGGGAACACAGTCCTGGACCCTTGGTTTAAGAAGCATTGCTTTAAACCATGCAAAGGATCCCATTTTAAGGCTGCTTTTGATCCTCCTTACAATACTACATAAAAAAGGAGGGGGAAATCCTCACAATTTCACATTTTGAGGCCATTTTTCTTGGCATTTAGACTGTTTTCTAGCATATTTGATTTATTAAATTAGCTATTCACAATTTTTGAAAAGAGAGTGTGATATCTGTGATATATAAGATCACATTATACCACTAAATTAAAACAGAGTGGATTTTGACATTTGAAAGAGTCAGTTTTTAAAGGCATGAATAGTAAAATGTTTAGGGAGTTGCAGTAATTTTCCTTTTATCTCCAAAAAGGCTAAGACTAATTTTTCAATGTGAATGGAAACTCCTGGATCTGTTTAAGTGACATTTTCTCCTGCTCCACAAAATACATATTTGGATTAGTGGGAATATGCTCAGGAAATGCCTCTCTTTTCCAGGGGTGGTAATTAAACAACAGGGCCTAAATGTCTTCACAAACACATTATAACAAGAAACAGTTAAAAACAATGTTAAACTTATGGTGTCCACATGGTAAATACATTATTCTTATTATCAAGCATAAAGAAACATAAATATAACTAAAACATAGCAAAGGAACCTTAATTCTGACAAAATAAATGCTGTTCTTTCATCATAAAGTACCATATATAAAACACAATACAAATCCCGTTTGAAAAAGAAATGTAACAAAACATTAACAAAAGAGCTTTAAGTGCAAGTTCACAAATAATTTTACAGAAAATTATTTTCCCTTTTAAATCACAAACATTTATGCAGCAATTTTCAGAAAGCCTTTGACAAGGTCCCTCACCAAAGGCTCTTGTGTAAATTATATGGCCATGGGATAAGAGGAAAGGTCCTTTCCTGGATTGAGAACTGGTTAAAAGACAGGAAACAAAGGGTAGGAATAAATGGTAAATTTTCAGATTGGAGAGGGGTAACTAGTGGTGTCTCCCAAAGGTCAGTCCTGGGACCAATCCTTTTCAACTTATTCATAAATGATCTGGAGAAAGGGGTAAGCAGTGAGGTAGTAAAGTTTGCAGATGATACCAAACTGTTTAGGATAGTCAAGACAGAAGCAGACTGTGAGGGACTCCAAGAAGATCTCACCAAACTCAGTGATTGGGCAGCAAAATGGCAAATGAAATTTAATGTGGATAAGTGTAAAGTAATGCACATTGGGAAAAATAACCCCAACTATACATACAGTATGATGGGGGCTAATTTGGCCATGACAAATCAGGAAAGGGATCTTGGAGTTATCGTGGACAGTTGTCTGAAAACTTCCACGCAGTATGCAGCGGCGGTCAAAAAGGCAAATAGGATGCTAGGAATTATTAAGAAAGGGATAGAAAATAAGACCCAGAATATCTTACTGACCCTGTATAAAACTATGGTACGCCCACATCTTGAATACTGTGTACAGATGTGGTCTCCTCGCCTCAAAAAAGATATTTTGGCCTTGGAAAGGGTTCAGAAAAGGGCAACTAAAATGATTAGGGGTTTGGAACGGGTCCCATATGAGGAGAGGTTAAAGCGACTGGGACTTTTTAGTTTAGAAAAGAGGAGACTGAGGGGGGATATGATAGAGGTCTATAAAATCATGAGTGATGTGGAGAGGGCCGATAAAGAAAAGTTATTTATTAGTTCCCTAAATAGAAGAACTAGAGGACACCAAATGAAATTAATGGTTAGCAGGTTTAAAACTAATAAAAGAAAGTTCTTCTTCACACAGCGTGTAGTCAACCTGTGGAACTCCTTGCCAGAGGAGGCTGTGAAGGCTAGGACTATAATAGAGTTTAAAGAGAAGCTAGATAATTTCATGGAGATTAGGTCCATAAAAGGCTATTAGCCAGGGAATAAAATGGTGTCCTTGGCCTCTGTTTGGCCTCTCGCTTGATCATTGTCTTCAGTCCACCCTCTCTGGGGCACCTGTCGGTGGACAGGATACTGGGCCAGAAGGACCTTTGGTCTGACCCAGTACGGCCGTTCTTATGTTCTTATGTAATTCTACATATTTTAATTTTAAAATCCCACTATTAACTGATAACATTTCCTATCTAATATTGTCCATTAACAGAAAATGTTTTGATCCAGAAAGAGGATGATAAAACTTCCATAAGCAAAACTGCAGACTGTGTTGTGATTAAATATTTTCTTTATACTTGATAAGAGTAACATGTTTGCTTATTATATGTGCAACCCAAAATATAAAATAAACATGCCTTGCTTTTAAGTATTTAGGTTAAATGTAGTGATATGTAACCACACTGCTGCTGTTTAGTAACCTTAATTAATTATTTTTAAAATGTACTTTATGGTGCTTTGAGCTATAATTTAATTGCCCTATTATCGTCAAAGGAAAAAAATGACATTTTAAAATCTTATAATAAAAGTACTCAAGAGAGTGAAACAATTGCTGTGGGAATACTCCTGTCTCAAATAAAGCAGCATTTATGTAAATATGTGTTTAGACCTTTAAAAGAGAGACTGAATTAGGGACATTAAATAGCGACTGACTAATCGAATAGTCAATGTACTTTGCATGGACTACTCAATTAGTTGATAGGGCACCTCCACCTTTGAAGTGTAGCAACAGCGCCATGTGGAGCCCGTGTTAGCTCGGGATTCCCCCACTGACCCCGGGTTCCATGTGGCGCTGCCGCTTTGAAATGCTGCGGGGAGCCTGGTGTCAGGCTGGGGGGACTCCTCAGCTGATCCTGGGCTCCACATGGTGCTGCCACTTTGAAAAGCCGCATGCAGTCTGGGGACTGCATGCGGCTTTTCAAAGCAGCAATGCTGTGTGGAGCCCCGGGGTCTGGCCCCAGGCTCCAAGCGGTATTGCCGCTTGCAAGTACCCCCTCCTCCTTCTCCCCTTGCTGCCTCTTTCTGATAGAGGCAGCAAGGGGGGGAGAAGTGACTAGTCCGTCACATCTGTAGACTGAATCCCGCTGGGATGCTAGTCATTTGTATATTTTTTTACTTCATTATTTGTAATTAATTCATCTACTGCTTATGCAGCTGTGCAGGACACAGTGGGTTTGGTCTGTGATGGTCTACACTCCCAATCTTTATTCCTATGTAGCCTTATTGGAGGAGTGCCCCTCAAATACCAGCTGGAACAAGGGATGTTAAATTTTGTTTAAGCAACTATTTGACTAGTTAATGGAATTTCCATCAACTAGTCAATTAGCTGATAAGTGGGGGAGCCACAGCGGGGTTATCTCCCGGCAAACTCCTAATACATTTAAAAAGCAGAAGCACAGTGTCTGGGACTGGGCACAAGCTGGGAATCAGCTGATTTCTGGATCATGCCTGGTTCCTGCAACCCCCCTGGAGATGGTACTGGGGGGAACTGGCTCTTAAGCTAGCTCCCCCCAGCACCGGTTCCTGCTACCCCTTCCCTCCCCGCTGCCTTTCTCTGATAGAGATAGCAAGGGGGGAGGAGGGACCAGTTGACTATCCGATAAGATTATGCTTATTGGATAGTTGACTAGTTGCTTATATCCCTAGGTGGAGCATCTAAGGGACTTGCCCCTGGACTACAAGCAGCAAAGATGACAGATGTTCAGAACTGTTTCCCAGACTGTCTAAAGTGCAGGGCAGAGATAGAACTGACTGGCTAGCAACACTATCACAACCAGACACAGAAGCTAGGTCTACACTTCAGTTTATGCTGGTATAAATTATGTTGCTTAGGAGTGTGAATAAAACACTTCTCTGAGTGACAGAATTTACACCAGCATCAGCGGTTGTATACAAAGTGCTTCTCCCACTGACTTTTGCTACTTGTGGAAGTGGGATTTTTTTTTGATTAAGCTGATTGGTGAAGACACGCTCATGATGGACTGCAGCAGTGCAGATGTAGCTCTGTATTTACAGACATACCCAAAGGCCATGATTTTACTCTGGTTGGTTGTGTTTAGAGTGTAGCTGGGAGGGAAACATCAAAGCCATTGAGGAACTTTCTGGCTCCCCACATTCCTACTCTAGGGAAGACTGAGTCCTTTTAGGATTTCTGGGACACTGAATAGTATCTGTCACCAGAGAGCAGAAACCCAGGAAGTCGAGGAGAGTCAGTCAGGGTACCAAGAGTCAGCCTAACTACACACTGAAATCGAGAGCATAGCAATACAAGGATGAGCCTACTTTGCTGGATACTTTGTAAGCACACCCTTGTTCATTTATTTTGCTATTTTATTTTAAGTGGGCTTCTGACTTCAGTGCTGCACCATCCATTTAAAATCACTATTTGCCTAAGGAAGTCCCGGGAGGGATAAAAGGCGGTTTGAACTGGCTCTATATTTGTGAGAGGTACATTTCATGTATTATTATCCTAATATCTTTCCTCTGTCCCTTATCTTGTGTTCCTCGGTTATTGCTGTAGTACTCAGGGATAGAAATTTCATTTGTGTGTGCGCTCTGATTGACACTTCTCTGTAACAGATTATGCATTAAACATTTTTCCAAAGGAAAAACTGCATAGAGAGGGAGCTAGGATCTAGTGATGTGACTGGAACTCTTACTCCTCATGCTGCCAGTGCCACTTATCTGCTGTGTGATCTTAAGCAAGGCACTGAAGCTTGCTTTGCTTCATTTTTTTCATCTGTAACATGAGGGTGACGTACGTCTGTAAAGATGTATGAGATATCTTGGGATGGAAAGTGCTGTATAATTGCATAGGATTAATAATTTTACATATACTTCTTAAGAGTTGATAAAATCTGTGTTTTGTTAACTCTTTTTACTGCATACATTACTGCAGGGTTGTCTGAGAGAACTGCAGTGAGCAAGTTCAAAGAAGATTTTTTAAAGCTTGAAACTCAACATAAAATCCTTCATTTTAAAACTTGATGTATAAAAAAATCCCCAAATGAATCAAATTTGGCCGGTCTCTCCCTGGCATGTGTTGGTGCAGCTGTCTGCAAATGCACTGTAAATTCTCATGGAAATTATTTTTTAAAAACCCCATGTACATGCAAAGAAATAACTAGCGTGTTATTTATTAAACCAATGATTTGAAAATTTCCTATTGAAAAAAATAACTGCAAATTTTTTTGGGAGGATTTAGAACTATAAAGTGTTTGAAAATATATATAGCACATCACAATTTCAGCCAACTTCAGGAAACAGATTTGCAAATATATTTTAAAGATTTTTTTTGCTTCCAACCCAAGAATTTATTTGCCAAGTTTCATCAGAACGCCAGCCTTTTGGCAAAGAAAAAATAACTCAAAGATTTATTTGAAAGAAGGAAGAAATAGCAAAGTACACAACAGAGCTACATGGTAAGTCATTGCTGTGGTTCCTTTTCTTTTTGATTTGGTTAAAACAACCAAATTATTTCATTAAAAGAAAAAAATGTTTATTCGTGGTACAAAAATTATCAATAGTTCACTTGTCTGCCCACACCTCCTCCAGGATGTCACGGGTGTTTTAATGATACTGCAAAATAAATAGTCTTTTAGGAAATCTTTGCATGTATTGGCTAGTACTATCTAAGCCCACCATAATTACAGAAGCAAGGAAGACAGAGGTTACTGAATTTGCTACAGCATTAGGGGGACAGGAAGAAAGAGGGAAATAGAAAACATTCTATGAGCACAGTTCCCTCAAAATGATTAGATAATTATTTATAGGAGGCCCCTCACATGCGACTGCCTGAGTACTGACCCCCTGTACTTACAAAAATGGTTGTGTGTGTGGAAGAGGCTGGAAACTCCCGACTTACATTTCGGCCCCGCATTTACAATGGCACCTATCATAAATGAGGGCTTGAGTTATGACACCCCCAACTAGGACACTTCCCCAGGAACAGATCGCGTCACAAGTCAGGGGCCTCCTGCATACAACAGTCTGACAGCTACGTTGGGGAAATCCTAAAAGGCCACATAATTTGAAAACCAGACAGAAACTTTAATACAAGTAGGACGAAGTGATGCTATAATACCTGTGCACCGTGGACCATAAGACCCGTTGTCAGGTGGTGGTATTTGGATTTAGCAAAGGTACCCACAATTAAGAGCCTGATCTAACAGGAAGGCAACACTAGCATTTTTATTTGCACTGAGCTTTGGAAATTTTGGCAGTACTGAATAATAGGCTAGTTTTTCCATTTTGCCTTCACTTTTCAAGAGCAGGGCTACCAAGTTAATAAGGAGTACTGAGATGTAATGGGCTAATTTGTGGATTTTTATAATGCTATTATCATTAAAAATATATTGGGATACAGGCACTAAGAATTCAGCTATAAGAAATTAAACCATACACAAGTGACTTCTAGATAGAAAACATTTTTAATATAGCAGCACTTACAGTGCAGCTATCAGCTAGGACAGTGTTTCTCAACCTTTTTTTAAATTCAAGTGCTCTCCCTCCCCTTTAAATATAAGTACTCCCAGTACCTACAGTTTTCAGACACAATTTTTTTTCTATCATTGTAACACATTTGTTTAAACAACTTGATCGTAGCCAGGCGAGCAATGACATTTTTGGGTATAAAAAGTATAAAAATAATAAAACGCTGTAAAACTTCAAACAAAAATTCAGTTTTTTCCAAATTTCAGTTGTGTTGTTTTACTGCCCAGACTTCTCTCGAGTACCCCTAAGAGATCTTGTGCCACTGGTTGAGAAACACTGATCTAGGACGTGTTAATCTTTTCATTACGAATCCTTTCTATGCGAGAGATTTTCAAAGCTTGGCATTACATTTTGTTATGGGCTGGAGTTAATTGCTATAAAGTTCTCATTGTAAGGTAAATTTTTTGTTATAAATAATTAAATATAAATATTTGTCTAAAATTAGAATTGAAAAGAAAATACAGCTCCAGGTTGTTGGCTATAAAGTTTTGTACACATCGATATATTTTTACCTTCCTATTGACCTATTTATTCTAATTTACTTCCTTTTGTAGGAAGAGAGAAGAATATATGTATTTAGGCACAATTCTTCTTCTGTTCCATGTTTTATGAATGATATATAGGAAGCAGAGTGTGCTGAAGCACTAGGCTTCATTTCAAAAGTCTGTCATATCAGCATTAGGGAAAGTCGGTCACATTGCACCACTGACTAGAGATAATTGCTCAGAGAAACGCCTCCTTCCCCCATTTTTTTAAACTTAAACCAATGTCTCTCAAAATCTCAGAGGGGGTAGTCGTGTTAGTCTGTAACTTAAACAACGAATGGTCCTGTAGCACCTATGGGTACGTCTACACTGCAGAGGAAGATCGAAGCTGCCGCTGTCTATCTTCCAGGGTTCGAATTAGTAATCTAAGTAAGAAAGCTAATTCGAAATGAGAGAGGTGTTCCAGTTGATGCCACTAACCCTGCTTTCATGAGGAGTGGAAGGGAGAGTGTTCTCCCTTTGACTTCCTGCAGTAGACAGAACCAAAAGCTGAGTTAAACTACTTTGATTTCAGTTATACAATTAACACAGCTGAAGTTGCATATCTTAATTTGACTTTGTCCCACAGCATAGATATACCCAGAGACACTACCTACACACACACACACACACACACACACACACACACACACTAGTTTATGAGCTTTAGTGGTCACAACCTAGGGTGTGTCTACACAGCAGTGCTTAACTTGAAAAAAGCTATGCAAATTGAGCTACATCTATTGCGTAGCTTATTTCGAAATAGCTTATTTCTAAATTGGCAGTGTCTACACAGCACTTATTTCGAAATAGAGCACTCTTCCTCTGACTTCCCTTATTCCTCGTACGATAAGGGGTTCAGGAGTCAAGAGTACGAAGTCCTCCAGCTTGACAGTATTTTGACATTATTTCGAAATAACTGCCTGCTGTGTAGACGCGGACTTAGTTATTTCAAAATGATGTTGCTATGTAGATGTACCCTAAGGTACTACAGGACCACTTGTGTTTTTAAGTGTTTCTCTAAGTGGGCCATGGGACCGTTCTGAGAGAGCTGCTAGTGGACCCACACCACTTTCTTTAATTAAAGGGTCTGTAGCCATGGAGCCTTGCGGCTCCCAAAGGCTCCAGTTCACTGCTTCCAGACAAAGGGAGCCATGGGAAGCAGTGGCCTGAGAGTTGCTGCTTCCTGCATCTCCCCATGGCTGGAAATGGTAAACCAGAGTCAATGGAAGGCGTAAAACTTCATGACCATGGATCCTTTAGATAAAAAAGCATTGCAGGCCCGCTTAAACTATGTTGGGGGTTTACAGAGACGTTTGTACTCCAGGTTCAAGAACAAGCCCTCTTTTCATGACTGTTTCTGCAGAAGTCTTACTACTATATAGATTGGACAGTTCTTCATATTCTCTTTAACATTTTCTGACCTGATTGCTCAAGAGAATGATAATTATTAGGTGACTAGACTCTCTATGAAACCATTGCCACAGCTGATAACACTGTGAGCAATCTTTCTGATACACCTAAGCTGCATTATTTCTCATGGTGATTTCTAATTTACTTGTGATCTCAAGAAAATCCTGCTATTTGCACAGAAATAAGATGGCTATTATGAGAACTTCCTACTTAGCAATACATAAGTCATTTTTAAAAAAATGTGTGTGGGCATTAAACAGCTGTGGGTGTTTTTTTTTTTTAAAAAAGATTCTGAGCACCCACTGGCAAATCTGACAAGTTAGCTCATAGCAATACTCTTGAGTCTAGCCATATGGTGTCCAACACACTAGCCACATGTGACTATTTGACTTGAACAATGTGGCTATCTGGCTGGTTCAGCGTGGCTAGTTCGCTACAGCAGCAGTGGCTACTGCTTCAGAACTGGTTTGACACCAAAGATCTAAATGTTCATTTGTTTCCAAGCCCCCCAGGAAAGCCTGATTATGAATGACAGACATCAGTATTTTCACCCTCCAGAAGCTGAAACTGAAGCATCAAGATGATTACACAAGGACCCTTAAAGGGAAAATGGTTTGGAATCGTTATAATTTTTTTTGAAAGTATTTCACCTGCTTCTGTCCCCTTGTTACTATTTGTAGTTTTACAAACACACCCTAATATTTCATAATGTTTTTCTCTTCTCTACTGATGTATGATAGAGCAGCCAAAACACTGAAAACTAACTTTCTATACATAAATGCAGTGAAATCAACTATATTCATTGCAAAATATTTCCTTCTTTTAGTTATAATAAATTGATGTTTTATTTGTTATACATGGTTAAAATTCAGACAGAAGGATAATTTTTAAGTTTATATCATTCCTTCTGCATTTAATACTTTGTGTTTATCTATTTTAGTTGTGATTCTTGGGGTACTGTATATCCCCCTGTAAATAGCTCCGAATACTTGAAAATTACTTGTATTATAACTTCAATCTGTGATGAAAAAAATCAGGTGGGTATCTGTTGCCAGATGCTCACACTTTGGGCAGATTGGCAGAAAGTCTCACTATGGTGTTTACACATTATTTGTGACCTGGCTTGATCAGGTTTTTAAGAATTCAACGTGTCTGCTGATAATCTGCAGCAGCTCTATTTACTGATGAGATCAGAGCCTAAGTGAATGTTTAACAAAAAACCCGGCAAATAAGATTGTTTGAGCCTAATGAATAATTGTTTGGTTCATCCCAACATTGGTTGGACTTCAGCAGTGTCTTCAAGACTTCCTCATGTCAGTCAGCAGAGACCTCTGAGTTCTGTGAAAGTGTTCTAAGTTGGTGGTGAAGGATACCACACTGTCTCTTATGTATAGCATATTGTGATATGTTGTATGCCTTCAAATTTCCAACTATCACAGCCCCTCACAAAAATCTACCATTCAACCTTGGATGGACCATTCACTACACTGGTACCAGTACTCTTAGTACAATTACCACTGACAACCAAAGAAATGTACAAGAAGAAACAAAGAAGCCCATTACCAATGTTATAATAGCTGTCACTTAATGAAATGAAACCTGAATGTGGCAAATTGGTGCAAGAGTATGTCTTGTCTTTCCCCTACCTCATTTATAAAAAATATTTTCCATGAATAGGGATCTCTTAGCAGCAGGCTTTTGATTATGAATATGAAAATGCCCATCAATACTATAACAAGCATAAGCAAGTGAATAAAACATTATGTAGGAAAAGAAGTATGAGTAGAAAAATCCTTGTAAAGCAGACAAAGTAGGATTAAAGTATGAGTATATTTTGTGGGTGAGGGGGAATGAAAATGCTGCCTACATTGTGATATTTTTAATCTCTCTTTAGGAAGATACGTATCACACGAGATAAAAATACTTAGGTGCTATGAGGATGTTCCCTGATCCCAATATGTTTAGAATAGCATATGCTTAGTTCTGTAACTGATGGGATTCCTGGCCCACTAGGCTTAAATAGAATAAATTGGCACTCTGCACAAAACTAAAAAAAATCAGTTAGAATGATATTAAAATTATATGTCCCAGGCTGAATCTTGACCTGTATGTACTTCAACTTGCTTTGAAAATGTGTTTTTTTTTAAATTGTGACATTTTCTGTAGATAGTAAATACTAGTCATTTTATCTGAAAGATTTAAGCATGGAAGACAGTGGTACTTATCCTTAGTATCAGAAATTTGGAAGGGGAAAGAGAAAGTAGATTGATTTTTTTTTAATTGGTAAATGTTAAGAGTTGCTTTCAAGGAATGTGATGTTGCAGTGCTGAAATTCTGATCCAAAACCAGACCTATCTAATATCATGGAGGGGAATCAAGTTAGTCATCCCTGGAGAGAGGGTACTAGTAGAAAGGGCTTCTTCCTGAGTTTGTAAAAATACTTCTGCAAAGCAACTTTGCCTTTGGAAATTGCATCAAGTGGCTGGTATTTAAAAAGTCTTGTCCCTAAAAACTTCAAAAAGTTTTAATGGCCCTCCAATTTCCAAATTGTAGAAGTTGAATCCTGCACTATTATTTTCAATTTACAAAACACCACCTATTTTTCAGGGACAAAGTATACACATACTTCCAAAGTAACGGTTTTCTATGCATATGTTTACACAGCAGCGTAATTTCGGTATAACTGACTTTATTTTGAAATAACAAAATTCGCGTCTACACAGCAAAATATTATTTCAAAATAATGTTAAGATGAAGCACTTCTTACTCCAACTCGTGTAACCCTCATATTATGAGGAGTAATGGAAGTTGAAGAAAGAGTGTTCTTCCTTCGACTTCCTGCTTTATAGACAGCGCCAAATCCTGCATTAAGCTATTTTGATTTCAGCTATGCATTTGACGTAGCTTAAGTTGCATATCTTAATTTGACTTTTGCCCTACTGTGTAGACATGCCCTATATGTGCAGTGGTGTGGCTTCCTTCTCATTTACAAAACAAAGCAAACACCTCTAGTATTCTACCTTCTGCTTTTTGTAAGCACATAGTGCTTTATATATAGATAGAGAGCGAGCGAGAGCTCAGAGGCTTGGGGAGGAAAAGATCTGTGAGAGCCCCCTTTAAAAATTCTGTCCAAGAACCTCCCCTCTATACTGATTCATGATATGACACTACAGTTTAACAGGGTTATAACAAAGAAAAGGTGATCATTTCAGCTCAAGCAGGTCACACACATGCTGGGAGAAACATAGGTTAGGTAAAAGCCATGCAAGTTATATACCTGGTCTTGTGGTCAGTCCTCTGTCTGCAGCTGGGCGGGCATCGACTGGCTCAACTGGGCATGTGCAAAAAATAAAAAAAAGGCAAACAAAAAACCCAAAATGATAAGTCAACTGCTCTTTTGTTGGGGTAGTGCAGGAGAGACATATGCCATAAACAAAGTTATAATAGCAGCAGCTGGAAAAGATTTGCCTTAAGTTAATCCTGGAAATAAAAGGAAAAGAGACGGGAACAACTTCAATAGTGTATTTTGTTGCTGACAGGTCAATCCACTGCTTTATATTCTGGATACTGCTCAAATTAGAAACTATCAAGATCAAAGAATTTTATAGTCAGTTGGGTAAGGCTTTATACATCGTATGCTTCAAAACATTTTGCTAACTTTTGAGGAGAATTGGGAAGAGGAGTTGATATAACAGTCCTTTTCACAAGTTTTATTCATTGCTGATTTCTAACCCCACCTCCAATCGCAGTTAATTTTTCCAGATTATTAACTTTTGAAGGCAACAGTCACAGGTTTTAGAGAAATATATCATGTAGTTTCTAATATATTTTGGTTTGTATCCAGTAAATTTATCTAATTAGATTACCTTCCATTTTCAGTCATATCTTTAAATATTTTATATTTCCACAGAGAGGCCATATCTGTCTGAAGACTTGCATGATACTCTTTGAAGCTCATCAGCACTAACAGTAAATAGGAAAAGGAACCTGAGCTTCATCTATAAACTTAAGCTAAACCCAAACTGAAGTGGTTGGGGAAGTTTTTTTTAAAAGTTGCTCCTCTCTGCCAAATTTATTTTACTGCTTTTGTGCTACTTTGTGTTTGCTTGTTCCCATTGTCATTGGAAGTGCCAAAATGTCACAACAAACTTGGCTTCTAGTTTTCGTTGAACTGGAAATAGGGTGCAAAGTACAAAATGTGTTGTGAAAGTCACAGCCTGCTTTTCCAAACCATAGTATTTAGACAGGGTTCTGTTATGCAATTGAATTGTGGGAATGGTTATCTGAACTTTCTGAATAATGATGGTTAAACCAAAATAAGACAAAGGGTTTGTTACTGAGTACAATGGAAGAAGGAATTTTGACATTTCAACATTTCCTTTTATCCTGAATTGGGACAAAGTGTTGACATTTCAATTTTTTTGTGAATGGAATTTCTGGAAAAAAAAACCTGTCTGGAAATGTTAAAAAACAAACAAACTTTAAAATGTTGTTTTCATTTACCGACCTGACCTGCTTAGTTTTGAGTCAGTTCAAATGCATTTTCCCAACATGGTGAATTGTATCATGGGAGTTGTAGATAAGAGGCTAGGTGGCCCCATTCTCTTCCATGGGCTATTGCTCCCTGACTGGAAAACATTTCCCAGAATTTATTGCAAGTCAGGTGAATGCTATGATGCCCACTCTGTTCAATGAGAGAGAAATCCATATTGCACTATAAAAGATGTACTCTCCCAGGGAACATGGGTCACAGGAAAAAAGAGAGTCCTAAACTACAACTCTCAAAAGGCAATGTGCTGACAGAGGAATGTAGTTTACATGTTTTTGATGAACAGATTAGAAACAAAACACATTGGGTAAGTTAAACCAAAAATATGGCGGTTTGGGTTGAACTGAGACAAAAACCAATTTTTGTGCAAACTGCATTCTCTTGACAGGAAATCAATTAGATGGAATATTCCTAACCAACTCTGCTGTTGAGTGTTACAAGGGCTTTTCTCAGGGGGATTGCACTGCTTCCTTAGCGCACTTTATGCTCAGAAATATGGCGAAGTGAAGATGCATCAGTTATCAAACTATCTTCGTGGCAATTTAGAGCATCATCAGTAGCCTATGTGATTGCCTTCACAAGAGACACTAGAAACTGCTTTTTGTACAATGCCAAATAAAAGCATAGCCACTCAGTGTTTTCTCAGCCTTTTACTAGATTTCTCAGATCGTGGGTTACAGCCCTCCAGGGCAGCAGCATTTTTTCACTGAAAAGGACTGAAATATCCTGCTACTGCAGAAATGTTACCCTTATTCCATCCTCTGCTGTCACCATTTTTCTTGCTCTCAGTCAGTTTCTGTATTCATCTGAACATTTTTTCCTGCTTGTCTAGCACCTTTATGTTGCTGTTACACTTGGTACTTCAAAGCAGGGACTGAATATCTTGTTGCAAAGGATATATAGGCACAGATATAATAGTACTTTTACATTCTATAGGTCTGTCATTGAAAAATGAGAAGACTGAGTTGTGGGCAGGAAAAACGGTGGTAGCTATGAATAGGGAAGAAAAGGGATCTGTTTGCTCAAATGGTCCTACATATGGCTGGCTCAAAACTTCGGTGATGGGGGAAATGATAATATTTAACTCTTTTATAGTTTTATCATGCATGTTGTTAAAGTGCTTTATGAAAGGAAGGCAAGTAGCTTTGCCCTCCGTTTTACAGGTGGTGAACTTGAGAGAAAGAGGGAAGTGGTTTTTCCAAGATCACATAGGAAAGCTAAAACTGGAAACAGAACCTGAAAAAGTAACTAGTAATTTTGGTATCTTCAATTTTTAGGTGGCCAATACAATGGGCCCTGATTTTCAAAAAGTGCTGAAAATCAGCCTCCTTTTAATGTTTTTTAAGTTGGACACCCAATATTGATGAACCCAAAAATCATTAATTACTTTTGAAAATCTTGGCCTGGTGCTCTTGAATCTTAATCCACTGCCTTTGCTGTACTATACTATGTCTCCATGATAGCAAAGTAGGTCTTACAATTCTGTGCTAGCTGCTTTAGTGCTATCAGTTACTTGGCAACACCAGGGGTTTGTCTTCAATGATAATTGTTTGCAGGTTTAGGGAAGAATAGCCAGGGCAGCTGCAAATGGAGTAGAACAACAGTAGTGCACATGTCTGCCAAACAATCATCAGGTTTCTCACATGGGGAACAGCCAGTGGGTGTGTTTCAGGCCATGAGGTGTATATAAAGGAGAGCACTAACATAGAACTATGTTCTTTGAAGAAAGTGTGGGTGCTGGAAGATGATGTAAAAGTTGTGTAAGTCTGTAATGTACAGGATGACTATGTGCAAAGATATGATAAGAAACAAGCTACGCTGTAGTCAGAGTTTTCAAGAAGTACACTAATTCTGCTTGATTCAAAACTGCATATACATGGACCTCTCATGCAGATATGGTAACTGAAGGCACAAATCAGCAAGTGCACAAAATCAGAGTCCAATGCTATTTTCCATAGAAGTTTGACCTCCCTGAAGTTAATTACTGTACCACTGTTTTTCATGATGGGATGACTGTTCAAGCTTCATCCAGTGTGCTCTTATTTAATTTTATATCTAATATTAAGATACATGAGTAGAATATTAGCATTTCTAGCACTTTAATTACTATTTAACTTGGAAGCACTCACAATGTGTTTTTCTTTCCCAAAGGAGAAGAGGAGGCACTCCATCAAAAAACTTAAAATCTAAGGTAAGGATGGTGGTACAATTTTCCATGGGATCACAACAGATGGAAGTGGTGTTTGCCCAGATCATGGTAGTTAAGGTTATGTTAACAAAAAATGTTATTTAAAAAAACAGATAAATGGTCTATTTCTCACTGACAATAACTATTTCTATGTGGGGATGTTATAAGCAATGGCAAAACCTTGTGTTTGACTTCAACAGACTCAGTATTTTACCCTTAGGCCACATCTATACTACCACACCAGAAAATGATCTTCTGCCTTTGATTTAGCAGGTCAAATTAAAACCTGCTAAATTGAAGGCTGAGGGCAGCTCCAGTCTGTGCCAGTACTCCTGGCAGTCCTGAGGAGTATGGGGGAGCCAATTGGAGCATTTGCTCCTCTGTTGGTCTCCCTCTGTAAAGATGGCTTAAGGTAAGCAGACACCTTAACCTGATCTTCAAGGTCTACTGTAGACCTGGCCATAGTTTCTTCAGAAGCGTTAAGGGCATTATATCCAATTAAACTGAATTAGACCCTGACAAATATGATGGCCAAGTGTTACTAATTATGCTAGAAATGTTAATTTGTATTATAATTCATTGCTAAAATACAAATACCTGTGAAATTCTCTTTTCCAAGTTTTTTAAATACTGTACACTATAAAAGCTCAGTCTCATTACGTGGACTTAAAATGCCTTTTTTATAACTGGAAAAGAGACAGATTTTTGCAAATCTGTAAATATTTCACAGTAACAGGAAAATAACTCACATGACCAAAGAGTTCATGTAGTCTTCCTTGAATGTAATTTCCACTTGAAACTTGGGAAATTAACTTAGTATGTAAGGGGGAAAAAGGAAATTTTCATAAGCCTAAGGATTTTATGGATCTTGGCAGGCTTAAACTCAGACTGCAGAGAAATCAATTTTTCACTGACCCCTTAACTTCTAACCAAGGTATGCAAACAAACCAAGGTATGCAAACAATTGCAGATGGAAAGCAATTCTAAGTAGAGATACACTGCTAAAACACCACTTATATTTTACACAAATATGCAGTACATCAGGACATTCAGAATGAAAGTAAGAAGTCTCAGATTTAAATCATTTCCTATCACAGACACAATAAAAGGATCTTTTGAAAAGCAGCAATTTGAATATAGTATATCCTGATCACTTAAGCACACTTGCAGAAGGGGGAGGTGTTATGTTGAAATATCAAATTATGACCTTAATGCTGGATTTGTTTGCACTTTTTCTTTCTTACCATCACTCAACTTCATGAATTCCTTTTTAAATGATTAATTAAAAAATCTCATGCAGCTGTGACAATGTTGAGGAAAAAAAAGTCATAACATTTCAGTTAGAATCAATCTGCCACATATAAATACACATTATCTGACAGATATCAGTGTCTGTCTGAAACATTTGTAGTCTGATGTGCATGTTAAATCTAAAAAGGCAACTGATTTACCCAACCCATTATAAGAGCTTATTTGGATAATAATAATAAAGCATACTATCTTCCAAAGCTACACAGAAATAGCATTGTGTTTTGATTAATGACTGCATCTAGGCCAAATGAATAACACTCAGGATTTCTGATAACCAGCATTTGGCAATAGCTGTAAGGATACAATTTAATCTGGGTTAGTCATGAGCAGGTCACAGTCAATAAGCAAAAATACTTGACTAAATCTGAGGAGGTATGGGTGGGGAAGGAGATTTGCAGCTGGAGAGAGATGCCCTGGGGCCAGCAGCACCAGCTGCTACAGCAATGGCTACTTCAGCTGTCCTGGGGACTGCTGTTCAGGCAGCCCCCAGAGCCAGTTGCACTAGCTGATGCTCAGGTGGTTTCCAGGGCCAGCTGCATGGGGCTTCCTGAGCAATGGCTGGATCAGCTGGCTGCAGAGGTGCTCCAGCAGTGGCCAGTGTGGCTGTCCCCAAGGCCACCTGGGCTGGCCCCGAAGCCAGCTGCTTGGGAAGCTCTGGGGTCAGCCACACCAGCTGCTGCAGAAGTCATGGAAATCTGTGACAGACATATAATCCTAATTATTTGTGAAGCAAGGGATTTGGAGAAACCTGATAAGAAATAAGGTACGAATGTAAAGTTCAAACTTGATGTGGTGGAAGAAGAAAGGATGAAGGATTTGAAGAGAGGAGTCATATACTTGTAGGTCAGATCACATCAGTATCAGCAATAAATATTAGCAGCTGTGGTTTGAATAGATTGGAAGGAAGTGACATGGGTACTAGGGTGGCCAAAGAACAGGTTTACTTGCACCAAGCAGTTCCCATTTGTCATTTCTTTAAATGTACAAGACTTTTAAAAACAAATTAAAAAATGCTGATTCTGGCCTGATATAAATATCCATTTCCAATAAAATGAATATTCTTGTCTATACAAACCCTTCCATTTCTCTTGAATGACTGTAAAAGGTTTACTAAGAGTATATTATTCAAAGGAGAGTTAATTGTGCACCTTTATTAGGAACATACTACAAAGTAGTAAGAACTACATGTCTAGATGAAATTTACCCACCCTTGGGAGCAATAAAGTGTATCCTTCAAGTAGCATCTATCATTCTTTCATTAACACACATTTCTAAGTTTCAATTAACCTTGACTGAGTTTCTCTCACTAAATTGGTGGAGTTTGTGTTTGGCTACGTCTAGATGAGGATGTCATCTAGACATAGCCTTAGGGTTCCCTTTGTTAATTCTTCTAAATGTTTACATAAGCAGAAACTTGAGAGAACTGAACAGAGTTTGATAGTTCTGTTTAATGTATCTCAGGCACCTAGACAAAACTTGCCCTAGACAGTAAAATGGCCAGTGAATTTTAAATTTAACCTGTCAGATTGAAATTATTTAAAATTAAAAACATACGACTGTCTCGACTGTCCTGTCAGCTACACAAAAGTACTCTTTTAGAAGCTTTTATGTCCAGTTACAAAAGGCTGCGTGCATGCAGAATGGCTCTGAAATAAACACTGGACAATATTCTAATCAGTAAAATCACATGAATACTTATACCACAACATTTTATTTTTAGTAAGACTCCAGCGTAGTTTGCCTAGTCATTTTGACGTTAACAATTAAAAGCTCCTGTTTAATTGAGTGATTTTAAAATGCACATAATTCTGACACATTATCCCCATTAATTTACAGAGCATCACTTAAATTTGCTGCTTTTATAAGGGGAGCAGATTAAATTCACCGCTGAGATGTATTATAGATTTAAACATTTGAGATAATGGGACAGGGAATACTGACATAAGGAAGCCAGGCAGGTATAGCAGACCATTTCCCAATTAGAATGAATAATTTCCTACCTAAGTCAGAAAGGTCAGGACTTTTAGGGTACAACTCAATCATCACACACCAACTCTATTCAAAACACTCTAGGTTCTCCCCTCAGTGATTCTACATTACCTTCATTTTCAGTGTTGGCTGGGACAGAATCAACAGCAAAAGGATGCCATGGCTGAAGATCATCAAGGCTGAATTCTCCATCAACTGGAAGAAGTTCAACTGTGGTCTTAGTTTCAGTCAATGAAGGCATGAGGGCATCATTTCCATAGCTGATCCTGGGCTCACTAATCATATTAGCCAAGACATCATCGGAGTAGTTTTGCTCTTTCTGAAGCAGTTCATCTGAAAACAAATACAAGAAAATGTCAGTACACGAGGACTCCATTTCAGTTTTCTTTCAGTAGGAATTGATAGTAACAGATTTTATTTTTTGTAAAAGGTTGGGAACTCAATTCAGGTTTGTCCAAATCAGCTGTCAACGTTACCCAATGTATTAAGGTGTGTACGTATGGAGGGGAGGGAGCAGACAAGAAACCGTAGGAAGGACTAGCTTAATTCTTTCCTCTCCTAGTCAAGCACGTCATTATCTCTGCAATGCTCTCGCTCTCTAGACACCTAGGAATCCACAGTCCCAACACCACTTTCTGCATAAACCTGGGGCTACTGAGACACTAAGCCAAGATAAGGAAACATGTTTCATTAATAGAACAGAGATACCTTATTCAAACTATTGCAATATAATTATAAACTCAACAATCTCAGAGTAGTAGATACCTACATTATCAACCTATAGTAAAGAAAATTCTATAAAATATACTACATGCAAACTAGGGAAGAAAAATTATATAAAAACATTAACCATGTAACATACAAATTCTATCAGTTACATGGTTAACCATGGGACTGAGCTGCCAGATGCCAGCCCTGTGGGGTTGCAAGCTCCCAGCTCTGTGGGGCTGCCAGCTGCAAGGCTGCTCCAGTACAGAAAAGTGGGCCCGACCTGGCAGCTGCTCTGGCCGGCAAGGTGCCGGTTAACTGGTATGCATCACTCAGTAAGGTGATTTGTAATGTAGAACTTTACTGGTTTTGGAGTTGAAAAACTTAGAAAACGAAAGGAACAGAGAACTTCCTAGCCCCATGAAGTACACATATTTTAGCTTCCCAGATGCTAAATATTAATTGGATAAAACATAAGAATGACCATAGCTTCTAATAGACAAGAGTTTGTAGACTGGATAAGCTGTTCTGACACTCGTGAGGTTTTGTCTCCACTGGGAAGGAGTTGCCAGTAGATAGGGTTGCCAGGTGTCCGGTTTTGAACCAGATAGTCCAGTATTTGAATTTTCTGTTCAGGAAACAAATTGAGAAAATATAAATGTCCAGTATTTTCTAAATAAGATGTAATGTAGATTGTGATGTAATGTCAAGTGTGTCCGGTATTCTTGTTGAAACCATCTGGCAACCCTACCCGTAGAGTAGAGCAATTTTTGATCATCATCATCACGCCACTCTTCTACTTTCTGATGCTTGTTGTTCTTCACATAAAGGACTCTGTTACCATCAAACAGCATAGATAAAAAAGTTATGGCCATGTTGAATAAAATTCTGCTGAGCTTGCAAATCAGAGCTTGACTCACGTTATAAAAAGGATTATTTCTACCCTGAACAGAGCATAACTGTATTTTTCTGTAGTGTCTGATATTAGTAGCATGTAATATTAAGGGCACAGTAAATCTTAGAGGACCCAATTAAGCAATGCACAAGTGCATATTTAATTTTATGACTAAAATGCAACTTAAGTATGTGCTTGAAATTAGATTTCAACACATAATTAAAGTTAAACATACTCTCAAGTTTTTTAAATCTAAGGCAATGATTCACCAGTTACAGACATATTTTGTTAGGGGTAGACCAGAGTCATGTGTTCCCATTTTTTCCAGAATCTACCACAAACCTCAGGTTTTGGACTCTTGTGTAATTCTAAAAGTTTTCTGTATATTACTCTTGCCTTACATAAAGGAAAACTGCAGTTATTAATTATAATCCCTTTTTGAGCTATTAACTAAATATTATCTTAGTGTGTAGGTTTCTACACATGCATAAAGCAAAATGCATATACATAGATGTACAAATGAAAGTATAGTATTAATATTTAAGTCTCTGGGGAAAATTAATTATTGTAGTTTTCCAATAGTTAAGGCCAAGAGTAATGGAGCTGGCTTGTAGGATAAGACGAGAATCAAAAACCTGAGATTGCAGCTGTGAATAGCAAAGATAAAATGAATGCTGGTGCTCTTTCGTTAAAATGAATGCTGGTGCTTCAGAGTTTGGCTTCAGAGCTTAATTTCATGACTCAGGCCCCTTCATCAAGCTATACTGTTATTTTGTTAATTAAATTTGGTTAGTTTAACACTATTAAAAAAAACAAACACCCGGAACTTGCCATACATAGCTTCAAAACTCCTTGATTTTCCAGGCATTCAAATAGCAACAAAATCCAAGTCTATAAATACTTGAGAGTATCTTCTAGATAAATATTTATTATTTTAATTATCTGTTCACACAGATGTTACTAATCTGTGATTAACTTTTCTTTGTAATCAGATATCATCATTCTGTTCCATACATTTCTACATTGCAGTTTCCCACTGATGCAGAAAATATGCTGTTACATCCACGGGTCAATTTTCTTAGAACAGTTATGGTCACTTAAACCTAATGCATGTTGCTGTTCATCATGACCTTCTTACAAATTCTGCATGGAATATTTTAACATTGAAATCCTGAGTTCCAGCATCCTTAAAGAAATCCTCCTTTATGCCTCCTTGAAGTGCTAATAGTAAAACACCTAAAAAGCAGCAAACCACAGACTGAGATAGAAATAGCCAGTGCAAAAATATGTAAACCGAGACTGAAAAAAAAAGCAGACAACAAAGTCAGAGGTACCACTACTGCCCACTCACAGCTGGTGGGCATGGATCCAGGTTCTTAACACCATAAACTCCATTTCTTGTTTCCACTTAGCACACTGAAAATTGTGGAGGGACAGATGTTGACAAAAATAGTTTTACATAATTTTAGAATAAATATTTTAAGATACGTTCATCAAGGGCACTGTCAAACAATATTTAGGAATCAAATGTACTTAAATTGGGTGCATTAATATAAATAATGAATTCTGTTCTTTCCAGTTTCATTCCTGCATCTCAAACTCTTATCAATACCTGGGTCATCTTTCCCCTTGACTATTGCAATCTCCTATTCTTGTCTTTTTATCTCCAATATATTCAGAAAACCTTTGATATCTTTCCTGCCTTGTACAATATCAGTCCCCTCCTCGAAGCTTACTAACTTTCTCTGACTTCTGCACTAAGTTCTAGTTTGCACATTGTTTAAAACATGATGTGGTTTGGCCTTCAGTGGTCAAAGGAAGTTACTGCCTTGCAGAGAAGAAACATATTTCAAAACATATCCAACACCATTTGTCTCAGTGTAGAGACAGGGGCCTTAACATTTTTCCTTGCATAACATACGGAGTCTATCCATAACCATAAACGCTTAAACAAAACTAGCAAAAGCAATGCCATACATACTATATATTAACTTAAGATGGAAGACTGCCAAAAAATCCTCATAATGATCACAACTGACCTACAAGAGGCTTTCTTTTTTCTGCTGAGATGAGTGGAATAGAGAGTCTCTTACCAGACAGGACTCATCCATTTTCTTTCTGGCCATGCTACAGAGATGGAATTCAATATATAAATAGTCTGGCTAATGCAGTGGTCCCCAACATGGTGCCCGCAGGGCCATTGGTGTGTGCCCGCCAAGTGCTCGGGGCTGGCCTGGCCCCAGGCATGTGGTGCATGCACTGTGCCGGAGCCAGCCCGGGCGCATGGTAAGCGCCGGCCCCAGGCGCGCGGCATTTGGAGTGGGCGCTGGCCCCGGGTGCGCAGCGCTTGCGGGGGAGCCCCACCCCCAAGCACGCAGCTATGGGGGGGGCCCACCCCCGGGCGTGCGCGTGTCCCCGCCCCCTGGCGCCCGGCGGGCTCTAAAGGTTGGGGATGACTGGGCTAATGCAATCCACAAATTAACTGTACGTTTTCCTCAATACAATAAGATTCTCTTGGGACACGCTAGTGGTTAGCCTATCATCCCAATTAAACAAAGAGGCCATTAGAAAAGGTCTGAAAAAGACCTATGTGAAATATAATATCAGATATTACTTTTTGCTTAAATATCCATGATAAAATCCTGAAGCTTAACAGTCAATACTTATTTAACTCCTGGTTAAAACTACTTAACGCGTTGGAACTGGTTGAATGCAGAATAAAAGCAGAACTTTTGCCAATTCTATCATGATTAATCAGCAGTTGTTATACTTCTCTATCAGACTACTCCAGGGATGGTCAAAACTGTACCTGGGACCTTAGGTACAGAAGAGCTCATGCTGTTTTAAACGGCTGGTTGCTCTGCGCTCTGGAAGCTGGGGAGAGATGGGAGAAGCTTCACCTGCTGCTCCCCACCCCCTAGCAATCTCTCTCAGATCCTGTTAGCCAGTGGAGTGGAGAAATTTTGCTGGGGGCAAGAACAGCATGCAAAGCCTCCTCCCTCCCTATGCTAGGGTAGAGCCACGCGGAGCAGCCTGGGACTGCAGCACACATGCAGATAGCCTGTCTTAAGTTTCTGCAGGGCTGCTGTCTGGGAGCCGCCTAGGTAAGTGCCTCCCAACCAGCCCCTCTCTCTCCCTTAATTATCAGCTCCAGTCTACCACCCAAATCCTCTGTATCCCCTTTCCCCATGTCATCCAGGTCAGAACTCCTTCCCAGACCCTGGAGCCACTCTTACACTCCTCCCTCAGGCCAGAATCCTCTTCTGCATCCACACTCCTTCCCTGACCCAGGTCATCACCTAAACCCTCTGCACCCCCCTTCTTCCAGGCTCTCCACCCCCTCCTACATCCCTCCCTCAGGCCAGAATCCTCTCCTGCACCTTTACCCCCTGTTGGACCCTGCATCCCAATCTCCTGCCTCAGGTCATAACCACCTCTTTCATCCACACTCCCTCCCACATCCCCTCCTGCAACCAGTCTCCTATCCCAAGCTCCCTTCTGCACCCAACCTCCATCCCAAACCCTGCGGCCCCTCCATAGAAGTGTGGCTCTTGACTACTTACCAAAATCTTGGAGTGGCCCCCCCCCCATATAAATTATTGCCCACCCTCGACTACTCTAACATGGTCATCTGGGAGCAATCTAAAAAAAAAACCTCTACATCCCAAGTAAGTGAGTTATAAACATAATGATGATTTACAATTAAAATTACCTATGAAAAACCCTTTAACTGAGCATTTCTATGAATGATATCACCACACTCTCTCCAGTGATATAAGCATGTACAAATCCTCTAACCACACAGCAAAATTCAAATAAAAAGCAACTGCATCTGTGTCATGGATCTGGTTAGGAGCTCTCTACCTGCAGCCCATGGGCCTGCTGTGAGCAGAATCCAACCTAAGGATCCCCAGGTAAGTTAAGCCTCCAGAGTCGGAACAGGCTGTCCCAGATTAGTGGTCCTTAGGCACACATTCACAGAGCAGCTCCTCTGTCTAGCTCTCCTCCTGAGAGCTTCGCTATGTCTAACCCATGAAGCCATTGCTAAGTCCTATGATTCTCCTTACAGTTTAAACAACCACCTATCTCTGAACACCACCCACAGGTGTGAGCCTTTTGGGCTACATTCAATTTTCAAGGCCATGTGGTAGGTGTATCATATAACACATGCAGACATGTAATATGTTACTGCTCTGTACTTGGTCACATGAAAAATAAACAGACCAAGAAAAAAATGAACAAAATCTACATATGTTACCCCTCACTCTAGATCACTCTTCGCATGGGGAACCCTTTCTGTTCAGGTAAGCAGGCAGGCATGCAACTTACCCCATGCTACCAAACTTGTCTGGCTCCCACAGCAGCTTCCCTTGTCTCAATCTAGTGATAAATGGCCCAGGAGTGAGAGCAAATACAGGAAATGGTGTACTTCATAACCTTCCATTCACTTCTGTCAGGTTATTCCCTGGTCTCCTGTTGCAGCTGATAGAGTTGTAGGGTGCCAGGTGATTTTGTTGCTGGGTGACTGCTCCCTAGCTTAATCAGTTCCTGTGGGAAGCATCCAACCTCTTATTTAGAGCACCTACATTCAGTGGTTAATCATCTGAGTCAATAATCCTCTTTTGTTAGTTCTTTGCCTCCCACCTTTGAAATTTCAGTTCAATAGAGAAGGCAAAATGATGCACTCTCAGAATGGAATCTTCAGCTTGATAAAGAAACATATAGAAAGTTCATAATCTCACAGAATTCATAAATTGCATGGACACATCCCCCAAATTCTCATAGCATTTAAAATAGAAAAAGCTAGACAACAGTTAATTTATGAGAGATGAATAAGGACCCTGTCCAAATCCCACATAAATCATTGATCCCATTGACTTCTGTGGCAATTGGAACTTAGGGAGGTTTTTGTATCACCTATAATTTGTTTTAAATATTAACAGTTCAGAACTTTTAATTGATCACCCTGGGATACTCTGATTCTATGGCCATAGTAACACATGCCTGATACACTCAATTTACTTAAAAGGCACTAATTAAAACAAAGTGTCAGAATTTGACACATCTTAACTCAGCACCTTTAGACTAATTCTTTGTAATATAGGTCTTGCAAACTAATTCATAGTTCTGTGTATACTGCATTTATAAGCACAGTGTATTCTGGATACTTTTAATATTCTTGAGATGAGTATCCTATTCCTATATACCAAAGCACAGATAAATGCTGTATTAGCAGTAGAAACAGAGTATTGTAGTACATGTATTGCTAACTATAGTGGACAGTTAATCCAATGCTTTGGAATTAGTTATTATTTACTATTAGAGGACAGTTTATCCAGAATCCTTAAAGATGATTCTTTCATTCAACTTAAGAGGTTGATGTGGCCCATCAGACAATAACCTGGGGCTGTCTTATGCAGAATGATACAAAAGTTTTCTTTTTTAGCAAGCAATTAGGGGCTGAAAAACCTGTCATGGAGTAGTAGGTGAGAACTAGAAAGAGCATTTACAAAGCCATGCTCTGGCAGGTCTGAGACGTTCTGCTGGCACACAGTGGCTTTAAACCTTTTCCCTTGAGGCTCTCGGGTGGCACAAAGCTGCCTTAGCTGTCTACTACTCATGGATGCTGACATAAAAAGAGAGTTAGCGAGGGGAAAAAAAAGCATGTGGCTTGGGTGGCTGTCTGTCTACCCCAACTATCAATGGTACCTGGTTGAACACAGGGCCTCTTTGCAATCTCCCCAGACTGAGCCAAATCTTCCTTTGGTGCAGCTGTGGATCCTCCACATTGACTCCAAAACAGAGACTGTTTCAAATTTATCTTTAGCATGTTTCAGACAGGTGTGGTTTTTAGACAGCTGTAGCTTTTCAAACACACACTATGCATATATTCAGTGCAAATATTTTTCTATAATAAGGTATGATGACATTTCTATAAGAAGGGCCATGCTTCACTGAACCAGTGCCACTTCATCTGATTGAAAGCTACACATTTGCAAAGTCTGGCTCGTCAGAGTTAACCTTTCTTAAACTGGTATTTGCAATCTCGACAGTTTAAGGGTTCCATTTCATATCTTTGTTCTCCAGCAGAAGAATGACATGTTAAAGTTCAGTCCAAATGTATTACCTGCCCAATTCCCTTAAGTAAAGTGGCAGGAGCAATTTTTAAGAAGAGGTGTGAAATTGAAAGAGAACAAAAGCCACTTTGCTTAGCAGAACAATAAATTCAGTTCTAAAGATAGCACCAATGCAGTGTTCTGTAAGGAAAATGCTAATATTCTGTATTATGATTGTATCCTAATAACCAAAAAGTACTGCATCTCTTCAGTTCTCATCTTTGCTTACCAATATATACATACCTAGAATGTTTGAGACAAAAGATCCCAAGCTAAATTTGTACAAAACCATAATTTTTGTTAAACAAAAATATGTAAATTCACCATTTTGTTTATTGAAGTTTTATGTCCTGTACTGGCAAGCAGCATGGTCTAGTTGATAAGACATGGCTGTGTCAAGTCCTGGCTCAGCCACTGATTTTCTGTGTGACCTTGACCAGGTCACTTAAATGCTTCCTGCTTCACTTTGGACTAAGTTTAGTTCAGAAAACAGAAGATGTATGTAGCAAGGTCAAAAATTCTCTATGTGGAAGTCTGGTTAACCTCTTGAAAGCTCTGGGTTCTGATCTTAACCTTTAGAGATCACTCTGTCTACAAACTCAACTTCAATAAGCCTCCATTTAGGGCTTGATCATTAAAGATTGAGCACATTAGTTCCATATAGCAAAGCACTTAAGCATGTCCTCAGCTTTAGGATGACCGTATTTCCCTGTGCTGAATACTGGACACCTGGTAAAATTATTCATATTCAAGTGAGCTCAATGGCAAGCAATCAAAACTATATAGTGCAAACATTCAAACTAACATCAAGTTGACTGAGTCCCTGTTAAAAGGAAATTTTTCATAGTTGGATTCTTTTTACTTATCCTTAAGGCTTTAGCGTTCTCACAAGGAGGGGTGAGACATACTCCCTCACCTCCCCTACCACATATGGAAAGATATGACACACACTTTCCCACATGAGTGCTGACTGACTGACCCAGCATTCTCTACCTTCCATGCCTGGATGGACCCCTGGGATGCACCCACCTCTCCCAGTACCTGGTGATGTGTTTTCCTAAGGCAAACATTGGGGGGGGGGGGGGTGAACCCTACAACGTGGCCAGCAATTGCCTTTCAGCACCATACAGAAGAGAAGGGACAGGAGCTATTTCCAGCAGCAGGGGAGGGGAGAAAGCCTGTGTCTTTGCAGAACTCACCTCTTCTCTCTCCTCTCTGGCTAGAAGCTGCCTGTCACTTTCTGCCCACAGTGCTGAAAGGCAGCTAATACCTCCAGACTATGCTGGCTACCGACAGAACCCAGCTGCCTCCTGTCCCCCAGCTACAGGACGGGCAGGAAGGAGTTAAGCCCTAAGGATGCACCAGAGCTCAGGGAACCTGACTGCAGAGGCTTCAACAAACCAAGCCAGAGAGGTGGTTCAGGAGGGGAGGGTACCTAGGGAATGAAATAGCTACAAGGGCGGGAGCAAAAATGGCACTAAGTTCCTGACATGGGGGCTGCTGTGCAGCCTGCAGAATTAGGGTGTGAACAGGCTGGACATTGCTTTCCCCCTTGCCACTGCAGAGCTTAGCTGATGGGTGGAGAGGCTTCCCCATGCTGGCACTATGTGGGGCTTTGACACATGCAAGGCTCAGCTTCTCCTAGCAAGTGCACCAGCCACAGGATCTTGGGCTTTTCCCAGGTGCTGACCCAACCAGAGGCAGTGGGGGAAGGAAAGAGCCTGCCAGCCAGGCTGTTGGTGAGCTGAGTGCTCTGACCAGGGGCTGGCTCTCTACATCAGTGTTTCTTAAACTGTTCCGTGGCACGCAGGTGCGCCGTGAGGTAGTCAGAGGTGTGCCACGGAGAACAACAGAATTCAAAATGGTCACCTTCAAAGGAGCAGGCAACTTTTTTTTTTTTGCTCAATAACTTCCCTCTGACCCTTTTTTTCCCCTCGATAACTTTCTCCCCCAGCCCTCTCTCCCCTCTCCTCCCCTCCCCGACATTGTTGTTAGTTTTTTTTTCCTGAACAAAAAAATCCTTGGTGTTTCTCATTAAAAAATATATTATTTGGTGTTCCTTGATCTTAAAAGGTTTAAGAAACACTGCTCTACATAGTGGTGGGAGAAGGACATGCTCCACTAGGGGGTATGGCGGAGTAGTGGGGCTGGGAGGACAGATGGGCAAAGCAGGGAGAGGAGAGCGAGAGGGGGAGCATGTATAGGGTTGATGGGTGGGCAGCAGAGGCGACATGTCACTGCAGCATACAGTCATAGTGGAGGCTGTGCTGACAGACCATCCGGGGGAGCAGCTGGCATCTGCCTCTTCACCTCACCAGCAGCCTTCCACTCCCATCCCCATCGTTAGACACTAGATACTCCCCCCTTCTCACTTCTGGTTGGTGGGCGGCTAGCAAGCAGTGATCCAGTACTGATGGGAGGGGGGCATAAAATACAGGACAATTTGCCCATTTTTAAGTTAAGGCCAGAATGCCCACAGGAAGGCTTAAATACAGGACATCTGGTCACCCTACTCAGCTTTCAGCATGTGATCCTTCTAACGTTTAAGTACTGTACTTTGCTGGATAAGGCCAGAGTGCTAATCACCTAACAGGAGCAAATCCTTAGAATTTCCTGTACTGTCTGCTAACATGCTACTAATCTTTGATACTGTTCCACTGGGAACTTGGGTATGCTTGATTTTAAAAGACTCTAATGGACTATGGGGACTTGCTCTATTGAAATCTCAAGCACCAGTATTTTATACAGCTGTCCATCACCATAGTATCCAAGTGCCTCCCATGTAAAGTCAATAGGAATTGCTAAATCTCTAATGAGATTATCAGAGTTTCTGGCATGTCTCACTTTTGAGGGTAAAACTGTGCTTGGGTATGGTCTTTTAATTTTTTAAAATTAAGTTGATTTTTTGGTTGGTTTTCTTTTTTTGGGGGGGAAGAGGGAAAGGGAGGGAGTATATAATGGGATGCCAACATCATGAGTGTCAATTTTTTCATTGAAAGGTCTTCACTAGATTTGAAGCTTCTAAGCATATCCTAAAATGGAATTCAGGTAGTTTCAGATGACAACTGGCATAATGGAAATTTCCAAGGTAGAAAGGCTTTTGGGATGAAGGATATGGTACTCCCAGATGCTCTTAAAGGTTAGACTTTCAAATTTAAGTGTGTGCATATTTGCACATGTAATTTATGTACCCTAATGCCTATAAGATACAAGTGTAAATACTAGGTTTTTGTGCACACACATCAGTTAGTCTAAGTGATCATGTCTGGTCTCGTTTGACAGTACATACTAAGTATTCCTTATTTACTTATACTGGGTTCCCGGAGACTTGTATTCATGTATGGACGATAGCAGTGTGCAAATATAGGCACACAATTTCATATGCTTAATTTAGAATGTGGATCCAACGTATCTTGCTTGAAATTGGAGCCTGTTTTCTTAAATTCTTTATTTGCCATACACCTGTCCTTAGGTTTATTTCTTTTGCCAGTACTTTAATTAATGGCTTTTGATAACAAGCACTTACACTACACAAATATTACCCAATTTATTCTCCCAGCATGCCTGTGAGATAAGTAAGGCATATTCTTCTAGTCTAGAAATGAGGAAACGAGGGCAGAGAATTTAAATGGCTGAGTTTGAGAGGTGGTGCCGTATTCAAGTCTATAGTTCAAGAGGGTCAGCATTAGATCTCAGGAGTTTCTGGACTGCAGTCCAGTGCTTGACCTACTAAGACCATATTTCTTGAAAGGAAGAAATTAAAACAGATTTTCAGATGCTTTCTGCCAAGCCATGGAGAAAATATTCCAAAACTAACCCTCTTGAGACCTTTCTATTCTGATCAGCTCTGAAAGTTAACACACAGAATGTCCCATATTTTCCCAGATTTGTCATTTTTCTTTTAAAATGTAAAGTCATTCTTCCCTTTCAGAGTATCTTGTTACCTAGTCATGTCAATATGCATGAGGTTTAGTTAAAAGAGTTTGTGCACAAAAAATTAGGATTAGCATCTTTGTGAAAAGCATTAAATGTTAGGAGCAAGGCACAATACATTATGTAGCTACAAAAGATGGGGAGTATATAGTACAGTACTGTAAATACTTGGAGAATCAGCCTGAATGGAAGGCATCAATACTTTCTTTTTAATTACTTAGTATTCTCTGCCAGCTCTCCTATGACAAACTAGCAATCTAGATAGAAGATGAGAGCGACTCAGAAGCAGAAAACATTTGATCAGTGTGTGAGAGAAGAAACCTTTCCTAAGATCCTTTTCCCTCCAACAGCTGCAGCAGACATAGCTGAGCCTCCAAACACATAAAATAGATCAGACTCCTTAGCTCTTTCAAAATACCTAATGATATGCAGAATTCAAAGCCTGAAGTGACATATAGTTGGTATTCCACATGTCAATTATCTCTGCCTATTAAAAGCAGCAGAGTTATGATGTTAAGGTCTGAAACACTTCCTCCCATCCCTGTTAAATATATCACCTTACTATCACTAGTATTGTGATAAGACTCTCTTGTAAGTTATATCTAAAAGGAAAAATTGCATTTTTATACTGAATTCAAAATAGCAGATGATCAAAAGTGGTGATTTAATATGGCCGATGAACATTGTAAACATAAAAATACATAAAACACCAGAAACACTGCAATATGAGCTTGCCACAGCACTTTCAAAGCCACTGGGCATATGCTGGAGATAGTTTGGATGTCTATGAGAGACTCAGCCTGGGTCACCTTACTGTAGTACAGGACTGAGGAACCCTTTTTGGTCAAGGGCCACTGATCCACAAAAAAATCAGTCAGGGGCTGCACACAAGTGAGGACACCCCCTGCTCCCAAATAACCCCCTAACTGACGTGGCCCCTGACTGAGGAGAAAGACACTCTCCACATTCTCCTCACACATCAGAGCCTAGGGAAGCCCACCCTAGTAGGCCAGCAGTAGGGAAGTAGGGGGGCTGGAATGCCAGCACTGGTTCCCCAACCTGGGGGTATGTGTGCGCCTAGGATTGCCAGATGGTTTCAACAAAAATACCGGACACTCTTGACATTACATCACAATCTACATTACATCTTATATAGAAAATACCAGGCATTTATATTTTCTCATTTATATTTTCTCAATTTGTTTCCTGAAGAGAAAGCTCAAATGCTGGACTGTCTGGTTCAAAACCGGACACCTGGAAACCCTAGTGCTGAGCCTCGGGGGTCAGATCCCCGGGCCTGAGATGCCCCACCCCTGCTCTAGTGCTTAAGCAAACAAAAACTTTAAAAATGCTGTTCAAGACTTAACACAGAATTTGCTTCTTTTTGCAGGAGCAGACCATCACTTTTTACACCATTTTAAAGAAAGGCAACATAGCAATGCATTTTTAGTAAAGTTCTAACCAATAAAGAGTAAATGGCAATGGTTGGAGGAAAGATTAAAACTCACTAAGTGCTTTGCAGCAAATGACAAATGTTAAAGCTAGTATTATTGCATATGACTAAAAACTTGTTAAGATGATATGGGTATTGTGGGGGCAGAGCATGTTCATATGGATACTGGAAATGATGTGTGCGTAAGTGCACCTGTGTATTTACACAGTGTCTCTAAGGTCTTTCAAAAATGCCTGCTCCAGTCTCATTATCCTTGTGGCCAGAAAGGACTAAACAGAATGGCAGGGAATGCCTGAGGAGTGGAATTGCTGCTGTAATGCCGATGCACATGCAGAAGGTCAGGAGATCAAGGGGCAATTTGCCACGAATTTGCCACGGTGTTGCCATATTCTGAATTGTACATAACATACAAAACTCAAGTCTCTTTTAGTAAACTGTGCATCCAATTCTGGGACTGCTTCTGTTTAGAAACACTCTTTGGCTGGCCCCTGTCATCAGTGTGACAACCTGCTCCATACTGCGTAGGATCAGGGGTTCACAAGCAGGAAAGAGGCACAGGGACAGAATAATCAAAGCACCAATGGCTTGTGTAATTTTATTTGCCAAAGAATTATAGTTTGCATCAAATTTATCTACCCCTTGATGTTTCACTCCCTTCACAGGATTGGATGCAGATCTTGCTGTTGACTCCACTGGAGGGCCACCAGTTGGGAACCAGAGACTGTTTTGAGAACAGAGCACCGCAGAAGTAGAATAACATTCTGCCTGACCCTAGTATATATAGAAGAGTTCTAATGTCACCAACACAGGTTTCGGAATTTGTGCCTGCTGCATCATTCCTGGGATTAAGACACATTTTCCTGGGGAAAATAATGTGTGTCTTCCAACTTTGTCACAAGACACGCACAGTTGGATTCTAATCTTCACTGGTACTGTGTCTCTGAAACAGTGTTCAGCCAGTATCAATGCCAGGACTACTCTTGCTGTTATTGTTGAGATTGGTTTTTATAACACTTCTAGCTAGCGAGAATAAGTATGTAAGGCAACTAAGGATGCACAACATGGCTTACTTTCTGTTCCCTAGGGTTGTATGGACCTTTTTACATATCTATATGTGCAAGGAGTTTTTTATTTTAGTTTTTAAAATCATCAGTGCTTACCAACTAGTCAGAAACCACTGCAGGCAGTGTCTGCAATTGATATAAACCTAGCTAAGTTCCTGCAGCCTTTTCACTGCATGTGTTAATGACAAATTGTGCAGAATGTTGCTTTTGCTTGAGAACTGGATTTATTATTTTGGATTCCACAGCCATATAATTCTTTTCAAGTGAATTCAAACAATGCAGTGAAAGTGACACCCAAAAGTGAAAGAAGTGGGACAAGAAAGATCCTGATCCCTACTCCTTTCCGGACCTAAAATTAACCTTTCATTCATATGTTTTTCAATGTGAGCATCTGCAAAATCTTCTGTCTTCCCATAATCCAAGTCAGGAATTTTGGTTTAAACAAAGGCTTCACTGTGAAATTGATGGATTCTCTGCCTTTATGCAAGAGTCCCAGTAAGGGTCTACATCCGTGGTGTACAACACGCTAGCCACTAGCCACATGTGGCTATTTGGCCAGTTGAGTCTGGCTAGTTCGCTATAGCAGCAGTCACTTATAGTGGCTACTGCTTCAGAACTGGTTGGACTCCACTGGTCTACACACTTAGAGCTCTGTGTGGATATAAAAATGTATATCCACAGCTGATCCATGAATGTATAGGTCTCTATACAAACTGAGAAATAGAAGATTCTCTGTGCATCTGCCATTGTTTCATGTACAATACAGAATTCCCAATAGAACTATGTAGAATTTTGGCTCAATATAAAGTTCTCAATGGATTCTCAGGTTAATGGGGAAGAGCTTCCTGCTTGGAGTCCTCTCAAAATACCTGAATAAGATGCATCTTATTGAACTAAAAATCCCAAAAGAAGAAACATGATTTGCTCTCACTGGATTAACTTCCCAAATTTAGTGGTGACAAGAGTCAATAGCTGTCCATGATTTCTTTTCAGTATGTGGGCTCCAAGTGAATTTTATTGGTATATACATACTCTCATCTGTTTATGAAAAAAGGACACTTGATGTCCATTGATACGTCCTCTAGTAGACATGCAGTCAGGAAGCTCAAGGGCTGAGGAAGGTTTGCATTTGTTTCTTAATTTATTGCAAAACTACATTCAATTGGACTAGGTCTCCAGGAGCTCTGAAGTAAACGGTAAGACTGGAAATAGTAGGTATATAATCATGCAGAGAGCTAAAATTGAAAAAAAAAAATCAATCAACCACTCAAGTCAATTCTCCAGCTGCAGACAAGAATTATTTTCAATGCTCTGTTGCTGACAACTCATTATTCAGATAGACTATGTATGAGAATAAGCTCATCTCTGGACATTATAAAGCTTTTACATTAGCTCAGACTTTCTAAGCCAATTGTTTCTTACAAAAAGTATTTCATGAATCCTTTTGTCTTTTTAATGAGAACTTCAGTATTTCTGGCCTTGGAACTGATACAATATACAGATATATTAAACAATTTTAAACAATTTAATACCGTACACCGCAATAATGATTGTAAAGCTTGGTTGAAGCGGTGGAGTCAGAGTGTGGAATATTTCCCAGGCAATGTCTTGCTACTGAGGGCTTGTCTTCACTAAGTGGTGAATCAACACTGCAGCCATCAATCCACCAGGGGTCAATTTATTGTGGGTCTACTTAGAAGCGACAAATAGATCTCCAAGAGCTCTCCCATCAACTCCCGTAATCCACCAGGATGAGAAGAATAGCTGGAGTCAATGGGAGTATGTCTACACTACCCTCCTAATTCGAAATAGGAGGGTAATGTAGGCATACCGCAATTGCAAATGAAGCCCGGGATTTGAATTTCCCGGGCTTCATTTGCATAAAGCCGGCCGGCGCCATTTTTAAATGCCGGCAGTTCGAACCCCGTGCCGCGCGGCTACACGCGGCACGGAGTAGCTAGTTCGGATTAGGCGTCCTAATCCGAACTAGCTACTCCGTGCCGCGTGTAGCCGCGCGGCACGGGGTTCGAACTGCCGGCATTTAAAAATGGCGCCGGCCGGCTTTATGCAAATGAAGCCCGGGAAATTCAAATCCCGGGCTTCATTTGCAATTGTGGTATGCCTACATTACCCTCCTATTTCGAATTAGGAGGGTAGTGTAGACATACCCTGGGAGAGCAGCTCCTGCTAAGCCTTACCACTCAGAAGACGCTGTGTAAGTACGCCGCATTTGCATAGCTTAAGTTGTATAAGTTAGACCAGTGATGGATGAGAGGGTAGGGAGGTTAGTGTAGACAAGACATGAATGATGAAATAGCATTCAGCTGAGCCCTCAAGGGTTAACATGTTGTTAATGCAGCTTCACACTCTAGAAGCAGCATGGACTGAGGCCAAAGAGAGGAAACACAACAGATGCACTGCATAGCAGTAGTTGCAAACGCTTCCCTGCTGAAAAGGAATATGGAATGGGGGGCTTGACAGGGGATATTCAACACCCTCTTGATTATCTTTGCTGACATTTCAGTCCTCTTTGCCTCAAGAAGTGTATATGTAATAGGTTAGGGTAGATTAAGAAGACAAACAGATTAATTTCTTTTTCTAGAAGGGACTCTCCATTTAACTTTCATGTTTAATGCCACAGGACACATTTCTTGTTTTCCTTCAACATGCTTTTGTCTACTGTGACGGTCAGATCTAGAAAAATTTATGACAGCTGGGACAAATATACTAAGAGAGGTCTTATTATTCCTGCAATAAACTTGGAAATCCATTTAAGGGCCACTTATTCTGCTAGTCCCATTGGAATAACATGGCAACATATTTCAAGTATGAATATTTTTTTAAAAAAGGAGAAAGGCTCAAAACTTATCACTAATACATGACAGATAAGTCATGAACCACAATAGGACCCTTGCCAACAGATGACTCTTGGACATTTGTGCATACAACTTAATTAAAACAAAGACATCAAAGAAACATCCAATGTACAGGTTTTTATACAGTAGTGGCACTTTAGTTTCTTTCCAATGGCGGGAGAAAAATACTTCTCATTCTCACTCTGACATACACATGTGTACAACAAGCCTGCAGGTTTGTTTTTAACTATACTTACCCAAGATAAGAGCTGGGCACCAGGTCCTCTTATGTATTAAGCAGCACAATGAAGGTTAGGAAATCAGAACTTTGAAGAAGTGTGATTTAAAGTTAAGAAGAGTTTTTGATGCTGTGACACACTTCACTGTTTCACACTGATTTATAAAGTTCATTTGCTGATTGTTATAACTGGAGCTTGGAAGAGTTTGACTGCATAAAACAGGATTTCTTGACTGCTCAACATTCATCCCCATAGATACTGAGAGAAATAGGGTCTCTTGGAAAAGAGACGACTAAGGGACGATATGATAGAGGTCTATAAAATCATGACTAGTGAAAAAAGTGAATTAAGAAGAATTATTTACTCCTTTCCATAACACATGTACTAGGGGTCACCAAATGAAATGAACAGGCAGCAGCTCGGAGTGGCAGGGAGCTCCTCGGGAGTGGAGCCAGAGTCCATGGCTGCTGGCCCCACCCCCTGGAGACTACAGAATAGTCGAGTAACCTATAAGAATTCATGAGGTTAATTGACTATTCAATTAACCAATATTTATCATCCCTATCCCGATGTCCAGTAGTTACAGCAGGGGATTGAGTCATGACAGTTGGGTTACATTCCTGTCACTGCCATTCTATACACAATTTTGAGCAAATAATCTACACACCTCAATGGCTAAATGGAGATAGGTGAAGTCCTTTCTACTTTGGGCTCAACAAAACAAATGAGGTGCTGTTTATTGAACATCCAATATATAGAAGACAGTTCTGCTTTGCCAGAGTCTTAAGTTGTCCAAAAAAAAAAAAAAAAAAAGAGTAATCATATAAGCGCCTTTCATAGAGGAGGTCAGTACTGCCTCCCCTTCCCACACAGCAAGCAGGAAACTCCTGAGAGAAGCTCCAAAGCAGAGGACAGAAGCAGAATGGCAGTGAGAGGATACAACTGAACTGTAGCTGCTCGGCTGTATACTTTACAGGGAATGTAGGGGAGCTGATGAGGAATGCCAGCCCATCCTATTTCTAAGCCCCCACAAAGAGAAGTTGCTTTTCCAGAAAATCCTGCAAGTAGTGGATAAAGTAGGTAATCAAACAACATCATAAAGGAGCACTGCACAACTTTAAACAATTTAAAGTATGTGCTCTCATAGATAAGCAATGGAACAATGACACAATATTAACTGGGACAACACTAAAGTGAGGAGTTACTGTCTCAGGAATGAACTCAAACTTCTACTTACCTGTAACTGAAAGTTCTTCAAGATGTGTGGTCACTATCTATATTTCACCATGAGTTACACCTGGAGTTGAATAATTTGCAAGTATGGTGGGTACATGTACCCTGATTCACTACTTCCACCCAAGGTGATAAAAGGTAGGGCAGACCAATCACATCTCCAGTTCCTTCTCCCTGTGACCATGACAGATCTGAAGTAGAGGGAAAAGGAGGATGGGCAGTGGAATACAGACTGGGACCACACATCTCAAAGATCCTCCAATTACAGGTGAGTAACCTCTTCTTGGAGTGATGATCACCATAGCATTCTACTGTGTCGGACTGACAAGCAGTACTTAAGTAGGAGGGTGAAAGGACGAAGACAGAAAGGCTGTGTGGAGAACTGATGTGACAAAGGTGGCATCTGCCACTGGGTCCCACACCAGGGTGGAGTGTATTGCAAATGTGTGAATGACACGACACATGACTGTTCTACATATGTCTAGAAGAGAAGATGTGGGCATTGCTTGAATGCTAGAGGAGAGAACCCATGTTTTGGAGGGGGGGAGAGTTAGGTTTGACAGTTTGTAGGAGAGTTTAATGCAGCTGGATATCCATTTGGAAATTGGATGACAGTAGTATATCCCCGATTCTCCCCGCCACTGCAATAAACAGTCTTGGGGACTTCCTGACTTTTTCTGTTTTCTGCAGGTAAAAGGCTAAGGCTCATTGAACATCAAGGAAATAGAGTCTACATTTTTCTGTAAACATGTGCACTTGCAGGAAGAAAACAGGTGAGTGAACTGATTGGTCACGATGAAAATGCAAGACTACCTTTGGTAAAAATGTTGGGTGTATGCATAAGGAAATCTTATCCTTCTGAAACTCTATAAATTGTGGGTCTGCCATCATAGCTCTGAGTTCACCAACCCATCTAATTGAAGTGATGGCTACAAGGATGGGAGGACAAGGAACAGGCTTGAAGGAGATTTTGTCAATTCCAAGTTACCAGATCACATTAGGATTGTGATGTTTTGGAGAGGTGGGAAGGTTCTTAAGAGGTCTGTCCAAAATCTAGCTGTTAGCAGGTATGAAAAAATGGATTAACCCTCCATAAGAGGATGGAACATGCTAATTGCTGCAAGGTGGACCAGCAAGGAGCTAAGGCAAGACCCAATCTTCAAAGACAGAATGTAGGGATACAGGAAATCTCTGCAGCTTTTGGCCCTGCTCAAGAGGAAGAGCGTTTCCATTTAGCCTAGTAACATTACCTAGTGGATTCTTTCCTGTTTAGAGAGGATGTCCTAAAGAGGAACATGCCTATTCTAGGATGGTGCCCAAACAAACACCGTATTTGGAGGTGGAGTGGTCACGAATTTGAATGCTTGATCTGGCTGTTGCACTGGGTCAGAAGGTTGGGGAAATTCAGGATGATAATTGGCAGATGGAATGTACCGCAGGTTGGGGAACCTGAACTGTCTGAGCCAGAAGAGGGAGGGAGATTAGTATGACTGTTGCTTTGTCATCATCAGATTTTATGTAGCATCTGAGAGATAAACAATAGTGGGGGGAAGGCATAGTTGAGCTGGTCTGATAGGAGAGGAGAGAATCTCCCTGAGAGTGATAACTAAGGGCTTCCTAGAGCAAGATGTGGCACACTTGTTATTGGCCTGAAAGGGAATATGTCTCTGGTGGGAGCTCCCTACTGAGTGAAGATACAGTATAGTACTTGTCGTGAAGTTCCTACTCATAGTCAATTGCCACGGGCCTGCTGAGTGAGTCCACAGGTATAGTCTATGCCCCTGGAAGGCAGGCTGGGGATAGGGTGATCTGGTTGCTGATGTAGCAATTGCAGATTAATTGCTTCTGCACACAGGATTGGGAACTTCACTCCTCCCTCTCATTTGTTGATGCAGAACATGGTAATGGTGTTGTCTAACATCATCAGGACATGATGGCAGGGAATGAGTAGAAGAAAGAACTTGATGTCTTCCTCACTGTTCATGGAGGACTTAGATGTTTGGCTCCTCTTGGCCATGGTATTTAAAAACTTTAAAAATAGCATAATCTAGACTGCTGGATTCAGATCTTTTACTCACACTCTCTGCTCCTCATTACCTTAAAATCTCCCTTCTTTGAATTTGCAACACAGAGATCTAGATTTTCAAAACAGTTATTTTATTTTTTGCACTTCAAGCTCTGTATACACCTGAATCAGCCTCTACAGTGGTATGATTCATTGCCATTCTCAAATGCCCATGTTGTATCAATGAGGGCTGAAATTTAACTGGAGATATGCCACCTGGGAAACATTTTACTAATCAGTGGAAGAAAAGATGCCTGAGTCTTGCAGGTTTAAATTTTGCTTGGGGTCTTCTCAAGACACCTGAATTAGATGCATCATATTGAATTAAAAATCCAAAAAGAATAAACATGATTTGCTCTCTCTGTATTAACTTCCCAAATCTAGTGGTGACAAGAGTCAATAGATGTCCATGATTTCTTTTTCAGTATGTAGGCTCCAAGTGTAAATTAATACACTGTCAGATAAAAATTGTGAAGATATCATCGCATATGTTCTGTGAGAATTAAAGTAGCCCTGTATAAAAAGATAGCCACTTCAAAGAAACACAATGTAGGATGGAAAGACCATTATACAAGCAAAATATGAATAATCTTTGTCCATTCTGTTCCTCGAGAAGATGACTCAGTTCAGAGTAGGGATGTTAAATATCAGTTAATTGAATAGTCAAGCAACCCCATGAAATTTTAACGGTTAGTCGACTAGTTTATAGTCTGCGGGGGCGGCAGCCATTGTATCAGAGGCAGCAGCGTGGGGTGTCAGGTGGGAGCTATTCCACGATGGGAGCCAATTTAAAAACCAGCTCCCCTGGCAGACTGGCTGCCTGTTGCCCTGTGCTGCTGCTTCTGAGACAGAGGCAGCAGTGCGGAGTGGCATCAGCCCCTGTCTGGAGGTGGGTCTGACCTCCTGGACCCGGTGAGAGCCAGGACTGAGCTGGGCTGCCTGCCCGCCTGGCTCCTAATACACTTTCAATGCAGACCTACAGCAGGGGAAGATCTTGGACACGTTGCAAGCCAGGACTCAGCTGGGCTGCTGGCCAGCCTGCTAAAAAATGTATCTGCAGAGGGAGGGAAATGCGTGTAATCTATAGCATTTTAACCTATATGCTTTTGCTTACCGGTTAATCTATTGCATTAACCTATAAGCTTTTGCTTACCGCTTAATTGATTAATTAATTAATTGAGTTCATCAGTCAAGATAAAAAGTACCTCCAATATTTTACACCTCCCTCCTGCATTTATAGTTTTAAACCACTGACAGATCTGTCTTCTTATGTTAGCTATTCTCATTATAGAGAATTGGGGCCATTGTATTTTAACCCTTTTTCTATTTTAACTTCAAGACCTAATTCTTTTGTAGATTGTTATGATGCTTCTACAATTAAAAAAAAACCATTTAACTTACCCACTTCATCTTGAATCTCCTCAGCAACTGCTGGTACATTGTAGAGAAGGGAAAGAGACTGATTCATGCGCTCATATATCACACGCAGGTGTGTCATAACCTACAAAAATAGAAAATCCATTTTGAGGGAAAAACATTAGCATTTTACCTACAGTCGTCATTGCAGATTTATATATTATACAGAGCATGACAATTTTCAGAGGAAGTAGGCATGCTTCATGGATTCTGCAATTCTCCAGTCATAAAATCTATTGCGCGGTTCAGCTGTCTCCTGCAGATGACACAGAAACAATCTTTCTGGCAACAGTTCTGCTTTCTGGCACCTTCTTGTGTCCCTGCATTCTAGTCTGCATCCTCTCCCAACCTCCTTGTACCCACTTGCAACATGAACCAGGACTGAATGAGAGAAGTCAGTAAAGGCGGTCAAATTTTTTTGGTTGAACCCGCTTTTGGACAGAAAATTGGATTGTTGACCAAACATTTTTTTCATGGAAAGTGCTTTCTGAGGAAAATTTTGATTTTTTTTTAAAAAGGTGAAAGTGCCAAAACCAAATGTTTTTGTTGAAAAGTCAAAATTATTCAATTGAGAAATGCAGCTGTGGTAGCTGTAGTTCTGTTACCTCATGTCCTCGTTCTCTATGAGCTGGGTTCCCAGCAGACTTCCTCTCCCATGATGCACTGTGGCCACTGGACTGCCATGAAGTACCATCTCCCATCACCAAGAGACTAGATTATGGCACATCATGAAACTCCCCCCAGGAGAGTGGGAACATAAGGCACTGAAACAACAACTCCTCCTCCCATGGCACTCCTATGGTAGTTCATAATTGGAATATTTTGGTGTTTAATTTTTCACCAAAAAACTCTGCTGGGACAGAGTTTCCAATTATGTGGTGTTGGCCAAGGGACACTACAAATTACAGTACATTTTCAAGTTGAGCCACTGTTTCTACAAGTTTAATGGTCATCTTGAAATCTCCTACATCTCTCCTGGTTTCTTTTTCTTTGTGTAATCTGCAATGAAAACTGTCCCCAAACAAACATTCAGCAGACACAACATGCCATGAAATACAGTGATCGCAGCTGAAAACTGTGCTAGACACAAGCAAAGTGCATGATGCTTATTTATGAGCACCACAAAGTACCCTTACAGAACTCCTGGTTAGAACCTTTTAAAACCTACAGTAATTAAAGTTGTAAAAGAGGGAGTCAAATGGTTAGCAGATCACATCATAGTGATCAGGACACAGACCTTACTCTTTATATTTGCTGATAAAAGATTTGCAGAAGTTCAAAATACCACTTGCTGTATTTACTGGTTATTACCTGAGACCTGATTTGGGCAGCTTTCTTAGGATCCACCATGCGGACATGTTCAAAGTGCTTGAGGGTATGCTGTCTGTCCTTCTGCTCTGCACGCACATACTTCTTCAGCATATTGAACACATGGCGAGGCTGGGGAGGAAAAGCAGGAGAAAATTCTGAATTCAACATGCTTTTCTGCTTATCTGCGCACTGGGATATCCTAGATCAGGGCACTTTTAAATCCTGAGACAAAGCACTAAAACAGTCACTCCATACAACCCACCTCCACTGAAAAAGGTGCAACTGCTGGGAAGAACATCCTTTGATCAATATATTACAGGTTATCTATCTGGGCAATGGCTGCATTTAGACAGTGTAGGGGAGTCTTCACCTTCAACAGGTGAGAATTCTATGTGTAACACTTACCTCAAGGCCAGTGCCCACTGACTTGGGCTCAAAGGGGTCAGGCTGCAGGGCCATCTAACTATAGTACAGGCTTCTGGTCTTGGGCTACAGCCTGAACTCTGGGACTCTCTCATTTCTCAACATCCAAGAGCCTGGCCTTTAGCCTATAAGTCTACACTGCAATTAAACAACCACACAGCCTGAGCCCAAGTCAACTGGCACAGGCCAGCCATTGGTATTTCGTTGCAAGGTAAACATACCCCGTAACTGTTTTACTGTGGGTGTTATTTATAAGTAACCATCCTGAACTGTGTGTCAGGAACTGTTTAGTTCACATGCTAAACAAGGCTCACAGGAAACCAGGAGTTTACCTACTTCTACAGCTTCTCTAGGCCAGGCACATAGCAGCCACCAGGATGCTCTGCATTCCTTTACTTCCCTCTCACTGGCTCCGTACGTGCTACCTTCCCATCTCTCTCCATTTCAGGGTCTCCACGCAACTCTTCCCAGTCAGTCCCTTATGTCAAGGGGATTTGTGCCTGGATCACTGGCCCATCTCATGAGAAACATTCAGCATGTCCTTTCCCCACTCCTCTTGAAGCTCCCCATTCTCATCTTTCCCTCAGGTCAGGTTGTATATTCACCCCCCATTCTCCTTTCCCCCAATGCCCTCCCAATTCTCTTCCATTTACCTCTCATGACAGGGTCTCCATAGTCAGTCATTTCTATCCTTTCCTCCCTCCTGCACATCAGCCCCAGACCTCTGTCTCTTTCCTCCCCACCTCCAGTTGCCCATTTTCCTACCACCATCCTAGAGGAGTAGAGTAGGAGTAAATTGGAAATAGGATCAGAAGGTGTGAAGAATACTGGGCCAGGTACTCATTTATAGGGATGTGGCCTGCTAAAATTTACTGATGATCTGTATGGTGATGTACAATGTTCAAAAGAGTTAAGAATCACTTTTAGTTTTCAAAAATCTTTAAAAATGAATACGAAAGAAAAAAGCTCTTCTAAGGAAATTTTTAGATGCAAGACTGTTTCCAAAGTCAAATGAAAAGCTTTATTGGCTTTAAGACTGAAATTCAATAGTGATACAAAATCTTGGAATGAAACTTGCCAGCAGATTCCTACTTCAGACAAAGTCCCAAAAAATAAATATCCTTATGAGAACTGTACTAAGGACGTGAACTGAAACATTAACTGTCAAAGGATTACAGAAACAGAGCCTAGAGATGTGAAGGAAGCAGAGGGGGACTTAAAACAATGGTAAAACTTCAAAGAAAGGAAGTGAGATTATCTTTGCTGACATTTCAGTCCTCTTTGCCTCAAGAAGTGTATATGTAATAGGTTAGGGTAGATTAAGAAGACAAACAGATTAATTTCTTTTTCTAGAAGGGACTCTCCATTTAACTTTCATGTTTAATGCCACAGGACAAATTTCTTGTTTTCCTTCAACATGCTTTTGTCTACTGTGACGGTCAGGTCTAGGAAAATTTATGACAGCTGGGACAAATATACTAAGAGAGGTCTTATTATTCCTGCAATAAACTTGGAAATCCATTTAAGGGCCACTTATTCTGCTAGTCCCATTGGAATAACATGGCAACATATTTCAAGTATGAATATTTTTTTAAAAAAGGAGAAAGGCTCAAAACTTATCACTAATACATGACAGATAAGTCATGAACCACAATAGGACCCTTGCCAACAGATGACTCTTGGACATTTGTGCATACAACTTAATTAAAACAAAGACATCAAAGAAACATCCAATGTACAGGTTTTTATACAGTAGTGGCACTTTAGTTTCTTTCCAATGGCGGGAGAAAAATACTTCTCATTCTCACTCTCACATACACATGTGTACAACAAGCCTGCAGGTTTGTTTTTAACTATACTTACCCAAGATAAGAGCTGGGCACCAGGTCCTCTTATGTATTAAACAGCACAATGAAGGTTAGGAAATCAGGACTTTGAAGAAGTGTGATTTAAAGTTAAGAAGAGTTTTTGATGCTGTGACACACTCCTCTGTTTCACACTGATTTATAAAGTTCATTTGCTGATTGTTATAACTGGAGCTTGAAAGAGTATGACTGCATAAAACAGGATTTCTTGACTGCTCAACATTCATGCCCATAGATACTGAGAGAAATAGGGTCTCTTGGAAAAGAGACGACTAAGGGACGATATGATAGAGGTCTATAAAATCATGACTAGTGAAAAAAGTGAATTAAGAAGAATTATTTACTCCTTTCCATAACTCATGTACTAGGGGTCACCAAATGAAATTAATAGGCAGCAGCTCGGAGTGGCAGGGAGCTCCTCTGGCTGCTGGCCCCACCCCCTGGAGACTACAGAATAGTCGAGTAACCTATAAGAATTCATGAGGTTAATTGACTATTCAATTAACCAATATTTATCATCCCTATCTCGATGTCCAGTAGTTACAGCAGGGGATTGAGTCAGGACTGTTGTGTTACATTCCTGTCACTGCCATTCTATGTACAATTTTGAGCAAATAATGTACACACCTCAATGGCTAAATGGAGATAGGTGAAGACCTTTCTACTTTGGGCTCAACAAAACAAATGAGGTACTGTTTATCGAACATCCAATATATAGAAGACAGTTCTGCTTTGCCAGAGTCTTAAGTTGTCCAAAAAAAAAAGAGTAATCATACAAGCGCCTTTAACAGAGGAGGTCAGTACTGCCTCCCCTTCCCAGTCTGATGCCAGCCTAATAATGTAATAAACTTAACGCTAGACAAAGCTGCCAAATTCAGTAAGAGCAATAAGAGCTCAGTACAAGTTAAACCTCTCCAGTCTGGCACTCTCAGGACCTGACTGGTGCTGCAGTAGACAATTTGCTGAACCATAGGAGGTCAATATTGTCTTGCAGCATTACCAACACTTTCATTGCTTAGTGGGCTGTTAAAGAACATTTAGAGTAAATTAGAGAAAACAACAGCACAGAACACTGAGAGCTAGGCCTGCTGGCTGTAAACAAACTTTATGGGACCAAGGGAAACTTGCCCATACCCATGAGAAGTGGAAATGATCTTATTTATAAATGATCTGTAGAAAGGGGTAAATAGTGAGGTGCCCAAATTTGCCCAAATTTGATACCAAACTGGTCAAGATAGTTAAGACCAAAGCAGACTGTGAAGAGCTTCAAAAAGATCTCATCAAACTAAGTGACTGGGCAACAAAATGGCAAAAAAAATGTAATGTTGATAAATGTAAAAGTATGCACATTGGAAGAAATAATCCCAACTATGTGTATGATATATATAATGGGGACTAATTTAGCTACAACTACTCAGGAGAGAGATCTTTGGAGTCATTGTGGATAGTTCCCTGAAAACATCCACTCAGTGTGCAGCGGCAGTCAAAAAAGCAAATAGAATATTAGGAATCATTAAAAAAGGGATAGAGAATAAGACAGAAAAAATCTTAATGCCTCTATATAAAACCATGGTACGCCCACATCTTGAATCCTGTGTACAGATGTGGTCACCTCATCTCAAAAAAGATATATTGGCATTGGAAAAGGTTCAGAAAAGGGCAACAAAAATGATTAGGGATTTGGAACGGGTTCCATATGAAGAAAGATTAAAAAGACTGGGACTTTCCAGTTTAGAAAAGAGGCGACTAGGGAGGTATATGATAGAGGTCTATAAAGTCATGACTGGTGTGGAAGAATTGAATAAGGAAAAGTTATTTGCTTATTCCTACAATATATGGGGTCACTAAATGAAATTAAAGGGCAGCAGGTTTAAAACAAACAGGTTTAAAACAAACCTTGCCAGAGGATGTGGTGAAGACTAGAATCTTAACAGAGTTCAAGGAAGAACTAGATATATTCATGGAGGTTAGGTCCATAAATGGCTATTCGGATGGATAGCAATGGTGTCCCTAGCCTCTGTTTCTCTGGAGGTAGGTGATGGGAGGGATCACGTGATGGTTACCTGTTGTGTTTCTTCCCTCTGGGGCATCTGGTATTGGCCACCGTTGGCAGATAGGATACTGGGCTGGATGGACCCTTGGTCTGACCCAGGATGGCCGTTCTTATGTTGAAATCTAGCTAACTAAAATCATGCCGGACTACAGCTGTTTCTGGACCAGAGTGTGCTGGACTAGAGAGGTTCAACCTGTAGTAGTTTTGGTTTTTTGTGCATGGCTGGGACTATACATACCCTTTATGTTTTATACACACAATTTTGGTAATGGAAAACTTTTTAAGAATGATAATGGAAAACGAATATAAAAGAATAAGTGCTGGTGCTGAAGATGTACATATAGAAGAACTGGGCAGTAATACCTGTCACTTGATTATTTAACTACTCAAAAGTTTAGCTCTACATTATTGATAGCACGATAGTAACTTGGGCCCTGACTCATCATGTTAGGAACTGGGCAAAGACAGTAAAAGACAGCTCCCGCCCCCAAAGAGTTTATAATTAAAGTTTCTGTAAATGGATGCACCAAGCAAGAGGATGCTGAGGAGGTAGAGAATGAGGTGATGGAAAAACGAGTATGTGTTAAGGCTAGGTCTACACTGGCAGAGAAAATTGATGCAAGATATGCAACTCCGGCTATGTCAACTGTGAAGCTGGAGTCGACATCCCTTGCACTGATTTTCTGGTGCAGCCCCAAGGTGGGAGGTTAATGGGAGAAATTCTCCTGCCAACTTCCTTTTCTCCAAGTACTAGCACCTATGGGGGGGGCAACCTCAGCATTTGATTTAGTGGGTTTGATTTAGTGGGTTTATTTGACCCAGCAATCCTCCGGTAAGTGGAGACATGGCCTTAGCAAAATGAACATTAGTTATAGTTCATTTTTTGCCTGTTTTAAGCAAATAGCATCTTGTAGAAATTTTAGAAGAGTTGCGTAGGGATCTGAGGGTACGTCTACACTTGCTCCCTAGTTCAAACTAGGGATGCAAATGTAGGCGACCGAAATTGCAAATGAAGAGAGGATTTAAATATCCCACGCTTCATTAGCATGATTTCGCTGGCGTGTTACTCCGCTCAACAGCTGTTTCAAAAGTGAAAGTGCGTGCCAGGACACGTTAGTTTGAACCAAACCCCTTGGTTCAAACTAATGTTACTCCTCATTTTTACTCTGGCGCATACTTTCACTTTCGAAACGCTAGATCATGCTAATGAAGAGATCATGCGAATATTTAAATCCCCACTTCATTAACAATTTTGGTCGCCTATATTTGCATCCCTAGTTTGAATTAGGGAGAAAGTGTAGACATACCCCGAGGGATTAAAGAAAAGATATTATATCCATTCTACGAGAACTAAATTTTCAGCATGGGCCAAACATTTTGCAATCCGATCACATGCAGAACTCGCATTCTCTTCACTAAGAATTACTCACTTTGTGGAATGCAGGATCAGTCTCTACAGCTGGAACAATTATTATAATTTTGGGGCTTGGATTACTACAACTGGAGGTGGAGGAGAAGCGAGAGAGGACCTTCAGATTAAAGCATAAATGAAAATTTTGTCATTTAAAACTCAAACTTTGATCTCCTCTGCATCAGATGAATACATTATTGCTAAACTACTCACCAACACTGCTTGTCTTATTTAATATTTAATTTACAAGGTTGACAATTATTGAAAAAATTATCAACTGAAAAAATCGGCTTCATATTTTTCATGTTTTTCTTTTTAGATATTTGTTACTACTCGACTAAGTTAAAAAAAACCCAACACAGCTGGAGGACAGATAAAAAACTACTTACAGACGCCAGCAGGGGCTGCCTGAACCCTACAGAATAATTCTCATTACAGTCCAGTGAGAATAATTGACAAAATCTTATTTTTTAATAGTCTCACTTAATTGTATCAGAGAGCAAACTGTGTTGTGCAGGGTGGATTACATTTAAATTAAATTGATTTAAATTATGATTTAAATAACTAACCAGGAAGACTTGATTTAATCGTGGTTTTCTACATAAAAGTGCATTCTTGTTGGTTGTCAAACTTTATCCATATTTTCTCTACAACTCAGAGATAAATTTAGGTTTCATCTTTAGGAGGTACACTATACACTTTTAAGTAGTGATTTATTTTGAAAACTTTTCAGATTAGTTGTACAGCAATATCAGAAAATGAATGATTGTTTGATTATTTCATTTACCAAAGGTAATTGAAGCAGATATTTATAAAGTCATTCGGAAGTGAACTATTTCCAATTCAAAAGGTTAAGCATTAATATTTGGAGGATTTTTTTTGCCATGCTGCATTAGGAAGAAAACATCATCAGACAGACATTTGAATTGCTTTGTTTAACTAACATAACATTATCTATTCTGGATTATTTTCTTAAACAGCAAATCTCTCTCTCTCTCTTTTATATATATAAAAAGTTTCCTACGAGACAACAGAGTGATGTCATCATGTCACAGTGTCCACAGGCTTGGGCGGAGGGGGGGGGGGGGGAGAGGGTGTCATCAGCAGATAAAGCCCGGTCCTCAGCCCTGCTCCTTCTGCCCGAGACCCCGTCCCTGGTACTAATCCTCACTCAGCCCAGCCCTCTCTGGCAGCCTCATGGAGACCCAGGGATGGCATACCATGGCCTCAACCTTTCCCGGGGGCAGGGCCAGGGCTGGAGGGGGACAAGGGGTAGGGTTAGGCCTTGGTGGGGAGAAGGGGTGGGGAGAAAGAACTGGGGCTGCCACGGCCACAGCCCTCTCTGGTGGCCAGGGGAAGAGCCGGGGTTGCCTACCCTAAGAGAGAGGATGGGGTGGCGAGCACAGAGAGCGGCGGGGGGGGGGCACAACACCCTTGTAATATTTTAGCAAAACAAGCATTTTTTAAAATGTAATTAAACATTCAAGTTTTTTTAATCAAGTTTATTTCTGTTAAAATAGTTTCCAACTAAAATGGTCATATGAAATTATTTAAAAAAAGAAAATTAAATGGACTATGCCAGCTAGGTCAACATGAGAAACGTAAAATATTGTCTTCTATTCATTAAACTTTTTGCAACTTTGCACTTTTAAAGAGGGATAAGGGATTGACTCTCTACACAAATCTGTAGAGGGACAATAAGATTGAGGTCTGTTATTTCTCACCTTTCTATATATTTACTTATTTAAAAACATATTTGCCGTTAACAAGCATGCTCGCTCTGGAGACACAAGTGGACTATTATATACCTTACACTCTGTCACATTTACTCTTTGGTAAGTTCTAAGATAAGTTTCTTTTTTAAATTCATTCTGCTAGCACCAAAATACAGGGGAAACCCCTGGCCTCACTGGCTGCAGGGGAGCCCTGTCAGGGTGGCAGCTGGGAAGCTGGGGCCAGGAAGCAGCAGCAGGGAGCCCTGGCCAGATGGAAAGGTACAATCCCAGTGGCAGGGAGGGCCAGCAGTTGGGAGCCCTACCAGATGGAGTGGAGCCGGCAGGGGAGCTTTGACTTCCACAGTCCATCAAACTCCCTGGGTTCCAAGGGTGCTGGACCAGAGAGGTCCAACTCGTACAATGTAACAACTGCAAATTTATCACAGGTCAGTCAAAGTTATTTGTCAGTTATTACAGACTTAGTTTGTAGAATTCTGTGTGGGAAGTAGGAAACTCTGATGACAATTTAGCAGATGGCATCTGTTCCTCCCTATTTCGGAGTTATGGGAGATGTGCTATTGCCAGTGTTGTCATTTGGACAAGAAACAAAATAAAAAAAGTTTCCTGACCATAAACAACCTACGAGTATCCATAGACAACTTTTTTCCCCCAAGAGTGAAGTGTTAACTCTATTGTCTTGGACGAATTCCTAACTCAGAAAATTAGAATCTGTCTAAAATCCCTGCTGTAATTTTACTTGTTCACATTTTTCTTGATATCTGCCTGATGCACAATAACCTCTGAAATTTCACTACAGAAATGGCTGCATTTCAATGGTGGAAGAAGTGATCCTTACATCTAAGGTTGGAAAAGCACTTTCAGACCATTCTTGATGAAACAGCTTTATAAATGTTAGATATTATAAGAGAGCACTCACCCCCATAAAGTGCATTCACAGTCATTTATGAAGTATTTCATGAAGAAAGCTACAAAGCAGAGTCTAATAGAAGCTGTTCCTATAACATCCTTAATAAAAAAGTTATTTCTCTCCATTTTTAACTTATCTGTGCCATACTAGGCATGCTTGTAATTTGATATTTTTCTAGTTAAGTGTTGACAGTCCCTTGACTTTTGTCTATAAAGGGAATTCTATTAATTTATGTTCTGAGGTTTAGTTCCTCTTTGACTCTCACACTTATTCCAACTTTCAGCTTTAGCACCCAAAGGATTCCCTTATAATGGAGGCCCGTGGAAATGATTAACTAGTAGAAGTATGGCTTTATTTATTCCCACCAAGTTAGCACATTGAAAACTCTATTTTCTTCTCAAGAGGCAATTGCAATGAAAAGTGTCTCTCTAGTCTCTGTCTTGACCCAGAAAAGAGAAAGCAGAAATTTCAGCTCCAATACAACAGTTTCAAGTAGGCGAGAAATATTATACAACTCAAACACATTATTTTCCTACGCTATTGAACCACTATTTCAATCTCAGCGACTCATATATAGTTTGTTTTGAAACAGCAATTTTATTGTATCCATGGAAAATGGAATTTTACCAAATTAAGTCTAGAATGATACACACCACAAGCTGACTACCACTTCGCTAGACAAGACTACTGACCACTGAAAAACAGCAACAACAAAAACCCCATTAAAAATAATTCTGTGTATTTGAAAAACAGCTTCTAGGAAAACTTGTATGCAAAATTCTGAGTAGTCTTTTAACTTTCATCAAACATTTTTCTCACACTTGAAAACAAGAGGCATGCCCCAGCAATTACTTTTTATTAGCCTATAAGAAGGATTAACTTACTGGATTTTGTCAAAACACTGTAAAGTTCACAGGACCGGTTTGGGGTAGAAAAATAGGATTATGGTGGGAGTGTTCAAGAAAGACTCATTGAAAGGTGAGCTACAAATATTTGAAGTGATTTTCATGCTGAAAGAGAATTTCAAACATAACTAAAACCTGGATTCAGTTTCCTTTCACATGTTTTAATGAGGCTTCCATCTGTCACTCACTAGTTTAAAAAAATTATTTAAGCTACACAGGCAAAATGCCACCATTTATATCCAACCTTCTGAGCTTTACAACTCCCTTGACTTTGGAGGGAAGAATTAAATGGGACCAAGACTTGCATTAACTGTGGTTTTTCTTTTCAGAACCATAACTTACTAGAGGTTTTACAAAATTAAAAACGTGCAAATTTAGATTTTACTTGAGATTGTGAAGGAACAAAGCCAGAAATATTGATCATTCAAACTTCCCTTTAAAATTTGGATTTTAGATAAAAATGGGACCTGGTAAAGTTACATAAACCCTGCCACATGGCTAGACTTGCCTCCAATTCATTTCAACAGTAATTTGAGTATAGAAAAATCTTTTCCTGCTGGCAAAACTGAGGATTATGACTACACTACCTATCAAGCAAACCATCTAGGAAGCAAAGGAGTCTGCTTTTATTCACACAATATCATTTTCAATAGCAGCTGGATAAAATGATGCTCTCTTAAAGTTTAACCCAGTTTAAAAGAAAAGCTGAAATCTACCTCTCGTTGCACAAATCCCATAATTGGACTTTGTACAGAAAAAAATCACAACTCTGGGTTTAGGCAAGTGGGTCTATAAACTGAAATAGTGGCTGCTGTCCCTCTTTCCTGATTCCAGGTATTTTGATAACTGGGTCAGTGCAACTGCAGATACAAAAGACTCTCCCCACAGTAGCTTAATTGGGTTCAGGAAAGACCTGCACTGGTCAGGGACAAGAGGCTCCTTGAATATCACCTTCACATGTCCTTTTTTCTCAATGTGATGGTGAAAATCGTTACTTCGTTGGGCAGCGGATACTACCGCCTTCTGCAAGCAAGCTGTAATTTTAAAATCACAAACTAATGTATTTCTAAAGCAAACGAATAAAAACAACATGGGATCTGAAACTCAGTTAGAAATTCAGGACTCTCTCTCATTGTAGGGATTTAATAGTGTAGTCGATTAACCAATAAGCAAAAGCTTATAGGTTAATGCTATAGACAACATGCATTCCCCCCCTCCCTCCCGGCCAGTAAATTTTTTAGCAGGCTGGTCAGCAGCCTGGCCCAGTCCTGGCTTGCACCGGGTCTGGAACCTAACCCTGCTCAAGCTCTACATTTAAAGTGCACTAGGAGCCAGGTAGGTGGGCAGCCCAGCTCAGTTCCAGCTCATGCTGAGTCCGGGAGCTCAGATCTGTATTAGAGGCAGCAGCACAGGTGACAGGCAGCTGGTCTTTGAGGGGAGCTGGTTTTTAAACTGGCTCTCCTCACGAACCTGCTCCCACCTGGCACCCTACTGCTGCCTCTGATACAGAGACAGCAGCGCAGAGTGGCAGGGGGCTCCTCAGGTGTGAGACTGGAATGCACTGGCTGCCAGTTGCGCCCCCCAGGGAACTACAGAATAGTCGAGTAACCAATAAAAATAAGGCAGTGGGAAAATGAGCCTCTGAACTTTTTCTTTATACTTCCTATCTTACACCATCGTGAACTTGAGGGAGAAAAACAAGTTTTTACATAGGAAGTAAAACGTAACTGTGCAGATCAAATGGAGAAGGGAGGGATGAAAAAGAGGCAAAGCTAATTACACTCGATGTGCATGTAAAAAAATAAAATGTGAACAAATATTTGAGCTAACCTTCTCAGAAAAAATTAGGACTATGTATTTTCCTGTTATTTTGTATTTGTCATGTGAAGAACAAAATTACTGTTTATCTAAGTTGTAGTTACACATTACCACCACCTGCCATTAATCCTCCTTTCTGCAGTAATACCAGTGAGCAGTACAATATTCTGATATTGGAGACAGAACAGCTGCGTTCCAATTTCAAAGGCAACAAAGTACAGAGCAGCTCAGTTGCACAAAGAACTGGAGCTCTGAGGTTTTGGACAGCCTGCATGATGTTGCTTTCAGGGGCATTATCTTTCTCAATTTTCTGCTTAGTTATGTTCTTAAATAGGCCTTGAGCTATTGTGACTCCATTTTGTACATCATCTGTTTTCTTGAACATTGGATCACCATGTAGAATGGCTACATCGCAGTGATTGCATGGTGGTGCAGAGTTTACTTCAAAAATATTGCAGGTATACAAATTTGCCCTGCCAAAATATCCAATTCCTGAGCTGTGATGTGCAAGAAGCCAATAACAGTTACGGTGCCAGTGACCAAGGATGAAGACAGCATGGAACATGTCTGTCTGGGGTATATGCCTGTGTGCAGTAAAACTGTACTGTGCTTGGCTGACAGCACCTAAAACTGTTCTCTCCTATTTTACAATCTTTTTACTTCTTTCTATTTTTAATTTTTACCGTCTTCCCTCTGGTCTGGGTGTTGTCACTCTTTTCCTTATTTAGCCTTGTGCTGTGAATGACTAATGGCTCTGCCTCACTAGGTGTTTATCTGTAGTAATGCAGGACCCCTCCATTATTAATGGTATGCTGTGAGGTATGAAACTAGGAATATCCGCATTTTACATAAGGGGGGGAGACTGAGGCATAGGGAGATTGACTTTCTCTGGGTCACATAGGAAGACTGTGGGAAAACCAGGAGCTGAAGCCAGATCTGCTTAATCCCAGTTCACTGTCCTTCCCCCCCACTTGATGATCTTCTCTTTGAAAGTATTTTTGCAGTGAAAACAGTATGTGTGATATTATATAAAAGAAAAATGGACAACAGTAATGCTTGTGACTCTTCCATCTCAGAATCTTTACCCTGCAAAGAAAAACCTCAAACCAGCTTTATTACACATCTGAATTTGCTCCTCTCTCAAGGCAGTGATGGGCTGTTAGTATCTTAATAGTAAGCATTCACAAAAAGCTCAACCCTCTTAAGCCTCTGCATGAGGAATGAACATTCCTCTGTGGAGGAACTGCAATGGAACACAGCCATTTGTTTTTCCAATTTAAACACAAATGCTCTCTCATGGCTTCACTCAGCACAACTGGCTACTCTCTTGGCAAACTTATGAAGCTGCTGGAAATGCTGACACTTTATTCCTGTCGTGAGTATATTAACAAAATAGCACAGTGCTTGACTTATCGTTCAATGGTGGCATCAGAGTGGAATTCCCTCTAGGCAAGGGTTGTTTAGCAGCAAAGAAAGAAGGTTTGATTCCCTTAGGCCTTAACTCCTTTCAATTTTCTAGTGACAGAGCCCCCTAGGAGCACATTCTGTCTCATCATCATTCCACCCAGCCGTGTCCTAAGGATAGAGATGAGATTGAGTCCAGAGATTTGCACAGCCCTACCTGAGTTTTCCTCTTTTCCCTTGGGGTGTGAGCGTAAGAGGACTGATATTGGGATTCTAATAGTATTGCTGCTCATGAGTCTGAAAATCAAACCACATTCACATGCTCAACTTTATCTGTTCACCCATAGCTAACCATCCCTCAGCTCTCTGCCTCTGCCCAACAATGAAGCAAAACAGGCTCTGCTACTGCATAAAAATGTGATCGCTGCACTTCTATGAACCACACATCTGAGTTGATACTGGCTACAGAAAGTAATGAAAATGGGGGTGGGGGAGGAGGGTGGATGGAAGGAGGCAAGGTTAGTACCATTAACAAAACTGGCAGGTGAACCATACAAACTTCTGAGCAGCTATTTATCCCCCACAACCTTTACAAGATTATGGTGAGGCTCTCTCTGCATGGTAACATCACAAACAGATAATAGCTTTGTATTGCAGGCCCTACTCTCTTTAACCAGAGCAAAGTTTGTGGAAATTTTGCTCTGACTAGTTTTTAAGATGCCAATAAGCCTCCATTTGCATGGAGTGATGTTTGAGTATTGTGGATTTACTCATCAGCCCAAAGGATGATATAAGTTGTCAGTCCCAATTGTTTTTTCTAGTAGGAAAAGATTTAGCTCTTTTTGACATGAAACGGACCCCAAACCTCCATGTTAGTTATTGTGCTCCCCAAACCTAATACTAAAATATTCACTTCTTTGTACCAGAAGTTGATTTATTCCCCTCCATGCTCTTGTAAGGCATGTCATCCACATTTTACTGAGGAAAACTTAAACTCAGTGATGTTTACTGTGCAATGCTATGAAATAAATCAGTAGAGAAGTCAGAACGAGATTTATCTCAAATACTACCCTCATATATCTTTCAGCTACAAGCTACTGATCACAATATCACAAAGGAAACTGTATCTTGATCTAGAATTACTAATCTACCCATGAATTAAGGGCTGGAGAGAAGGCTCTTACTGTCCTTCTAGTACAAGTCAGGGGCCATAAGGTGTCACGTTTTACTCTTAAAATATGGTTGCAAAACACCCTGTACCACACCACTAACTGCATGTCTTTTCATTCTCTCAAAATTAATTAGTGATCCCATGTTCCAAAACCTATAGCAGGGATCCAACTTTTCTACATTCACCCGGAATATACAGGATATATACTACAACCCCCACTCCCAATCCTAAAATCTTCAAATTCCCTGATTTTGAGAAGTTGTGTTTTCACCTATGACCCAGGTTCCTCATTTGGAAAATATTCAGTGTTATAATAGCTACAATGCAGTCACACATTATCATCTAGCTAAAAGACTTGTTTGTAGGATTTTTTGTTTTCTGACTTGTGTCATATAATATACAGTCCTGGAATGTGGAAGCTCAGCTTTTAAATTTTTCCTACCACTGTGGCTAAGTAGTGACCATTTCTCAACACCATCCAGCTGACAAGCAGCTTTTCTTCCAAAGGAGATTTTCCTCTGCAAAGTGGATTTTTTTCCACAAAGGAAACCATCCTACTCAAGTGACATCAGTGAGAGATTCTCTGACATGGTCTGTTTTGACAAGTGAGAGAGGTTAAACCTCTTACTTAAACCCAGCTCCTAATCATCAGCACCTTCACCACCCCAATAGCTAAGCACACAAAAATTACATTATAGCACATCAGAGAATTGTTTAGACCATAAGAATGTGTAGTGGTAATGGGAATGTTTGTTTCAAAATCTCAGTAGTAATGTATTTTTGTCTTTTTCTGCTCTGGCAGATTAATGAATGCTTTGGCTGCATTTCCAGTTTTATCGCCTGCATTATCTTTCAAGGTTGCTGAATCTGTCTCTTCTAACTCTATAATAACTTGTACAATTGGTCTTAAAATCTTGTCAGGGCCCTCAGGGTTTTTTCCATCTAATAAGCACCAGTAAAATATAAAACGAATGACTGTTTTCCACAAATTCTGAATGGGCTCATTTTCTCTGGGAATGCAGACTAAATATAGACATTACAACCCACATCTGTAAACTGGTATTTACATCAGAACAAACACACCTTAGCATATCTGCTGTATTTAAGGCTCTGTTCTGGAGCTGAATTCAATGACCCAGAACCCTCATTACAAGGGCTCTATCCCTCACCATCCCAATATTTAAGCACACCAAAACAAAACAAAAACAACCACAAAATTGTTTCTATACCATATCTAACTATTAATTAGCACTTAACTATTTGATGGGATTTGTGGGACCAGGTTTGAAAATTTGGGACAACAACTTGAGTGAATCTCTCAGGAGGGAAAAAGCAAATATTATTCTGTGCCTTTATAGAGGGGAATTATACTTCAATACATTCCTCTTTCTAGAACATCTAATGTGATTTCTACATAGCAAGTGAAGTTTGTGGCATTCTGCTTACTCTGGGAGGTATGGCTTGCAGAGCTGTGATATAGTTCTCCAGAGCAATGCGGCGGCGGTCATTCAGCATGGCTTCCACTCTGGCCATGTGAGTTTCCACTAGCTGCTGTCTCTCATTTGCTGCTTCTTGCTCCAGTGATTCCACTTTTTCCTGGAAATGCTGCATGTTTCATGTTAGAAAAAACAGCAAGAGAACAATGGTTATTGAACTCAGGAAATAAGGGTATGCACCTTTTTCACAGAGCATTAAAATCCTTCTCTACAATTGATGGAAGTGACCTGCCTTTTACTACAACCAACTATATCTGTAGAATTTCTGAACTTCACGGGCCTAAAATGGGAGCTGCGGGTGCTCAGCATGTCTGATCATCTGGCCATATTAACCAATCAAATATTTTTGCTGACCTTCAGCATGACAACAAAGATATCCTTCATGTGAGCCTTGGTATCCTGTTCAAAGTGCTAAGATGCACTGCAGGAAAGCATTTGATTGTAGTAGGCACCTTTCCCATAGATTCTCAGACTCATCTGACTATCATGAGTATATATATGGGGGAAAATAATTCCTCCTTCAACAGAATGAGACATCCGAATTTACTAAAACAATGATCACTTAGAAAACACAAATGACCACAAGCTGGAAAAAAGCTAAAAGACACAGAGCAAGATTGTGGGATTTAATAAATAATATTCTGATTGTGGATTTGTATTTGTCTTGTGATGCTGCACTGAAACCAACTTGGAACTGAACAGGAGCTGTTAACAGGGAGTTTGGAGAGGGACTTCTCCAGATAAAGGAGGAAGCTAATACAGGACTCTTAAGGGAAGTGGTCTGTCTGTAGTGTGTGTTTGTGTTTTCCTTGCTGTGAGCTGAACTTGTGTTTGGCTGTTTGATTCCCCCCCCCCCCCACAGAGTGTGTGCTGTGGCTGGCAGGTGGAAACTGTGAGCTTCTAATCAGGGTTTGAAATCTAGAAGCCTCTGCTCATTGATTGAGCCTTAATCAGGGGGAGGGGCTATCAGGTAGTCCAGGGCTTTATAAAGGAGTGAGTCAGCGATCAGGGAGCTTGCAAACAGGAGCTGTTAACAAGGAGTTTGGAGAGGGAGTTGGGAAGGGGGTGAGATACACTGGCCATTCTTTAACATCTTTTCACTACACTCCTTCCCTTCAGGGAGGCATTGAATAACAACTGAGGAATTTCTCAGAAGGAAGGCAGGTATGGATGGTGATAGCTTTGCTGTTTTACCTACACAGCATGTGCCATGTTTGTCTTCCTCCCAGAAGAAAGAAGAGATTTCATCTGCCCTAAGCGCAAGCTGGTCAGCATTTTGGAAGAAAAAATTAGAGGACTGGAGGCCCAAGTATCGACCCTACATTCCATCACAGAGGATGAACACTTCCTCGATAGAAGGCAGCGTTTAATCCTGCAGCCACAGTAGGCTGAAGAGCCAATCAGGGCAGTACAGGACAAGGAAGAAAACTGGAAGCATGTAACCTCTAGAAGGAGAAGGCGGCCAACTCAGATATCCCCCATTCCTGTAGAGGTAAGCAACAGCTTTCAGGCTCTCACCACAGGCACTATGGTGGAGAATGCTTTGGCAGGGACCTCTCAAGGAAGAAATCAGAAGGGAACACCATCTACCGGAAGGCATGGGATGTGCAGTCCTAGGGACGGGGGTTTCACAACCACCACCCCCAAAAGAAGACAGGTGGTAGTCGTCGGAGACTCCCTCCTAAGAGGGACTGATTCATCCATCTGCCATCCAGACCTGCAATCTCGAGAAGTGTGCTGCTTACCGGGAGCTCGCATTCAGGATGTGACCGAGAGTCTTCTGAAAGTGATTAAACCTTCGGATCACTACCCCTTCCTGCTTCTCCATGTAGGAACTAACGATATGGCCAAGAATGACCTTGAGCGAGTCACAGCAGATTTTGTAGCACTGGGAAGAAGGATCAAGGAATTTGAAGCGCAAGTGGTATTCTCGTCCATCCTTCTGGTTGAAGGAAAAGGTCCAGGTAGGGATCATCAAATTGAGAAAGTAAATGCGTGGTTGCGCAGGTGGTGTCAGAGACAGGGCTTTGGTTTCTTCGACCATGGGACTCTGTTCCGGGCACAAGGATTGTTAGGAAGAGATTGGATACACCTAACCAAGAGAGGAAAGAGCATCTTTGTGGGCAGGTTTGCAAACCTAGTGAGGAGGGCTTTAAACTAGGTTTGTTGGGGGATGGTGACCAAAGCCCTGAGGTAAGTGAGGAAGTCAGACACCAGGAAGAATCACAAGGAGAAACAAGCAACAAAGAAGGACCCCTGATTCAGATGAAGAAGGCAGGGTGATCAACTAGTTATCTAAGGTGTTTGTACACCAAAGCAAGAAGCCTGGGAAACAAACAGGAAGAATTAGAAGCCCTGACCCAGTTAAAGAACTATGATTTGATTGGAATAAGGGAGAGTTGGTGGGATGACATGCATGACTGAAGCACTATCATGGAAGAGTATAAACTGTTCAGGAAGAACAGGCAGGGGAGAAAAGGAGGAGTTGCATTGTATGTAAGGGAGTAGTATGATTGCTCGGAGCTCCAGTATTTACAGGGAGAAAAGACTGTTGAGAGTCTATGGGTTAAATTTAGCGGTGGAAGCAACAGGGGTGATGTTGTGGTTGGTGTCTGTTACAGACTGCCGGATCAGGTGGATGAGGCAGACGAAGCTTTCTTTGGACAACTGAGAGAAGCTCCCAGATCATAGACATTGGTTCTCATGGGCGACTTTAATCATCCTGACATCTGTTGGGAGACCAATACAGCAGTACACAGACAACCCAGACAGTTTTTGGAAAATGTTGGGGACAACTTCTTGGCACAAGTGCTGAAGGAACCGACCAGGGGCCATGCACAGCTTGACCTGCTGCTCACAAAGAGGGAGGAACTAGTAGGGGAAGTAGAGGTGGGTGACAACCTAGGAAGCAGTGATCATGAGATAGCAGATTTCAGGATCCTGACCAAAGAAAGAAAGGAGAGTAGCAAAATACACACCCTTGACTTCAAAAGAGCAGACTTTGACTCCCTCAGAGAACTAATGGGCAGAATACCCTGGGATATTTACATGAAGGGGAAAGGAGTCCAGGAGAACTGGCAGTATTTTAAAGAAGCCTTATTAAAAGTGCAGGAAGAAACCATCCCGATGCACAGCAAGAAAAGCAAATATGGTAGGTGACCAGATTGGCTTACCGGGACATCCATGGTGAGCTTAAACACAAAAAGAAAGCTTACAAGAAGTGGAAACTTGGTCTGATGACTAGGGAGGAGTATAAATATATTGCTCAAGAATGCAGGGGAGTTATCAGGAAGGCGAAAGCACAATTGGAATTGCAACTGGCAAGGGATGTGAAGGGTAACAAGAAAGGTTTCTACAGGCATGTTAGCAATAAGAGGGTGATCAGAGAAGGTGTGGGGCCCTTACTGGATGAGGGACGTAACCTAATGACAGATGATGTGGGAAAAGCTGAAGTACTCAATGCTTTCTTTGCCTCTGTCTTCACGGACAAGGTTAGCTCCCAGACAAATGCACTAGGGAAGGAGGTGGACAGCCCATGGTGGGGAAAGAAAAAGTTAGGAATTATTTAGAAAAGCTAAACATACACAAATCCATGGGCCTGGATTTAATGCATCCGAGGGTACTGAGGGAGTTGGCAAATGTCATTAAGGAGCCTTTGGCCATTATCTTTGAAAACTCGTGGAGATCGGGAGAGATCCCGGATGATTGGAAAAAGGCAAATGTAGTGCCCATCTTTAAAAAAGGGAAGAAGGACAATCCAGGGAACTAGACCAGTCAGCCTTACCTCAGCCCCTGGAAAAATCATGTAGGGGATCCTCAAGGAATTCATTTTGAAGCACTTGGAAGAGGGGAAAGTGATCAGGAATAGTCAACATGGATTCACGAAGGGCAAGTCATGCCTAACCAATCTGATTAGCTTCTATGATGAGGTAACTGGCTCTGTGGATATGGGAAAATCAGTGGATGTGATGTACCTTGACTTTAGCAAAGCTTTTGATACAGTCTCCCACAATATTCTTGCCAGAAAGTTAAGGGAGTATGGATTGGATAAATGGACTGTAAGATGGACAGAAAAGTGGCTAGACTGCTGGGCCCAACGGGTAGGAATCAATGGCTCGATGTCAGGTTGGCAGTCTGTTTCTAGTGGAGAGCCTCAAGGATCAGTACTTGGACCAGTTTTGTTCAACATCTTTATTAATGACCTGGATGAGGGGATGGATTGCACCCTCAGCAAGTTTGCAGATGACACTAAGCTAGAGGGGTAGGTAGATACACTGGAGGGCAGGGATAGGGTCCAGAGTGACCTGGACAAATTAGAGGATTGGGCCAAAAGAAATCTGATGAGGTTCAACAAGGAAAAGTGCAGAGTCCTGCACTTGGGGCGGAAGAATCACAAACATTGTTACAGGTTGGAGACCAAATGGCTAAGACGCAGTGTGCAGAAAAGTACCTGGGGATTACAGTGGATGAGAAGCTGGATATGAGTCAACAGTGTGCCCTTGTAGCCAAGAAGGCTAATGGCATACTAGGGTGCATTAGGAGGAGCATTGCCAGCAGATCCAGAGAAGTGATTATTCCCCTTTATTCGGCTTTGGTGATGCCACATCTGGAATAGTGTGTCCAGTTCTGGGCCCTCCTCTATAGAAAGGATGTGGATGCATTGGAGAGGGTCCAGTGGAGAGCGAACAAAATGATTAAGGGGCTAGAGCACATGACCTACGAGGAGAGACTGAGGGATTTGGGTTTATTTAGTCTGCAAAAGAGAAGAGTGAGGGGGGATTTGACAGCAGCCTTCAACTTCCTGAAGAGAGGTTCCAAAGAGGATGGAGAAAGGCTGTTCTCAGTAGTAACGGATAGCAGAACAAAGAGCAATGGTTTCAAGTTACAGTGGAGAGGTCTAGGTTGGATATTAGCAAAAACTATTTCACTAGGAGAGTGGTGAAGCACTGGAATGAGTTACCTAGGGAAGTCATGGAATCTCCATCCCTAGAGATTTTTAAGTCTCGGCTTGACAAAGCTCTGACTGGGTTGATTTAGCTGAGATTGGTCCTGCTTTGGGCAGGGGGCTGGATTTGATGATCTTCTGAGGTCTCTTCCAGCTCTATGTTTCTATGAAGTATATGAATGCCTTCCACATTAATCAGAATAGCTCAGTGGACTCAAAGGAGTCTTTGGATTACAGGCAGCTCTACTTGGGCTAGATCCATGGAAGACTACCAGTTCTGCAGTCATGCTTAATTGGCCAAATAGCCATTGTGGCTAGTGGGTAACCTATTGGACAACAAGGGGATAGATTCTTGTGAGTGGTTGGTTTGCTTTTTGGATGTGTATGGAAGGGGAATTTTTTCCTTTTTAATCTGTTAGCGTATTCAGATACATTTGGTGAACTTTCCATTACAGGCCCTCTGAACTTTCCAAATATTTCAGAAGGAAAAACAGATCATTTCCCCTTTAGCCTAAGGTTTGTATTTAGTGGGGTTGGCTCCTATTCTCACCTCCCAAAATTTGTTTGCCCATTTCTACTTACAACCAAGACACTCATGCAATAACAAAAGTTTATACTGTTACAATTCTGGTGTAACCAATCACTAAAGCTGAGATGGACAAAGAGGCCTAAGATAGGGGCTCCCAACCTTTTTGAGTATATGGGCCCCTTTTCATTCTATTAAAATTTTTATAAACCCTCTAAACAATATAGCTATTTTCAAACATTCTATTTACTTGATAATCATTTGAAACTGGTAACAGTCCATGTGATCTAAAAACAAATATAGCAGTATTGAGAGATAATACCCTGTACTTTTAATAAGATGGCTGGTGCTGTAGAATGGATGACAGTATCTATTTTAAACTTTCTGTGGACCCCCTACAATACTGTTGGGGACCACAGACCACCGATTGGGAACCACTGGCCTAAGGGAATGGGGGTTCCCAGCTCCTTCTGAAGATAAATCATAATCTCATTGAAAACTTTTCCCTACAGTGATTACACTGTAAATTGTGTGGCTCTCCACTGCAATTCAACAGACTGACTGCTAAGTATAAAAGCGCACAGAAGTGATTAATACCTGGCAGTTAAAAGAGCAATACTAAGAGCAGAAAATAACAATTCCCCAACACAAATATGTTTCCAAATGATACCACAGTACAGTTCATATTTTATTTCTGACCCCAAGTGGTATGCTTGTAATTTTGTGTTTCTTTACCTGAATAACAGCCTTCTTATCAGCCTTTGGTAAGTTCTTTGCTTCGCGTTCTGCTTCCTCCCATTCCCTCATGACCTACAGCAACAAAACAGGGAGCATACGTCTTGAGTTTTCCTCTCATGGCTTAGGCTTTAGTACCAGTCAAATAACATTGTTCAGATAACCATCTGTTTTGCTCCCCTTATAAAGAATAGCTGCAACACTTAACAGAGTCTTGTTGTTAATTTAAAAAGAAGAAATAGATCACTCTGTCTGAACATCATCCAAGTTCTTTCAACTTGAGGTTGCTAGAAGTGAAGCAGTGCATTAACTCTAGATGTTTAACAGACCCTCCAATGTCAACAGAGGAAGTAGAGTTACTAGATTGGCTAATATACTGACTTTTCATCTCAGAGAAAAATAAGAGGTTTAAATCTCTTTTATATCCTCAGTCAAAATGAACAGATTTCGATTGATTCTAAAAGGCATTCATTCATATCACAAACCCTTCTAGCTTTTGATGGAGTACATCAGCTAGCTTTTGATCAGAACAGGTCAAGACTATGTGCAATTTCTGCTAGTCTATACTGTATGCTTGCTGAACACAAAGAAGTGAATTTACTTATGTCCCAAGTACAATATTGGCAGAACAATGATAAGAAAACTTGCAGAATGCTTATTTTGAATCATCCAAAAGGTCACCTGTCACAGAAACAGAAAGGAATAATCTCAGTAAAGGGAGGCAACTGTTGTTTACGTCTCTCATTGTGTGATAGAAATGTAGCCGTGTTAGTCTGGGGTAGCTGAAGCAAAATGCAGGACAATGTAGCACTTTAAAGACTAACAAGATGGTTTATTAAATGATGAGCTTTCGTGGGCCAGACCCACTTCCTCAGATCAAATAGTGGAAGAAAATAGTCACAACCATATATACCAATATACACACAATATATCATTGTGTGTTCTATACGTGACACTTGAAATCACGGTAAATTGTTATAAAAAACTTGATCTTGCTCGTAAATTTCCCTATTTCATTCCTAGGAAGCAATCTGTTAATACTGCACTCTGGGCATTAATAAAATCTCTTCCACTGAGCACTGCATGTGCAAACAACAGTAAATCATGGGTTCCCAAACTGGTGGGCAAAGAGATTCCAGGGGGACCACGAGACGACCCAGCCCCCCCCCCCCACCCCCTCCAAAGTTTTGCTGCTATTTTTGTTTTTCGGCCCTGGTCAGTTCCCCCCCTCCCTCAAGTTTTGCTGCTGTTGGAGGTATGAGGTGTGTGTGAATGTTTCTCAAAAATCAAAAAGGGGGCATGATGCTGAAAAGTTTGGGAACCACTGCTGAAAATAAATAAAAAACCCACCCTTTCTGCAAAACCCTTCCTTTCACCCTCTATCAATGGAAAATATAGCCTCCATGCCATTTAGAACAGAAACTCATTTAAATACATTTCCAAAGGACAGGAGTAACCTTGTCTCCACAGTACAAGTGGTCCATAAAACATGCCAAAGGTGTGCTGACAACTTCTGGGTTATGTAGTAACCTTTGCAAAACTCCCTTAGCAAAACTTCACTCTCAGTGTCCTCAAGCATGGTTGAGAACAATATACACCTCCAACAAATACAATCTGTTCAAGCAGGTGTGCAAACCTCAGAAGGTCCTCAATTCTATAAACTTTTGAAGGACCCTCAAAAGGTGTACATGGGAGTTCCTTTGGTACTGCCCTTCTCACCACAGATGGCTCCCTCATACTTTGGGTTGCATTTTTTCATCACAGGAGTCCATCGTCCACAGAAGATTCTCTGTCTTTGTCCCTCCCACCATAGCAAGGAAACTTCTTTCAATCTTTTCTTTCCTCCACCAAGGAACAACTCTACCATGGAACAACAATGCCTTAGTAAAGGAAACCTACATTTGAACCTATGGGGAATTGTTTCCTTTTTCATTTGTCCTAAAGATCTCATCCCTTACAGCCATTACTTCTACCTAAAGGGCGAGGGAACTTCAATCCTTAAAGACGGACTCACCATACATCTATTCTACGAAGATAAGGCAATTCTATGTCCACCCTCACTTCCTTTCTAATGTCTCTTCTGAATTCCGTATTAATGAAGAAAGTCATCCCCAGTAGTACTGTATCCCAAGCTTCATCTTCAAAAGAAGTGAACTTCCATACACTGGACAAAAAAGCTTTTGCCTTGACAGGACTAGGCCCTTCAAGGCAGCTGCTAAATAAGTGGGTTTTACCCAGGAAAGCTCATGATATAATATATTTGTTAGTCTCTAAGGGTATGTCTACACTACCCCCCTAGTTCGAACTAGGGAGGGTAATGTAGTCATACGGAGTTGCAAATGAAGCCCGGGATTTGAATTTCCCGGGCTTCATTTGCATAAAGCGGCCAGCGCCATTTTTAAATGCTGGCTAGTTCGGACCCCGTGCCGCGCGGCTACACGCGGCACGGACTAGCTAGTTCGGATTAGGCTTCCTAATCCGAACTAGCTGTACGCCTCGTGGAACTACCACCTATAATTACTTAAAATGTATCTGTCTGTAGTTAATATATCTGTTTTGTATTTTACCCCAAATAGTGTGTTTTGGATGAAGTGCTTGAGAAATCTTAGCTCAGGTTAACAATGACTGTTGTATGTCCATCACCCTTTTGACTAAGCGGGGCAGAGTTCTAGGGTGGATGGCTGGGAGCTGGATGGAACTGGCTGGAGCCTACCTGTTGATGGTTCATTCTGAAAAATCAATCATGTAATTCAGGTGGTTGTCCCCTAATTGTAGTGCCTGTCAGAGATTTGTAGTTTGACATCAGCATCACAGTATCAGAGGTAGCCCAAAGTTAGTGTGTTTGGAGGACTCAGCAGCACTGCAGTTCAGGTAATCATTGGTTAGTCAGTTCCAGGTTCAGTATGCTCTGGCAGCAGAGAAGTCTAGAGTGGCTCCAATGAAACCTGTATATTAAGAGGTGTTAAGATAGACTTTTCCAAGTTGATGTAGAGACCCAGAGAGTGAAACAGAGAAAGCACCTTGCAGGTTGCTGTGTGTGCTTTGAGAAATGAGCGATCCTTTAGGCTAGGGTTTCCCAACCTATGGGTCAGGACCCAAATATGGATCACCATTACATTTCAAAAGGATCGCCAGATGTCTCCCCGGATGGCTCTTAAGGAGCCATTCACACATTTTTTCAATTGCCCTGGATCACCAAGTCTTCCTGAATTGTCAAAATGGGTCCCCATTTAGAAAAGGTTGGGAACCGCTGCTTTAGGCACTGATCATCCAGGTAGTGAAAGACTATGATGCCTATCAGGTGAAGACAGGCTGCTGACAGACGTTTGGTAAAGATCTTTGTGGTGGTAGAGAGAACGCAATACAAGTAGTGGTCCTTGTCTTTCAGAAGAGTAGGAATAATTTGAGAGGCATAAATGATGACAAAAAAATAAATATTCTAAAGGTTGAGGGGGAAAAACTCGATCTCCTAGATCCAAAGAGGGAATTCCTCTTAGGGTCACCATTCTGAACCACTGAGATTGGATAAAGGTGGTCCAAAATGGCTCCCCATCCCTCTCTGTTCTTTCAGATGAGCAAGTACCCAAGAACAGCTCCCTTTTCCGATGAAGTCTGGTGGGACAGATTCAGTCATCCCCAAGGCTAGGAGGGATTCTACCTCCTGCCTTAAGAAGCTTTTGTGAGAGGTTTTTCTGAAGAGGAACGGGGTAAGAAGAGTAGTATGGAGCTGAACTGAATAGAATAGCCTAGAGAAATTACTTTCAGGATCCATCCATCTGAGTTGATAGGTGCCCAGGAAGGTAGGAAATATGAGAGAGGATCACTATAATGTTGGGAAGGGAATAGATGCTATGTAGCATCAAGAGATAGTTTGTGACCCTCAACCACTGGATCAAACCAGACATTTTGAAGGCTGGAAGGTTACTGAGAAGGACCATTTCTTACAGAATTTGGGCTTCTTTCTGGGCAGTGCAGTCAGTGTTGTGGGTGAGACTGTTGAGCTGACACTTGCTGCATTTCTTTTTGTTACAAGTGTAAATGCTGAAGTTTTATAACTGTTAAAATATGAAGAGTCAACATTATGTGTCAAAATATGCAAATATGCTTAAAACAAATTATAGTAAGTCCTCAGGCAGCATTTTTCTTACTTTGCCTAGCTGTAAATTTAGATCATGATCAATAAAATATTTTTCATGGATTTGTATATGTAGTAAAATTGATGTTAACGGAGACTGTTAAATATCTAATCCTTCCAAGCCTCGTCATAATAGTGGAATAAGGAGAGGGGTAGAGGCCATCAAACCAGTGATCAGTGCCTCACACACTATAATGTACTGTATTTAGAAAGAACCTATTAAGTGTACAGGATGGTACTTTGCATTAAGTGCATATTAAGCACTTATCTTTTTCGGTCATGATTTTGGAGACCATAAAAACTTCCCTGCACCACACAGACAGTTTCTACTTAGAAGACTGAATTATCATGAATGCTGTAGGTTATGGGGTAGCATGGAAAATACAGTATTAATTCAAGTCACTGTGTCTTTCTAAAACACCATGGTGCATGTTAAGTCTTGAGCATCAGCCTAGATTAACAACTCTATAAGATCCTTTATTTCTTTTTGTGGCTTTAAATCAGACCTTTAACCTCTCTTTAATACCCCTTTCACTCTGAATTTGCAGTCAGAAGTTTTTGAAAACATTTCTTTACCAAACAATTGATCTTTGTCCTTCAACCTAACCTTGAAAATTTAAAGTCAAAGACATTTTGCTAATCCATATGATGAAAATAAGCATTGTAGGCAATGAGATAAGAACATACTTGGCTAGACCAGATTTCACAGCCTGTTATCATTTCCCTAAACCCTTCAGGGTACAGGAGGTGAGATTATAAAGTGACAGTTCACACAGCTGGGCTAAGGAGATGAAAATTCTGGGACCCAGAATTCAACCCTGGTGGAGTGAGAATGAATGGCTTGTGAAAAAGACCAAGATTATCTTTAGAAACAACATTCAGTGTGCTATTTGCACAAGCAGTATTTTAAGGGTTGGATTTTTGCAATCAATCAACTCTAAAGTGCCAAAAGCCTCTAAAATATCATCTGTTTTGCCTGCAGCTATCCACATGCATTAACTCTACAACCCAAGGAAAACATTTTTTGGGGAGGGATCACGAGTTTAAGAGAAATTATAAGAATTCAACAAAAATGATTAGCATCTATATGAGAACAAACCACCATCATTCTGAAGACATATATTTGCAGGAAAAGGCTGCCTCAGGATCATGAAATTGTCTCCTATGTGCTTATAAAGATATTCTCATTCATTGAAAAAACAAAGCTATCAAGGCCTTTCAGATTTATGGCACTTCAAAGACTTCATTCCGGGAAAATGACAACCTTTAGTTTGAGATTTAAGACACAAGTCATTTAAAAGTAAATACAGTCCTCAGAGTTCAGGGTACACTGTATGTTTTATATTTTGGATGGGGGGGGTGGAAAGGTCAGAGGGATGTGAGGTGAAAAGAGAAGAGGGAATAAAAATGTTTTTTATTATTAAGACAAATGCTTCTCACTGAAATGCCATTATACTATATCCAGAAGAATTTATGCTGACTATATATACCCATGCATGGTAGGACTAACCATAAACAAGGTACAGTAAAACTCCGATGGTCCGGCATCTGATGGTCCGGCACCATCAGGAACCCGGAAGTGCGCCGGGCAGCTGGACCATTGGAGCTGCTCTGCTCCCAGGCTCCCCGATTCAGCCGCTGCTAAAACTGACCAGCGGCTGAATTGGGGAAGCCAGAGGCAGAGCAGCTGGAGTGCTGCCGGGTAGGTCCCGTAGCGCTGCCCCTCGGCGCTGTGGGACAAACCCGGCAGCACCCTAGCTGTCCCTGATTCAGCCGCTGCTGAAACTGACCAGCGGCTGACTCCAGGAAGCCCGAGGCAGAGCAGCTCTGCCTCGGGCTTCCTGGAGTCAGCCGCTGATCAGTATCAGCAGTGGCTGACTTGGGGATGCCTGGGGCAGAGCAGCTGGGGTGCTTCCAGGTTGGTCCAGTAGCGCTAAAGAGCGGCGCTGCGGGACCAACCCAGCAACACCCCAGCTGCTCTGCCCCAGGCATCCCCAAGAGTAGCTGGGGTGCTGCCGGGTTGGTCTCGCCACGCAAAGGGTCGGCGCTACCGGACCAACCCGGCAGCACCCCAGCTGCTCCACTGCTGGTCAGTTTCAACAGCGGCTGAAACAGGGACGCCTGGGGCAGAGCCGAACTATCGGAAGGGGGGGCTATGAGGCATCTGGGGTGGCATCCCCCCCACCCCATCCCACACCAGACCCCTCAGAGCCCCCCCTTCCGATAGTCCGGCATATCTGATAATCCGGCACTCCCTGGGTCCTAAAGGTACCGGATTATCGGAAGTTTACTGTATGTATGTATGTATGTATGTTAGGCATATCAAGTTAATTTGTATAAAATCAAACATGGTAGTAACAGGGTACCGATCTCAGAAAAAAGGTTTTATTGAGAATGCCAAATCATGACACAAGGTGAGTATCTATCAAAGGCTTTCTTCCTAGACTATAATGGAGCCAGGATCAGAGACTCTGGGTGAGAGAAGGCAGGATTCCATGGGCTAGGGTAGGGAGAATTGTAGGAAGTTACAGAAAAGAGATAAAACAGAAACTTGGAGTGGCGCTCTGTTTTGGCACAGCTTAATCAAAGCTTAAGGTTTGAAAACAAGAAGAAAAGGATACTGAAGACCAAATGACTATAATCCTTTTTTGTTAAAACACAGTGAATGTTAAACACTTATAGACGTGAAGATATAGATATATACTTGATGGAATTCCTGTTAAAAATGTCACTAAAAAAAGTTAAATAGAAAAATTTTTACTCCTCCCCTTTTTAAGAAACCCCATACAAACATTATCATAATAAAACAACACTGTATTTTTGAAAAATACAATAATTTAAATAAAGCACGTACATTTTCCTTCTATTTTCCAAAAAAAGGAGTTAAGGACTAAGTAATGCCAAGTACATCCACTGGTAACATATAATCGAAATACATACATACATACACATACATAAATAAATAAAAGAGCATCCCAGCATCTTATCATGACACACAAAGCCAGACACCAAACAGGGACTCTATCCTCTAATCCACCACTTCTATTTGAGAGGGAGGTAGCAGGTAAGCAGGCTACATCAAATCAGAGACTACCTGCAATATCAGGGAAATACCTTTCTGAAACCATATTTTAAAAGGTATTTAAGCTCCCCTTTGTGCACTAAAACCAACAGGAGTTAGGTGCCTAATTACTTTTTAAAACATGGCTCTAAGGGTACATCTACACAGCAGTGTTGAAATAACATAGTCTGAGTCTACACTACAAACAATTCAACAATGTCAAAATAATGTTGAGCTGGAGGACTTCTTACTCTGACCCCTGTAACCCTCACTTCATGAGGAATAAGGAAGGTCGGAAGAAGCGTGCTCTTTCTTGGACTTCCTACTGTGCAGACAGCGCCAAAATTTGAAATAAGCTATTTTGACTTAAGCGATGCAATTGACGTAGCTCAAGTTGCTTAGCTTATTTTGGCCTTAGCCCTGCTGTGTAGACGTGCCCTAAATGACCTGAGACCACATGAAACTCCAGTGGCAGACACAGGTCTCAGTCACCAGCTTAACCAGGTGATCATGCCTTTTCACTGAGGAAGATGTGAGGCACAGAACTGTGTTAAAATATTAAACATGTACAATGCAGCATCCTGATACAACTTCCCAACAAGGAACCAACTCAGCCATAGATTCAAACAATTATATCACAACAAATTTTTGAAGATTTTTCACATGACAGGAAACAAATTTATTCCTGAGACTTTCACAGTAAACATAGGCAAACTATAGATGGATTTTGTGTGAAAAGACAATGATCTGTTATAAGTCACACTTTTAGCAAACTTGAAGTACTAACTAAAGGGATCCAAATCAATGAAAAACTGTCTCTGTCATTTTACCTGAACTGATGGGGATGAATTATGAGCAGGAGAAGTTGAGACACAAATGCAAGAGTCTGCATGTAGTTGGAGATGGGATGAGTAATGGCAAATATAATTTATTTGTCCCATCAGGTTTTTTAACATCACAAATCTTAGCCCCTCAGTTCTCACTGTGTGTGTGAGGGGCGGAAGGAGGGAGGAAGGGAGGGGAGGAGAGAGGAGTCAGATGCTGAGAAGACTGTACAAGGAACAAGATTATTTGAAGCATATGTAATAATTACATTTTCAGGTTTTTTAATATCTCAGTCTCTCTTTCAATAATTTCCCAGCTCTATGACATTTTACTTCATTTATGAAATTGGCAAAAATGCTTGTTTTAACAGAATTGTATTTTACAGTTTTCTGAAGCTACAACTTCCATGCTTTTCCTGTTAATTGGTGTAATTCCAAGTACTATCATAATTTTTTAAATTACATACTCTCTCCATAAGGGTTTTGAGGTGTTTACACATTTGATTAGTTCACCTATATCAGTGGTCTCCAACCTTTTTACACCCAAGATCACTTTTTAAATCTCAGAACAGGCGAAGATCTACCGCCCCGCCCCTTCCTTGAAGCCCCTCCCTCTCTATTCTCCTCCTGTCCATCACTTGCTATCCCCAGCCCTTACTCACACACTCTGATAAACAGTTTATTTTTAAATTATGCGATACATACAATTAAAATCACGTGTTTATAGTTATGAAATAAATGGTCTGTTTTTTATTCATGCTATTTAAATCTAAAATGAAGCATTTATAATTATACATTTTGTGGGGACAGAGTACTGTGGCTGGAGGCAGGGGAGAGGGAACAGGGTGCTGGGAGGGCAGAGGACAGGATTCTGCAGCAGGGAACAGAGTGCCAGTGCGGACAGAGTTCGGGGAGTGGGGACAGGAGTGGGGACAGAATTCGGGGAGTGGGGACGCGAATGGGGACAGCATTCTGTAGTTGGGGATAGGGGAGTGGGGACAGTTCTGTAGCTGGGGACAGAGTTTGGGGAGTGGGGACAGGAATGGGGACAGCATTCTGTAGTTGGGGACAGAGTTTGGGGAGTGGGGACAGGAGTGGGGACAGCATTCTGCCTTGAGGGCGGGGGGCTGGACTCGATGACCTCTCGAGGTCCCTTCCAGTCCTATTATTCTATGATTCTATGATTCTGTAGGTGAGGACAGGGGAGTGAGGACAGGGGAGTGGGATGCCAGTGGAGGCAGAGAGTCCCCTGCATCTCCCTCCTCCCAGCATTCCCCCCCCCCCGGAAACCAGCACATGCCTGCCCAGGGGGCCGACCCCCCCCACCCGCGCAGGGAAGCCCCGCGCGCATGCGCCTGCCCCAGGGCCAACTCCCCCATTCACGCAGGGAAGCCCCGCAGGCGCTTGTCCCGGCGCCAACCCCCTCTCCGCGCCGGAAGCCGACACTACCTCCCCGTCTTCTCTCAAGGTAAGTAGTGGGGCTTCTGGGGGGTGGGAGGGAAATGGGGGCCGGGCTGACAGGACGCCTTGCGAGCGACTGGTCGAGGCCTCGAGATCGACCAGTAGCTCGTGAGCGACCGGTTGGTGACCACGGACCTATATGAATTAGAAAATACAAACACAGTTTATACAAAAAACATAGGTTAATTCAAACACAATGAAATGGGTTTCCACCCATGAAAGCTTATGTCCAAATAAATTTGTTAGTCTTTAAGGTGCCTCAGTATTCCTTGTTTCTTTTGCTGAAACACACTAAAATGTCCACTCCTCTGGAACTTGTCAAACACAATTAAAGTTCATACCAAGTTTTTAGGGATAAAACTTGAAAATGAGAGCCAAAATTGTAAGGAATAATTTAAAAACATCTTATTTTCTTGTATGCTGGCCTTTTATTTGCTTGGCTATTTTATTATTTTATTTTATTTTATTTTATTCACTGTTTAGCCATGCAGTAATTTTAAGATACTGCTTGCAGATGGCCACTTAAAAGATGCTATTGATAGATGCTCTGTGTAAGAGGCTACACAAGGATGTATTATAAAAGGCAGCCTCGCCAAGAGTTTGCTACACGAACAGTTTCAGATGAGACTACTTAACTTCACTATTGGGGTACAGTAAATAACTATCTCTTTACTTTTGCTTATCTATTGGAGACAAGAGTCACTTCCATGCTAATCAAACAAAGAGCTTGAGGACAGCTTCTGAATTAGCCTCTCTTATGTATCAGTACAATAGACAAATTTGCAACATTGTCAGCTTGGTCACCAAAGTAATTTTAATTAATCTGGTGATTTTCCTGAAAGGCAAAGGAGATCAGTGCTCTAATGTTTTCAATGGATTTATTTCAGCTTTTCTTTCTCTTTATTTGGAAGTGATAACTTCCATTTGTTATGCTTCTGGTGAGATACAGGTCAAAAAGCCAAGAATATACCCACCCACAATGTTACTTCCAATCTTTTCCATCCATGTGCAGATTTTTCTCTATATATGTCTAGAATAAATGTTTTATATGCATTCAGGCATATGTGAATGTGCACTAAGGATGTAAAATTTTGATTATTTGGGCTAATCAAATAGTCGATGCAATCTGCATCTAGTTGATAAGGACTCTTCTGTTACACTTCAAAGGCGAAAGCGCTGCAGGGAGCACCAGGCCAGTGGGGGACTCAAGCAGTCCCCCGTTGACGCCATGCTCCCCGTGGCGTTTCACAGTGGCAGCGCTGCATGGAGGCTGGGGCCAGCTGGGGAGTGCACAGCTGACCCCAGGCTCCATGCGGTGCTGCTGCTTAAGTGCTGCGTGCAGCCTGGGCCAGCTGGCCCCAGGCTGCAAACAACATTTCAAAGCAGCAGCACCACGTGGAATACAGGTTCTTGCCCCAGGCTCCACATGGCACTGCCACTTTGAAGCACCCCCTCCTCCTTCCCCTTCCCTTGCTGCCTCTTTATTATAGAGGCAGCAAGGGGGCGGGGTGGAAGCGACTAGTCAACTAGTCTGTTGACTATCCGATAAGCATTTGCTTATCAGATAGTTGACTAGTCGTTCACATCCCTAATGTGCACCACCAGTAGAAATACAACACCTACCTGCGGGTGCTCTGCTAATCAGCTGGGCAGCATTTGAAACCTCCTGAGCATCTGTACAAGCAAATACTTACAGGTAACTCTGATCCTCTGCCCTACTAGCTTGCTATCATATGTTCTATGTATAGATTTAAAACAAAGAGCCAGATATCAATCACTTGCCTTATTTACCTGTAAAGTGCCAAACACAGTGATGATACTACATTAAAAAGCAGGGTGAACTTGTTTAACTTTAAAATGAATTCAAATTAGATAGAACAGGTGCAGAGATGGACTACTCAGATGATTGAAGGATGGAAAACATAAATTATGAAAGGAGACTCAAAGAGTTTGGCTTATTTAGCCTATCAAAGAAAAGATGGAGGTGAAATAAACTTACTCTCTATAAACACATCAGAGGGATAAATGCCAGGGAGGGAGAGGAATTATTTAAGCTAAATGCTGATTTGGACATAAGAACAGATGGATATAAACTGACCATTCAATAAGTTTAGGTGAGGACTTGTAACTATCAGAGGAATGAAGTTCTGGAACAGCCTTCAGTGGGGGCAAAAACTTAACTGTCTTCGAGACTGGTAGATTAGTTTATGAAGGGGATAGTTTGACGGGACTGCCTATAATGGCATGTGGCGCATTAGTAACTGCCAGTAGCAAAAATCCCCAACCTATGGAGATAGGACACTAGATGAATCATAGAATCATAGGACTGGAAGGGACCTCGAGAGGTCATCGAGTCCAGCCCCCCGCCCTCAAGGCAGGACCAAGCTCCGTCTACACCATCCCTGACAGATGTCTATCTAACCTGTTCTTAAATATCTCCAGAAAAGGAGATTCCACCACCTCCCTTGGCAATTTATTCCAATATTTGACCACCCTGACAGTTAGGAATTTTTTCCTAATGTCCAATCTAAACCTCCCCTGCTACACTTTAAGCCCATTACTCCTTGTCCTGTCCTCAGAAACCAAGAGGAACAAATTTTCTCCTTCCTCCTTGTGACACCCTTTTAGATATTTGAAAACCGCTATCATGTCCCCCCTTAATCTTCTTTTTTCCAAACTAAACAAGCCCAGTTCATGAAGCCTGTCTTCATAGGTCATGTTCTCTAAACCTTTAATCATTCTTGTCGCTCTTCTCTGTACCCTTTCCAATTTTTCCACATCTTTCTTGAAATGTGGCGCCCAGAACTGGACACAGTACTCCAGCTGAGGCCTAACTAGTGCAGAGTAGAGCGGCAGAATGACTGCACGAGTTTTGCTTACAACACACCTGTTGATACAACCTAGAATCATATTTGCTTTTTTTGCAAGAGCATCACACTGTTGACTCATATTCAACTTGTGGTCCACTATGACCCCTAGATCCCTTTCCGCCATGCTCCTTCCTAGACAGTCGCTTCCCATCTTGTATGTATGGAACTGATTGTTCCTTCCTAAGTGGAGCACTTTGCATTTCTCTTTATTAAACCTCATCCTGTTTACCTCTGACCATTTCTCTAACTTGTTAAGGTCACTTTGAATTATGTCCCTATCCTCCAAAGAAGTTGCAACCCCACCCAGTTTAGTGTCATCTGCAAACTTAATAAGCGTACTCTCTATCCCAATATCTACATCATTGATGAAGATATTGAACAGTACGGGCTCTAAGTTACTACAGACAATTCTTTCCCAGGAATTTGGATCATGGGTCTTGCCCACATGGCTCCAGGTCTAATTGACTGGCACATCTGAGAATGGGAAGAATTTCCTCAAAGATCAGATTGGCAGAAATCCTGGAAATGTTTTGCCTTCTTCTGCTGCACAGTGCACACATCATTTGCAAGTTTAAGCTAGTGTAAATGGTGTAATCTCTGTAACTAAGTTTTCAACCTTGATCTGAGGACTTCAGTGACCCAGGAGTGGGTGGATGAGCTTCTGTGGCTTTCAAAGTGCAAGAGGTCATACTTAATGATCAAAACAGTGCCTTCTGACCATAAAGTATAAATCTATGTGCTCTCAACGACCTTGTGCCTCCATATTAAAGAATATAAGGAGGTACACACCTGACACCACTCAATTCCTTCTCAATTACCAAGCAGAGCCTCCACAGCCAAGGGGATGGAGTGTGGGAGGTAGACTACTGAAAGGGACCAAACATATTGAAGAACTTGAGTTATTGTAAGGTAAGTAACTGCTCCTTCTTCTTTAAGCCTACGTACCTACAGCAAAGACTCCCAATCAGGAACTCAAAGAGGAGGCAGGTGAGTGCTGAGAAAGCAAGTTTAGGATAGTTTGGAGTACTGAGCTGAAACCCGGAGCCATTGGGGAAGTGGCACTGGAGGGCAATAAGTAGTATGAAGATTGCTTGATACTGCTTGTGGGAAGAGACATTACAAGCCCAGAAGGGAAAACCATTTGGTAACCTGGCCAGAGGGCCAAGCCACGAAGAGGCAGCAGAAATTCTTGGAGCAAAAGAAGGGCTGCAGACTCCAAAAGAGGCAGATCTCTGTGTGAATCTGTGGGAAGGGCGATCCCTCTTGTGAGCTATTAGAGTGACCAAAAGGAGGCACCATCCTAGTGTTGATTGGTGCACCCTGTCACACAGAGCTTATACCCCAGGATCTTTGTAACCCAAGAGCTAGCAGACCAAAGCAAAGAGGAGAGAAAACAGAAAAAAAGGAGGGGAACCCCTTCTAAATACAAATGTATAGACTGAAGAAATAAAAATAGCTACAAAAATAAGGAAACATTTCTAGAATGATAAACTAAGAAAGGACAGAAGATGAGCATAAACAGACATGTGATTGTTCCATTGAGTTGCAGGTGGTTGATTAGGAACAGCAGCAGAAGACCTGTGCTTCCCATATGCATTGTTTGGAGGTACAAGGTGCCACTCTGAGCAGGTGCAGGTCTGTGGATGTTTTACAGTTTCCAGTCAAGAGTTCACAGGCACATGAGTAGGGATGTTAAGTATCAGTTAATTAACTAATCAAGTAGTCAATAGAATTTCGATTAGTTGATGGGGGGAGGGGCGATCCCGCTGCAGCTCTGCACTTTAAATGCAACTGTTCAGTCCTGGCTCATGCTGCCCCCAGGATACTGAGCATTTACTACTACTTGTACCTCACAATCTTGTACCTACTTGTTACGTCCATACTGCAATTGCATTTCGAAAGAAATTTGAAAGAACAGAGGGGTTTTTCCGACATTGTTAATTTTTCACAAAAAGGTACGTATGGACAGGGAAGAGGGAGTTCTTTTGAAAGAAGAGGAAAGAGGAAAAAGCACAGGAGCCCTGGTGGCCATTCCATCCACAGCAATCACAGCTTAAATGTGAGAGAGGGTCTATTCAGTGTGATGCTATCTTTTGAAAAAGCAGATGGCTTTTTCGATGCACTTTTTCAGTGTGGACGCTCTCTTTCGGAAGATGTTTTTCTGGAAGATCTCTTCCGAAAGAAACCTGAAGTCTAGACATAGCCTTAAAGTGCAGAGCTGCAGTGGGGTTGGCTCTTGGGGGCTGATACAGAGGCAGAGGGGGAAGAAGGGAGTGACTAGTCGAGTACTCACTCGACTAGTCACTCACATCTCTAATAGTGAGCACGCACAGAACATATACTTGAAGAAGGGAAGTGTTCACCTCTCTATTCTACTGCAGATTTGAAGAGAAGCAGGTAAAAGCCATACAAGTTTGCCCAAAACACAGGAAGGTATCCTGTGATGCTTCTGACAAGACATCAACCTTAATTATGAATGACCAGTATGACTTACTTGAGACATTCTTTCACGGTGCTTGGCTTCAAGTCTCTCTTTGGCTTTCTGGAAATGGGCATGTTCATTCTCATCACCAGGCGTCTCCAAGTATTTGTCAACAGCATCAGGAGTGCTGGCAGCTGTGGTGGGGACTAGGGTAGGAGTTTTATAGGAGAAAAGGGGGGGAAAAGCACAAATTTTCAGTTTAGTATAAATAGTTATTTAATACTGGAACAAATATTATTCTTTTCCCAGTATAACGAACCCAAGTAACTTCAGTCAGGAGACTGGCTTTATAAAACTTCTATATCAACTATATTAACACAGGACAAAGGTTTAACATTTTTGTTAGAACTCGGGAAAAACTCTTTCACTCAGTACAATGTTACTTAACAGATTAGGAGCTATTGGCAAAGGAAACATGCAAAGAGCAAACACACTTGGCACCACCTCAGGTACATAAACTGACAGTAGACACATTTTTCAAAATAACAGGCTCTATTTTTAAAGATTAAAAATGCACAACAAAACACACACACACTTTAAAGCATCTACAGAGACCATATAAGTCACAACCACACTGTAGCACTGAAGGGTTAATAAGAACACTTTTAAAAAAAATCAACCTATTCTTTAGTGATTCAGTAGCAATTAACAACTGCTAAGCAATAAGGGGAAAATATTTCTATTAGAAATTTACCAAAAATCATGGCCTCTACGACCTCTCTTATATTGCAATCTTTAGGGTTATTCCATAATTTTTATTGCACTCTACTATATTTTGAACATTTTAAGATTTCCTTTAAACAAAACACACTTATTGCAAAGTACAGCTGTAACAACAGAAACAAATACAACCCTCCAGGGAAGAAGTGGAACCCTTCTCTAGTATGTTTATATGTAGTCTTTAAAGCCTGATAGTAGTAGTAATAGTAATAATGATAATCTAAAAATACAATTTCTTTTTATATTGAACTCTCCTGTTCTTTGTCTGAAATCTGAATGTGAATGGAATTTTTAGTTATACAATTACAATGCCAAAGAATCAAGAAATGTAAAAGCTGTATTATTTTTTACTACTGTCATCATCATGCAATTATGATGTAATGTAAATATAATACAGTCACCTACACATACTCATCCACACTGATAGTAGCCAACATACATTTATTAATTAATATTTTGTACATATGCCCGGCTTTATAAATGATATTTCTTGCAACAATCCTGTGAGGGAAGTAAGGAGTTATCCCTATTTTACAGATAATGAAACAAACATAAAAGGATCACCTATTTAGCCTAACAACATGTAATCAGATAGTTCAAGAGACAAGATTCAAACTCATAAGAATTACTGGCTCCTGATTCTTTGCTTTTTTAATCAGACCAAGCTGTCCCCCGTTGTCACAGTACTAAACATGAAAGTTTAAACTCACAAACATACCACTTACATTGTATGTGCTGGATGCCCATGCTGTTTTTAATTACAGTACAAAATTTTTATAGATGTGTCTTAAATTTATAAGATGCTTTCCAAATGAAAGATAAGGCAAATACAGTAAAACTCCATTAGTCCGGCATCCAATGCTCCGGGACTCCTGATGGTTCGGCACCATCAGGAACCCGGAAGTGCTGGGGCAGCCGGATAGGCTTCCCCCATTCAGCTGCTGCTGAAACTGACCAGCAGCTGAATCGGGGAAGCCGGAAGCAGAGTAGCTGGGGGTGCTGCCGGGTTGGTCTCGTAGTGCCGCCCCTCGGGGCTGCGGGACCAACCCCGCAGCACCCCAGCTGCTCTGCCCCTGGGGTCCCCGATTCAGCTGCTGCTGAAACAGATCCGGATGCCTGGGGCAGAGCAGCTGGGGTGCTGCGGGGTTGGTCCCGTAACGCCGCCCCTTGGTGCTGCGGGACCAACCCGGCAGGACCCCAGCTGCTCTGCACCAGGGGTCCCCAAGTCAGCCGCTGCTGAAACAGATCAGCGGCTGATTGCAGGAAGCCCCGGGCAGAGCAGCTCTGCCTCGGGCTTCCTGGAATCAGCTGCTGATCTGTTTCAGCAGTGGCTGAATCGGGGACCCCTGGGGCAGAGCAGCTGGGGTTTTGCCGGGTTGGTCCTGCAGGGCCGTACTTTGGCGCTGTGGGACCAACCCAGCAGCACTCCAGCTGCTCTGCCCCAGGCGTCCCCAAGAGCAGCTGGGGTGCTGCCGGGTTGGTCCCGCAGCCCCGAGGGGCAGCGCTACGGGACCAACCGGGCAGTACCCCAGCTGCTCTGTCCAAGGCGTCCCCAAGAGCAGCTGGAGTGCTGCTGGGTTTGTGCCATAGTGCCGCCCCTCCGCGCTGCGGGACCAACCCGGCAGCACCCCAGCTGCTCTATTGCAGGCATCCCCGATTCAGCTGCTGCTGAAACTGACCAGCAGCAGCTGAATCAGGGACGCCTGGGGCAGAGCCGGACTATTGTAAGGGAGGGCTATGAGGGGTCTGGGGTTGCATCCCCTCCCACCCCACTCTAGACCCCTCATAGGCCCCCCTTCTGATAGTCCGGCATATCTGATAATCCGGCACCCCCTGGGTCCTAAAGGTGCCGGATTATTGGAAGTTTACTGTAATTTGTTTCAAATTCAGATATTCCTGTGATAGTTCAATATTCTCTATTGGAGTCTCAGAGGGTAGCCGTGTTATTCTGTATCTTTCAGATGGGCTTGAGTGGAGAATCATTTATCAGACTGACGAATTCCAAGTAAGTTCAAGTTCTAAGGGTATGTCTACACTGCATTCCTCTTTTGAGAGAGGAATGCAAATGCAGCTGAGCAAAATTGCAAATGAAGTGTGGATTTGAATTTCCTGCACTTCATTTGCATAATGGCATCTGTGTGCTTTTTCAAAATACCCTATTAAAAAAAACGTCATCTAGATGGGATTATTTTGGAAAAACCCTTCTTTGGAAATAACCCTTACTCCTTAAAAAAAATGAGGTTTAAGGGCTCTTTCAAAAAAGTGGGTTTTTTTCGAAGAATTGCGTTTAGATGGCACTTTCACTTTCGAAAACCCTTTTTTGAAAAAGCACTCGGATGACATTATGCAAATGAAGCACGGGATATTTAAATTCCCGCTTCATTTACATTTTCAATCTGCCTAATTTACATCCCTCTTTGAAAAGAGGGATGTACTCTAACTCTAGACATACCCTTAATGATCAGAGTGAAGGGAAAGCTCTGTGTTTTTCTTAAAATATTTCAAAAATGCAACTTTCTATCTTTGTGCTTAATGTTTGTCACATGACACTTTTCTGATATCCTCCATGTATTTCCTTCTGCTTAAACCACAGTTATTAAAACAAAGTAAAACTAAAATATGTATTGCAAAGAAAAGCTTTAAATGTAAAAAGTGATTAAATAACAGTGCAGTACATATGTATGCAAATTTAACCTTTAATATATTGCACAGGAAAAAAGGCCTGGGCTTTGGAATAACTTATGACTAAATTTTCTGAAGAGATCAGGATATTGGGTGCTGAGCTGTTGTGAAAGTCTGGACCCAATTATGTGTGTTGAGTACTTTCTACTGATGCTACTCTACCTACGGTAGTAACTGTGGAAGTTGTAGCTAAGAAAAAATAAAGCCTTTTCCGAAAGATCCCTTATCCCTCTATGAAATAAGGGACAAGGGATCTTTCGGAAAAGGCTTTATTTTCCGCAAGATCTGCATCTAGACTGGCGCTTTTTTCCGGCAAAGCTCCGTGCCGAAAAAAAGCCGCAGCCATTTTTATGCTAATGAAGCGGGGGAGATTTAAATCCCCGCTTCATTAGCAATTGCGATATGTCTAATTTACATCCCTTTTATGAAAAAGGGATGTAGTCTAGACGTAGCCTGGATGTATAAACAAAAGAATGTCAAGAAGGACTAGGAAGGTGGTGCTACCTCTTTTAACGGTATTAGTGAGACCATGACTAATATATACTTTATCCAGCTCTGGTGTCCAAAGGATATTGACATATAAACAAGGGTTCAGAAAAAGCCACAAACATGCTTTGAGGTCTAGAAAACACATCTTATACCAAGGGACTTAAGCTCAATTTAGTTCATTCAAGAAAAGGTTAAACTATAAGAATCACAAAAAAACTATAAAGGGAAGTAATTTCTGATAGCAGACTGTTCTTTAATTTAGCAGGAAAAAAAAAGGAATAATAAAGCCTAATGGCTGCATGTCCAAGCTAGATAAATTCAGACTAGAAAGAAGGTGCATATTTTTAACAGTGAGGGTAATTAAGCTTAGGAAAAAACAAGAAACTTTACTGAGGGTGGGGGCATTAGAATCTTTAAATCAAGACTGGAGGCCTTTCTGAAAGATAAGCTATAGCTCAGACACATGGGATGGGTGAGGTTCAATAGCCTGTTTTATGCAGGAGACTTTCTGGCTTTAAACTCTATTAATCCAATCTACTGTTGTCAACAGAACTAGAGGGACTGCAGTGGTACAGAGCATCCAACATCAACATTACCTGACTTCTGCCTCACAGAATGCGCCATGTACACTGGGAATAAGCATCCCTGCAATCCCATTAAACATCAGGAATATTATAGTTATTCCAGACCACTCCCTTAAGCAGAGGCATGATTGTCTAGGACCACTTGCATATGTTCTCATTTTTGGTTTGTTCCATTGCTTGTTTTGAATGATCCTGTCCTGTGTAAGAAGCTTCATACAGTAAGCTTTATACTGCAGAGCCCACAGTGCAGGGCAGCAGCCGGCTCTCTGGGAGCTGGTGTGCGCCGGAAGCCAGCTTTTAAGCCAGCTCCCAGCATGTACCAGCTCCCGGCCCTACTCTCAAGCTGTGTCTTTATTGCAAGCCTCTTCCACAAGAGGAAATGCAAATGGAGTGCTCATTTGCAAAGTTTGTGTTCTCATTTGCATTTCCTCTTCTGATCCCTTTTGTGCAAGAAAAAGCCGTGTAGATGGCTCCTTTTTGCACAAAAAAACCCTTTTGTGAAAGAGCTGTTCTTAAGTTTAATTAAGAGTAAAAGAATGAAGAAAAAAAGTGAAAGAAAAAACTTAGCGTTTCTATTAGAATATTAAGAACACTGAAGTTCATTAGAATGTGGAATAGTCTCCCATTTGAAAAGGAAAAAAGTCCTCTTTCTTGTGGCATTTAAAACTAGAACTCACTTTCCTGTAGTGAACAATCCTGCACTGTCAGAAGATGGATGATTACGCAGATATTTTCCATTTCTCGTTGCTATGACTAGTGTTTATATAGCTTCATCTGTAACTGGAAAAACTTAAAAAACAACCAATAGATGGTATCATGAACTCTCGTGGGTACAACCCAGCTGAACGGAGCTTTAAAAGTCCAGATCCAAGAATAAATAAGGGGTGGGAGAAGGAAGAGAGAAAGGGAGAAAATAAGTGAATTAGAGCATTCAAGTTACAAGAAGCTGATACGAACAATTTCACCTTCTCTAAATATCCATTGTTTAGTTGGTTAAGTCATTAGGATGTGGAAGATAGCGTGCTAGTCAGCCAACGTCTTTATTGATACCTTTAAGAAATTTTTATATATATAAAAAAATTAGGGCTGTTAATTGATGTGCATTAATACCTGCGATTAACACAGAGCAGGATTAATGTGTTAATTTTTTAACGCATTAATCGCAGGCATTAATGCTGCACTGCCCCTTTGAAGTGCTCATTAGGAGCCTGGGATCAGCTGGTGACTCCAGCTGACCCCAGGTTCCCATGGTGCTGCCCCTTGGAAATGCCAGGGCAGCCTTTCCAACGGGCAGCGCTGCTCCAAGCCAGGGTCAGCTGGGGACTCCAGATGATCCGGGGCTCATGCGGTGCTGCCCTTTGAAACGCCGCACAGTGTTTCAAAGGGGCAGTGCACATGATAAATGGCGATTTTTTAAATTGCTTGACAGCCCCAATATATTCTATATGTAGTGTTTTAAAACTGTGTTCAGAAGTTAATTCATGTTAGCTTACTTCTAAAAATGGAAATAAGTGTCCAAATAACAATTTCAAAATAAAAAGGGAGAACATCAGTCAATCTGGTGTAAGACATTTATAAAAACCCTTTAAAAAAGAAGTCTGCTTAAAAATCAAGGTCACTGAGCAATTTATTTAGTTTGTGTTTTCACAAAGTCCAAAACAATTATAGTGGGAGTTCTCCAGTTACGTATCTCAAAGAAAAACCCACTAAGTTGGACTAATAGCAGCTTAAAAATTGCTTTCTTACAACAATAAAAAAACTACAACAAAGAGGAAATATTTACAACGCTACCAGTCTATTCTAACATGAGCAAAAGTTTTTGTTAAAATCTTTAATTGCTCCTTTCACGCTAATGTTAATTGTTATTTGAATAATTTGGGAACATTACATGTTATAGGTATATCACAGACTTTTCCCTCCCAGTACGCACAGCAAATGCTCTTGGATAAACATCAACAGTATGTAAGAATACCATAAATATTTTTGTTGTCATCTGTTTGATTTTATGAAGATACTAGTAAATAAATGTAAGCTTCAATTTTCTATACTGTTAAATTAGGTATTCTGAGTAGATAACAGCTACTTGGTGAAACCTGAAAGAAAAAATATGTGCAAACTTGCTGGAGGACAGGAGAGAAAAGTGTGAGGTTTCTTCCTAATCAGAATGCTCATTTCTTCATGAATAATGCCTATGAGATTCTTTATAGATTCCTGGACAGGTGACTTAAGAGTCTAAAAGCATTAAGTTTAATATAATAAATTAAATAAAATAATAAGGCTCTAAGTTTCCAGGAAACATAGGTTTAAATTTCAACAGGGCCATTGCCTTTTGCAGTTTAGAGAGTCTTTCAAATATGATCATAAAAGATGCTCTCTCCCCTCCTTTTTTTTTGTAATAAAGTAAGAATATTTTTTGAGTTAGAAGAGATGACCCTGGCAGTTCCTTCTAATCCTTTGGTTCTGTGAAAATTTCCCATCTCCCAAAACATGGCTGAAAGTGCTGATAAAAAGAATTCACATATAAGTGCCAAACACACCATTACAGAGTACTGATACACAGTGCTTAATTTGTCCAATGGCTTAGTCCCAGTACCTCTAGGCATGACAGTTCATAATCCTAGCACCTCTGTGCTTGCCACATCAGTAATGAAAGTAAAAACACACCAAACAAAAAAAACCAACAACCCTGGCTGAGCTCCAGAACCTCTCTCACTACAAATTAAGTGCTGCTTATAAGTACAGTATTCTATGAAAACAGCATTTATGTATTTAAAGTAGGGTTGCCAGGTGTCCAGTTTTGAACTGGACAGTCCAGTATTTGAGCTTTCTACTCAGGAAACAAATTGAGAAATATAAATGAGAAGATATAAATGTCCAGTATTTTCTAAATAAGATGTAATGTAGATTGTGATGTAAGGTCAAGTGTGTCTGGTATTTTTGTTGAAACCATCTGGCAATCCTAATTGAAAGGGTACAATTTCAAATATAAGGGCATGTACAGGTTGAACCTCCCTGATTTAGCTGCCTCAGGAGTAGACCAGTCCAGGACAAGGGAGTTTTCCAGATGATGGAAGGTTGTGGGGGAAGCGGGGAGAAGAGGAGGGAGAACCAGCCTCTCTGCTGGGCTCCTCTCCCCAGCTACTTGGCACCTCTGGCTGTGGCAGCCCTGTTGGCTCTGAGGCCACATAAGCTCTGGCAATGGTCTTGTGGGCGCTCATAGTTCCGCCCTGCTGGTGCTTATGACCCCCCAGTGGTGGGCTATTCAGCCCCCCTACCTCCCCACAGACCTTCCCAGCTCCACCGGTTTCAAGTTCTGGTGTACTGTGGGCTCTGCTGGCCCCCTCTGTGCTGGGGCTCTCTAGTTCAGCAACATTTGTGGTCCTGCCACACCATGGATGTTTCCAGATCAGAGAGTCCCAGACCACTGAGATTCAACCTGTACTTTCAACTCTCACATTTCCTGCAACTGTCTGGTCAATATTTAGGTAGCCGTCCCTACAAAGTGGAAGAGAAAGTAAAAGATGTGCGTCTTGTTCTTGTTGCCTCAAAGGAAGGCACCGAGAGGTACATATCCGCCTGCTCTGATGCACTCCCCACAACTCCTGCAGACTCATCATCCCTCTTCTGGGTAGGGCCAGCCAAGATATCTCCCAGTTGCTGCTCATCTGGGGAGGGAATGGCGAGTATTTCAGCTGCAGTGACCAATCAGAAATGAAAGGATGGGGCTGCCATGTTCCTTAACAGGGAAAACAGCAGGGCGAACAGAAAAAGCCCTAAAGTCCCCAACACTGTGGACAGTCTCTACAGGAAAGAATTAATGGACACAAATCAGATATCCAAAAAGGCAACACACAAAAACCTGTTGGAGAACACTTTAATCTTCCTGGACACTCATTAATGGATCTCCAAGTCACTGTTTTGTTTCAGACCAATTCCACAAGCCAATGCACAGAGAAGGATTGGAGTTTAACGTCATTCACAAGTTTAATTCTTATGCCTATGGTTTGAATCGGGATATGGGATGGCTTGCACATTATCAACCAAACAAACAATGAAGATGCTAACAGTTCTTGATGTCTGTGTAGAATCTAGTGTTGGTCATCTTCCTTTCCAAATGCTAACTAATGGTTCTTATCAGCGTCTTGTAACTATTTAGTCTTTAAGATGCTGCTAGACTGTTTGTTGTTTTTTAAGTTTTTCCTGTTACAGACTCACTCAGGAACCCCTCTGAAGCTCATCTACTCACTGTCTATTTTTCCTTCCTCCCTTTCAATTTTTTTTCCTCCCCCCCTTCCCTTTTTTATTCTTGGATCTGGACTTCCAACACTCCGGTCATCTGAAGTAGTGGGTTGTGCCCAGGAAAGCTTATGATACCATCTACATGTTTTGTTAGTCTTTAAAGTGCTACTAGATTATATGTTATTTTTAAAGTTTTTAAGTATTCACTGAACTACATGGAAACACTGTCTCACACAAATATAGCAACTCTTTCATTCACAAGATAACTGGATTTCACTGAAGCTGTATATAGTTTGTGAAGTGATTTGAGATGAATAATACTAAATAAACATAACATAATATTCAGTGAATGAATAGATTACTTCTGAAATGCAATATATTTAACTACATCATTGGTGTAAGATTAAGGCCAAAGCTCTGTGTTCTGCAAACAAAATTTTCCTCTCAAAAAAACATTCCCCTCCTCTTCTTCAAAAAAAATCCCAACCCGGACGGGAAGGGGACTAAGAGGGAGGGGAGGGGGGGCGGGAAACGACAAAGTAAGTAAAACTTAACCTAATGTTCCTATTAACCCTGAATGCTAAAAACGTAGATGAAATGTATGAAGAATTTTGCATTAACATCAACTGAAGTCTTAATAAGAATTCAGGATATTATACATTCATATTATGAATTATAAAATGGGCAGCGGGAGAGGAAGGTTCTAACAAGGACAGGAATTTCAAGCAGTGTAACGAGCACAATTTAGTGCTCTGAACTTAACTTCTATGCAGGAAATGTGCTGATTAGTCACATCTCAGATCTTCTGAACCACAGAATTTAATCTTAAAAAAATATTAGTATCTGCACTGGATAACTGTAATAAGACTAGTGATGGGCAAGACTCAACACGTTTACATAAATATCTAGAGGCCCTTATCCAAGCCTTTTAAAGCTCCCTCTGAGTGAAAATCTAATAGCCCTATGGTTATCTTTCCTTTCCCTCATACTTCCCTTGTAAAGAAGAGTGTTGATGCATGTGGGTACAATGAGATTGCAGACATGTCTGGAACTGAAGACAGATTTTCTCATAACCAAAAGAAAATGATTTGGTTTGGTCTGGGTTTCCCCCCTCCCTACAGAGAGCTCCTTGCTTAAAGATGACCTCAAAGGGGAGAGAGAGACAGAGAGACTTTGAAAATATCTGGAAAAGACTTCAGAGATTATTTTTTTTAACTAAAATAAGAGGTGTCATGGGGAATTTTTCCTGGTTTTTGTTAGAAATTCAGAGCTTGTCTATTCTGGAAGATACTGTGGTTAGTGAAGAACTAATGAAATGGTGAAATCAGAAGAGTCAAAATACTGAAAGCTGAGCAGATGGAGGAGGGGGAGTGAGAAGGGTTTTGAGTAACACATTTAAACAAAGTTTTGAACATATATACAACTCTGGACACTTTGGAGATCGAATGTCTTTGTTAAAGATTACTTTTTAATTAAGGTGAAAAAGCTCATAGTAAACATCCCTGAGATCCCAGAAAATGCTCCAGCAAAAAAATCCCCCCAAAAAGCAACACCAGATTAGACATACCATAGAATGGTCACACACATAAATACAAAAACCCTCTTTCAGATATCAGAGAGAAGCTTTATCTTGTTCCATCTCTCAGCTAGTACATTTTTTAAAAACAATGTCACTAGTTTTATGGTATTCATTTTGTTTGCTTGCTTTCTGGACTTTTAATTGGATAACTACCTAGGTTGAGACTCAGTAATTTGTCCACACAAGAAGTGACTTGCTGTCGTGTAAAACAGTCTCTCCTCTAAATTAGGGGTGAGAATATTGACAACCCATCTTCCCAAGGCATTCCATAAATGCAGTTAGTGGAGGATGTGGGAAAGGATGAATTACTGAAAGCTTACATTAAATGGTGTAAGTATCTGAATGTGTTTTAGTGGGTAACTAAGGTCAAAGCTTTTTTTTTAAATTTTATATGGATGATATAGTTATATATATGGAATTTCAGAAGTAATCTATTCATTCACTGAATATTATGTTTGTTTAGTACTTTTCATCCCAAATCACTTCACAAATTATATACAGCTACAATGAAATCCAATTATTTTGTGGATGGGAGAGTTGCTATGTGAGAGAGACAATGCCTAAAACATCATGAGTTTAAATACAGCAACTTACAAGACCAAGTAAAAAGTAAGGGAGTCACACATCCCTTGCTTCCTGGAAATCTTTCTTATTAATACACTAACTTCCATACTCCGCACACACCTCAGCTGGGGGAATGTCAGTACAGCAACGCCTGCTGCCAGAGGCTTTGCTCAAACTGTTCCCAAAGCAGCGGACAGGTGGCTCTTCTCCCCTCCCCACCACAATCCTTTAGAGCCGCACTGAGCACATGACAGCGACAATTTAAAGGGGTCCAGGGCTCCAGCTGCCTCCACTGCTGTAGTAGCAGCTGTGGCAGCTGGTAGCATTAGGCCTCTTGGAATTGTCGGGCTCCAGGGCAACTTCCCCATTTTCTCCTCTACCTCCAGTGGCAGGCCTGGATATGTTGCCTAAAACAAGCTTGATATCTTAGGCCGCTGGACATGCTCAAGACCTCCCATGATGAGCAATATTGTCACAGTACAATGGGGCCCTATGATGGTTCTTAGTGTTCCCAGGATTGTAAGTCATCTTGTTACCCATGCTTTTAGTAAGAGGGGGGTCTTGCTTGCAGTGTCTGGGTGTTAGGTCCCTAACACCACAATCTTTTCACCCACAAGTGCTCTCCTCTGGGCTATGCCAGCCCTGTCTTTGCATTGCAGGTTAACAATTAAATGCACCCTGGTTCCCAAGTCCCCTTGAAGTTTTTCTCTGTGATGTCCAGCCCCTGACAGTAGCTACTTACAGAAATTACAGATCATCTGCTCCCAGAGCAGTATATCCCAATTTTAAGAGTTTTATCTTAAACCACTGCCCCTGTATAAGGCACAGCTCTTGTGAGCACTTACAATAAAACGTAAATCTTCCTTTGAAAGAAAAGAGCTCAATGAAGCAAATGGTTACAGTATAAAACAAAATTATGAAACATGAACTCAGGCCTACACTTACTAATAGTTATCAAAATAGCAACTCCCCCTTCCCCAAAACAAAACCCCAATAACCCACTTCAGTCTATTGCAGAGCTGCTTGGTTTCACAGGAACCAGGCTTCATTCTCTTATGGAAAACACTCCTGTTAAACAAGGTGGCTCCTCAGTGAATGGATGGAGAGAGTCTTTCTCTGCCCTATCACATACTGAATCATTTTGCCTTTATTCACAGAGATGGTGATCTGTATTAGTGATAGCATTCCTTCTTATCTGCATGTGGTTTTGATAATTTGTAGTTGTTCTTGATGGTTTGCCATTGACTATTCTTGGTAGGGTTACTGCCTTTGAAATGTGAAAAACATGCCCCGCCCTCCATGAAGTGGCAACTCCTCCCCCAACTCCTATACCTCAACTTCAAGGCATCTCACACAGCATCTGAACTCTTCAACAGCCACTTTATAATATCTAGAGATAACACAGAGAAAACTGATCACATTTTCTTACTTAAACTGAGGAGATGGGACACAAACTTTTAACATTAAATAGTCCCATGTATTGTAATAATAATGAAAATCTTTAGACACACATAAAAAGCCCCTAGCAGATTAAATTATTTCTGACAACTCCACAAAAATACCACACAGGCTGCTCAAATAACCAGCCAGGTTGTAAGCCTCATTCTAGGATGGTGCAAGAGTAAGTAATTATACAGTATACTAAATAATCAGTCAGCCAGGTGAGAGTGACCATTCCCTTGAATGAGTCATCATGACCGAGACACATGGTTAACCAGAGATTTACTCCAAGACCATAAAGGCATAATTCCCAAGATAGTTACATTATTCTTTAAATATAACCAGAGCCTACAACTCACAACAGTTAAGAGCACTGAAAGTTATAAGCTTTCAGTAGAGACTTCACTAGCTATCTTTCCTGGATAAACATATCCCAGATAAATCAAATGGGGGCACCAAATGATTACAGGCATTTGAAGCTAACTTGACTACTGCATTTTATTATTCACCTTGTATTCTGTAGTTGTCATTTGCTTTGTAGAAGAGAAGATAATATAAACATTACCTAAAGTCAAGGACTTCTATTTAGCAACTACAGAAGTTTGCTAGAATTTTGAGCTTAGACTTTCAAAGTAAGTGGCATGGAGCAAAACCACATGTCTAAAGTAGGGAAGTTAAATATTACTATCAACTACTCGACTAGTCAATAGGCACTTCCGCATTCCTCCTCTGAAATGTGCAAGAGCCCCAGTGGGGGCTCCTGTGCATTTCAAAGTTGGAACTCTGCGGGGTCAGCTATGCAGCGCTGTTGCTTTGAAGTACCCCCAATCTCCCCCCCTTTGTTGCCTCTATCTGATAAAGACAACAAGGAGGGTGGGAAGCAACTAGCTGACTAGTTCTTAACATTCTTAGTCTAAAGTAGTAATAGAAGCTGAAAAACAGCGTATAGGTGTTGTGAGTTTTGTCAGGTTTGAGACACGAGTTGCCTAGGCATAATAATAATAATAATAATAATAATAATAAGTGTTAAGTAGTGACTATATTTGGAATGGAATTAAGGAAAATATTGCCTCAATTTAGGGAAATTGGCACAAAAAATCCTCCTTCACTGAAGGAATCCAAAGTACTTCAGACACATGCTTCCTGCCCAAGTGATAAAAATGAACAAGCCCCTACCAAAATAAAATACAATCAAAATCTGTTATCTCTTAATCATAATAATTTATTTGTAGAAAAAATCCAGAAAAACTATATTACTGACCAAAACCCGAGACAATTGTTTGTTGTAGTCATGAATCTTGACCAAAATCAATTCCTACAAATTATAAGGTATGTTGTTAAAATCACTAACATCTGAATCTACTATCTAATTTAATTCTTGCCATAACCTTATGCATGTTCAGATCTTTGAATTGTTGCTTTTTTGAATTCTAATCCAGCTCTCTCATGTTGTAAAGTTAAAAAAATAACAATCCATTCTAAAATAAAGGGCCGTGCACATTCCATACGTGGACAAAGGATAAGACATAAGCCTAACTCACATTATTACAGTTTTAAGTGTTTTGTCCCAGATACACAAGTTACTTGTACTCAATGAGTCAGCTGTGACTAAAAAGTCACCAAAGGTAATATATGTATAGATAAGATTTACTGGAGGACAAATCTCAAATGAGACAAAAGGGAGACCCACATTCATTGTCCCTGAATTGCATCTTGCTAATACTGGCATGAAGTACATCTTCACCAAGACACGTGACCTGTCAATTTCCTGTGCCAGAGAACAGAAGTCAGCAGTGGCAGAGAATCTACACAGGAGAGGGAACTGCCTCAGAAGACTTTTCTTAAGTTAACACTAGTAGCCAGGGTGACCTCTCTGTTTTGAATTCGGAGAGTGCCAAAATAATATGATCACTCTTGGTAGATTATATCTGGGGTCTGATTTAATATATATTTGTAATAATTTCTATGTTTTATCCATTCAGATTGAAGATTTCACACTCACAAGGGGGAGTACATAGCTGCAAGGTCAAGCTTGGATTCACCACTAACAAATATTAGGTTTTGGTGATTTAAAATTTTAGTGCTAGGCTCCTATACCTTAAATTATGCCTTCAGGAATTCTATAGTGAATTAAGGCTGCAGCTGGCTTACTGTGATGAATCTTTCCCATCACAGTCTGTGCTATCAGAAAGGTACTTCTTGGATGGAACAACTTGCAAGCTCTGCTGCTTTTTTTATAGACACAGTCCTGCCAATTACCCTATAAAACTCAAGAACAGTGAAAGGGCAATGCCATCCAGTACAGATGAATGTGTTCTCTCTCATTTGCTTGTTGTCTGCCCTCAAGCCTGTTAGCAGACCTCCATCTGTCTGGAGCATTCATCTGATAAATAAGATAGAAAAAGCCATTTAGTCCCTTAACTAAAAATTACATATATTTTGCCGGTTCTGTTTTCACAAATGCAGCAAAGTGCTTCAACTCCTTACTGTTAAATATATGCTGGACGTTGACATGGACATTTAGCTGTCAAAACATTTTACTCCCCATTAATTAGAGGAACATCAAGACCCAAAATAAACAGCAAATGAACCAAGAAGTTTACTGAGAACAGGAAATTACAGTATTGCCGTTTTTCAGGCTTTCAGCATCTATTCTTGAAAGGTGTAGATTACAATGTGGTACATTTGAGGATACATTAAATTAGATAGTACATAATGTTGTGATGTGATGTAACACAATTTTCTTGAAGTTTCAACTAAGGAATACACATTTAGCGTGTTTTATGAAATATGCTCTTGTCAACAAACTCTGACAGTTTAATGCCAGATTTGAAGTCAACATGAAATTAGCCTATGTGAAGAGTTACAGATTAAGACAAATTTTTAGACCAGCGGTTCCCAACCTTTTTGATAATGGGGACTGGCAAGCCCATTCACAATTTTTTGGCAGACCAGTAACATTTTATTTGCATAGCCATTATGCAAATGATGAATATGTAAATATGCAAATAAAATGTTACCATTCTGCCAAAAGCACAGCCCCCACTGCCAATCTTATCCCCTAGAGCCCCACACCCTCCACTACACCCCAGCGACAGCCACTGATACTAGAATCCCCTGCACCCAACCCTCCTGTGCTAGCCTCCCACCCTTAGAGCCACCCACTGCCAGTCCCCCATCCCAAACACTTGTCAGTCCCCCACCCCTTAGAACCTCCTATACCAGACCTCCAGTGTCAGCCTCCTGTTCCCAGAGCCCCACTGCAGCCAACCCCCCAGTGTACCTCAGAGCCAGCCCTGCCCTCATAGCCCCCCACTACTAGCTCAGCCTCCAGAGCCCCCCAGTACTAGCCCTGCCCCTGGATCCCCCAAATGGTACTTGTTCACCAAAAAGTTGTGAATGGGCTTGCCAGTCCCCATTATCAAAAAGGTTGGGAACCACGGGTCTAAAATGACCTGCCCCTCTCACCTAGCCCTGCACTGCTGTCCATATGGCAGTGGCTCTTGGTACACTGCTCAGCACCTCCCCTCCCACCGCAGCTGTTGGGAGAGGCATGTCCTGTCCCGCTTCTCAACCAACCAGCGACAGACAGAGATGGGATCTCCTTCCAGCCTCAGAAGAGCAGTTCCCCGCGCAACGGGAAGGCCATGCCATGCGGGGTCTCCTCCCAGTCATGGAAGAGTGCCTCTCCCAACAGCCATGGCAAGAGCAATGTACCCCAGTCCTGGTCCCCAGAGCAGCCACTTGGCAGCCAGAGATCCATAGCCTGGCAGTGGGGCGTGGCCCGGAAGTTGGAAACCACTGTGTTAGACTATCTATAACTTGTGCATAACAGCATAATAGATTTGAAAAGAAAATACTTTGTTTTTATAATGTGTTATAATTATTCAACTGATGTTTCTTAAAAAATAAATGATACATAATTTTCCATGATTCAAATGACAGCTTATAACCAAAACACACACCACTTATTAAATACAATTATTACTTAAACTTATGTAGATCAAACAAGTTGATTAATTTTATTATTTTCAATTTATATTATATGTGTGCGGTGTAGGTGCGCCAGGCGCTGCCATTTTTAAATGGCCACTAGTTCGGACTCCGTGCCGCACGGCTATACGCAGCACGGACTAGGTAGTTCGGACTAGGCTTCCTATTCCGAACTACCGTTACTCCTCATTTCCGAACTAGCGGACATTTAAAAACAGCGGTGCCCGGCAAGATGCAAATGAAGCCCGGGAAATTCAAATCCCAGGCTTCATTTGCAACTCCGGGTGACTACATTACCACCCTAGTTCAAAACAGGGTGGTAGTGCAGACATACCCTCAGTGTTTCTTAATCGTTTTTTATAAAGTATCCCTTAAAAAAAAAAAGTATCCCCAGTACCTACAGTTTTTAGAGACACAATTTTTTCTCTACCATTGCAACACAACTTAATCGTAGCTGGGCGGCCAATGACATTTTTGGGTGTAAAAAGTACAAAAATAATAAAGCGCTGTAAAACTTAAAACCAAAATTCAGTTTTCTCCAAATTTCAGTTGTATTGATGTACCCCTCAGACTTCTCTCGAGTACCCCTGAGGGTATTCATACCACTGGTTGAGAAACACTGAGCTAGATTTTCAAATGATATGTTAGAAATCAAATGGCATCTTTAAAGACTGATGGTACCACCAGAGAAATGACACTGATGTGTATTACTGAGTATTCCTAAACTGTTAGGCCAATCCTGAAATGGAATTTAAGATGTCCGAAGTCTCTCAGGCTCTCAGTTATGTTTCCATAATTGTCCAGACTTTGCAAGAGAGTCTTAATTGAGCAAATGTTCAAGCAAGTACATTCTTTAAGGTTAACTGGTGGAAGCCTTCAGTTTAATTGAATATGGATTATTCTTTTGCTGTGCTAATATTCTGCCTTCAGCAAGACTAGTCAGTGCTAGTGAGGTAAATATCAGTGGATATTTTCCCTAAGAAATAACATTTGATAAACAAGATCTACATGTAAGAAGATAAACGTCAAAGAACGGATTTTTGGTGAGCACGTGTTAATGCAATCTTGACTCTCTTACATCTTTGGACAATAAAAGATATGCGATGCATTACAATTTTTCAAAATCTATTTTTCAAAAAAGAACAATTAGCAAAAACAATAATGTACTCTATGGCAGTACTATTTTATATATATATATATATATAATTGAATAGCTGTGTAATTGCATGAGATCTTATTGGTTACATGACTATTCAACAGTCCTTGGGGGTGAGACCGAAAGTCAGTGCACTCTTGGCCCCCCTCTTGGGGAGCCCCTTGCCACTCTCATGCCTTTGCTGTTGGACCAGCCTCCTTCCTGTTGAGCCCGGGCTTGTCGCAGACAGAGGCTGCTCTGTTGGATGCAGAACAGCCTCTCTCTGCAGGGAGCTCAAACCTCCCGTGGATGTGGATGGATGCCAGAACTGCCTCTGTCTGTAGCAGGCATAGGCTTGGACCACATTAAGGGGGGAAAGGGAGATGATACTGATCCTGATCCTGGGACAAAGAACCTGTCAACCGTAAAGGTGGGTAATTAGAAATTAAAACAATCTTAGATCAGGCAACAGTGTGTGGAGAGGAGGATGAATGCTAGCCTTGCTCTATGGAGCGATCTTGCACTTCTACATCCCGGAAAATCTTACAAAAGTTCTGTCAGTTTTGTTCCATGTTGTCATCTTTCCATTCAGACTTGATGGATTTCAAGATCTGCCATATGTTGCCATCCTAGTTTTTCAGTGTGTCCTCATAGCCTACTGGCCCCATCTTCCCCTGCACAGTGAAACAGGTTGATATGGAATCAAACTCACTGAGTCTAATAGATGCTTATGCTGACTGGGCAGGCAACTGATGACCAGTCTGCTTTGGCACCTACACATATCCTATCCTGCACTAGAGGTGAATTTTTACAGAACACTGGTTAAAAACTGGTGGTACCTGGATGAGAATGAAAGACAGCAAACGAGTGAGTGTGCATGAGTCTAGCATAGAGAACAAGGAGTAAACAGGAAAGTGAGAGTTAGAGAGAGAGGGAAGAAAGATGTCCACATCTGAAAATCTGATCACCCAATGTGGATAACAAAATCAGATGTCAGTGTCTAGGGCTGTCGATAGGACAACTTCCATGAGCAGTGAATTTACACACAGAAAAAAATACAAGCGTTAGTTGTGCATTGTCAACAATCAATTCTGAAACATTCTTTAAAAAATATCCTCAAGCATCAAATCTACATTATGGAATAACAGCCTCTTTCTCTCTCTCTGAAAATATAGCCTTCTCAGAATTCCCAAATAAGAATTCTCTATCTTCACTGAACTAAAACCATTTTATAAACTGAAACTGAAGAAAGCACATACCCATATATTTCCATGTTTAAAAAAAAAGAGAGAAAAAGAATAATTTTCCTAATGGATTGGAATTCTTGATCAATTTATCAACACTGATTTCTCTAAGTGCTGTGCAAAATTTGTTACGTTGACCATTCTAGAGATTTTTAGGCTTTTATCCAGAGAACAGGCAGAGAGAGCAAGGACAGTCACAGGAAAAACTTCTCCACTCTTTCCCGTCAGTGAGATACAACTCTGATCTAACTGGACAAATTTTGAGGATGAAGGGTAGTTGTCAATACCATTTAATCCCTTACCTCTCTTCAAAAATCATGGACATGGTCGCCGACTGTGTTGGCGGCTAGTCTGTTACGTGGACACCTGCTCACTAGAAAATGTACTAGAACCAACTTATTCCAGGTAAGTAATGAAACAACTAGAAAGCTTTCTGCCATGACTGACGTGCACTAGATTTTACCTGGTAACCTAGAGAGGAAAGGCTTCACATCCCATTACCAACACTCTGAGCTTGAATTCTACAACTTTTTGAAGTGGTCTTATAAAAAGAGACCAAATGCTTAAGCATGTCATAGTTGCCTCTTGGGCTGCTAAACTTGCAAACTCAATACAATTGTGTATGATCACTTAAGAATATTATAGCAATAATTGTTAACATTGTAAGATAGATTTAATTTATTACATTTTCAAACAATAGCATCTTTACTTGTACTCAAATTGGCAATGCTGCTCAAACCAGGGATAAAAATCATAGTGAGAAGCTTTAGATAAGTAACTAAGGCCACATCCTGCAAGCTATGCCATATGGGCAGTCCCTGACCTGCACAGCCCCAGTGCAGTCAATAGGGTTTGGGCACAGAGGGCTACCTGTAGGTATCAACTTGCAAGACTGGTACCTACCACAACACTAAAGGGCTAAAGTTCAACATATGGTTGAAATGTACAATGTTTTAACATGAAAGGCTCAGCATTTGCTAAAAGATGCCAGCCTCTTCCTGCTAATTAGAGAGGAAAAGTGTGGAATCTCATATTTCACTATGTATCAACTGCTGGCAAATAATTTTCTTAGAAACGGAGATCTATGTAGGCAAGTTTGAAAATACTTTGATCAGTGGCCACACACTGATAAGCCCAAATATGATACCCATAGACATTTTGAATTTCATTTTGCTGCTTGCTAACTATGCAGAAGAAATGTATTTAAAAACTTCTTCTTGGAACAGCATTTACATACTATGGTGTTGGGTGTAATATCAGATTTAGAGAGTGGTTGGAGAAAGTTATCTGTTTTCCTTAACTTCGGGGAAGCTACAGACAGTTGACACTCCTTGATTATCTGTAAGCCTGCACAGGTGAGTCAGGTTGATTCTCATCATAGTTCCGCTGTAGTACTCAAACTAATTTTTATAGTTATTTTTCTGCAGCAAGTCCCTTCCTCTCTGGAATCCCACAAAGCTCAGTTTTCTCAGTTCTTTCACTTGAATAATTTTTATCTTGGTCAGCTCATCTTCTGTCTTAGTTGTGATTTAAACCAATGATTTTTAACTTCATGTGTTGTTGACATTTAATTACTCCTCCTTCTGTCCCCTCTCTCTGCCTGTAATGATCAAATAAAACTATAGTTCCATTTTTTTCCTAGAAAACTATTTCTGACTTTGCAATATTTAGCTTCAGGTAGCAGAGGTGGAACACAGTAAAGAGCAGAAGTGGATTAAGATTTATGTGAGACTCTGGTCACAAAGAACATTTAGACCTTCCCACATACCCCCTCACTACAGGGTCCTGCTCCTTTCTCCTCCTCTTCTCCATGAGGCCCTGCCCCCTGGCCAGGCCTGAAGCCTGGTGATGGTAAAAGTTGTCGCTCAGGGAACCCGGGCCACTGGAGAGAGCCCGACATAAGAACGGCCATACTGGGTCAGTCCAAAGGTCCATTTAGTCCAGTATCCTGTCTGCCGACAGTGGCCAATGCCAGATGCCCCAGAGGGTGTGAACAGAATAGGGAATCATCACAGGATCCCTCCCCTTCCATCCATTTCTAGTTTCTGACAAACAGAGGCTAGGGACACCAAGCCAGAAAGAAGATGAGGGGGACATAGGCCGAGCATCCTGGGCTGCTTCGGCTTCTAGTCTGGCTGCGGGATGGGGCCTCGAGGGGAAGAGGAGGAGCAGGGGATGGGGCCACAATGGTAGTGCACCCCCACACTTCTACACAGTTCTGGCACTCCTGGAGCCCATAGAAAAAATTCACATGTGGCAGGAGAGGAGCACTGACTGGAGATATTGCTAGTTACACGGGCTGCTTCTTTGAATTGGACACAAGGTTGCAGCCATTGAATCTCACTGTGCATGGAAACATTCTGTCAGGGGTGTGATTAGAGCTAGACACCTTTCTGCAAATTAGCTTCCTCTATCCATGCTTTTCCCTGGCAGCTGGATGGTATTGGCTAAGGAGATGTGCGCTCTCTCCCCCTATCCTCCCACTGACATGGCGGCGTGTCTGCATGATGTCCCCTTAATGGTGGGCAAGGAAGCCCTATGTGCAACCTCCCTATACCCACATGGCCTTGAGTCTCAGAGCCCAGGACAACTGATGGGACTCACAGGACTTAGGCTGTGGTGCTGAAAACAGTAATGTCAATGTAGGGCTCAGAGGCAGGGTGGTCGAAGTGCCTAAGGTTTATCATTAGGACACAGAATGAGCTGGCAGTATGAAGTTGAATTGCACTCTGCAATTCTGGGCTTCAGTTGCATGGGGAAAGGCTCTGGCCTTCAGTTGAGGGGAGGGGGAAGGAGGGAAAGACCCAGGCTCGCGGCTTCAACCAGTAGGTGCTGGAAGCAGGGAGGGAAGGGGGCCATGGCCTTAAAAGCGAGTGATGGGTGGGGGTAGGGAAGAATGGAGATGGGATCTTGGAGGAAGAGGCAGCATGAGGATGTGGTCTTGGCGATGAGGCAGAACAGACGAGATGGGACCATGGCTTGGGTGCTGATGGCCTCCTTATGTCAAGGGAGCTTCTGTGCTCCTGCAGCCCTGTGGCTTCTGCTGGGGTCTGAGGCACCCATTTTTCTGAGGGACCACAAATTGGCTGCAGCCTTTGTGTTAATCTGCTATTGGTCAACGGTTTCATCTACTTAGTCATTCACTTCTGAACTTAAGAATTTACTCTCTATCTCTATCATATCCATTATCCTTGATTCTGAACTTCACTTTCCATCATTGTGTCTATATACATATGAATCACCAACATAATATTGCCTGGATTTGCTATTGCATTAACTCTACCTTGGCTAAAATTCTCATCAGTACTTTCACCTCTCTTGCTATCAATTAAGTTTCCATGGGCTTCCCAAATCCCAGCTTTCCCTGTCACCAGCATGGAAGATGGATATGTAAAACTACAACCACATGACTCAGCCTCAGTTCAGGACTCCTGTGAAAACTTCATTTTAATTATTTTTGAACAGTACTCTGTGAACTTGTTCTATCCAACAACATAATTCTTCTCTCTCTCTCTCTCTCCCCCCCCCCCCCCCATCCTCTTTCTCTGGCACCTTCCTCCTCCTCTGCAGCTTTTAAGCTGAACCACTCTCCAACTCATCACATACTTTGAAAAACTCATTGGCAAAATTCCCTTTTCTTGCTTATCTACACATTTCAACGCCCCCATCTCATGCCACTCTCTACTCCCAAACTCACTCACACTCTCTCTCACCTTTATTATATTTAAAGCTTTTCTGCATAAGATTTCTATAAAATTACGTCCTGGTGGGTTCCTGCTAGTCTGGCTGCACTGCTCTTTTCTTGTGAGCACACTCAGTATTGAAATAAGCGATCATTCTTGTACATTTCATGTGTAAATGGAGACTATAATTCATATGAATAAAGCAGACAAAGGGCTGTCCATAACTTGTGCAATAGTGGGGGTCAGAGGGTCCTTAAATATTATCAAAACACATTATATATAATCTCTTAAGGGAGTCTCTCTACCAGTACAGTTAAAGCATTACAATCTTTGGACAACCTCCAGGTAGAAGAAAAGGGATAATGCAAGAAGCACACAAATCAGAACACACCCTGATTAAATTTAATCTTTGCTTTATCAGTTTCAGTATTCCCCTGTGGGAGACAGCGATGCTTCACAAACTGAAGACTTGGGAGTGAATATTCCATCTTCATGGAAGTTAATCATTAAAATATATAGACTATTACAGAAAAAAAGCAGGTAGCAGGTAATTCATATTAGATGTGTATCATCACACTTGAAGGCAGATTAAAACTCAAAAGCCAAATCTGTGTTCCTTCTTTCCTATAGTAATACGTATTTCCAAGTTACTTATTTACTTACACTCACACATGCACACACACACACACACACACGTGCACACACACATGCATGCACAGAACAATCTTTCAAAAGGAACAAATTAAAGCTTAATATTTAAGTGTGGAAATAAACACTATGATGTGTTTGTGTTGCTTTTATAAAAATAGGACCCCCCAAAAAGGAAATTAAATGTGAAATAGCATTTTCATGAATCAGAGATTATTAAAACTATTTTAAGTCAATTAAAGCTTCACTAACAACTGGGTGTAAATCTGGTTTTAAGGGGGGGTTGTGTTTTTTTTTGCACATGCATAATACGTGCCTGAAGACAAACACGCAGACACAGAAATGTAAGTACACTTTTTACAGAAAGACCTACATGAGACACTGTAGCTGTAAAATGCCTTGTTGATAGAAATGTTAGGACAAAATTTTCATTCCCTAGTTGCAAGACTCTTGCATTTATAACACAGGTTAAAGAAGTCAACCACTGGCATGCTGGATTAGAAAGACAGATATTAGTCTGTGAACACATTCTATAGAACATGGGCAATTATAACAACTTGACGGAAATATGGTTAGTGTAGCACAGGCCCATCCCAAGAATCAGAAAAAAAAAATCTGTTACAAACAGCAGAGTCAGTGGCGAGAGAGAGAAAGACTGCTACAGGCTTGAGAGGTCCACTTACTGACGCTGCCACAGACTGCCATGCAGTATTCCTCAGAGTCAAAGTTGTTTCGGTTCCCACCACATCCGCCGTAAAAGAATGGTGCACATTTTCCTTCAGTCACATCAAAGTACCATCGGGAGATCATTGCTCGGCAAGGACCAGTCTCAGCTTGTTCAGAGCACACCTCTAATTATAGGAGATGTGGAGGAACTACATTTAGCATGAAAATGGTATTGTCTTGCTTGTCATCTACACACGTTTATTTACATGTTCTAACTCTTGCACATTATTAGCTACAAAATGGGAGCATCAAGGAAGCATCTATACCTTTCACAGAACAATTCCTACCCTTGAAGTCTGTCTCTATTGTCTTCAAAACAACGTATTCTCATCTGGATTAACACAATTAAATCCCTCCTGCTCTATATACAATTTTTGTACTTTATCTATTTTAATTAGTAACATGTTTATTTACTGAAACAATTATATTGGCGTAACCCCTAGTGTAGACACAGTTATACACAGGGCTCGACAAACTGCAGAGAGATATTCGCCAGCCCCGCACCACGCATGTGCCAGACCAACACTGCACACGCATGCAGCACCGGCGAATGGGGCACATGGAACGACCGGCTGAAATCTACTCGCCATAGGCGAGTAGAAACAGTGGTTTGTCGAGACCTGGTTATACGGATAAAGATGTTCCCCATCTCTTATGGGAGTCACTATACCAGTATCCACACAAAGTGTGTGGTATTGTTAGAACTATAAGGGTACAGTTAAAGCAATACAATCTGTGTGTGTGTGTGTGTGTGTGCACGCGCGCATGCATGTGTGCACGCGTGTGCACATTCCCTTTGCCCAAGAGAAAGTTTGAGTAATTGTCTTTGGAGAAACCCTGGTAAAAAGAAAACACCTACACATCAAACTATTAAAAAATATCTAATACACTGAGATATCTTGGCTTGTAAAAAGGCTGTATATATGCAACAGAAAATCTTGCGGAACTGAGTGGTACAAATTAAAATTAGAAAATAAAAAGTGAATGCAGGAACTCCTTTGTTAAACTGGAATTCAGCCTATCACCTGGGTACATATATAGCCCTTTACCAATAATGTTCCAAACAGGAAAAACAGCGTTCACATTCAGCATGCTGTATATCATTTGCAAAATTGTTGATCATGAAACTAGTACCTCCTCCTCTACGCTTCCATCGCACATGGGTTCAACATAATGGCAGACAACTGATTTCTACTGTTTCTGACTTTACTTTACAAGTCTTAATTTTGTGGAAGGCTGACTCCTAACTATTGAAATAGGGGTCTCTCCCTTGGACACCTCAACACCTGCTAGTGGATGCTAATAACATTGGCAATCTCCCCACACTCATTAACTCCTAGAGGCTCTCATTGGCATTGGCCCAGACCTGGAGATTCTCATTAGATGCTTCACAGCTTCTTTTCTTCCAGGCTGTTTGATTCATCTCTGTTGAGCACATAACCCTTCCCATCTCCTTTCTACATAATATATGTTATACCAAATTGCTTATAAGTAATCAACACACATGTATATTTTAGGGACGTTAAACTTAGATTAATTGGCTAATCGAGTAGTCAATGCAATTTGCAGCTGGGGGGGTGGAGGGGGAGAGAGGCGGAAGAAGAGGAGGACTATCTGATAGTGTCGACTAGTGGGTTGACTATTTGATAAGCGTCTTATTTATATCAATAATAATTTACTGGAAAGCACTTATGGTTGATCCAACACAATGCTTATAGATGCATCAAAAGTGTATTATGCAGTTACAGAGTTTAGTTTGCAATGCATCATTCTTCAAGACTCTCTCTATGCCTTTTAGTATAAGTGTGATTTAACAAGTAAATTCCCAAGCAGTTTGCTATTGGGTGTTTCTAGAAAAAAAAGTTTAGTTTAGCTAATCCTTATGGCTTGTTATTAATCAGGTTTAGAATCTATCACTCAAGTATACAATACAAAAAAGCTGCCATAAGAGAAATCTGGAGTTGCCACTGTGTGGCATTTTCTTATTTTATGTTATAAAATACATGTCTCATAATGGTGATGCCGTAAGCTTCTTCCCTATTTTACTTCAGCATAATTCAGTTTTCCCAAAGGAACACCATTTCCATACTGTACTTGTTTTCAATGTGCTTACTCCGAAATTAAGTGCACACTAAGCACAGTTTTAGCTTTTTTGGGTAACTTGTTAACATAGCTGCATCAAAATGACAGTGGGAGTGGGGATATGAGAGCTAGCTCTAGAAGCTTTAAGGACACCATAAATGTAGTGCTCTGACAACTTGTCTGTTAGGGTACGTCTAGACTACAGGCTTTTGTCGACAGAAGTTTTGTCGACAGATACTGTCAACAAAGCTTCTGTCGACAAAGAGCGTCTAGACTACATTCAGTTGTCGACAAAGCAAGCTGCCTTTGTTGACACAACCCTAGATGCAATAACACCTTCTGTCGACAGAACTCTGTCGACAAAAGGCGTTATGCCTCGTAAAATGAGGTTTACCAGCGTCGACAAAACTGCTGAGTTCTGTTGACGTTATGTCGACAGAACTCAGCGGTAGTGTAGACGTAGGTATAGTTTTGTCGACAAAAGTCCACTTTTGTCGACAAAACTCTGTAGTCTAGACACACCCTTAGAGTTACTAAAATTTTTTTAAAAGTTTAAGAACAGCCACAGCAAGAGACTGCTGTAATTGCAAATGTGAAACATTTATGTAACATTTAAGATTTAGTTTAATAAAATATAAGTGCTATTGTTTGTGTGTGTGTGTGTGTGCGCGCGCGTGCGTGCGTACGTGATTTAGTTCTTACTATTCCTGACATACTGCTGCTGTTTCTGCAGCTTGCTTCAGGTAATGAGTATGAAGTACTATTTCCTAAATTAATAAAAATCAAGTTATCTAAACAAATTACACACAGCATATACCCTCTTAGCATATGTAAAATGCTGCACTTAGTTATAAATTAATATGATTTAGTGATCAGATTTGCACAATTATTTGAAAAAATATGTGAAGAAGTATCAGTGGGAAATGGGGTTTTTTTTCGGTGATTAGAATTGTGATTTAAATCAATCCACCTTGCCTGCTTCATTTTAACATAATATAGGAATAACCTACGCACAAAGTAACTTTGACTGGTTTTGAATACAAGAGCCCCACAAATTTCATTTTAAAAATTGATCACTTAGTATAGTGATTGATATTGAAGAGACAGGTATAATCAAAATCAGCTTTGCTGAAAGAATACATAATTTCAAAATCATAGAGCTTCAGAAATTAACTATTTTTAGAAGAACAACTACTAATGTGACAAACTTAATCTATAAAGAAAGTAAATGCCTTCTAGGATCTTCTTGATACACTTTATAACAAAATATAGATGTAAGTTACTTTATCATTTTATATTTCACACACTCTTATCAGTATGTGAAGGTTCCAAAGACTCATTCTGGTATTTTCTTTTGAATCTCTCACTTACTCTCAATATCTCAAATGTAAGGGAGTAATAAAAGCAACTACTTTTAGCACCTGTATATTTTTGCTATCTACATAATGGTAAAAAAAATAAAATAAAACACAACCCTTCATTGAAATAATGGAAATGATTACCTGAAATCAATTCTTGGGGCACTACAGATATTTACACACATTAAGCATTCATGCCATCAAGTTTAAGAGTTAATGTTTTGGGAGCCTTTCAGTCAGAACTACTAAAAACTGTTTGCATTAAAATGGAAAATATAGTCCTTTAAAGAGTGATTACTTAATCATGAAATTAAGTCAGACTCCCTTCTTGAACTTATTGCATGGCTAGAGCAATGCTCTCCTTGTGTCTTCCAATAGGGAAGACAGTGCTACCACAGGGTAAAATCCTCTTTTCAGATCTACATGGTAGGACTTAAGACCAGAAAGTATTTCACTGACAGAAACTGCCATATCAGCATACAAATCTACTGTGTAGGGATGAGAGGAGAATGGAACACTTAGAGATTAATAACAACATATGATACAAATATGGGGCTAGACCATCACTTTAAGACTGGCCCTGACTCAAGGAGCAGATTCTAATTCAGAGTCAATATCCCTCCTAGTCTCCCCTCTCTTTGCCCCTGCCATCTTGGAAGAAGAGTAGCTTTCTCTCCCTTACTGAAGCCTAGGGAACACATAGTCCATTTAGAAGAGTAAGGTGGTGCCTTTTAACTTACTCTCTTGCATGGGTGCAAGTAAAGATTTAGCTCATCACCTATGAGCTATGGCACATTTCAGCGATGGGCAACCTAGGCTAATGAGTGGGCTGCATGACTAACCCTCCTTCACCTCATTGGGCTGCAAGATTGCCATCCAAGACAGTCTCCCAGAATAGGGTAGTTTTGCTAACTGGGCTTGCAAACCTAGAATTTGCAAGGTGAGTTGATTGGCCCGTAGCAGCGCTTTCACTGGATGCAGAGGGAGCTCTCACAGTCAATGTGTGCAATCAACACTCACCTCACTTCATAGGCCCTTGCTTTACATGTGGATGGAAACCAGCAGAATCTGGCAATTCTGCATGTGGGTAGTGATAAACAAAATGTTTCATGGGCCACATACACAACCCGGACAGGTCACATGATGCCCATGGGTTTCCCAACACTATTACAGGGGTTTCCCAACACTGTTGCCGGTATAGTTAGCAGCAGAGAGTATAAATTGCACAATCATGCCTTTTAGAATTAAAAACAGTCTTTGCACTTAATTCTCGCCCCCGCCCCAAATACAAGGCTCACTAGTAAGGCCACACTGGGAACAAATTATCTGTAATAACAAGAAACATTAAATTACAATATGGCAGAATGATAACTTTCATCTTTTCATCTTGTTTCTAAGAGCTGATTAACAACAGAAGCAATTCTTTGCCTTTGGCTACATTTTTTTTTAATGACATAATGAAGTTATTGATTGAAAAGTCGCTACAGCACAAGCACAGGAAAACATTTGGACTTTTGAATTTACAGCTGCTTACATCAAGTTATTTTGTAAGTACCCACTCTTTATTGTATTAAGAATAGAATTAATAGAGAATTTGTGGGGAATGTTTTCATGTTTAAAGATACAATTCTTTCTACATTTTTCATACAAAAATGTCATACTTCCATTTTCTCATGAAAAAACTTTCAAAATTAAAATTTCCCTATGGGAAAATGTCAACACAGAAAACGTCATTTTAAAATAAAATTTTGTGTTGCAACTGAACTGAAAAGGTTTCATTTTTGTTTTCTGAAACTGAAAAACTGACACAAAAATACCTACCATTTAAAAGCTAATAGCTTGATTACAATGAAAATACATTTGATTTTGCTCACTGTACAGACATTTTAAATGAATTTTTAAAGTTGAAATGACATTAACATATTTGTTTTAATTTTACAAAGTTAATTTGAAACAAATGCTTATTTTTTTCAAATTGCTTTGAAACTTTGTGGGGAAAACCAAAATTCTTCAACTGAAAAATTTCAAATGAAGTTTGAAATTTCTCACAAGAAAACATTCATTTTTCTCATCAGTTCTTATTTTGTAATCTAAAGGACCTCTTTCACCTTAAATAATGTTAAGATGAATTAACAGTCTCTTTGGGATCTGAGCACAATGAAATTTAGATGCACCTCTTAAAAATATAGGAAATTAAATCTAAAGAACTACAGCAAATATTTTTTAAGATAGAAATGAGAATTAAGACAACCAATTGGCTTTCCAAGGGAGCTGAGCTTGTAACTCCACTTAATGCCTTTGGAAATTTCAAATGGTCATATAGTTAAATTAATCTACAATCAGGAAAATAAAAATATAAGGTTCCATAACTGTGCATTTCCCAATATTTTTTCCTATGACATCAAAACTTTGACCTTATATAACACCTTCCATCTGAGAATCCCAAAGATCTTTAGAAACATGTAAAGTTCACCCTAAAAACAGCTCTAGGATGCAGTCAAATCTCTGCTTCATAGTGAATTTAAGTGATTTGCACCCAGAAATCTTGACAAAGAAAGGGAACAAAATCCAAATCTTCTAACTCCTAATATTATGCCTTACTTTTAAAACTATCGTCTAAATGTGCAACTTCATGTTACTATTTGTCATAAAATAAAAAGTGTACATAATCAAATATACCATAGCATATTAATATACAGATAAATTATTGCATGTAGCCACTGAAATGTATGCAGTTAAATATAATGATTCTATCTGTGCAACCCCTTTATGTTGAATCCATGAACACCCTAATTCAGCAGAGCATTTTAGCATAGGCTTAAAATTAAACACGTGCTTAAGCACTTTTCTGAACAGGGATTTACTTAAGCATGTGGTTAGTTATTTTGATGAACTGGGGCCATATTTTTGTGTATTTTTATAAGATGTAAACTAAAGTGTATCTGATAATTTATATTCTTCTAGAAAATGACAGTGCAGTGTAATTGATTAATGCGGCAAAGTAGACAACGGAATCAAAATTATCCAAGCAAAAGTAACATCATCCAAGTGTCTGCTCAACATCATTAGACACTACAATTTAGGGTTCCAGTCAGTACTTATGCCATTTCCTTAATTTGGGCATACCTACATATTCATCAGGAGCATCACTCTCCAGTATGTAGCTACTTCAGAGATACAGAACTATGTTTTAAATAAAGTTTACTCTTTTGTTGATACTTATACTTTCCTTAGTCAAAAAACTATGCAAAACTGTTTTGCTATGTGGATTATTCCCAAGGGAATATTTAAAGAACAAGAAACTAATCATTCTTTATATATGCCTGAAACCGGCAGCCAAATTTTAATTTGAACATTCAAAGACAAAAACTAATTACCTAAAAGTTTTTTGGAATTCAGCAGGAGGCAGCTGCGGAGCTGGCACCAGCACTGGGAAGAAAGCCCATGCATTAGCACTACAATAGTACTGATACTTTCTGGAGAGAAAGTTTTTTTTTTTAAAAGGCTGAACGATAGTTATAAATGCAAATCTAAAAAACAATTCTTTAAAACAGTTAAATGCCTTAAAATTGTAATTGCCAGTTAAGATTGAATTTTTCTCTCTACTGTTCCCTTGGAGCCTACTCCAGGGTAATAATTGAGGTGTAAATAAAATATAACTGCCTGCTGTGCCTAAAATACAAAACCTTCAAATTCCAATGTAAAATAAATGCATTAAATATATATTTGCATTTTATTTGTGTGAATAGTAACTTCACTCAGAAAGCAAGATGTCAAGGGGCAAAGAAAGGGCAGCTTGAACTTAAAAGACTATCAACAAAATGTCATATTTTATGTATGTTTTAGAAGAAATACAGCTTCTCTGAAACACTATGATTTTGCTAACACAACAGACATATTGATTGAGATGGTTAGGACAGAAATGCATTTCACTCATTCAAAAGACTTATCTCCAGAGATAATGATAACGTGGGGTAATATTAAACAGATTAGTAAACAAAACCAAAGCTCTAGATTATCACATTTCAGTACATTAAAATGATACTTTCTGTTGGAGAATCAGATTAGCAGAGGACAGAATTCAATAGAGTATAGCATAGATCATAATGAAAGTTTCATTCTTATGTTACACTGCAGAACTACTCCATAAAGTATTTCAATGTTTGTCCTTGGCCCAGAATTTTAATGAAAGAATTTTTTTTAACGATTCAGCAGTCTTGCTCAAAAGTGAAAAATTTCATATGATGTAAACCAACTTAAAGACATTCTTTTATCAATGGACAATTGAATTTTAAATAAAAATATCCAATACATTTAAAGGTGTATTAATCAAAATGTACCAATCCATGGTTCTCAATGGCTAGACTGAGCATATCAACATTCATAAGTAAGGAAATCACACGTGCTTTTTGCCAATGGTCAGAAAGATAGCTATAACATTATGAATGTTTTTTTCTTAAAATGCAGTATGAGCATCTATTATCCCTCTTCAAATTCTTTTACTCAGTCAGATATCCAATCAAATTTATCATTAGTTAGGTAAAGGAAAACAAACCATCCTGGCACTTAAGCCAAGGTAGTGACATTTCACAGAAGAAAAGGAAAAAACAATTCAGTCATTATGGGCTAAAGCAGAACTGATCAAGACATTAATAGTCCAATACTAGATCAAAGCCTGCAAAGGATAGCATCAGCACTTAACTATAATAAGCGGAATGACTTGCCTTGTTAATAGGTAGCAATTGTCACTGAATGAATTTTAAAGAATCTATGAAAGGTATAAGGGAATACAGCAAGCGAGATGCAATAGAGCAATAAGGCTAACAGCTGCCATACCAAATGCTATGTCACTTCTCTTTTGCTAGAAAGTTGGCTCAGGTTTCCATGTACAACTGCAGGTTACAAGCACATTCAAAATGTGACATCCAGCAGCACTATTTCAATTCTTTCCTAAATATTTAAACAAATCTGTTCAAATTAAGGGAGGTGAGATCATTGCTAATTGGCAACATTACACAAAACCAGGTGGTCAAGCCTTTGCTGAATCTCCCACATCTGCTGGCTGGTACGTGTGCAAACTGCCAAATGTTCCACAGGTTGCTGTGATGGTCCTGCTGCTTGCCTTTAGATAAGCTCTAATTGAACGATATGTTGACAGGAAGCATTACACTCCAAACTAGATCGAATTGCTTTTTCTTTGATGCAAGTTAGGAGAGGAACAATGTTGCTTACCAACAACCATGGTGAAGGAAAACAGAAATAGAATCACATAGAATTACACATCATGGGAGATTGGAGTTTTTCCACCAGTCAGTCAATCCTAGAAAAAACTCCCCGAGACCTGGGCATCTCACTGTTGTTTCCTGGTTCTGAAACAATTTATTGTATAGTAAAGCAGTGATATCAGCAGAACTAGGGCTGATCTGAGGTTTATGACTGGTTTCAAAGCAGGGGGTGCCTTTCCATACTCTCTTTAAATAAAGAAAAACTGCTAAAAACACAGATTTAAAATACGCTTGCCTCAGGACATATGAAATAATTGATTGCAATCTGTCAGGGTGTAATGGCTAAGTGGTTTAGACCCTGATGACAAACCTGATGGCTGTGGATTTCATTCTTATTGAATCAATAAATCTCTCTCTCCGTCTAGTTCACCCAGATGCAAAATGGTACCTGATGCATTGCATTACGATAGCCAGACCATGATGTTGGTCACATCAGTCCCTTGTGTACAACTAGCTAGGAAACAGATGTTCCTTACCTGTGTTGGCCCAATGAGCTAGTGGGTCAGGAAACTTTCATGCGATCTGGCATTTTCCAGACAAGACTAAAATTGTTCTGCTCCTGATGGTTGGAAATATATCTGTGAGCTGTTTTGCTCTGGGTATTTTGGTCATCACTAGTTAAAACATGCTTAGGGATAAGAAAGAGCATGACACATTGAAACTACAGCAGAAAGCATAAATTTTATCACCACAATCCTCAATTTATAGTGCATGCTTTGTTTATTTAGGGTTTGGTCAACTGCCCATTAGCATCAATGGGAGTCAGACCATTTATTTGGTTAGGCTTTGCATCTCCCATTATTGGAAGAGTTTAATTTATGGCTTGAGAAGAAAACCAGCTTCCAGTGATATGAGGTAGGACAAAGAACATCTATAAAACATGAAAAACTTTGTCTCATACTTTTTAATACTAGTGGATCTATTAACAATTATGTCTTCAGCGAGTATGAGGAAGAACTGGATGTGCAATCAGCAGGGAGAGTATATACTACTGGGGGAATTTTGTGCCATGGTGTACGTGCAGAATTCATGTCCCCTGCAGAATCCTCCATCTCCCAAAGACTAACACTTTCTGGCAAGGAGCTGCAGGGCAACCAGCTCTATGCCAGAGTAGCCGGTCACCTATCTGGAGGGTGCTGAGGTACTTTCCACAACATCCTGCCTGTGAGGCTAGGTGAGGAGGCACAGGATATGGAGGGGATAGACAGAGAAGTGCAGTGTTCAGGGGCACATGGGACAGGAGTGAAGCGAGGGCGTGGAGTCAGACACAGATGAGGGAAGGGGGTGGCAGAATGGTGGTACAGGGACATATGAGGACAAGGTGGATGTGCCTCACTAAATGGAAGTGGGTCTATGTGGGGGAGGCTCCCTAACTCCCTAACAAACCTTGTCCTTGTGTCTACGCCCCCAAAAACCTGTTCTATACATCTTCTCTCACACTCAACAACCCTCCAGATTCACTACCAGGTTCCTGCCCAGCAATTACTTTCCTCTTCCTTAGCTCCTCCATTTCCCCTGAATCCCACAAGGTTTCTGCACTGCCTCTGAGGGGTGCAGGAAACACAGGTCTGTACTGTAGTTTAAATGAAATATTGCTCAAAGCTCTGTATTAATATGCCCAGTAAGGAATCTATCAACAAAAATTTCCTGAATCTGTTTTATACATACTTTCAGATAGATATTTTGAAATAAAGTTGCAAAAAAACATGAAACTAGTGTGACTATATCAGATTATTCTGACAACTAAGATAAGGAATGTTAAAATACTGTGCGCAAGAGCTTTAATTTTTTGGCACAGATTTTTCCCCATAAGTATAAATTTCACTGCCCTAGTCCTTTGGACAAGTGATCTAAGTTTTACTTGTAACCAAAATCACTAGTCAGCCACCCATGCCAAAGAAGTCCCACCTACAAAGGTTCTCAAATGTCTTTCTTAGCATGGACCACATCTTAGTAGAAGAAGTCTCTCAGACTTTCCCCCTTCCTATTTGAAATCATGGGGATTAGCTATCCTTCCATGTGTGATATTATAATATTCCTTTGTCAATCCTCAACATGTCCTAGTAAACGTCTCCATTTCTTAATGTATATTCACTTCTTTGGCCAATGTCAGAAGACAGGATACTGAGATAGATGGACTGTGGTCTGACACAGTATGGCCGTTCTTATGTTCTCAATATATTTTACTAGCGGGAAACAAGGAGATGAACTTACACCATGAGAAAATACAGCTCTCTGCAGACCACCAGTTATTGGCCTGCAGACCACTCCATTAGAATTTTGCTTCAGGAGAACAACTCTAGTCTCAGAGCTCAGAAACACCTGACACACAATTTGACGATGAAAATTTAGGAATCGCAATGAAATAATCAGGGGTAGCTATCTACAGCACCAACACTATGCAAAGAATTTGGTACAAATAATAGTCCTATCAAGAGAGTCCTCATATTTAAAGAGATATGAGGATGCTGAAGGTCAGATGGAATGAGGTGCCTCAGGAGAGCTGCACAGGGAATCTGGCTCCAAACCTGATTACACTAGATTTGCCTGCAGCCAAACTCTTGCCTTCATGATGCATCAATTTTATCAATTCTATATGCAATTATCTTTAGGCTGTTAAAACCAGCCCCACTGAATGTCATGCTTTAGCTAGTAAATGTTTATATGTGGCAGTCTACTTTCATATAAAATTCAGTGTGTTTCTTCACCTTTTTCATAGCTTATTTTCACATTAAACATACTAATCGCCTGAAGACTGAACATCTTAAGCTCTTGGAAATTTCAGCTTCGGTAAAAGTCATACTGTAACTAATTTGTTCTCATTTCAACTCATCACAAATCCCATTAAAGTGAAGTGTATCTTTTAAAATATTCATTTACCAGTGAGAATAGGTTGAGTCATCCTTGGGTAGTAAGCGCTCACATACAGTTAAGTAGTTTAAGAATTTAAACTGGGATTTTTACTTTTGTCTCACATGGGCTCTCCAGTGGCTGAACTGCAGACTCAGGAGACCGAGTCAGGATAAACAAGAGCTTTTTCTGCCTAAGAAGAAATCCCTTGCAAATCAATTTTACTCAAACATCAATTAATTTTATCAAAGAACTCGCCTGATACAGGTGCTGTTCTCCCCACCACCAAACACCATAAACATCAGCCAACTGGGCAGAACAACCCTGGGGAAGGGACAGGAAGGTCAGTGTAGGCTTTTGTAAGATACAAAGATCTGGGTCCTTCAATTCCAATAGCAACTGGTAAGGACTACCAAGGGAACCAGGACTGAGATGTACATGTTAGTGCCTCTGTTGCCATTTCATTTGACATTTTGTTTCTGCATGTGTTAAGTTGCAACTCCTTCCATTTTAGCTCCTAGAAACTATGTTTTTTCCTGTCTTTGACCTGTCTCTCACCTCTTAGGAGGCAGAAGATCACCATGAAGACATTTAATAAGTACAATGGTACCAAGGGGATGAGCAATATAGAAAAATAATACCTGCATTATATAATCATTACACCATGAGGAATCATTACACCATAGTTTCAAATCATATAGAAATCTAGGAAAAGCTCCTTTAAAGAATAAATTGTACAAGAGGAAGAGAAAAAATTCTACCATAATTTTGACTGTCAAATTGCCTATGGGCAAGCTAATACTCAAATTTGTTTAAAAATTTGTTTTAATGAAACAATATAGAAGATTATAAAAATGGAGTACTATTTTAAAGTCTATTTTAACCCATTTATGCTATTTGTTACTTTTCCCCCCACAGACAACAATACATTATAATTTTATTTATAATTATGTGTAATCTGTAACCATACACTAAATCAAATATAGGATTAAAAAATTATTATTTGCTTATTATTGAGAAATGCTAGGCATAAAAAAAGCCACAAATCTGAATAAAATAGTTAACCAGAAAATGTTGATGTAAGACAGTATCCTACCTAATAGTGCTTTCTAACACATTTTCCACTTTATATCAACATTCCATTTTCTTTCACAACAAATGTTTCATCAGCATACAACACTGTTTTTTCTCATATAATTTACTACACTATTTATGAAAATAATCTCAATGAAATATGTGGCAATCGCTATCCATGTATCTTAAGATTAGATAGAAAAGGGAAAAACTTGCAAATCATATAAAGGCAAAGCATAATGATGTAGCAACTTAGGATATTTTGCTGTTTGGAACATTTTTAGTAGTAAAGGGCAAATACACACCAGTACGATCTATTCCCCAGACGTCAAATTAAACAAACATTAATTTACCTCTAACAACCTCTTCTACAGATTCTGTAGTTGTGGTGGTTGTGGTAGCAATGCTTGTAGTTCTTTCTGTGGCCTCTTCGTACTGTTCCTCTGCCTCTTCTTCAATCTCATCACCATCATCATCGTCGTCATCCGCATCTTCATCTTCCACATCTGCTACCTCTTCCTCTTCCTCTGGCTGCTCTTCTACTACCTTGTCATCACTGAAAGAACCAATGGATTTTGTTGAATCACCCACATAGCACCTTCTAAGATGAGAAATCTGACAATGGTTTATTCAGAATCTCGTAGAAATGTGACCAAGAGGCCCCCTCGCAAAAAGTAAGCACCAGGACTCTGGAGAGCAATGCAGTGAGACTCAATAAATATTTAAAAAATGAAACAGTAACACGAGATAAGCATGGACTTATTCCGCTCATAGCACAGCAGGATGCCAGTACGGCGTCCCTGTGCATACATTAGAAGGTGGAAAGGCTCTGTATTAACCATACAAGACTTCTTGCACCTGATTAACGTCTTTGGGGGGGAATTGCGTTTTATACTTCTCTTGGAAGTCAGAGTAGGTTTGCACTGCAGTTCTGTAAAATGACTGAGTTATGTTCAAACAGATGAATGAAGTCAATGGCAACAATTACACACCCCAGATCATAATGAGTAATTTGATTATCATCATCAAAAAATGACAGAGGACTGATAACAATCAACTTATTTAAACTCATATACCATTATTTGCGTTCTGTTAGCTCCTATTATGTGCTGGATGCTGTTCAAACACATATGACGACACAGGACAAAAATATAAACCATTAGAATGCAGGGCTCGTACACACAGGAACAATCTGGCAAATTAATCCAAATTATCAAAAGGGTATGAATTTGAAGTGGATTAGTTAAACAACATTAAATCCCAGTGTGGATGCTGTTATTCAGAATTAAAGTGGTTTTTATTCTGTTTAGCTTAATTCACTTTGGTGCTCAGGTGGAACAAAGTTTCTGAATCACAGCCACAACAGATTCTCTTGTTTAAAGCACAAGGTAAGCTAATGTATTTACAACCCTGTAGTGTGTTATGTTCAATCCATTGCCCACATTACATACTATGACCTTCCCACTCTGGAACAACCTACCCATTTAGTAATATGGGAAGAGCAGGGGTGTCCTGACCTCCTGACACCTGTTTGTGGTCTCCAGTTTTGAGAGATTCCCCCCGCCCCATTTCAAACACACACTGACATTTTCCATAAGATTGCTGAAAATAAGGCTTCTATGGTTTCTGACTGTAGAACTCTGAATAAGCATAAACACTAATGGAACAAACAAAGGAAAGCCAATTTAAGAAGGTGCAAGGAAAAGCACTATAAAAACCATTTACTGGAACAAATCCAAGATCTAGCTGTGTTTAGCTATATAAAAGCAATTCACTTTGCCATGTGAATACACAACATTTGGTTATTATATTTGCAGACCCCAAACTCAATTGTGTTTTTTGGTTTAGAATGTCAAACAAATCTGACATCTGAACCTGTTGAAAAAAGTTATTGCTAGGCCAAGGTCATCTAAAAATATTTAGAGTGGTAAAGATATGTTCTGCATCTATCTCTTAAGATCATCAGTGGAAGTAGCACGTTTTTTATTTCTGTAGACACTTCATGAGAATGAAAAATCTACATAGCAGTTATTTGTAGTTGGGAACACAAATATTGAATTCTGTGTGAACAAACAAACAAACAAGGTCTGGCTAGAGACATGTCCAGCTGTTTACCTGAAATTCAATTTCTGGAAAATAATTTTCTACTTCCTTGCATGACAATACACTTACATAGGCCTCATATGAGTGACATGTTCTCCTTTTACTTATATGTTTTGCTGGTTGCAAGCATTTGACTATACCACACGTGTCCTTGGTTTGCTCTTAAATTCCTCTAACCCTCTAGACAACAGTGGATTCTACTGTGTAAGAAGACTATTAGGACCAGGCATTTGCCTAAATGCTCTGATGGCTGGGACAATGGAGCTCCTGCAATTACTCTAAAAACCTGCAATGGTTAATATCCACTGCACTTTTATTACAAGAATATATATTTTTAGAAAGTTTAAGAAGGGTATAGTACTTCTGACAGGACTCTCTCTCAAGGGCACTGTGTCTAAGCACTGTTTTTATACCCCCACACACAGAGATTTTGAAGTGAATCATTCAGAAGAAAACAGAAGTACTGACATGTGGTTACAGCATTTGGCTTTCTCAGATTGAATTTAAAATCTAAATGGCTTATTTTTGTTCTCCACAGTTCCTAGAAACTGCTGGCCTCTCACTGGAAGCACACAGCCATCCCACGGAGATGTCCAATCTCACTGTAAAAACAGTTATTACTTTTTCAACCACTGTTGAAGATGCTGGAAATCCGTATTCAAAGATGACAAGTCAATTTTATTATCAAATATACTGAGAACAGTGTGTTTCATATTCTTTACAGCAATGTGCTTATGAATATGAATATACATAACTGGAAAATGCTATATGCAAAATACTTCTTGTAAGGTATGATTTGAAAAGTTGTAATGTACTAAATATGATTTTCCTATTTGTGGGTATGTATCATTCCTGTATCTGAAGTTAGACACAAGGGCTGTGTCTACACTGGCCACTTATTCCGGAAAATCAGACGCTTTTCCGGAATAGCTTGCCAGCTGTCTACACTGGCCCCTTGAATTTCCGGAAAAGCACTGACGATCTACTGTAAAATCATCAGTGCTTTTCCGGAAAAACTATGCTGCTCCCGTTCCGGCAAAAGTCCTTTTCCGGAAAACTGTTCCGGAAAAGGGCCAGTGTAGACAGCACAGATTTCGTTTCCGCAAAAAAGCCCTGATTGCGAAAATGATGATTGGGGCTTTTTTGTGGAAAAGCGCGTCTACATTGGCACGGACGCTTTTCCGGAAAAGCATCCTGCCAACGTAGACGCGCTTTTTCCGGAAATACTTATAACGGAAAACTGTTCCGTTTTAAGCATTTCCGGAAAATCATGCCAGTGTAGACGTAGCCATGAAGTATAAATCTGTTTTACTAATATAGACATGCTAAGTGAAGGACACTAAGGGCTCATCTAGATTACGCTAGTGTGTCAAACCCCTCCCCCTCTGGTCGAAAAGCCGCTCTTCCTCAAAAAAAAGAGGTTTACACGGCTTTTTGATAAGGGAGGGGTCACCGAAAAAGCTGCATCTAAACTACTTTCACTTTCCAAAGCTCCGCTTTCGAAAATGAGATCTGAAGAAGATATGCAAATTCCCACAGAATTTGCATATCCTCTTTTAACACTCTAGCATAGTCTAAATGAGCCCTAAGGGTATCATGCTCACCTCAAGCTTTATGAAAACTGGCTTATGACTATGCATTACTCAAAGATGCTTTATGCAAAACAGGCCACATACCATATTTTTAAAGTTACAGTATGCTGAATTTGTATATCCTATTTTTGAGCATGCATCATATTATTTGTATGTGAAGTTAGGAATATGAAGTGTGAATCTGGTTTTAATTTTAAAAGTGCTAAATAGGGCCACTGATACTCTAGGAACTCAATGGCTCAGAACTCAACCCAAGGATCTGGGAACCGTTTTCTTTTCTTCAGCTGGCTTATGAAATTGCCTCTCCGCCCTATGAGGAAGAAACCTGGAAACAATGAACTGTAGGGAAAGGGTGAAGGCAAAGCTCCTGGGCCCAGGTCAGAAAAAGATCAAGTCTGGTCTAGCATAAGAATAACCTGCTAGGATAAGAATTTTCATGTAACAAGTTTCTTACTGTATTAGAATTAGATAATGTCTTTTGTTTTTAACTTGGTAACTTACTTTGATCTGTTTTCACTTGCAATAACTTAAATCCTATTTTTTAAACTTAATAAAACACTTTTGTTTATTATCAAGCCTAGTGTAAATAATTGTTACCTAGGGGGAAGCAACCACTGTGCATCTTTCTTTCATTGATAAAGGGAGCAGATATCTTAATAAGCCTTTTCTGTGTAAAGCCTTTAAACGGGGTAAGACAGATTTATTTGCAGTTCTGGTCTCTTTTGGGGACTGGGTTCCTGGTGCTACCAGCGGCCTTATAGCTGAGTCCTCCCAGAGCTGAGCTGGTTCAGCATGTGTGTTGCTCTGCAGGGGGAAGGTAATCCCCACTATGTGTTGGCTAGGGGAGACCAGAGCTTCTGGCCCAGCAAGACAGGGTGAAGGGGAGCCCTAGAGGGCAGGAAGGCAGACATCAATGGTTTGATAAGCACATCTGGAGAGACCCCTGAGGGGACTTCTGTGATCCACCCATCATAAAGGGTATTTCAGAAAAGTGACGGCTCATTGATAAGGACAATGATCTGTAAATGGGTTTTGCTTTTCCTATGAGCAAGCCCATAGGAGGAGCTGAGAGTCCCCACAAGAATGTGTGTTTAGGTCACCTGATATGGATAGCAATCATCCATTTATTATTTTTCCACATGGAGGGAGAGAAGAGGCTTGCCAGCAAACAAAGCCTTCCTGCAGTCTACATAACTTATTTAAGAGGGAAGCCCTTGGAGGTGAGGTGGCCAGTCCTGATAACACCCATTTACCATCTAACACGTCTACTGGAAACATCTGAAGGACTGGGACCAGATTGAAGGCATTCCAGTCTGTGAAAGAGGATAATTAGAACAACTGTTAGGGTAAGGTATTACATTGGATGGATTACTTAATGTATTAAATGTAGATGCAGTAGTGTTGTTGTTTTTAATTTTCCTTAGTAACTTACTTTGTTCTGTATGCTATCACTTATGACCACTTAAATCCTACTTTTTATATATAACAAAATCACTTACGTTTATTAATAAACCCAGTGTAAATCACTGTTACCTGAGAGTGAGGGAAGGCATCTGTGCATTTCTCTCTTTGCATAAGAAAGAGGGAAAACAACATTAGCTTACTATGTATACAAATGTATACAGAGTAAGATGGATTTATTCTGGGGTTCAGATCTCTTTGGGGCTGTGGACCTGGGTACTGAAATGAGTCCCTTTAACTGAGCCTTCCCAGCGCTAGCTGAGTGTTAGTGCTGCAGCAGGGTGGAGGGTTTGGCTCAGCAAGACAGAGTAAAGAGGGCACTCACAGGGCAGGAAGGTTGGCTTGGTGATATTTCAGCACATTAAATGACAGTCACAAGGGGATCTCAGGGATCTCTGTGACCAAACCCATCGCATACTTTCCTCAGATTACAGAAAGCCAAGAACTGGGAGTTGAAAAACCTAAATTTGTATGTTAATTTTGCTTATGGAGGATATATCTAAAAAGGAACTAAAAGTAACACTGAATATCTGAGTATACTCAGACTTGGGCTAAGTCTGCATATAACACAAGAACATAAACTGCATAGTATGAATATGCAACTATGTCTTGCGACATGTTAAGCATATACTATAGATAATAATTAAAATAGTAACAGCACTGTTATATTAGGATTTAAAGGTAACATTGTTTCATGTATGCCTCAGATTCAACTGTGATAGCAGCACTGAATATATTACTGCCCCAGTACTAAGGGAGCATCCCCTCCACCCAGTAATGAAACTCCCAGAAATGCCAAGAAATAATAGCATCATAGTCTTTTACCACAAACCTGGAGTCCTATCACTTACACAGAGGTTGTCAACCTTTTTTGGACTCATGTCCCATCTGAGATTAAAAACAAAAAAACACAACAAAAAACTTGGAGCAGGGAGAAACCATGTCTCCTAGTTGGGAACTGATGAATTAGGCTATAGAGGCAGAGTTTGTTCAGGTGCTATGCCAAACAGGTCAACACCTTGAGCTTTGGTATTTCAGTATGTATTTTTATTCACAGATGTGGACTTTGAACTAAATTTTGGTGCTTTCATCAGAGATGAGACTGCAGCATACGCTTGGTAATGCCAACACCAAGTGCTGCTATTATAATGATGCTATGACAAATGAGGTATGTGGTCTTAACAGTTTCACTCCCAAGACAGCTCAAATGTTTTTATTGTTTTTCTGCGAAAAAAAAACAACAGGGAAACAACCCTGGATAAATGAATTTTTGTTTAAAAAAAAAATCATGCTTGGTTTTATTGGATTGGCTTAACTGGCACTTAGTAGTACTGTATTGATAATTTCATATCACCCGTGTGATAGGCATCATAGGGTACACGTCTACACTTGCTCCCTAGTTTGAGCTAGGGATGCAAATGTAGCCAACTGAAATTGCTAACGAAGAGGGGATTTAAATATCTCGTGTTTCATTAGCATAATCTCACCCGCGTATTATTTCGTTCAACAGCTGATTCGAACCAGGAAGTGTGCTACAGGACACGTTAGTTTGAATCAGACCACTTGGTTCGAACTAATGTTACTTCTCAAAAAATGAGGAGTAATGTTCGTTCGAACCAAGGGGTTTGATTCGAACTAACGCATCCTGGAGCACACTTCCTGGTTCGAATCAGCTGGCGAGCGGAATAGCGCGCAGGCAAGATTATGCTAATGAAGTGCGGGATATTTAAATCCCCGCTTCATTAGCGATTTCGGTCGGCTACATTTGCATCCCTAGCTCAAACTAGGGAGCAAGTGCAGACGTACCCTCATAGCACAAGACCTACAATCTGTGCTGAGGAATTACCGATGTTAAGACCCAATTCTGCAACTTCTTCCATGTGTGGCAGATTCCTGAATCCACCCCGAGCCTCACTGACTTCAATGGGCTCTGTCAGTGCACAGGGATTCCACCCATGCAGGAAGCAGATCAGCCATGGTTAATTTCTGATGATGGAATAGCTCAATAACAATAGGATGAGATCAGGTGTAACGACAAGTTGGATTATAGTGAAAGTTACGTAGTCGCTTGAAAATGGGGCAGCACAACATAGTTTTAAAAAGTGTGTGCATGTTTATGTGTGTATCTGTTTCTGACAATATCACAGTAAACATGAGTGATTATGAGAGGTCTGAATAAGTGAACTATGACTAGCTCTCAAATGAATGAGGTTAAATTCCAACTTTATGGACTACAACTTATTCAGTGCACAACTTATATTGCCAGCTTCTTTATCTTAGTCATGGTAAATATTCCTATTTCTCTGATATTACATCCTAAAATTGGCATCAGAGTTTCCCACTATTCTAATATATCCATCACCTTAGTTCAACTTACATCATGAACGAAAGTATTTACAGAAGGCAGTGGAGAGAAACATATTTGTACCTAAAAAATAATGAATACAGGCAGTCCCCGGGTTACATGGATCCGACTTACATCGGATCCCTACTTACAAACGGGGTGAGGCAACCCCGCACTAGCTGCTTCCCCCCAGCAGACCAGGGAGACGCGAAGCTAGCGCCCCACCTCCCTGCCCCCCAGCAGACCAGGGAGATGCAGAGCGGCTTTTCTCAGCAGACACCTCAGCTTGAGAATAAAGGACTGAGGGAAGTGAGGTGTGGCAGAATAAAACCGAGCTCTGGAGAAATGTTTGGCTAGAGTTTCCCCTACAATATGTACCAGTTCCGACTTACATACAAATTCAACTTAAGAGCAAACCTACAGTCCCTATCTTGTACGTAACCCGGGGACTGCCTGTAGTCTGGAAGTACTTTAAAGACTAACAAAATATGTAGTTGGTATCATGAGCTTTCTTGGGCACAGCCCACTCGTCTGAAGAAGTGGTCTGTGCCCATGAAAGCTCATGGTACCATCTACATGTTTTGTTTATCTTTAAAGTGCTACCAGACTATTTGTTGTTAAGTTTGTCCTGTACAGACTAATTTGGCTACCCCCTGAAATATTTGTACTTATCAGATCTCTATGTTTTATTTAACATTAGAGGGCGGCACCCCCTGCTCACTACACTCGCCAACCCACCTCTTTCTGGGGGTAGGCAGCCCTGATTCTCTCCGATCCAGCCTCTGGGCAGTACAGACCCTGCCAGCTCCACTCTCCCCACATCTGCTAGGGGTGCTGTGCCTTGCCAGCCACAGCTCTCTCCCTTCAGCTGCTGCTGGGTTGGGGCGAGGAGGGAGAGGAGAGGGAGCCACTTCAAGGCCTCACTAGCCCTGGCTCTCTTCCCCCAGCTGCCAGGGGTGGCCAGGCCAAGACCGGGCCAGCCCCGGCTCAGGCAGCCTTCGCTCTCCTTGCACCCCTTGCTGCTGGGCAGAGCCAAGGCCACACTAGCCTCGGCTCCAAGGCCAAAGCTATGCCAGCTATCCCCAGCCACCGGGGAGGGGAGAGAGTCTACTCCCATGCTCTCTCCCTGGCCATTGGGGTCGGTGGGGGATCGCTCCAAGGCTTCGCCAGGCCCCACGCTCTCCCCCCGCCTGCTGAGCATTGGGGGGGGTGGGGGGGCGGAAGGGGGAGGCTATGGCGCAGCAGCTGAGCACTGGGGAAAGGGGAGGGAAGGAGGCGGCAGATGGGAGGCAAGAGTGAGTGATGACTGCACTCTGTTGTCCCACAGGAAATTTTTTTTTTTTTTTTTTTTTTTTTTGAGAGAGAGAGATATGAAGCATACTTCATGATGTTTTTGCATTTTACTGCTTTGCTGACTCAGTCTTGTTGCTTTTGGAACCCTCATCCTTCAACATCTGTTTCTGTGTACTCCCTTGATATTATCTCAGCCAGGTTTTCAGTAGCACCACAGACTACAACAGCTAGTTTACAAGATATTGTTGACATTTTGACTTAACATACTACTGATGGTGATGACAGGATTTTCAGAGGCAGTTCAAGACATTACTTGATCTACTGGCAAGTTCACATATTTGTGAAGCCTTATATCATTATCTAAATTTTACAGTGAAGCAGAAAGCAACAGGGATAAATGGCTAGATATGAATATGTTTTTGAAAATACCTACAATGTTCACAAAATCAACAGTAATGTCTCACATTCTCATGTCAACAAATAAGTTGCAGTAATTAGGGATAGTAATTTGGATTAACAACACACATGGGAGCTTAACTGCAGCCGTGACCTGTTTCAAACTCCTTACACCAGGAATATTAAAAATCATTTTCTCACCATGGAAACATTTCTGTTCAGAAGCACCACAGAAGTAAACTGGATCTTAATGTGAATCATCTCTCCCCCACTTACTGTACTGTTAAACAGGATATGATTAAGAGGTACTACAGTAATAGGACTAATTCTCATGGAAATAGAAACCATTTCAGGCAAATCCATGAGATAAGCAATTCTATTTGTATCTCTGTTTTAAATAAAAACACATTTTAGGTCTAATGGACTAATCTCTGCCCTCAAACATGAAGATGTGTAAGTCCCACAAATGTGCATCTTTGAAAGTTTCCAAAGGCAGAATTTATTTTAACCCACAGATATATACTGACTTTCAGCATGTTTTTTTTTAAATCCACCACTTTGCTAGGATCTAAAACAAACTCTCACTTTAGTTGATATTTTTATTTATGCCTCAGCAGTTGTGGCAAATTCTGCTTCAAGAGGTTTCTATTTCTGCCACAAAGATTTTCAGGGTAATATTTGGCAAAAAGTTTAAATCAAGAATTAACATTTAAAGTTACTGTTTTAAACTCACAAAGAGGTTACAGTTTAGTCACAATTCTGTCAGATACCAAATTTAGCAAGATGTTTAACTGGATAAAAAAAAATGGTTTAAACAAGGTATTTTAAAATGTGAAAAGCAATGAGCCCATAAGAATTCCATTGTGTGAACCAATAAGAATCAACTTGATTTGGGGGGGGGAAGCAAAAAGTACAAATATAAAATATGATTAAAAAGAAAATGTTTAAATCAAGATTTCTGCTTGATTTAAAAATGATTACGATTAGTGATTTAAATCACTGCCCAACTTTATACTGCAAAAGTTCAAGACAAAAAATCACATCAAATACTTTTGTATACACCCCACATAAAATCCCATCAGTTCTGCAATGTTCTGGAGTACACTGAGTGTAAGCATGAAAAAAAATCAGATGAGCTGGTCCATTCCACTGGGATGAAGTGGGTTTTACCCATGAATGTTCATGATCCTATATATGTGTTAGTCTCTAAGGTGCCACAAGACTGTTCATTGTTTTCAAAGTTACAGACTAACACCACTAAAGCTCTGAGCCTTTTTACAATAATTGAGAGTAATACTACAGCCAGCCAGTAGAGGGAGATGGGGCACAGTTTTTGTCAGTGGGTTCCACAGATGCTATTTGCTAGCAGAACAATGTTGAGACTCAGGAACCTTTATTCTCTAACTGTTCTCTGATGGTTTCACAAGCCTGAACCCTTCTGCTTCCATTCAGTCTCTCTCTGTTCCAGTCTCTCCACACTCTCTGGTTCTAGTTTTTCCACTCAGCCCGTGGCCCACAGTGCGGTCTGGGTTTACATGGGGCTCAACACACAGCCCAGGGGTAGGATCCTTTGAACATGGCCCCCACTGGGAACACGCTTCACAACAGCAAGCAGTTTCCCAGGCAGAGTGGGGGCATTGAAAGACACAAGTGGATGGGCTGGCTGGAACAGACTTGTACAGAGTGTTGGCGTTTCTAGTTCCTAGGGAGGAGGTGCCAAGAGCGCCAGGGCATTGTGGTAAGTACTGGCTGCTTAGCCTTGTGGGCAGAGCCTGAGAGGTGCTGACTGGCTCGCACTGGCCACATTTGGGTCTGGTGCCACAGCTTACGGCTTAATATTTGTATTCATGCCCATCAGTGTGAAAGAAGCTATTTGCATATATATTTGCATGTACAGGCAGTCCCCGACTTACGTCGGATCCGCACTTACGTCGGATCCGCACTTACGAATGGGGCTTTCTCGCCCCGGAGGTCGAGGTAGCGGATTGCTACCTGCGAGCTCCGGGGCGAGAAAGCCCCGTTCGTAAGCTGCTCCGGTGCCCCTGGTCTGCTGGAGACCGTCTCCAGCAGACCAGGGGCACCGGGCGGGTTCCCGCGCTTCTGAGGCTTTGCCAGAGCAAAGCCTCAGAAGCGCGGGAACCGCTGCTGCTGCCGCTTGAGACCCAGTGCCTGTGGTCTGCTGGGGACGGTCCCCAGCAGACCATAGGCACCGGGACTGAAGCCGCAGCCGCGGGGGGGAGAGGGGTCCCCCGCCTCTGAGACTTTGCCAGAGCAAAGCCTCAGAGGCGCTGCACCCCGCTGCCGCTGCTGCTCTGCTCCCCGTGTCCCTGGTCTGCTGGGGGGGGGGGCGCGGATAGTGTGCCCCCCCCCCCCCAGCAGACCAGGCTTTTGTTTTGGACCCTGGAGCAGAGCAGCTGGGGCGCTGCGGATTGGTCCTGCAGCACCCGCTCTGGGCACTACTGGACCAACCCTGCAGCACCCCAGTTGCTCTGCCCCAGGTCCTGATTCAGCCGCTGCTGGTCAGTTTCAGCAGTGGCTGAATCAGGACGCCTGGGGCAGAGCAGCTGGGGTGCTGCTGGGTTGGTCCAGTAGCGCCGAGGGGTGCTACTGGAGCAACCCAGCAGCACCCCAGCCGCTCTGCCCCAGGCGTCCCCAAGTCAGCCGCTGCTGAAACTGACCAGGGCTGACTACAGGAAGCCCGAGGCAGAGTTGCTCTGCCCCAGGCTTCCTGGAATCAGCGCTCATCAGTTTCAGCAGCAGCTGACTTGGGGACGCTTGGGGTTCTTAAGTTGAATCTGTATGTAAGTCAGAACTGGCGGTCAGTTTCAGCAGCGGCTGAATCTGGACGCCAGTTCCGACTTACATACAGATTCAACTTAAGAACAAACCTACAGTCCCTATCTTGTACGTATCCCGGGGACTGCCTGTATATGCAACTACACTTAAGTTGCGGCCCCTGGCATGTGCTGTGAGTATCATTGTGGCCCCCAGGGCTTCCAAAGTTGTGTAGAACTGCACTAGACCATCCTTATCTCTCATCCCAATCATCTACTAATGACTCCTAGGAAAAGTACACTTTAGAACTCTTAGCTACTCACTCTTGTCCCATTTTCTATGGCCTCTTGTCCCAGCCTATTCTACAGGCTCTCTCTCTCTGAACTTCAGTCAAGATGTTGCTTTTCCTTCTCCTCCTCTTGGCTGCCTGGATGCCAGTAAGGGGTCAGTCGGGAGCACAGAAAAGGCAGTCTCTTTTCTGTGTCCCATCCCTGGTGCAAAGGGTCCGACAGAATCGATTTCATGGAAAGCCCTGTTCAGCGTCTGCACCTCTGGGTTGGAGCATGTTCATTGTGGACAGGTTCCTTCTGAGAATCTAGCTCCATATTCTAACAAGTCTTTCCTAAGCATTCGTGACCTGAGGCATTTCAAAGGCTTGCAAACAGAGCCTTGTGCGTATACAAATTTATACCCACGGATGTGGAGATCTTTGCATATACATCAGTATCCAAGGAACCGCAGGGCTCTCCCAGGAACTGCAGCGGTGAAAGGAGAAGAATGTGGGGCCGCCACTTCCAGGAGCTCAGCACCCTGCACCAGCAGGTCCTCATCATGGCTTTACTACCCTTGCTCTATCCCTATTTCTTCCACACAGCTGTCTGCATCTCCCTACCAGGGTGTCCTGGGGAGCCCAATGTCTGCCTCAGGGGGCAGGGCTGGGGGTGGTACAGCCACACTACAGGAGCTGCCGGTGCAAGGTGCTAGCTCCTGGGAGCAGCAGCGAAAGGGGAAAAAATTAGAGCTTCTGCAGTTCTGCAGATAATGATTTATAGCCACAGATACAAATTTATATCTGCACAGGGCTCTACTTGAAAACTAGCCAAATCAGGGCAGTTTTTCCATGTCAAAGGCACATCTCCAATCCCAGGGAAACCTCATGGCCATACTCCATGTCTCTGCTCCCGAGCACAGATGGGCTAAAGCTTTTCAACCAAATGGTTTAAAAAAAAATTAACATGGGCAAAACTAATTTTCCCCTAACCCTGTTCTGCAAAACATCTGAACTGTTCTTTTGCTGAAGTTTTTCAAAAAAGTGCAGCCTGAAGCACATACCACATATGGAAAATTTCAGCCTCAATGAGTAGAGCTTCGATTAAGTTATAAGCAACCAAAACCAGTTTTATAATCAGCAATGTTGTGCAACCTTAACTATAGGCATTGCTAGTTGTGCTGCCTATACAGAACAAATAATGTATGCAATTATAAAACCCATAAATGGTGGTTATTGTGATATATTAATTAACCACAAGATAGAAGATGAGGCGCTTCATCACAACCCCCAAACCCAATCAATCTGGCATTTTATCTACTGTGACTACAGCATTTCCAGTTGTGTACCACTGTCTCTCCTATTTGACGAGTAACTTTTTATCAAAATTAATTTGTGAGTGTCTTTTTGTATTGCTTGCATCTGAAAGCAGTTCTTTTACTCTGATCTTTGTCAGAATCCTGAAAAGGATAAAGTGTCATATTTCTAAGCAGGAATGAAATTTTGAGAGTTCACATTTTAAAATGATGGACTGATTCAAAGTGCACTGAAGCCAACAGGCACATTTTCAGCTGACTCCAGTGGACTTTGGCTCAACCCCTAGAAGCATGTTAAGCAAACTATGTCACCCTTGACAACGAAATGTGTTAAGTTCAATTCTATTATGAATTCCCCTCTGCTGTCTCATGTATTACGTAATAATCTTCTGCCTTATTTGTACTTCAGTATTATTCTGCCATAAGTATGCATTTCTCATAGTGCACCAGAGTGAATGAACAGCACTGGCAGCGCAATTCTTCCCCTGCTCTCCTCTTAGAAGAGATTTTTAATTTGTTTTCTATTCCCAGAAAAAAGGCACTTAATTTTTTTGTGGGTTTTTCTGTCCTGTGCAACACAGCGCTAGCCCGAGGACATTAGTTCCAATTCATACAACATCACAAGAGCCACTTGCGTAGAATCACAGTCTGCATCGACACAGAGCTTTTACTTATATTTCTCACAATTTCATCAGCGCCAATTCAGCTCTGCTAAGGTCAGTCAACAATGCAAGTGCTAGTCATGGGTATTCTACTACTACGCTCAAGGGAAATTGAAAAAGGCATAGACATAAGAAGGAAGGTAGCCACTTGGTTTACAGCAGAGCTCTCCCCCTTGCTGGCTCCAGGGGATGGTGCAATGGTGAGAGATTTTAACAAAAGCGTCACTTACCATGAAAAAGACCACAGGGATTATTTAGTACAGTGGTTCTCAACCTTTTTTACTTGCATTTCTGAATATCCATTATGCAAATAATTCATTATGCAAATAATGAATATTCAAACATGCAAATAAAATGTCACCAGCCTGCCAGAAGTTTGTGAATGGATTTGCCTATCCACAGTATAAAAATCCCCAGCCCCGAAAGCCCCCCAGTGTTAGTCCTAACTCCTAGAGCCCCCCCACTACTCCTTCACTACCCCCCAGTGCCAGCCACTGACCCCAGAGTCCCCTGCATCCATCTCCTCCCAGCATCAACCTCTTGCTCTCAGAGACCACAGTGCCAGTCCCCCATCCAAAGGCCTCAGTGCCAGCCCCTGATCCTTAGAGCCACACCACCACCAGACATCCCAGTGCCAGCCTCCTGTTTCCAGAGCCCCACTACACCCAACTCCCTCTGACTCTCCCCAGTGCCAGCCCCCAGTCCCCAATATTAGCCCAGTGCCCCCCAATGCCAGCCCTGTCCCCTAGTCCCCTCACTACTAGCCCCGCCCCAGAGACCCTGAGCTCCCCACCCCGGACATCCAAGTGCCTCCCAGTGTCATCCCCCTGCCTCTTACAGCCCCCCACCTCTTAGAACTGCCCAGTACTAGCTCCACCTCCAGAGCCCCACAGTGTTAGTTTCAGCCCCCAGTGCCAACCCCGCCCCCCTCACCTAGTCCTGCGCTGCTTCCCAGCCACCAGTGGCAGCTCTAAGGCTGCTGTGCCAGGCTCCACACGGCCCTCCCACAGTGCAGCAACCCACCCCTGCCCAGCACTGTTTGTCAGAGAGGTGGGGCAGGACATGCCTCTCCCAAAAGTCATGGCGGGAGAAGAGGTGCTGGGCAGTGTACCCAAACCCTGGCCCCCAGAGCCGCCTCAGCCTGGCAACCAGTGGCCCATGGACCGGCGGTTGGGAACCGCTGATTAAGTACATATTTTAGATTTTTGGATGGCATTATCAGGATCCGATGGACTTCATGTGGGTTTTGTAAACTGTTAGTTTAACCACTTGGATTCAAGGAGCTTATATAGACAGATTCCTTTGGCAGAATATACATGTGATCTAGTGCATTGTATTGTATTTAACACATCAGCATGTACTATCATGAAACAACCTCTACAATTATAACAATTTACAATCCTTAACAGAAGGAAACAACAATTTACTAGTTTTTGCATATCAAAATTTTAAAATATTTTCTAAAGAAATTAAGAAATTCTCCAGACAAGGTTTCACTAAAATGAGTTAACACAGATAACCTTTAAAATAAAACACTATTATGGTCCTGTAGTTATGAAATAAATTTGAAACACTGAGAATTAAAAAGTTATTTTTCACAGATCACTGTATTGCACATCATCAGTCTCCTATTACCTAACCACGATACCACATCCACAGATCCATTAGGGACCACAACTTTAAGATCAGACCATACATGTAAGTACAGATATAGACAAAGAATTACTACTGGAAACAACTCATGGAAAGACATAATTTTTGGCTCTAGTTCACACTGGAAAAAATTCTACAATTTCTTCAATACAAAGATACACAATTCCATCCTCTGACCTCCCTTGCAACACACTGAAGATGGCTATCAAGCACAATCAAGATTCTCTTCTGCTTCGAGTTCTTACCCTCCGCAAAAAGTCTCACTTTTTATGTCTTCGTAGATAGCCACTTCAATAATGAAACATTGCCTCTGTCAACACTAAGAATAATATCAGACAATAGCCAGATATGAATCTGACATCACACAATAAGACAGGCAGATACAGATCCGAAGTCATTTGTGGAAATTCAAACATCCAATTTTCTTTTTCATACATACATATATACCGTAGTTACAAAATTCCAATAGTTTATATAGTACAAGTTACATCTCTATAAACCAGCACACTAATCCAGTCCCGGACTGGCAAGAGCCCAGTGTGATGCAGCTGTGCTGCACTGGGGAGGTGGTAACAGGAGCCCAGCTTGTGGCCCAACTGAGCTGTACGGAGTGAAGAGGGGGCAGGCAGCAGAAATGATGGCCTTTGATCCAGCAAAATCTCTCATCCAGGACCAATCAGGCGATCCAACACAGTTACAACTTTATACTGACCAGTAATAACCTGAACTTATAAAGCTTTCTTCCAGAGACATATATTATCTAAAGCTTACATCATACTTTGCAATATATAGCTCTGTTTCTTTTAAGTCATAAGATCACATCCCTTCCATCCATGCTAACTTTGGTCAGTTAAATGCAGAAGTGTGGTATTAAAATTCTGTAAAATACTGAGATTAAACTGAAGTCAAACAGGAGATCTCATGACTGAAACTAAGTCTTTAAGGAAGCAAGAAAGCTTGGCTATTTCCTATTCATCGGTTCCCAGATTAGATTCATTGTTTCTGCACAAGAGCTCCTCCATCACTGGAGTTAACATTTTACACTCAAATGGTGCTTGGAATTGCTACTGCAGTACTATAGCAATTACCTCTCAAAGCAATAAGCTGCTTCATCAGTTCCATTCTTACTCTGCTCATCCATTTGCAGAGATTCAATATTATATTTGTGTTTCTGGACTTACTAATGCTCAGATGCCCCTAAGCATACTGTGCTTTGTTTATTTAAATAGCTTCCATGAAAAGAAAGATTAGTTACTAAAACCATTATGCACCAAAAATGTCTTCAAATCTAAACATTGCAACATACCAGCAAGGAGGCAAATACTAGAAATTATATTCCACTATTTAAAATTCTAATCAAGTAAGATTTTAACCCAAAACATGTAACATATTATCCCAAGAGATGCAAAACACATGCAGGTTCATTATTATGTCCATAATTAACATGATAGATTTAACAGCCACAGATACGTTTGTTAAAAAAGTTAAAATCCAGTGTTTTAATCATTAAAAATGTTTATGCAGATATGTATTATAAAATTTAGACAGGTCTTCTTTGGGAAATTGTACCTCTAAAGAGCTTGGATGTTAAGTCAGATTACATACATTTACCCTTTCCACAGGATATATGAGCATGATGTTTCAAATTAATTTCTTGTATAATTCCCTTAACTATGGTGTGACAAAACTTCAAAAAGGTGTGAACCTGGGGATTAGTTATCTGAAACTGTTATCTGAAATTCCTTCCCCTACCCAAAAAAACAAAACCAATCAAATAAACAAAAACACAACCAAAACATTCCTCTTTCTCTTGGAAAATAACGTTTCCAAGATTTGGTTGTCCTACAAGCTAATTACATAACTGAGGTTTATATATAAAACTAACGAAACGTAAGAAAGAAAATATTTATAACATCTAAAATTCACTTTAATATGGGATTCAAATTTAATCCTCCTTTATAGCTTTGGGTGTTATCTTTTAGGACTCATTTTGGGGCTGCTCAGTGCCTTTCACCACAATGCCAGAGTGCTGTTACTCTAAGTATTTTAAATTATAAAAATGCCCAATACAACATCAAAAAATATACTTTTTTAAATGGCCCCAGGATGTGAGAGACAAGATTGATGATATAGTATCATCACTGTTGCCTCTTTCACCAACAGAAGTACATCCAGGGATAGTCACATTTCTTGGTCAAGGTCTGAACAAAAACATGAACTGGATAGGTCGCTACATTTAACAGCCTAATGACATCAAAATTAGGTATTGGGCACTTACAGCCCACTCTATTAGCCTCATATAGTGGGGACACTAAGGGTATGGCTAGACTGTGGGGTTTTTTTGCATCCAGAGAACGCGTTTGCACTTCTGCTGTCTTTTGCCAAAACGCAAACGGTCTCTTTCGGAAGCCTCTTTATTCCTCGAGGAATAAAGGGACTTCAAAAAGAGGTTTTTTTCTGACATTTGGCCCAGACTAGATGGGCCAAATGTCAAAAAAACCTCTTCCAACAAAAGAATAGGAAAAAGCTGCGCAAAATGCAGAGCACATTTTGCATAGCTTTTTCCAAAAAAGATGTAGTCTAGTTGACAAGAAGCTTCAGGGTGTAGCTGAGTTAGTCTGTACAGATAAACTTAAAAAACAACAAAAGTTCTGGTAGCACTTTATAGACTAACAAAACACGTAGATGGTATCATGAGCTTTTGTGGGCACAGCCCACTTCTTCAGATGACCGGAGTTATGAGTTTAGTTCTTTCCTCCTCCCCTCTTTTTCTACTATTTATTTGTACCTCTGAACCCCTGGCTCCATTCATATGAGGAAGTGGGCTGTGCCCACAAAAGCTCATGATACCATCTACATTTTAGTTAGTTTCGAAGTTGCTGCAGGACTGGTTGATGTTTTAAGTTTTTTCAATCCTAGAAAAGGCATCCAAAGCATATCTGAGCTGCCATCTGGGGTTACAAAGTGAGAGACAGCTAAGCTCTGTCCCAGGACAGGGAAGGCTTGCAAGATATTTACAAAAGCTTGTGCTTAAAGTGATTCAAAGCCCTACCAGTAGAAATCCCATTGTTGCAGAAGAGGTGAGTTACTCAGCATTGATAGCCATTTTCAGTCAGTCTTTCCACTAAGCATCAAGCACCTGATACAAAAAGGATGCTGTTATCCACAAACACACTGCAAGACAGCACAGTCACACTCTAAAATGAAAGCTAGAATACAAAATTGCCTATAACAGAGCACAGTTCACCATTCTGAACTGCACCATTCTGAGCTGCACCTGGAGTGGACAGTAGAACGGAAGAATGACTTCTCATGTCTTCCTCAAAACACACCTGTTAATGCATCCCAGAATCATGTTTGATTTCTTTGCAACCGCATCACACTGCTGACCCATATTCAGCTTGTGGTCCACTATGACCCCTAGATCCCTTTCTGCCGTACTCCTTCCCGGACAGTCGCTTCCCATTCTGTATGTATGAAACTGATTGTTCCTTCCTAAGTGGAGCACTTTGCATTTGTCTTTATTAAACTTCATCCTATTTACCTCAGACCATTTCTCCAATTTGTCCAGGTCATTTTGAATTATGGTTGTATCCTCCAGATTAGTCGCAACCACTCCCAGCTTGGTATCATCTGCAAACTTAATAAGCATACTTTCTATACAAATATCTAAATTGTTGATGAAGATATTGAACAGAGTCGGTCCCAAAACAGACCCCTGTGGAACCCCACTTGTTATGCCTTTCCAGCAGGATTGTGAACCATTAATAACTACTCTCTGAGTACGGTTATCCAGCCAGTTATGCACCCACCTTATAGTATCTCCATCTAAGTTGTATTTACCTAGTTTATTGATAAGAATATCATATGAGACCATGTCAAACGCCTTACTAAAGTCTAAGTATACCACATCCACCGCTTCTCCCTTATCCACAAGACTCGTTATCCTATTAAAGAAAACTATCAGATTGGTTTGACATGATTTGTTCTTTACAAATCCATGCTGGCTGTTCCCTATCACCTTGCCACTTTCCAGGTGTTTACAGATGATTTCCTTAATTACTTGTTCCATTATCTTCCCTGGCACAGAAGTTAAACTAACTGGTCTGTAGTTTCCTGGGTTGTTGTTATTTCCCTTTTTATAGATGGGCACTATATTTGCCCTTTTCCTCTGGAATCTCTCCAGTCTCCCATGATTTTCCAAAGATGATAGCTAGAGGCCCAGATACCTCCTCTATCAGCTCGAGTATTCTAGGATGCATTTCATCAGGCCCTGGTGACTTGCAGGCACCTAACATTTCTAGGTGATTTTTAACTTGTTTTTTTTTTATTTTACCTTCTAAAACAACTCCCTTCCCACTAGCATTCACTCTGTTAGGCATTCCTACAGACCTCTCTGCATTCCTACAGACTTCTCGACTTTTGCAAAATCACTGGATAAAATTTCAAAATAATACAACTGCAAGAGATGTGCTAAAAGAATCCTTAAATTAGAATGATGCTAAAGTCATAGCATACAATAAAGAAGTCTTTTAAAAAGAAAATCTTCTAACTTTGCCTATCTTTCTATGAATAGAAATGTTTCACAGTAAATGACAGCTAAATGCATGATAAAGCAATTTCACTGATAATTACTGCAGGCTGGAGAACTGCACTTCTTTCTCAGTTATATCTCTGAAATCTCATTCCAAAGGCCAATTCCTTACAGTGCAATGAAGATGCTAAAAGCTGTCACTGGAAACTAATGCTGCATTGTGAGTGCTTAATCTGACAGTTAGTTTAAAAGACCCAGATAATCTACTACAAATAGGAATACAAATGTGTCGACATCGGTTTGGGTCACTAAATTACATGCATTCTATTTTTTCATGAAAGAGTAAGAAAAAGATGAAGTCCGAGTATGCTATGAACTCCAGTTCTTGAAAAGATCATTACATAAAAGAGACACACAACTAATTAACTAAATGTATAAATGAGAAACTAAAAATATAAAAATTAAAGTAATAAATTAAAAAAAACAGACTTCTGTCACAATTGTGTGATTTTTAATACATTCTCTCCCCTACCCAAAAGCGTTACGTTCTAGTGGACAGAGCACTGGACCGGGACTCAGAAAACTTGGATTGAATAGATAGGGCAGAGATATCGAAATAATCTTTTTATTAAAATCTTATCCTCTTTTCTCCTCCTCTAGTCATTCCTCACTATGGCTACGTCTAGACTACAAAGAAAAGTGGGAAAAAGATACGCAAATTGCAAAGAGCAATTTGCGTATCTTTTTTCGCTTTTTTGAAAGAGGCTTTTCCAAAATTTGTTGCGTCTACACAGTGGCAAATTTAGAAAAAAACCTGCTCTTTCAAGCCATCTCTTCTTCCTCACAAAATGAGGTTTTCAGGGATAACAAAAGAACACATCCACTTTTCTGAAATTTTCCGGGATACCTCTGGTATCTCAGAAAAGCACTGCAGTCTAGACTAGCCTGTGCTGTGTTTGCTCCTTTCCTCTTCTCCGCCCATACTTCCACTCTGAAACATATTGTGTTCATGTGCCCTTTGCTATGACTCATTCACTGCTAAGATTTTAACTTCCACTTTTACATGGACTACCTAAAAATTCACCTCTTAGTCTCTCTGTCTTCTCTGTTGACCCACTGATACTGAAAATTTGATGCCACCAAAACTGAACTGTTTGTTCCTCTCAATCTGAATACCACAAAATCTACACAAGTCACATTTGAATGTTGTAACAGCAGGTGTTTTTTCATCACCATTTATGGGGAAAATAAGTGCTCGCACTCATATCACTCAACTGATTTTGCTAAAGCATTAACACCTCCCCAGAGAGATTTTGTTTTACAAAATTAAAAGCTACTGAAAAAAGAGGGACAGAAATAGAAGTTTGAATTTAATGTTCATTAATGCAGGAGTTACCAACACCTTCTGTACTTTGTATGCGGTGTCACATAATTTATACATGTAAGGGAGAGCTTTTAAGCTTTTTGGAAGACACCAATATGAAAGGAAAACATATGGTGAAACTACATAGAGCAAAATAAACATTTCAAACAAAGAAAACTGCCTTATTGGTATAAAAACATTAGTTTAATGATATAACAAGCAAAATAAGCATTTCTCCCTACTGATCTTAAAACTAAGATATAGAAATCCAAAATGCTACTATATTTTAGAGTGTCTGTCTTTGAGTCTGTTCAAGAACTCCTCCTTGAAGGACCTAGGCAACGATGGGTAAATCTGCTATTATATTATATGATTCATGTTTATTATTCTATCAAGCAAACAGCATTTAAATTAAGTCATGCTCAAACTGGGAAAACCTATTTTTGTAACTTGATATCAAAGATACTTTAATTTTGATGCAAAAAGAACTCATTAATAATTTTTACGAGTGTATTTTTGGCTTCAAGGCAGAGAAGGGATTCAATGCAGCTTGAGGATTGAAGAGGCAGCAATGAAACTAGCCAATTAGTTTATAAGAATTGCAAATTGCTGAGCTCTTCATCTTAATTGAAGTTCAACTATTTCATAAAAGCAACTTGGCCTTTCCGGATTTGCTATATGTATTTCTATATGAAAAAAGCTTTTACTATTCACTTGGAATTGTAGGATTGGATTCAAATGTAACTCCAATTGATACTCTAACAGGATATTAGTTTTCTAAAGTCATCCTAGACCTGCTCAAATTAGAACTTGAATTGTTTTAGGAGTTGGTAGATTATGGATTCTTCCCCAGTAACAAACATGAACAATTGAAACAAATGGGTAATTTAGACGGCTGCATATACATCCCTCATAATTGCTGTTAATTGCTGTAACGTGTGCCATTATGACAGCATTTTTATTTCAAATTTTAAACATCTTTGACCAGATTTATTAAGGGAGAATATTTCATTTTGCAAATTTCTCTATCTTTATACAGAAAAAAAATAATTCAAGGGTTGCAAACATTTTGTATTCTTAGCCCACATATTCAAACACTTGAAACCCAAACAGCAATGCATAAACTTAAGATACAGAAATTACATAATGATGCTGTGAGAGCTAGCCTGTAATCCTGTTCAAAAGAGTTCTATTGCAACACTTCAGCTGCTAAGATGAACTCATCCAGAAAAATCACATATTCTAAGACTGAAGTTGTCTCCCTCCCTAGATAGGGCCAAAAGTAGGGGCCTTGGCATTACTCTTTTGTGAAAAAGATCAGAGAAAATATTAATTTAGTTAATCTAATACATTCCCTCACAATTAAAGACCTGTTCCCTAACTCAGGGGTTCTCAAAATTTGTGATACCGCGACCCCATAAAATGCTAAATGAATTTGTGTGACTCCCCACCTCACCGCTCCAAGAGTAAAGCTAATCATTTTATTGGGATTAGGATTGGACAAAAAAATAAATATGCCAATAACATTAGACAACTAAATTTTTTATTGGAAATAGATAAAAAATATCAAACTTGGAATCATTGTTTTAATGTGAAGGATGAGCTTGTTTATTGTTGCATAATTTTTGAAATCTGGGTTTCATTGTCGAGATAGTCACTCTCAGTTCTCGTTCCACATTTACTTTTGATCAATATTTGCTTTTAACAGCAGCAATTGCAGAAAACCCTGACTCGCACAAATAAGATGTTGCAAACGGGATCAGTATGTTCTTAGCCTTCTCGCTTAATTCTTTGTATTCATTTTGCACAGTGATCCAAAATTCAGAGACACACATTGTTGAGCATTTTATTTTTAAAGCAGTTTCAGAAGAGATATCAATGATTTGCTCCTCTTCGGTAGTATTAGTTTAGTATCGAATGGGTTCCTTATCCAATCAAATTTTTCAATATCCATATCTGAGAAATAGTTCTTAAAGTGAAATTTTAAAGAAGAAAGGTGATTTAAAACACAAAATTTCACATCTTCACTAATGTGTGTTATTGCTTTCAATGAATTGTTTTAAAGTAGGAAACATGTCTACATTTGAATTTTCCATTTTGCTCTGCCACAGTTCAACTTTCCTAATAAATGCTTTCAATTTATCATAGCGTTCAAGAATATTATTATTACCGCCTTGCAGTGAGGTATTAAGAGTGTTCAGCTTGTTTAATATGTCACTTAAATATGCTAACTGCATATTGAAATCACAGTGGTTAAACAAGTGTGCACTACTGTGCCTTTCCTCAATTAAATACTGATGAAGTTCATTTCTTAGTTCGAAAACACGTGTCAAAACATTTCCCTGAGACAGCCATCTTGACACTCAGTAAAACAACAAGGAAGTGTGTTCAGCGCCCATCTCTCTGCAAAACCTTGCAAACATTCTTGCCTTTACAGGCCTGGTTTTTATATAGTTCACAACATTTATAGTTGCTTGTAGAACATTCGCCAATGCCGGGCTCAAATCTTTCGAAGCGAGAGCTTGCCTACGAATCATACAGTGTCTCCAACCAGCACCAGGAGATTTTTGGCGTGTTAATGCTTGAAGTCCTGTATGACAGCCTGACATAGAGCGTGCTCCGTCAGTGCATATGCCCACGCAGCTCGACCACTCTAAGAGATTTGACTTCATAAAGCTATCGATTATATGGAAAAGATCTTCAGCTTTACTTGTCCCTGTAATTTCTTTATAAAAGAGTAACTCCTCATTTATTTTACCATCATCAACGAATCTAACATACGTTATTAAATGAGCATCTTTAACGTTATCTGTTGCCTCATCTATCTGAATGGCAAATGATTTGCTTCTTATTTTTTCAGTTAGTTGCTCATTAAGATCTTCTGCCATATCTGCAATTTGGCAGCAAACAGTGTCATTAGACAAAGGGATACTTAAAAGCTGTTAAGCACTAGACTCCCCCAACATAGTCGTAACCATATCAATAGCTGATGGAAGTATTAAATTTTCTCCAATCGTGTGGGGCTTTTTGCACTGAGCAATTCTGTATGCAACTTGATTAGAAGCTAAAAGTGATTTTGAAGGGATGCTTGCATATTTAAGTAGACTCACATTTTGTTGTTTCATTTCATCTCTTTTTCGAATGAAAAAATCTCGAGGTTTGTAGTTAAGTCTGCATGACTTGTTTCCAGATGTCATTTTAGTTTTCCTGGTTTCATACTTTCAGCAGATAGCGTTTTCTGACAAACAATACATTGAAGGGCTTTCTATTCCAATAACAAAAACACTCGTGAAACCAAAAGATAAGTAACTGTCATCATACTTTCTTGATGTAGGCCTATCGGTAGATTTGTCATCAGGTTTTTCTTACCACCCAACAAAAACCTTTCCATGTTGTAAGGCTAGAAATTTAAAACAACAGATAAACTTATAAATAACAGATACATTTATAATAATTGATAAAAGAATGGAACTTCACAAACCCTCCAAGGACTACTAAGACGTGTTACTAGTAAACACTACGGCGTGTCAGCAGAGACACCGGAGACACACGAATATTTGAGAAATAAGCCGAACCCGACCCCAACCGTTTCAGATCACGGGATTAGCGATTAGATTGTCAGTGGAGATATCGGAGACACGTGAACATATGCGAGAGAAGTCGAGCCCAACTACTGGTAATCACGTGATCAATGTAAATAGATTGCCAGTTGAGATTAGGGTTGCCAAATGGTTTAACAAAAAATACCGAACACCCCTCTCCCTCGCAAAAAAAAACCCCCAAAAAAACCAACACACCGGGAAAAATTCTGTCGAGAAAAAAAAAGGGGGGAGACCAAAGTTGTTAAGCAAAAGTTGCACCACTTTGTCCAGTTTGGGACTGCACATTAACCGCCAATGCACACACCCCTCTCCTTGATCCAGGCCCCTTTAGCTCCCCCCATCCCAGTGCACTCCCCCTGCCTCAGACCCAGGACCTCTAGCATCCCCCCATCCCAGCGCACTCTCCATGCCCCCTGAGGCAGGCATCCTTAGCCTCAGGAGCCCTGCTCCAATCAAATATCTTCTCTCTCTCCCTCCCCCCTCCCCCGCCCCCGCAGAGCCAGGCATGGAGGAGCAATTTTACTTTCAAATTGGCTGCTCTTGCTGCCCCGTCCTGGCTACCTCAGCTCGCAGCTTGTAGGGGAGGCGTCACATGGAACAGAGCAGCACGCTCTCCGCTCCCACCCAGCCTGGCGCCCCCATAGTGTGGTGCCCAGCAACTGCCCTCCTCTTGCCCCTCCCTTTGCTAGACTCTGCGGTGCTCCTCACTCCCCCGCCAGACACGGCAGGGGAAAATTGACCAGACTGTCCAGAGATGCCGGGGAGAGACAAGTGCAAGAAAAAAGCATCCAGCTGCGACTCCCCTGTAAGTTGCTCGCAACTGCTGGGGGTCGCAACCCAGTTTAAGAAACGCTGCCCTAACTGGTTTTAGTGCTGTGTTCAACCTAGTTTTAAATGTCGATAATGATGTTTTCTACTCCTTCCTCAAAAGACATTCCACAAGTGAGTATGTCTCTTTGTAAAAGATTTCCCTGATAAGTCTAATTTTTCATTGACCTAATGTCATTCTATTACAAATATTAACCAATTATTCCTAGTTAAAATAATGTATATCCATCCTCTATCTTTACATCCCTGAAAAACTTGTAGGCTAATGTTCCCATTTCAGTCATTGCTAAGGCAAACTACATACATTTAGCCTTTTTAATCTTGCCACAAAAATGTATCCATCCCGTCCCTAATCATTTTCGTTGGTCTTTTCTGAACTCCTTCCAGTTTGCCAGGATCATTCTGGTTCTAAGGTGCTGTGAAATGAATGAAGATCAGAGCTGAGTACAGACTCTGCTGGGCTCTACAGGCATAAGGGGCAGGCCTGGGGGAATCATCCACCCCAGAGGACCCTTCAGCTCTGCCTGGGGTGCACCATCCAGGGTTTCAGCAGCAATTTAAAGGCCTTGGGCCTTCAGCTGCTGCTGCTGAGATAACAGTGACCATGTGCCCCAGACCTTTTTAAATAGCCAGGTCCTGGCGCAGCTGCCATCTTTTCCCCCTGCTGTTGGCAACCCCGCAGAAGATTAAATTAAATGAAAATGATTAACCAGCCAATTTCTGAAATCCGTATTCTGTTTCCTCTTTGTAAAACTTGATGCTATCTACATCTAACTGCAGTTCCTGACTTCTTATAGCACGCTGTGATGTTATAAACATCTATTCATCAATGACCCTGGATCTTAGTTAAGTGAAGGAGGGTAATTTTCATTATATTTTAAAATTCATTCACCAGAAATATTTAAGATTTGAATAGAATTACACTCAGCTCTCACACCTGTGTAACCCTACTGCAGTTAAATAGGCTACCCTGAAAAAGGCCATATCAACCTGGGACACCCAGTTTTACAGTATGGTCATACCCCAAGCTTAATCCAGTACTCCTTTTGTATGTGTAGAATCAAAGTATGGCCATGTTCTTTTCCCAACTGTACAGGCAAAACTAGTCAATGTGGTAACAAGGTAACTGCACAACTGTCTTGCAAAGTGATTCTCCTAACATAGTTGCAACAGTAGTGCAGGTAGGGTCTAGTAAAGAAGTACAGGGCTTATAAATGGTTGGCCATTTAAATAGATATTTTTAAAATATCTTTTAATTCATAATTAAAAGGGACACTGCCAACTTAAAAGTCTTCTTGCTGTGTCACTAACACCTCTGTTAGTAAAATTAAAAAGGAGGTTTTAAAACATTTCACTTATTACTAACTGGGTTGGCTGTGTACTTCTTGCAGTTCACTCAGCTTGCCAATGAAAGTAAGCTTCCCAGGTAGCCTGTTTCAATTTTCTGTTGCCATATGCTTGCATAACACAGTGTTGGGTTACAAATACTGCAAGGGAACATTTACAGTCCAACAAGACATATTTCTTTGCATTCAAAAATAATAATTAAAATATTACAAACCTTAAGGCTTTTTTTTTTAATCAAAAACCTAAAAAACCCATACATTTTGGGTCAATGCAAATGTTTCAAGCAATGTGGAGATTCATCAAATGTGCTCATATCAGAGATTCAGTTGCTAACTTAAAAGCGTTCCCTACCAAACTTTTGAAAATTTTCAGTAAACCAGAAAAGGGAAACACCACTTTTACCTTCCATCTGCATAATCTGCATCTGCACCTCCCCACCAGACATCTGAATCATCTTCCTCAGCATCAGCTGAATCAAAATTTTCACCTTCATCTGCCAATGGACAGCAAACAAACTCCACACCACGGAACTTGTCAATTCCACAGGGCAGCAGCATACCGTAATCATGCAGATTCATACTCTTTTCACTACAAGACTACAAAAATAAAGAGAACAGTACCAACATTGTTACACAGTCAGCTGGTCAAGGAAAAGCTGGCATAGATGTTAAGAAAACACAAAGTCTCTGCACAGACTCAGAAAATTAGAATTAGCTTGTTAATTGACTTCTCAACTGTTGTGTCTAATAAATTCATTCAGTGGGAGAACATGGGCACCTTACCCATAGTAGAGTCATTTCATGCAGAAAGCTTTCCCTTCTCCTCAACTATTCTCCTTGCCAAAATATTTCATCCCTTCACATACACCTGATAATTCTACATCCCCTCACCTTAAACTCCTTTGAGGGCTTGTTTTTGCTGTGCACATATAAGCAAGGGACAGTGACAATTTGCCCTCCTTATATACAGTGCTATTGAAGAGGAGATGAGCTGATGATATTACAGGGTCAAACAGACTTCCAGGAAGTGGGAAAGTTACACTGGATCTTTAATAAAATGTCAGTTGTAAAATCATATGTTCTATGCTTTGTATCAATTTTGCAGATTGTCCTCCTAAGTTTCCTCCTCCTCTTCTTTCTTCTATTCCTTTCCCATTCCCCCTTTCTTTGCCATTAGATGATTATCTAATTTGCTGCATCATCTCTGAAATTACTCTGTAAATTCTTTGAGGAAGGGGTCATCTCTTAATTCTGTGAAGCATTTTTATAATAATGATAATGATAAATATGAGTGAGTCAAGCATTAAAGGGGCTTAAAAGGAATTAGAGAGAGAGAGAAGCTTAATATTGCCATGTACCCTCTGGGACAAATTTTTATAGGAAGTGAATTAGATGTTCTTAGGGCTTGTCTTCAGTACTGTGAAGACCGATGCTACAGCAGTAGATCTTGCAGTAGTTGATTTAGCGAGTCTAATACAGACCCACTAAACTGAATGATGGCAGTGCCCCCATCTTGCTGGTACTTCTACTCCTCACAAGGAGTAAGAGAAGTCGACAGGAGCATTTTTCTCATCTATCTTCTGCTGTGGGGCAGCCCAATAAAAATCGATGTAAGGTATGTCGACTCTAGCTATGCAATTGTCCTAGCTCCACATTGCCTTATTTTCCAAGCACAGAGAAGTAATCTTAGCAATACAGCAGCTTTCTATGAACAAATGTAACCGTAGATATGTGCTATAAGGCAAGCTAAAAGCTGGGGAGAAGAAACTTGTGAACAGAATGTAGGTATTGGGGGGGGGGGGGGGGTAAAAGGTTTCTTTACTCTCTAGCAGTACCGACCTTCTGATTCTCCCTTTGAATTATTTGACACAACTATAAGGAGACAACACAGGGACACAGTACACAAACACTGGAACTTGCATATAAACATCAGAGTGTGTTCAAATTTGAGAATATGATATAAAGCAACAACATAGAAACCCAAGTGCTACCTCTACATGATTTACAAAATAATACTACTTTTGAAAAAAAATAAATTTAGCCAAATTATTCCTGTCTTTCTCTTAATTAAACGCACTAAATCACCACCCATCAATAAAGATTTACAAATTCACCTGTGTCCTCACCATTTTCTCTACAACAATTAGATTAGTAATTAGATACAACCCCATGATAGAAATGGAAAGAAAGATGGCTAGGAATTTCAAGATAAATTATATACCATACCTCTTTAGCAACCGTGTGCCAGTGCAGGTGGGTTTCACATACATCCATCCTCTCCTGGTGAAGGAACTTGCACTTGTCTGGCACCAGAAGGGCATCACTCACAAACTCACCAACTGAAAGAAAACAATATAAAGTTCTAATTTCACATTTCATGATTTTAGTCTCTGAATTTTTGTTTTTAAAACTTAACAGTGCATAAGTCAACATCCAATTAACAGAGGCTAGAAAAAAAAAGTCTCTCTGACAAACAGGTTACTTATTAAATTTTCAACTCTAAGGATTCTTTAACTTACCGCTTAAGAATGTACCAGTCCCTTTCAGACAGACAGAATGCTTGCTAGTCAAATCCAGCATGGCAATTTCTAAGACAAAACCTCCAGGACTAAAGATTTCATTGGCCTTTCCTATTAAATTAGGAAGATCTCACAGTAGTCCCTATCTGACAAACATTAAAAGGTGAATCTGAATAATACTGGAGCATGTTTACATTATTTACATAGAAAACAAACGAGAACAAATCATTATTCCAAATCACTCTGAAGTATTTTAGTAAATAAGAGGATTATCAAAGCATTGTTATTGTGTAGCTTTTTAAAAACAAAACAAAACAGTATTTTAGTTCCCAGCACCATGATTAGGTATTTTTGCACCTGGTGCAAATTTTTAATTATGCACCCCCCTCTCCTTAGGTTAGCACAAGTTATGCTCTTTATTTTTGCAGTTTATTATTTTTATTTATTGCGTCTTTGCATCCCTGATCATGATGTACCCTGGGCAAGAGCCCCACTTGCCCCACCCTTTTTACAGCCCTATTAGTCCCTTTGTAGCCTAAGCCAGTTTCACCAGCAGGATGGCATATGGGGTAACTGAGAAAGTCAATGGAACTCTGAAACAACATCATAACAAGACACTGAGATCATTCGATTGTCAACTCTGTATACCGAGTTAATGCATGATCGCGGCCTCTCTCTTGAGCACTAGACTTTAATTGGCCAGGAGGGATCTACCCGCTGTACAATTTAAAAAGTGTTTAAAAAACACACCAGGGAATAAATGTCTATAGTATTGGTGTTTACGACTATGGGGAAAAGTATGATGAATAACATGATTTATTGCACTGCAATCGTAATTTCATAGCAATTTTTTAACTGAAATTTTAAAAAATTACAGAAGTGGAGGTATCGGACAAACAGCTAGCAGGAAGCTGTCAGAGAACTGATGTGCTGTATTGTATGGATTCTGTCTGGAGAGTAGGAAGAAGTTACCTTCCTTGATATTTTTGAGATGTGTCACCTATGTATTCCACTGTGGGTACATGTGTGCTCCATGAACCTGGAGATGGAGAATTTTGTAAGTAGTTTCTGGTTAAAAAGCACATGCACCCTCTTCTTCCTCTGACAAAGGAGATAAAGTGTGAGGCAGTACACTTGCTTCACCAGCTCCTTCTCAACTACACATTCAGGAGATGAACTGAAGCAGAGTGGGAAGTGAAATACAGACAGGGAGCACACATCTCAAAGAACTTTCAGTTACAAAGATGAGTAATTACTAGGGATGTTAACTAACGCAGATTTGTGTATGTGTGTAATCACCGGATTTTTTAGCGGTTACATGTTTACATGCTGGGACAGGGAGCATGTGGAAGCTGGGACTTGCTTAAAAGCCAGCTCTGATATAGAGGCATCAGCAGCATGGAGGCAAGCTCCCCGTGGGCATTGACTCCTCCCCCCTTGCTGCCTTTGATACAAGGGGTGCATGTAGTTATTAGGATTTACACAATTAACCCAAGCTTATTGATTAATTGTGTAAATGACTATACGCTAATATTCCTAGCAAATATTTCTTTTAATGCCATTCCTTTAGAAAAGAGGAGACTAAGGGGGGATATGATAAGAGGTCTATAAAATCATGACTGGTGTGGAAAAAGTGAATAAGGAAAACGTATTTACTTGTTTCCATAATATAAGAACTAGGGGTCATCAAATGACATTCATAGGCAGCAGGTTTCAAACAAACAAAAGGATGTTCTTTTTCACGCAGCACACAGTCAACCTGTGGAACTCCTTGACAGAGGAGGTTGTGAAGACTAAGACTTTAACAAGGTTCAAAAAAGAGCTACACAAATTCTTGGAGGTTAGGTCCATCAATGGCTATTAGCCAGGATGGATAGAAATGGTGTCCCTAGCCTCTGTCAGAGGGTGGAAATGGATGACAGGAGAGGCATCACTTGATTATCTGTTCTGTTTACTTCCTCTGGGGCATCTGGTATTGGCCACTGTCGGCAGACAAGATATCAGGCTAAATGGACCTTTGATCTGAGCCAGTATGACCGTTATGTTCTTTCCCTATGGCTGTGTGTAGACTGGCATGATTTTCCTCAAATGCTTTTAACGGAAGAGCTTTTCCGTTAAAAGCGTTTGTGGAAAAGAGCGTCCAGATTGGCACGGACGCTTTTGTGCAAAAGCACTTTTTGCGGAAAAGCGTCTGTGCCAATCTAGACGCGGTTTTGTGCAAGAAAGCCCTGATCGCCATTTTCGCCATCGGGGCTTTTTTGTGCAAAACGGTTCTCAGTTGTCTACACTGGCCCTCTTGCGCAAAAGCATTTACTCAAGAGGGCTTTTTCCCGAACAGGAGAGTCATTGTATCTGTGGAAGAACACTGACAATCTTACATGAGATCGTCAGTGTTCTTGTGCAAATTCAAAGTGGCGAGTGTAGACAGCTGGCAAGTTTTTTGCAAAAGCAAGCGCTTTTGCGGAAAAACTTGCCAGTCTAGACGCAGCCTGTGTGTATTCCGCTACAGGTGACTGACAAACAATGCTCAAATGGGGAGAGGAGTGCAAGAATGCAGATGACAGAGCTAAATGAAGGACCATCATTCCAAAGGCTGCCTCGGCTAAGGAGACCTGAACTAAACCATAGTGCCTCACATGGCCAATGGGAGCTGCAGGGGTGGTGCTTGCAGATGGGTTAGTATGCAAAGTCACTTGCCAGCACCTCCACGTAAGAGTAGAAGGCCACTGCTTCTGGGATCTGTTTGAGGTAAGCTCTGGAGCTTGTACCCCGAGTCCCCTCCCCCCCACACACCTCAACCTCCTGCCCTAGCCCAGAGCCCCCTCCAACCTTCCAAATCCCTTGGTTCTAGCCTGGAGCATCTGCCTGTACCCCAACTCCCGGATCCGTAGCCCCACCCCAGAGCCTGCACCCCCAGCCAGAGCCCTCACTCCCTCCTGCATCCCAACCCCTTTCCCCCAAAATCCACATCCCCACCTTCTGACAACTTAATCCCAATTTGCCCTCCATACAATTTTCATAGCCTTGGGCCAAAAAGTTTGCACACTCCTGGGTTACATTTTGAAATAATTACATGAGTTATAGTGAAGTAATTATATGTTTCCTATTAGGTAAGGAAACATGCACTGGCTACTGAGCATATGCTGGCTCTTGAGAATTACTTATTGATTAAAAAGTCTGCTTTAAAAATGAACTAACAGCAGGGAAAGTTTTTCAATATCACACTTCATCAAACGACAGCACAGTCCTTTTACTAAAGATTAATGATAGTTGTAGTCCAACTCATTTTTTTCTCCTGTATTCAATGCTACTGATTTTAAATCATTAAAAGCCAAAGTCAGCAAATTTCTGGGGAGAATGGATTTTATCACCCTAGTCAACCACATCATAATACTTACAATTTACTTATAAAAACAGAAAAGCCACAAGGCTGTGCTATTATTCTTCATTCAAAATGAGTTTGAGAGCCCTTAAGATGCGTTCATAGAACCTGTAAAACAAATATTTGTAGCTGCTGTGAAGCATGTTCAGCTTCTACTCCTAACAGGTACTGGATGGTCCTGATGAGAAGCAGAACTAACGGTGTCTCTGGTCAGTGACTAGTGAAGAAGAAGGGAACAGAATCATCAAAATGGAAGACCATAAAGGATCTCAATATGTCATCTTGCCTAGTCCCCTGCACTGAAGCAGGGTGAAGGATTATTTTGACCATCCTAATCAGATGTTTCTCTGACCTATTCTCAGCAACCTACAATGATAGAGATTCCACAGTCTACCTAGGTAATTTGTTTCGGAGCTGAACTACTATTTAGGATTTTTTTTTCTAATATCTAACCTTGCTGCAATTTAAATCCATTGCTTTCTATCCTGTCTTCAGTGGATAAGGAGAACAATTTATCACCCTCTCCTCTTTATAATGTTTTGAACACTAGCATGTCCCTCCTGCCCCCTCATCTTATCTCCAGAGTAAAGAATATTTTTTAAAAATATTTCCTATCTGTTCTGACATTAAAGCATTTCTGTGATTCTCTTGTCCTTTTACAATATGACCACGTCCTTTCTAAAGCGTGGGAACTGGAGACAACATGTCAGCGGAGGTCTAATAAATGCAGAGTAGAATGCAAGAATGACTTCTTGTGTCTTGCTCACAGCACTCCTGCTAATACATCCCAGCATGATTTTTTCCTCAAAGCTCTAACACCTGACAAATTCTGGAGACAAAAGCCTAAAAATAACAATTTAGTACATTTTAATGTATAATCAAGGGAGCAACATCTGCTTCAATGCTATAATGAACTATAGAAATGATATAATGTACAATTAAGACAGACAAGACAAACAAAAGAAAGCCTAATGAAATGGTAGGAAGCAGTCAATAGTTCAGTTAGTCTAAAACGCATGCAACTGAGCCTTGAGCTTGTGTACTCAAGGGATGCTGCCAACAAAACCAAGTGTCCAACAAACCTTTCAGGTCATAAAATGTTCTGTTGCATAACTGTATAAAACTGGGCTATTCTCAAATCTTGCCCCCCTTTCCCCCGGCTGAAGTAATGCTTCAATCATAGCTGTAAATGGGAATTTCTGCTCGCTTTGCTACTTTTCTGCTTGACTGCATTTTATAATGAAAATGTCTGTTCTCTCCTTTCAGACAGAATGCAACTGTCATTCAGATTTTACACATCATGCAAATAGAGAATGCATTTGTTTAGATGCAAAACCATTTAAATATGCTTCATTACAATGTCTGGAACTTTTACAGATGCGTTGGTTAAAAATAATTTTAAAGCACTGCAGCATCTAATGGTGGTTTATTCACTTCAGCTTAGAAAAGAGGAGACTAAGGGGGGACATGATAGAGGTCTATACAATCATGACTGTGTGGAAAAAGTGAATCGGAAAAATTATTTACTTGTTCCCATAACATAAGTACCAGGGGTCACCAAATGCAATAAATATGTAACAGAATTAAAACAAACAAAAGGAGGGATTTTTTCATACAGAGTAGTGTCAACCTGTGGAACTCCTTACCAGAGGATGTTGTGAAGACCAGAATTTTAACAGGGTTCAAAAAAGAAGTAGATAAATTCATGGGGGATAGATCCATCAATGGTTATTAGCCAGGGTGGGAAGGAATGGTGTCCCTAGCCTCTGTCAGAGGCTGGGAGTAAGTGAGAGGATAGAGATCACTTGATGAATGGCAGTTCTGTTCATTCCCTCTGGGGCACCTGGCATTGGCCACTGTCAGAAGACAGGATACTGGGCTAGATGGACCTTTGGTTCTTATGTTCTTAAATACATTTGCTTTTTCTAGGGTTTTTTTTTCTTTAAAAAAAATCCTACTTCTTAGAGCTGGCTCTGTGGTGAAATGTCCTCCTTTCTCCCACTCACTTAATAATGCCCATTACTCAAATCTTATGTTTCAGATGATCAGGGTAAGGATACCTGAAAACCTTCCATTTAGTTTGGACTTACCAATGCATAACTGTTGTGATAACCAAGTTTTTGTGCAGAGATGCAAAAATGCTGCACCACAAACCAAAGTGAAGCCTCTCAAACATGTTACTAGGCAAAACAACCCAAACCTGGTTGGAAAGTCAAGTACTCTAATGCCAGAACTAAGATTTTTCTTTCTGAATTCCCCTGCCACATTCACTACACATCTGCCAACTTCAGCAACAAATGAGGCAGAGGTCTAACAGCCAATGGGCATGCTCTCTGAGCACCACTTGCCCTGTTCAGTGAATGAATCAGGAGATAGCTGAGAAAGAAAAGAGCATCTATCCTCGTGTTGTCCAACCAGTTCTGAAGCAGTAGCCACTTGAGTAACTACTGCTATAGTGAACTAGCCACACTCAACTGGCCAAATATAGCCACATGTAGCTAGTGGCTACTGTGTGGGACACCACAGTTCTAGCCATTAAAATAGCTGAATGTCAAACTGGAGAACTGATTACTAACCCTACCACTGCCACAAAGTTCCAGTGTGCTGTTATCACACTAAACTAAACCTTTCCCCTCTACCTCTCCTACTAGCTACTAGCCATCCTGAACCCCAGTTTCTAGTCTCCAATCTCCATCCCTTTTACCAGCAGTCCTCACCTCTCTGCATTTCAGCCAAGTTGACTCCTCCTTCTCCATGCTGCTTGAGTACTGGGCACTGAGACTACAAGAAAGATTCTCCCTTCTCTCAGGGTACGTCAAGTGGGGGATAGGGTGGTGGGGGAGGGGAAGGGAACTCCTCCATTCATCCTGAGCTGTGGGGGGGGGAGGGGAGTTCTGAAGAGGGGATTCCCGGGATGTTTGAGGGGGAAGGTGGGTGGTGGGTTCTCCTTCCAAGAGATCAGGCACCCCTTCTAAAATTTTGTTGTCTGTCTAACTGTCTCTCTCTGCAGGTGGTGAGGGCCATTAATTCTGAGCTGCTGAACAGGCTCATCCATCTAGCAGACCTGGACAGCGTCATGGCCGGCTTTGCTGCCCTTGGCTTCCCGAACTGTGGAGGAGCACTCAATGGGACACACATTCCAATCCGTGCACCGCCCCATTGAGCAGCCCAATTCTTTAACAGGAAGGGCTACTTTTCAGTGGTCCTCCAGGCCCTGGTTGGCCATTGTACTCAGTTTACTGACATTTGCATTGGGTGATCGGGGCGGGCACAATGCCCGCATCTTCAGGAACTCGTTCCTCTACTGGAGGCAGGAACATTTTTCCTGCATCGTGACTTTGTGGTTGGGGATGTGCACATGCCGGTGTGCATAGTGGCTGATGCCGCCTACCCCCTGATGCCGTGACTGATGAAGCCCTACACCGGCCACCTGGATACGAGCAAGGCACAGTTTAATGCTCATCTTAACCGGGCTCGCAACCAGGTGGAATGTGCTTTCAGACGTTTAAAAGGGAGATTCCGGTGCTTGCTCACATGGCTAGAAATGGGGGAATGCAACATCCCTGAGGTGGTGGCCGCATGTTGCGTTCTCTATAACGTGGTGGAGAGGAAAGGGGAGGCCTTCCTACCAGGGTGGGGTACAGATGCTGATGGTCAGGAGAGGCACTTTGACCAGTCCCGGACAGCTGGCATCTGTCAGGCTTACTGGGCTGGTGTTCGCATCCGGGAGGCCCTATAGGAGCGATTCTCTAATGGAGGCCACTGACTCTCCTGAGGGCCTCCTGTCTGGGGGCTTGGCCCTGGCCCAATACAAGCTTCCCTCCTCAACCCTTATCCTGACCCTCTTTGTAGAAATAATAAACATCAGGTTTTGTCTAAAAAGAATGACTTCTGTTTTATTGTTGTAAATATCAATAACAGAAAGAATGTAGAAATGTTGCAAACATATAAAACCTTTTGTTTATTGTACATAGTTTTTTCTCAAAGTATATTTTCTGCATCCAAAATAAACATTTTCTTAAATACCCAACATTGTGTTTAACTGGGGTGATGGGGGTACTTAAAACCTGGAGGGGGGAAGGAGACTTGAAACCTGGAGGGGGAAGGGGATCAGGTTGGACGGTGCTTGCCTGCTCACAAGGCTCCTGGCGCCTTGTGTTCGGGATCCACCACAGCCTTGGGATCGGGTGGGGCGATTGACTGTTGGCTGGACAAGAGAGGGTAGGTGCACTTGGGTCTGGGATGCCTGGGGGAGAGGAGGGCTGGGGGACTTGGGGAGCTGCGGAAGAGGGAGGTACAAGGGGGGAAAGGGATGGTGCTGTGGAAGGGGGGTTTGGTGGGGCAGGGTTATGGTGTGTTGCAGGAGCAGGACCAGGCATAGGAGCAGGCAAGCCACAGACCTCCCTGAGAGTGGCACACAGGGACGTGCGCTGCTGGACAAGCTCCTCCATCAGCCGATTATGCCACCGAGCCTCTGCCTCCGTCCTCTCTCGCAGGATGGTGTTGAGCTCCTGCACGGATGCCACATGCTGCCTCAGGATGTTTGCATAGACATGCCTGTGTCTGCGGCTCCCATGTCCCCAGGATGGAGGTGGGGCTGGGTGCTGCGGCCCTCTTGCATGGCTGGTCCAGCTGTGGAGGAAAAGAGGAAGACACAATCAGTCATGTGTGCAACAGCTGTCCAAAAGGGCATGCCCTCTCCTTCAGACAGGGGACTCAGACATTCTGAAGGTAACACTATGTGCGACCTGGGCATCAGCCTGAGCATCACAGGGGTCCCAAAGTGCCAATGGGACCTCACACTGACAACCCACCTGGGTGTGTTCTGGACATGGTTTATGCCACCATGTGGCGCACCCCCATGTGTCATACTGTACCGCCGAACATGTTGGCACATGCAGAGCCAGCTACATGATGTCCATGGTGAGCATTACAGGTTTCCCTTGTACATCACCCACTGTGCACCCACCTCCCCCACCCTGTGTGTTACACGACCTCACTGCACTCACCTGCTGCGTCGTCTCCGGCATCAGATGACACCTGGGAGGCCTCTGGGGTCTGGGTGACTGGCTCCAGAGTGAGGGTCACGGACTCCTCGCTATCCTCCTCCTCCAGCACCATTTCCCCATCTCCAGACTCCCTGGACTGCTCTAGGTCCTGCTGTGGCGCGTCCACCACAGGGTCCCCCAAGCCAGACTGGACGAGACGCATTGGTGTGCGTGCTTCCCACCACCAAGGATCTGGGACAACTCCAAATAATAGGGGCAGGAGCGGGGGGCTGCCCCAGAACGGGAGCTCTCCACCCTGGCCTTTACAAAGCCCTGGCACAGCTCTTTCACTTTAGAGCGCATCTGGTATACACAAAGATAGGATACACAAAGAACAAGTTAAAAATCCCTTAGGAAAGTTAGATGTCAGCAAGTCACCAGGTCCTGATGAAATGCATCCCAGCATACTCAAGGAGCTGATAGAGGAGGTATCTGAGCCTTTAGCTATGATCTTTGAAAAATCATGGCAGACAGGGGAGATTCCAGAAGACTGGAAAAGGGCAAATACTGTGCCCATCTATAAAAAGGGGAATAAGAACAACCCAGGAAACTACAGACCGGTCAGTTTAATGTCTGTCCCAGGGAAGATAATGGAGCAGGTAATTAAGGAAATCATATGCAAACACTTGGAAGGTAATAAAGTGATAGGGAATAGCCAGCATGGGTTTGTGAAGAACAAGTCATGCCAAACTAATCTGATAGCTTTCTTTGATAAGATAACGAGCCTTGTGGATAAGGGAGAAGCGGTGGATGTCATATACCTAGACTTTAGTAAGGCATTTGATACAGTCTCGCATGATATTCTTATTGATAAACTAGGCAAATATAACTTGGATAGGGCCACGATAAGGTGGGTGCATAATTGGCTGGATAACCGTAGTCAGAGAGTTGTTGTTAACGGTTCTAAATCCTGCTGGAAAGGGATAACAAGTGGAGTTCCTCAAGGGTCTGTTTTGGGACCCGTACTGTTCAATATCTTCATCAATGATGTAGATATTGGGATAGAGAGTACGCTTATTAAGTTTGCAGATGATACCAAACTGGGTGGGGTTGCGACTTCTTTGGAGGATAGGGACATAATTCAAAATGACCTTAGCAAGTTAGAGAAATGGTCAGAGGTAAACAGGATGAGGTTTAATAAAGAGAAATGCAAAGTGCTCCACTTAGGAAGGAACAATCAGTTCCATACATACAAGATGGGAAGCGACTGTCTAGGAAGGAGCATGGCGGAAAGGGATCTAGGGGTCATAGTGGACCACAAGTTGAATATGAGTCAACAGTGTGATGCTCTTGCAAAAAAAGCAAATATGATTCTAGGTTGTATCAACAGGTGTGTTGTAAGCAAAACTCGTGAAGTCATTCTGCCGCTCTACTCTGCACTAGTTAGGCCTCAGCTGGAGTACTGTGTCCAGTTCTGGGCGCCACATTTCAAGAAAGATGTGGAGAAATTGGAAAGGGTACAGAGAAGAGCGACAAGAATGATTAAAGGTTTAGAGAACATGACCTATGAAGCCAGGCTTCATGAACAGGGCTTGTTTAGTTTGGAAAAAAGAAGATTAAGGGGGGACATGATAGCGGTTTTCAAATATCTAAAAGGGTGTCACAAGGAGGAAGGAGAAAATTTGTTCCTCTTGGTTTCTGAGGACAGGACAAGGAGTAATGGGCTTAAAGTGCAGCAGGGGAGGTTTAGAATGGACATTAGGAAAAAATTCCTAACTGTCAGGGTGGTCAAATATTGGAATAAATTGCCAAGGGAGGTGGTGGAATCTCCTTCTCTGGAGATATTTAAGAACAGGTTAGATAGACATCTGTCAGGGATGGTGTAGACGGAGTTTGGTCCTGCCTTGAGGGCGGGGGGCTGGACTCGATGACCTCTCGAGGTCCCTTCCAGTCCTATTATTCTATGATTCTATGGTCCTGGGTGTGGGGGTGGTGCCCTCTCTTGGCCAGGGCCTCTGCCATGCAGCCAAAAATGTCCACATTTTGCTGCCTGGTGTTCAGGGCTTGTAAAGCCTCCTCCTCTGAGCAGAGCTCAAAAGGATCTTGAGCTCTGGCCCAGACCATGCTGGTGCCTAGCATTTGAAGCCCCTGGGTGGGTCCCCAGAAGGCTGTCTGGAAGGGCCAGGAGGGTCTTGGGGCTGGGACACGACTGCACTGGAAGAGCCGCCTGTTCTGGCTGCTTTGTTGCCACAACTGGCTGTCAGGGTGACTGTCCCTTTAAAAGATGGCTGCAGACAGGAACCAGAGAGATGCAAGGCATGCCCCGGACTGTCCACCAGGGCTTCTTCCTGGAGGCCCCCTTTTCTTTTTCCCCTCGAAAAAACTGGCTCCCCACATCCACACACACTTTTTTTCGACGGATCTCCGTCAAAGAAGGCGTTCTTCCTCGTGAAATGAGTACCGCCATCGAAAGAAAAGCCGCGTTCTTTTGATTTAATTTTGAAGAACGCGGCTGTAGTCTAGACGCAGGTGCAGTTTTTTTGAAAAAAGGCTACTTTTTTCGAAAAAATCCTGCAATCTAGACACAGCCTCAGTTACAGTGCCACAGCATACCCCAGCCACTGGGAAGCACAACTATAAGGAAAATCCTGCCAAGGGCATGCTTGACTGGGCTGAGTAGATCATGCATGCAGAATAGGATCAGCATGTAGCAATGAAGCATGCTCAGTGCAGACAGAAGTTTGACTGTTAGAAACTGAAAAAGGCTCTTATAATAGAAAGTGTTAAGTAACCTTACATAGAAATGGTTCTGCCAATTCTGCCTCTATTGTGTGTGTGCACGTGTGCTCACTCAATGCAGTGGCACACTGCTAGAGGCTTCTTCCTGCTGCTCCCATAGTGGCAGAGGGTTGTGCTGGGAGAGGCAGGGGATGCAAAGCACCAGGTAAATCGCCTTACCCCCATCCCTCCCACCCACCCACCCACACCCTATATGTAAATACACAATTCTCTCCGCATGACTTTTGTTGGTAGTTATAGCTGCTCAGCCAAGCAATTACAAAAAATTACATGATTAATCACACTATTAAACAGTAATAGAATAACATTCAGCTATTTCTGGATGTTTTCTACATTTTCAAATACACTATAAACTCCATATTCTGGGTGTTCCTGATCCAGGAACATCCACGGTTCGCACCCTGGCAGCACAGGCAGAAGTGGCTCTGCGTGCTGCCACTCTCCCTTCACCCTCAACTGAGGAAATGGCAATGCGGTGACGTGCTCTGCTAGAGGCTTCTTCCTGCTGCTCCCATAGTGGCAGAGGGTTGTGCTGGGAGAGGCAGGGGAAGCAGAGCACCAGGTAAATCTCCTTACCCCCCCATCCCTCTCACTCTCTCCCTAGCCCAGCAAAATCATTAATCTGGTAAACCCTGTTTCCCAGAGCAGCCAGATTACAGAGGTTCAAGTGTATATTGATTTCAATTAAGACAGATCAAAAGTGTACCACGTTCACTTTACATTTATTTTTATTACAAATATTTGCACTGTAAAAACAAAATAAATGACATTTTTTCAATTCCCCCATTACAAGTACTGTAGTGCAATTTCTTTATCATGAAAGTTGAACTTACAGGAGATAATGCTGCCCACTTCTTGTTTACAATGTCCTCTGAAAGTCTGAAAAGGCACTCAGAGCCCTGTTGTAGTTGTCGCAAGGTATTTTCATACCAGATGTACTAAAGATTCCTATGTCCTTTCATTCTTCAATAAACATTCCAGAGGACACGTGTCCATTCTGATGATGGGCTCTGCTTGATAAAGATCCAAAGCAGTATGGACTGATGTGTGTTCATTTTCATCATCTGAGTCAGATGACATCAGTAGATGGTGGATATTCTTTTTTGGTGGTTTGGATTCTGTAGGTATCGTATCAGAATGTTAAGACTTCTGAAAACATGCTTAGCTCCATCCATAGCTCATGCCTCTCAGACTTTGAAAGGCACTTGGATTGAGTGCTGTAGCTATCTTTAGAAATTTCACATTGGTAACTTCTTTGCATTTTGTCAAATGTACAGTGTAAATGTTCTTAACATCAACAAAATGTTTTGAGTCATCATCCAAGACTGCAATGATATGAAATATATGGCAAAATGTGGGTAAAATAGCACGAGACACACAATTCTCCCCCAGAGTTCAACCACAAATTTAACTGACTCATTATTTATTTAATGAGTGTCATGGAAGCATGTTCTCTAGAACAGTGGTTGAGACATGAAGGAGCATACAAATGTTTGGCATCTCTGACCCTCAAATATCTTGCAATGCCGGTTATAAAAGTGCCATACGCAGGTCTGTTCTCTCTTTCAGGCGATATTGCAAGTAAGAAGTGGGCAGTATTATCTCCTGAAAATGTAAACAAACTTGTTTATCTTCATGATTGGCTGAACAAGTAGTAGAACTCAGTGGACTTGTAGACGCTAAAGTAGGGATGTAAAATCCCATGTAATCAGTTAGCAGGTTAAACGTTAGGTTTAACTGATTAATTACACAGGATCCAAGGTGAGAAACCACTCCAGTCCGGCTGAAACAGCCTCTAGCTCTGCTGACTCTGCAGGGGGCTGCAGCTGCTGGCCCAGCAACTCCCGGCCCCACACAGGGCTGCTGACTCTAGCCCTGGCCCACAGCACCATGGGCCTGATGGGGCTGCTCTCAGGCAGGCAACCAGTTATCAGTTCACATCCCTACTCTAGAATTTGACATTGTTTTGGTTTTGAGTACAGAATTGTAACAAAAACATTTACACTTGTAAGTTGCACTTTCATGATAGAGATTACACTACAATATTTATATGAGGTGAACTGAAAATACTATTTCTTTTATCATTTTTACAGTGAAAACATTTGTAATAAAATATGAAATCATCATTGTGTGCTATTTATTCTTTGTTGTAATTGAAATCAATGTATATGAAAATACAAAAAAAGCACAGAATTTAATACATTTCTATTGGTATTCTATTATTTTTAACAGTACAATTAAAGCTGAGATTAATAATGATTAATTTTTAAGATAATCACGAGTTAACTGTGACTGACAGCCTTAACAGAAATATATCTTTAAAAAAAACTGCACTGAAATAATCACTTTTTAAGCTTTCCAAAGAACTGGATAGAATATGAAGAACAAGGAAAAAATAGGCAATGTTAAGGGCATTATGACTTTCCTTGTCCCCAAGAGCTGCTGTGGAAATTGCAAAGTTGGTGGACTATAAAAATATGAAGTTCAATTTTGCTTTCTTTGTAAAAGTTTTCACCACCCCTAATACAGCTAGAAATCCAGTTCCTCCATAGCAAAATAAAGCTGGTTCAAAATATACCACATTCCTGTCAAGCATGCACGTTATGTAGAATTAGATGTCAGATACAGCAGACATTGGCAATGTAGAAATGAGGGAACTCAAAAGTTTATAGAAGTCATTTTTCCCTATTCAAGAACACACATTCATAGAATGCTAAAGCAGAAAAGATGCAAATCATGCCAGTCCAACACCCTCCCTAAATAGTATTGTTCTGTTCTTCAATTTCATCCTTTTATTATTGGTTATATCCATATGTAACACTTAATACCTCTTCTCCATGCCTGGCATATAAACCCTTCAAATACTAAGGATTTATGGTCTTTCTCCAAATCTACTCACTCACTAAGCATTTAGTCCAATTACAGTATGTTCCAGTACCTGCAAATGATTAGCTCCTTGATGAAGGACAGCTAATTCACACTAGTACCAGGCAAAACCAAAGTATACTACTGGGAAGTGAGAAAAATGTTTCAAAGAGCCGGTCAAATTACTTACCCCCTCCAATGAGGAAGTCTACCCTCCATTTATCAGAGAACCATGAAGCCATGGGGTTGTGCCAGACTCATTAATCCAAGTGAAATGTCACAAATTGTTCCCTTCACCTCTAACTTACTAGGAAGTTACAGCCTTCCTTTTAGATAAGGATTTGGCTGCAATGATCATACATTTGTTACCTCCAGAACTTTTAGTGCAATTCACTGTACATGAAGTCCACTATCAGGAGAGCAAAACCCTCTACAGAACTATAAATATCCAGACCAAAATTATCTGCCCACTGCATAGATATTACAGTGGTAAGTGCTAAGAAAACCTATTATGGATAAACAGAAATTACATTTCAAATGCATGCCCACACACACACACACACACACACACAGGGTTAGCTTCCTCCTGTTCTCTCACACACACACACACACACACACACACACACACACACACACACACACACACACACACACACACACACACACACACACACACACACACACACACACACACACACACACACACAGGGTTAGCTTCCTCCTGTTGCTGGGAGAATGCATTTTGGATAATTTTTTCCTAGAAGTATTAGTTGCACTTTTCCAAGCTGCACCTGTTCTTGTGATTTTCTTTACATAATTCCTCTCTGTTCCAAGTGGTGTCTGCAGTCCCTTTCAAATTTAGGATCACTGGGGAGTTTTGCCAAGCTGCTCATTTCCCACAATGGGATCATATATAACGGATGGAGACACTAGATCAGTGGTTCCCAACCTTTTCCAGATGGGGACCATTTTGTCAATTCAGGAAGACTTGGTGACCCAAGGCAATTCACAAAATGCGTGAATGGCTCCTTAAGAGCCACCTGGCGACCCTTTTGAAATGTAATGGCGACCCATATTTAGGTCCTGACCCATAGGTTGGGAAACCCTGCACTAGATTAAGCACCAACTCCGAAGTACCCATTACACAAGGAAAATACCCTTGCCAATAGGAATGGGCTGCCTGTGAGTGGGCAAACAGGCAGCTCTTCTTATTTCACCATATGAATATCAGTTTAAATGTACCATAATAATTATTTTGGGATGTCTTTCTACATTTTCAGATATATCGATTTTAATTACAACAAAAAAAGGAAAATGTTCAAGTGCTCGCTGTATTATTTTTACTACAAATATTTGCACTGTAAAAAAAAACAAAAGAAATAGTATTTTCAGTTCTTCTCATACAAATACTGCAAAGCAATCTTTATTGTGAAAATGCAACTACAAATGTAGATTTTAAATAACTGCATCAAAAACAAAACAATGTAAAACTGTAGAGCCTACAAGTCAAAGCATGAAGGGGTATAGGAATGCTCAGCACATCTGGCATGTAAATATCTTGCAATACTACCTACCACATTTCATTTTCAAATGACATTGTATTAAAAAAAGAAAAGAAAAGAGTGCAGTTTAAAATATCAGTATACATGCAGACATGAGTACAGTTGCGAGATCAGTTTCATAGCAGAGACAGTGAGCTTCAGAGCAGCACAGAATGCCTTCAGAATTAGTAGTCCATACGTTATTGTCCTATGTTCATATCCAGGGTGATCCAGATGGGACTGGAGATCTCAGGCTTATCACTCAAGCTTCTCCTGGATAAAGCTCAACCTGACTCAGGACCTAAGAGACTCAGGACCCAAGAGTCATTTATATAGTTCCAGGCCCTCTTTTGACAGCAGAGTCTTCAAGGGCATGTCTAGACTGCATCCATCTGTCGGCAGAGGGATGCAGATTAGGCAGGTCGACATTGCAAATGAGGCAGGCATTTAAATATCCTGCACCTAATTTGCATAAAAATGGCTGCCACGTTTTGCCGACTCAGCACTTTGTTGGCAAAAAGCAGCAGTCTAGAGGGGGATCTATAGAGAAAGAAAGCCTTTTTCAACAGATCCCTTATGCCTCCTGCAAGGAGGTTTTTCCTGGACCCAAAGCTGTTGGTAACTTTATTCTTTGTGAAGCAGCGGTAGGAAATAAATAAATGAGGACATAGCCTGTCCATCTGACAGATGGTTAATAAAAGCAGGAAAACAAAAGTGCTTTCACTCAAAACTTCTACTTTATTTAGTCTCCAGCATTTACATGTGTCTGCAACAGATTATCAGAGTACTTCAAATTAACACCAAGTCAATATTTACCCATGGTCTTAATGAAGTCTCAAGTGGGTTTCTGTAGATGTCCAGAGGTCAACCTTCCATCTGCAGAAGAACTTGAGAGGTGTACAAGTGTTTAAGTATCCACTGAAATCAGATTTCTTCCTCTTTTTATACCCAATTTATTAGTAGTATATAGCTTGTTCATCAAAAATATTGCTGAGCAGAAGTTAAGTGTAGAATTTTCCAGACAGTCAGGCAGGGAATTTTCCATCAATTAACAAGTTGTATTTCACATGGAAATAGATAATTATTGCCAGACTTTTCATCTTGCAAAGCCCCATGCTTCAGCAAAAACCTCAAGTCAGGAAGGCACAGGGTCATGTTTACTCTTCGTAGTCATTCATTTCTCTCCTCCTCTCCTGGCCTGTTAATTGTGCTAAGACTTAAAAAAAAAAAGACAATCTTTTAGCTGGTGACAGCAATAAGCACAACAATTAGTATTCTAGCTGCTGGCAGTGGTCTAGGCTTGTTCTTGGTCTCTGGTTATCAAAAGTCTTTCCCTCCTACATTTTAACTTCAAGATTTGACCCAATGACAGCACAGCATGGTACCATTGACTTCATGTCAGGTATTAAAAAAAAAAAATTAATGGAGATTGCCTATCTCCTAGAACTGGAAGGGACCTTGAAAGGTCATCGAGTGTAGTCCCCTGCCTTCACAGCAGGACCAAGTACCATCCCTGACAAATATTTGCCCCAAATCCCTAAATGGCCTCTGCTAGGACTGAACTCACAATCCTGGGTTTAGCAGGCCAATGCTCAAACCACTGCGCTATCCCTCCCCCCTATATCATTGTTACTAGTCTCCAGCCATAAAGTTATCAACTGTTAAGCAGCAAACTTCTTAAGATAATAATGGTAATTTCTGTTTTTAAATCAGTGATCTGATCAGACGTGTTCCAAAGCAAATACAGAATATCACAAAGGTAATGTACAATAAAGGCAATAAGAGCATTTCATTTTCATCCAGCTCCACTTATGTAAATTGCTTGGCCAAGTGCATATGCGGTCACCAATGGATACCACTAGTGTCAGATTCTTTGGCTCGGGACGCATGGTGTGTATGGGTAAACCCACAGTAGAATACAATAGGAGCCATCACTCGAAGAAGAAACTTACAGAGATCTGGAGAACAGGTACACTTACCTATGACTGACTGGGTCTTTTGTACCTAGAAAAAAGATCAAAGGAAAATCATCAGCCACAATATAAAATGAAGTTAGTTTGTTGGTCCATCATAGAGTTTCAGCATATTATGTATAAAGAAAATTACTTAGCTGTTAATATGATGCATTGTCAATTTCTTGAAAGAATCCAGGAGTCAAATCCATTCTAAAAGAAACCCGCTGCTCAGGAATCAGAAGTCAGCGCTCAAGTTATTTTTGTCAGGCTGCAGGCTCCTGTCAGCATGCCTGTCTCCCAGATGAACATACAAGTTGGTGATTATCTATCCAAATTGTCATGCACAAGGAAAAATAAATCCATTATCTTTTTAGAGACAGGTTCTTTTTATGTCATGTCAATATATCAACTGAAGGCATATGTTGCTGGAAAATCAGGGTGCAAGCCACATAAGGGAAAATAAATGATAGCTGAGAAAAATATTTTTTATAATACGGTAGCAATCTCTACTGCTATAGCCTATGCTACCAATAAATGGGTTTGGAGAATGAATGCATAAGTGATGCAGACTCAGACAATAGTGTTTAATGTTTGAAATGCAGCAAAACAGTAAAGGTAATCCCTTAAACACTTACAGAGAATGGGGCTTTATTTCAAATACCACAAATCCACAAAGATACAATGTTATAAATGGTTTTTTAAATTCAAGCTGATATCATGAAGGCTCCTGGGTTTAGCACATCAAAGAGAGGCAATCAAAAAATGATGCTACCACTCTGCATTTAATGAAAGAGGAGAATCGATTGGAATCCTGAACTTCTAATCTTGTGCAACCTCAGTTATATGCAACACGCTACATCTTTCACATTGCAGAAGATCTCAACAGATGTGAGCTACTGAAAAAAAGTTATCTAAGAGTAATAGCCAAAGACCTTAATCACTTTTAACTGTAACACGGCACTATTGCTGAGTTGTCATTTTTATATACAAATTTCTGAATAAAATATACTGTATTAAATGAAAATGATACTTCATCTACCTGTGTAACCTGAGCTTGTTTGTGAAAGCACAAAATCCAGGTTTCATCTGCAGTGAAATACTCAATTTGACAAATCTCCGCAAGCCTAATTCAGAAGAGGGGTCACTGCTAGGGTTGCCAGATGGTTTCAACAAAAATACCGGACACACTTGACATTACATTACAATCTACATTACATCTTATTTAGAAAATACAGGACATTTATATTTTCTCATTTATAATTTCTCAATTTGTTTCCTGAACAGAAAGCTCAAATACTGTCTGGTTCAAAACCGGACACCTGGCAACCCTAATGGCCACTTGTTGGCCATCTTTTAAGAGTGATTTTCATAAAGCTCCTGCCAAAGATGTTTTTCATATGAAACCACTAACAAAAATCTAATTGATTTCAGTAAGAGCAGAACATAAAGGCTGTGACAAACTGGAAATTAATAGCTAATAACTGATTGTCAAGCCTTAGTTAAGTTTATTTGCTTAGGTAACATCCTTTATTCTAATGATGTGTAAACATTTGCCTGTGTATATAAATAAAAAGACTGGAAAACAGCTTTTTGTATCTGCCCTCCTCTTTCTTAATATAAAACAGGAAAATAAAGCATTTTCTTTAAAACATTACTTTTTGTGTGTTAACTACAGCTAGGATCTAATGCAAAAACTAGCTTGCAGAAGGACTTGATGTAAGTCCCAGCACTAGCTTGCGATTATGGGACATATGAAATGTAGGAAGAGATTCTAATGTAGGAATTTCACAGTACAGTAAACTTCTGATAATCCGGCACCTTTAGGACCCAAGGGGTGCCGGATTATCAGATATGCCGGACTATTGGAAGGGGGGGCTATGAGGGGTCTGGGGTAGGGAGGATGCCACCCCAAACCCCTCATAGCCCCCCCTTCCGAAAGTCCGGCTCTGCCCCAGGCGTCCCTGATTCAGCCGCTGCTGGTCAGTTTCAGCAGTGGCTGAATCGGGGACGCCTGCAGCAGAGCAGCTGAAGTGCTGCCGGGTTGGTCTCGTAGCGCCGACCCTTGGCGTGGCGAGACCAACCTGGCAGCACCCCAGCTGCTCTTGGGGATCCCTGGGGCAGAGCAGCTGGGGTGCTACCGGGTTGGTCCCGCAGCGCTACTGGACCCACCTGGCAGCACCCCAGCTGCTCTGCCCCAGGTGTCCCCAAGTCAGCCGCTGCTGATACTGACCAGGGGCTGATTCCAGGAAGCTGGGGCAGAGCAGCTCTGCCTCGGGCTTCCTGGAGTCAGCCGCTGGTCAGTTTCAGCAGCGGCTGAATCGGGGACAGCTGGGGTGCTGCCGGGTCGGTCCCGCAGCCCCGAGGGGCAACACTACGGGACCTACCCGGCAGCACTCCAGCTGCTCTGCCTCCGGCTTCCGCGATTCAGCCGCTGGTCAGTTTTAGCAGTGGCTGAATCGGAGAAGCTGGGAGCAAAGCAGCTCCAATGGTCCAGCTGCCCGGAGCACTTCTGGGTTCCTGATGGTGCCGGACTATCAGGAGTGCTGGACCATCAGAGTTTTACTGTATTTTGGTAGGTAGGAAGCTTATTTTCTTCTGTGCTGTGAAAGAAGTCACCTTAAATGGTAGCTCGAATACTCAATTTCATTATAAAGAGAAAAAACATGCAGGAACTACTACAAAAAACATATTGAACCATTAAAGCGAAAGAAAAAAAACCCCTGCAAACAATGTAAGATCAGACAGCGAAGAAGAAGTCCACACTGATCATATAATTTGCCTTGAACTAGTCTTCTAAATTTGGCATAGAATTTGTCCCTCCCCCACAAAACAGTGTCATTATTGCAGAGGTCAAACTAATTTGCTTAGATGAACTCTTAATAAGTTGGTATAACTCAATTTTCCTTTGCCCTAAATTCAATGATCTAATCTCCATCAGGGTAGTTTTAAATATTGTGCACAGTAAGAACTAATTTAATGTTAGACAGGAACTACTGTATCATACAAGGTATTAGTGTCAGAATGAAACAGACCCCAGAAATCTTGATCCTCAACCATTACCACATAATTTTTGCTACCATGTGTCTGTGCCTAAGATCCCTCTCCCAGCCACTTAAGAGTCATTTTTGAACCGTCAACTCAGGAGTTCCACAATAGGGCAGATGGGAGCCGACGTGCACAAGGAGCCAGCTTTTAAGCCAGCTCTCCATGTGTCTCCCACTTTGCGGACCCACCTGCCTCCACACCGTTCCCTCCTATTAGCTCCCCTTGCAGATCAGCTCCCATCTGCCACTCTACGCTGTTGCCTCTGATAGAAAGGCAACAGCATGGGGTGGCAGGGGACACCCCAGGAATGGAGCTAGAACACACTAGCTGCCAGCCCTGCGCCCACTATGGAATAGTCCTGTAATGGCTAAACTTTGATGCGGTTATACAACTATTCAATTACATGCTCTCTAATATTCCTAGACATGTCTTCCTGTTTCTGCATATTTTAAGGTAATCAAAACTGAAATATTTCACGCTAATCTTAACTTTAAAGCTTCTAAGTCCAACTACTTTTCTTGAGCAAATTTTATTTTCTACCAGTGATACTCATACAGAGGTTTGTAGGCCACAATTGGGTCTTTAATATGACTATCCGATAAGAAAATGCTTATCAGACAGTCGATTACTGACTTAACTAGTCACTGCACCTGCTCCCCCCACCCCCACCCCTTGCTGCCTCTATCAGAGGGGGACAGCGGGGGTGGAGGGGAGTGGAGGGGGAGTGGGAGAGCAGGATTCTGTACTGGGGTGAGCCAGCTTAAAAACCGGATTCTTGTACATTTCAAAAGCCAAGCACCACAGGGAGGGCGGGGCCAGTGGGGAACTCAAATACTCCCCTAATGGCCCTGGGCGCCCTGATTTTGAAATGTACAAGAGCCCTGGGAGGACTGTCTTGTACAGTTCAAAAGTAAAGTGTTCGAATCCCCCTCTGGCCAGCAAGGCTCTTGCTACATTTCAAAAGCAGAGGCACCCTTATCGACAAATCAAATAGTCAATGCAAATTACATTGACTATTCGATTAGTTGATTAATCTAAATTTAATATCCTTATAACCAATGTGGAGGCTTTTACTATGCTATTAACAAAATAATAGGGATAAAATAGTAGTTGGTCAGTCATTTTTCTATGATAATTTTATAGTTTTTATATATACACATATATAATTTTAATTTACTATTTATGAAAAGAGACAATGAAACAATTAGTTCTTGCTATGTAAAATATTTTATACTCATACAAAGTGAACACAAAACAACAAATTTACTTTACTGGGGCTCTTCTGTGCAATGACTATTGCTAACTGGCTTCTAATCATTGAGGTCACAGTATCTTTGATTTATGCTATAATTTGACCCTTAATTAGTAATTAGAAAAGATTAAATTACAAGGTTTTTGTTTTCCTCCTGATGTAACAGTTTACACCATTTTTTACTATAAATTAACTTGGAGGTATGTAAACAAGTCCAAGAACTCAAATCAATCCATTTTAACTCTAACAAAATAAAACTGAAATGTAACAGATACCAATTTCACATTCTTAACACATGTGCAAAGATCAATTTTATGTTTGATCTGAATAGAAAAAAATTGTCCAGGCAATGAAGAACAGATATTTCCAACATAGGTTTGTCAGTATGGTCATACACAACATAAATATGCCAATTTAAGAAGAACTAGCACCCCACAACCAATATGATATCAACACCATAACAAATTTTTTGTAACAAATATTGTAAAATAAATGTTTCTCTCTTTTTGGTCTAACTAATGTAAGTAATTAGGCATTATCATTAATCTAAATGATCAGGACTCAAGAAGAAGGTGGCCACATATCTTCTAAGAACGCCAAAGGTATAAATTTCTCATATAAGCAAAAATAGTTGTTAAACATACTACTTGTACTACCAATGAGTTAACATATACATACTGGTGGCTTTATTGTATGTGGATGCTATACCATTCTGTGGCACAGTAATAAAAGATTTCTAAAGTTGTGCAGGGATAAACAAGTGATAACATTATTTTGATAGTTTGATGTACACATCAGACTGAGAATTATAGTTACAATTGAGGTGGTTTATTTTTTTTAACGTTTGGTGGTATTCTGTTCAAAATTGCAGCCTTTCCTGTTGCTGTATGAGAAACTATGCAATATGGGGAGAAAATTCAAGTATTTGTCAACATTATTTGCAGGGTTTATTTTTTGATGAAAAATATCACGGTTCAGAAAATTCTGGCTTTCACTGAAAAAGAAAAGACAGAGGAATTGAAGTGCTCCTTCTTCATCACCAGACCAATATTTACAAGAGGAAATAAAGCGGACACTTTATTTTTATATTCAGCTCCTTCCTATAGGGTGACCATCTTTTCAGAAGGCAAAAGCAGGACTCATGTAGGAGTCCTTCCCGCTCTGTGGCCCCTCCTCTTCCATTAGGCCATGCCGCCTCTGTGGTCCCACCCTCTGCTCCTCCTCTTTCCCCTAAGGCCCACCCACTAGACAGGGTTGAAGCTCAGTGGAGCCATGTTAACAGCCTGAGCCCCTGTGGGGAGTACTAAACCTTCCACAGGTCTTGAGCAGGAGGCCAGGCTACCCAAAAGCTGGCCCTGGACCAGTCCCTGCACCACAAGGCATGCTGTCAGGGCAAGTGGAAGGTCCAGGGCTCCCCACAGTGGCCTTGGCTACCTGGACAGCTCTTACTGCTGGCCTAGTTAGGGGGCAGGGCCTTGCAGAGAGGAGGAGGAACAGGGGTGGGACCTTGTGGTGAGGAAGGGTAGTAAGGCCCACCTCTGCCATTCTTCTCCTCCCCCAATAGAAAGAGGTTAGTACTACCCTTTAGCCTCAGGTAGGTGAAGAACAGAGCCACAGGAAATCCAGTTCATAGGTAATTTTCAATTTATGTTGTTATGTAAATTTACTGGGAGTAAGAACATTTTAAAAAGCTGTGTTGAATACAACATTGCTTCTGATACACAGATGTTTTATTTTACATTACTTTTTTCACATGAAAGCTCGTACTTAACAGTTATTTAAAAACCCTAAACAACTTTCTCCTTCAAGCAGAAATGGTTACATGCCTAAAAAGGGGGGGGGAGAGGAGAGAGGGAGGGAAGGAAGAGAGAATAGAATACGGGAAGAAGTGTTATAGCATGTTTGACCTTCAAATGTCAACATATTCCTCCTGCAAAGATCTTGTGTATACAATCACACATTTCTGTAACTTTCCCTAGGGACAAACCATCACGATCAGTTCAGCAGCGAAATAGCAGGTGCCATCATGATACAGTTTTATGAAAATCAGTCTAGAATAGTTTTATTATAATGTCTGTCATTTCACATAATGTAGCCTGGGGAATGTAGCCTGGTTAAGCATATTGGACACAGATAGCTCCACACCCTCCTGTTGTTCTGATGCTTTCAATGGCAGGACTTGCTGAAAACAAAATTCAAATGTGAAAGGCTTCCATTACGTCTGCAGAAAACAACTAGTCAGTCTTGCTATGTCTTTCTTTGCTGGTTATGAGCAGTTTATTCAGAAAACAAACAACATTATGTCACATCGCTAAATCTGTTTTATAAGAATGTTTTTATGGAGGGCAACATATGCTTAATGAAAAAATCCCTTCAGAAAAATGTATTGAGCAGCCTCTCACACACACACACACACACACACACACACACACACACACACACACACACACACACACACACACACACACACACACACACACACACACACACACACACACACACACACACACACACACACACACACACACACACACACACACAAAATGTGGTTGCAGAAGAACTGATGCCTTCATGGAAATAAATACTGCAAACACACACACACACACACACACACACACACACACACACACACACACACACACACACACACACACACACACACACACACACACACACACACACACACACAAATGTGGTTGCAGAAGAACTGATGCCTTCATGGAAATAAATACTGCAAAAACTATACTGTCTACTGAAAAGATAAGGCCCTACATTTTCTTGGATGTGCCGTGATTTACACATTTATGAACAAATGTCCAAATGTTCACACAGGGAAGGAAAACTCCTCTTCTCTTATACGTGCTATGAGTGGAATTCAGGACATCATGTTTCTGTGCAAGGTAAAACAACACTATCATGGCAATGTGCACTTTCAAGGATACAATCTCTCTGCTCTATCACCACCATTTTACAGATGGGAATATCTTTGTCTTCCTAACTTAAAGAGGCAATGGGAAGATTAGTTAGTTGATACATGTACAGTTCTATGAAATTGAAAAACCAATATATACAATGTAGGCTATATTACGCAATAGTTGGTTTTTTTAGCTGTGTGTTTTTTCCTCTCAAATATGGTACATTAAGCTCCACTGTACTGTAAGTATTGGAAGATATCCAAGGTATTCTAAGTGAAAAGTCAGCCTGGTATGTGGATGGAACACTGCTACATGGAAGAATCCCACGTGTGGAAAGCACATGAGATTTTACATTTATAGCAATGATGCTTAGACACATTAGAGAAGCCAACTTAGGGGCTCACTGGGTAAGGAAGTGAGCAATCAATTATCTGGGGTCTGACACTTGACACCTCCAGTAGATCCTGGACTGTGAGAAGCAACATGCAATTTCAGCATCTTAATTCATGAACCTCAATGCAAGAACCTGCAGGTTTAGAACCTTCAACTATAGGGGTTCTGGGCTGCTGATGCCTCAGCATTGCCACTTGAGACATAGACTAGGGGTCCCTTGGGAGGACTCTGCAAAGCTATGTCTGGCAGAAAGTACCACCCAGCAAGCACTAAGTGGTATGTGCTCACAGTCTACTCATTGGCCAATCCCAATATTTAAACCAGGAAGCCATCTGAGGAACAGTCCGAGCAACACAATAGACTTCCTGATTCTGCTCCAGACCGTGCTTGCAATACCTCTGGCTTCTGGCCCTGGTTTATCCTTGACTTCACTTCTCAATTGATGTCTATAAGCGGGTGCCCAACCCCAACTTCCTGTATTCTGATGAGTCTGAACCCTGCTATCTGCCTGCTGCCTACAACTTGCCTGATTTCCACGCAATCTGACTCAGCTCACTCCTGACCCCACTATTTATTGCAATTTAGCAAACGATCAGGGAAAGCCAGCCACCCAATTGACACTCTCATAAAAAAGAGAATTTGTTTTCTGTTTCTCCCCAACATACATGCTCCAAATTACATTCTCTTTCAGCTGCAATCAATAATGAACACGTTAAATCGTCCCAAAGTCAAACAAAAAAAACCCCCTTATTTCACAGCTAGATTTAAAAGAAAACATTTCTATTCACACACCACTGCTTTAAAAGCACAGAATAAAATACAAGTCTCCCTACAAGCCTGTAGAAATAATATCTCAGTAGCATTCAATTGCAAACAAGAAGCTCAGACTTAATTTCCATCTATTGCTTCTAAAGAATTTTTCTTCAGCTTTCAAAAATTCCAGTTCTTAAATACAACCCCATTGAACATTACAATATGTTGTTCCTGAGTTGTTTACTGGTGATGACTATGAATCAGCACTTCATCATTTTCTGTACAGCTATGAAATACTAGCATGAATTTATCTATGATTTTGGGTGTAATGAAGTGATTTCCATAGCTTCATCTTACTTGTAAATTTTCTCTGTAAGAAATATTACTAGTCTAGCCTGGGATTTTTTAAAATTAACTGTATTATAGGATTTCATGAACAGAAAGAACGGTGGCAGTGCTTTTTGTCTTGATGGTAAGATAATGATCTCAAAATGAGCATAAGAGATGTGACCATTTTCAGCTGTTCCAATGTCAAAGACTACATAGGGCAGAGAACGGAAAATAAAAAAAGGTTATTTGTGCCTGAAGGATTTAGCCACTCACTCCTATGGGGCTGTCATAATAATGAGTTTGCCTGTTGCACGGAATAGAGCAGCAAAGGTACTAACTTTAGGGACATGAGGAAAATTCTGGACTATTTTTCAGTGGAAAAGGAAATTAGAGCCTGAATAAAAAATCCCTCAAGATTCTACCTGAAGTGGAAGGAGATGAACATTTTTTGGCACAATGTGCAATTATGCATTATGGAAAACATCTCTGACCAAGGACACAGAAAAAATAGCATGTGATCATCGGATTAAAGACTATAGTAACATATACGCATGAGAGAGGCAAATGAAGTTTGCACAGACATTCTTAATTCTGGTATTCAGTAACTTTGAGAACTTGACTTTGCAACTTTAATGTACATTTGGGAGCCGGAGGGTTGTTTGCAACAAATATTTACAATGAGTACTGTTGTAAAGCAAGCACCCACATAAATCTTCAGACATCTTGAATAGAGTTTCTATGAAAGTCATTGTGAGGCACTGAAGATTTTTCTCCCAACTAAATATTAATCCTACTAACATATTTAAGTTATTGTCACACCGCTTTTATATATTTGAATAAGCTGTGTGACTACAAACTACAATACATAATTATGCAATTCATATTGACAATCCAATTTAGTTCAAGACGTCATTAACTGGAGTCCCACATATCCATGGATCCCTCCAATCAATTGATCTTCAAGCATACAAAATTATATTTTATTTCAATATCCCTTTAAAATTTCAATGCTGTAAATATGGACTATATCTAGTTTTTAATATTTACTTGGAGGGAATCCTTTTTAGTGTCTCCCTGTACATTGTCTCAGCTACTGGGATCAAGAAAGCTGAGTGTTGTGTGTGCAATATTTGGTAATGTAAAGCTTACTACAGATACCAGCTGATTCAGAGGTATGATTCATAGATACCACCTATAAATATATGTTAGCCTCTTTTTCCTTTGTTTTCATTATATAAAAATTAATAAAATTTATATTTGTTCATACATGAATATACATTTACCTGTCAATTTCTCTCTCTCTGACAGAGTCTAAACACAACACTTCAACTAAGCATTTAAACAAATGCTTAGCTTTAAGTCAGTGGTGGTCAACATTCGGCCCTTCGAGATTCGACGTGTGGCCCAGAAGACATTTTTGTTTACCATTGTCCACATGTAGGTTTACCAGACCCTGCAGGTTTCCATCTGCTTAGGGTTTCTCCTACGGTATTACCAAAGTGATACACACGTAAAGCAAGGGTACGTTAAGTGACGTGCATGAAGATTGCACACAACATTGACTATGAGAGCAGTGTGCTCTCTCTGCATTCAATGAAAATGCTGCTATGGTTCAATTGGCACACACTGCAAATTTTAGTTTCCAAGTTCAGTTAGCAAAACTACCCTATCCCAGCAAACCATCTTGGTTTTGACTATCTTGCACCCCCTGAGATGGAGAGCTACTCAGTCTAGGTTGTCCACTGCTGCTTTAAGCACATGCTTAATTATTTCACTGAACAGGCAGACACCTAAGCACATGCTTGCTGAACTGAGACCTTAAAAGCTCACTGCAAATATGTAGCAGAGAGAACTCAGATGTTGAAAATGCTGGTTGCCAAGTACTGTAAGGAATGACAGCATCTTTCACAGAATCAGAGATATTTCTATCTTTAGCATCCTCACTAACATATTCAAATTGCTGCCCTTTTCTGGTCTCCTCTCCTCTCAACCAATCTTATTGGAAAACCTAAACATGATATAGATGGGTAGGATGTTGAAACCTCAACATAGTATAGATGAGTATGGTATAAATAGACATTTATTTATTTAGAGAAACAGAGCAAGATGAGGTTTGTACACATCAATCACACAGCTGAGTGGAGACTAAAGGAAGTTAGAAGAATTAGCTAAAGCAGCAATGGCATGAAAATTCGTAGACACGATTAGTTAATCTTGTCTGACTGATCAGGTAGAAGACCCCAGTGTAAACAGATCTAACTCTTTGGAAGGGAGGACTGGGGGGCTATTCTGGGTGGAAGTTAAGCTGACAGAGAAAAATATAATGTAAACGTAAGAATTGATATAAAAAGTGCATAGTGTACATATTCTGTGTACTTAAAATCTGAATATGTGCAAATAAATCACAATATTTCCATTGTATTATGTCAAGCATATCCTTTAACATTTTCTGAGCATGTACATAAATGCTTTAGTTAAATAACATGGGCTTTTTGGGTCACAAGCGATAATTACTAAAAAACACAGAAATTACAAAGCCAAGTCAATAAATATTCATAATCACAGCAATGTTTGTTAAAAATAAAATCTGAAATAGTGGTTTTTTTCTGAAATGCTGAACAGTGTAAGAATACTTATTATGTAATCTAATGTATAAAAATAGATGAATAAGTTAATCAATACCCTGACCTAAAATATGCACTTTCACGATATCCATTAGAAATAGGTCATTTTGCAGTATATAGTGGTATTTCAAATAAAGTTGAATGCCATTATCAAAGCACACATTGTAAGAATTCATCCATTTACCAACACAAGGAGATCCTCTACACTTTCTCATGCAACTTTAATTCTGACATACAAAAAAGCAGAAACTTAATTTTCATATAATTGGTCTCTATATCTTTCTATTCTCCCTAGAGCTGTGGTACAAAATGAGTGGCAATTCTATATTCAGTAGTGGTAAAATAAAATGCCTTCTACATTTACAGAGTAGATACATGAGCTTTTTTCCTCCAGAGATCTGATATGCAGTTTACTGGACAGAATATGCTTGCCCCTCTAAAGAGGAACAGGGGGGTGCAATAAACAGTGCTACCCACTCCACTTAGTGCATAAACACAAAATGCAACCATAATTTGTACACCCTGATTACAGGTGCTGAAGAGTTCAAGACCTTGAATTGCCTGCAGCATTCACTGCTCTAAGGTGGAAAAGATTCAGGGTGAATCCCTGGCCCCTACTGAAGGCAACAGGAGTTTTGCCCTTTTCTTCAACACAGCCAACATTTCATCCGGGATATATTTCTTAAACGAGATGTTCCAGTTCAACAGGGAGTTATGAGTTTGATGTAATCATCACAGAGTAAAATTTCTGGCCTATGTTATGCAGACCAGATTCTGTGATTATAAAATTACCTTCTGGCTTTGAAATCCATGAAAGAGTTTCAGGTCTCTTGGTAGCATGTATACGGTAAGTGATGCTTAAAGAGTTCTGGGAAAATACTGGCTGCACTCATCATCATCATCCTCTGTCCAGCAACTCCTGCTGGTTACTATCCTCCTCTTCCAAGCACAAGAGTCATTCTGTCTCCCAACACTGCTACTCGAGCAACCCTCTTCTGTGTCTTATATATGATAATTTAGCCCTTTAATATCCTAAAGATCTATGCTAGTGTTCCCTGCAAGCTGAGCACTTGGGTGGCCATCCAGAAGAGATTCAAAGCCACCCACCTGATTAGCAGTGTGCCCACCACAGACAGCACGTGTTTCTACTGGTGGCACATCCACACATGCCTCAATGCACATAAAGTTTATTCTGCACATGAATGAAAAAAATTACCATGATAGAGATTATTTCTGTATTATACAAACTATAGTAGCCAGGTTCTTATGAAAACATGGGTCTAAAAATCTCAATGTTTTTTGCCTATGTAATACAGATCCATATTTCTGCTACAATGCATAAAGAAAGAGGCTTTGTACCTTAATAATGAAGCAGCTTTGAACCATATCAATTTTCCAATAATGAGAAGATGACAAAAGACAATATTTTGGTAAAACGAGCAAAACTTCACTTACTGGATCCTGACAATTTTTCCTTTAATGAAAACCTTCCCTTGAGCCACAATTTAAAATGCCTGAAATAATCCTATGTGCCCAGGAAGGCAAACACTAGCCAGATCATAAAATTAGATTACTGAAAGTGAAATGTATTAATTGCATGAGACCACCCAACTTTATGTGAAGCAATTAAAAAAAAATAATGCGGCATGCCCAGCACAAAGGTGTTGCTTTACACTTGAAAATTAAGCAAAAGTGGTAACATTTTGCATCATCAGGCTAAATGTTCTTGGAAAGAGTTTAAGTAGTTGCAACTTGAATGTGTGTCTCTTTCAGATAATGGACTTTGATTTCCTTTTAATTATTTATAGTTTATTTATTTCTTTAGTCACATTAACCTCAAGGAAAGGAAATATGAGCTATGTAATCTAATAAACGTGATTAATATGATTAGAACACTTTGCTGCAAGCAGCCTGCGTAACTGACAAATAGCATAAAGAGTTTCACATAAGTGAGGCTAAAAATGCGGCGAAGTGCTAAAATGATTTGCTTTATCCTCATACCCCAGGACACCTTTACTAAAAGACTGGCTCACAAATGGAATAGTGAAATTGTTTTGTCAAGAAAGCAGACATATTTCTGTCACTTAGACCGTGTTTCTCACCCTTATGAAAAGCTAAATCCCACACAGAAACAGACTATACGCTGACTCAGTGTACTCCAAGTGTCTCTCTTGCTGAAAATATAATTTAAAAAGCCCATGCAGTGGTTCTTGAAGAACCATTTTGTAATGTTAGGATGCTGTATGTTTTTACAGAACTCTAAGTAGGATCATTTAAAACTTTTATTCCAAGTATTTTTTCTCTGGATATATTTATGCTCCTGTTTTGCAGTGAAGTCCTTTACAGGCAGCCTCTTATGCCTGTCTGGATTCCCAGAGACTTGGTGTCTTTTCTGGAGTCTGCCTGTGTGCAGCTCATTGCAGGACCAGGGTGTTAACTGAGTATAGGAGGCTCACAATGCTCTCATTACACATGTACACATACAGAATGGGAAGCAACTGTCTAGGAAGGAGTACTGCAGAAAGGAATCTAGGGGTCAAAGTGGACCACAAGCTAATTATGAGACAACAATGTGACACTTGCAAAAAAAGCAAACATGATTCTGGGATGCATTAACAAGCAAGACATGAGAAGTCATTCTTCCGCTCTACTCTGCGCTGATTAGGCCTCAATTAGCATAGTGCATCCAGTTCTGGGCATCACTTTTCAAGAAAAATGTGGAGAAATTGGAGAAGGTTCAGAGAAGAGCAACAAGAATGATTAAAGGTCTAGAGAACATGACTTATGAGAGAAGACTGAAAGAATATTGCTGGTTTAGTTTGGAAAGGAGAAGACTGAGAGGGGACATAATAGCAGTTTTCAAATCTAAAAGGGTGTCAAAAGGGGGGAGAATTGTTTCCCTTGGACTCTGATGATAGGACAAGAAGCAATGGACTTAAATTGCAGCAAGAGAGGTTTAGGTTGGACATTAGGAAAAACTTCCTAACTGTTAAACACTGGATTAAGTTGCCTAGGGAGGTTGTGGAATCTCCATCTCTGGAGATATTTAAGAGCAGGTTACATAGACATCTATCAGGGATGATCTGACGGTGCTTGGTTCTGCCATGAGGGCAGGGGACTGGACTCGATGACCTCTCGAGGTCCCTTCCAGTTCTAGTGTTCTATGATTCCCTGATTCTATAATTTAGCATCTGACACACATGCAGCCACGCAGGGTGGTAGATACATAAGAAAACAAACATATGCACATAAAGTTTAATTTTCAAACTTGTCCTAATAGCTTTTAGAGAAAAGCTATTTGCTTAAAAATTAATTTTAAAACTTTTTTTTTAAATGTTATCTAACCTATACTGAACTGCGACAACATGGCTGTAAAACCAGCATAAAGTGATCCAAAACAGAAAGTCATATAGAGACTGTTTACATTATGTAGTAGTATCTGTAATGTGTGGTTAAAAGTATAATTTTGCAATCTGACATAAGAGTGCACAGAACAGAAGTAAGTACATGTAGCATAGGTTTTAAAATGAGCTGAAACCAAGTCCTCACATATTCCACTTCAAGGCGATTCAGATCATGTTCGAAACATTACAGCTTATGCCCATAAAACCTCTAACATATGGTATCTGTAATATTTATGTCACTGATACAACTTAAAAGAACTTGCACATAAGAAATGAGTACTCTGATAACAAAAGGAGGAATTGAAAGGAATGTGAGGCTGAGGGACTTGGGTCTGTTTAGTCTGCAGAAGCGAAGAGTGAGGGGGGACTTGATAGCAGCCTTCAACTTCCTGAAGGGAGGTTCCAAAGAGGATGGAGAGAGGCTGTTCTCAGTAGTGACAGATGGCAGAACAAGGAGCAATGGTCTCAAGTTGTGGTGGGAGAGGTCCAGATTGGGTATTAGGAAAAACTATTTTACTAGGAGGGTAGTGAAACATTGGAATGGGTTACCTAGGGAAGTAGTGGAGTCTCCATCCCTAGAGGTGTTTAAGTCTCGGCTTGACAAAGCCCTGGCCGGGTTGATTTAGATGGGATTGGTCCTGCCTAGAGCAGAGGGCTGGACTTGACGACCTTCTGAGGTCTCTTCCAGTTCTGATTCTATGATAAGGGGATGGTTGGATGAAATAACAGGATCTTGGTAACTAATTGACCATTCATTTCCAGTTGGAAATAGGTCAATGGAGGGATGATAGGAGTTGCTATAGGGAACTTTCTGGGTGTCTGGCTGGTGAGTCTTGCCCACATGCTCAGGGTTTAGCTGATCGCCATATTTGGGGTCAGGAAGGAATTTTCCTCCAGGGTAGATTGGCAGAGGCCCTGGAGGTTTTTTGCCTTCCTCTGTAGCATTGGGCACAGATCACAGCTGAAGGACTCTCTGCATGTTGGGGCCTTCAAAGTATTGGAAGGCTTCAATATCTGAGACATAGGTGAGAGGATTATTCTAAGAGGGGTGGGTGAGATTCTGTGGCCTGCACTGTGCAGGGGGTCAGACTAGATGATCATAATGGTCCCTTCTGACCTTAAAGTCTATGAGTCTATGTGAGAAGGGAAAAGAAAAAAAAAAAGGAGTGGCCTGTGGGTTGATAATATTTTCAGTGATCAACATATCCTCTGCTACACTGAAATGGTTTAACTGCTCTCCACTGATGTTGATTCCACTCTTCCAATTCATCCACCTAATTACCATTTCGTGGCAGGCTATGAAGAGTTTTGGTGACTTACCGTGTCTTCTTGTTTCATAACGCTCTTAAATGGGATTTGAAGGAAAGTATCAAATAAAGTTACATCTGTAGGGCAGTCAATTTGTTTCCCTTAATAGGCTGATACAGTTTGTGTTGATGCCCTGCTCTGCAAGAACTTTCAACACTAAACAAGAGCTCTACGTTGCTGAATGCTTTTTCATAATCTACAAAGGCAATACATAATAGGAACTTGTATTCCCATGAGTGTTCCAATAGCTGGTTTATAGCGAAAATATAATCCATTGTGCTGAAAATTCCTTTGAAAGCCTGCCTATTTTCTTGGCTGTGGGTCATCCAGACTCTGAGAGAGTCAGTTTGTTATTATTTTGGTGAACAGCTTGCAGACATGTGAGAGCAGGCATATTGGATGACAGTTCTTCACAATCGTGTTGGCCTCAATACAGAAGAACAATTAACACTTTAGAAGCAGATCTCAATATAATAAAAACGTGAAAATTACAAAATATGGAGAAGGATTTTTAAAGGCAAAATAAGAGTTAAGGTACAGATTTGTAAAGATATTTTGGCACCTACCTCACATTGATTTCAATGGAAGTTAAGCTCCTAAAGACCTTTAAAAAGCTGGACCATAGTGCTTAATTCCTATTTACTCTTCAATGGCATCTGCTTAACTCCTTCTGTACATTGGATTACCTCTCCCTATATTAAATCATCACATATTTAAATTAATGCAAGTGTAGTGATCAATTGCGGAAGAACTTTGTACATGCTAGTTTAGGGGTGATGAGGCCTGCATTCTTTCCCCCCTTTCCCTTTATCTGATGAGCCAGAAGCAAGTCTTTGGGAACACACGCCATTTAAGATAAGCATTGTAGTCAGTATAGCAAGAACAAGTATAAGATAAGGGCAAGAACGCATAAACAATTCTGTTTACCCTAATGTACTGATCACGTAAACAGGGCCAAAGAACAAGAAGATCCAGATCAGAACCAGATCAATAACTAATACCTAAGCCCTACATCAGCACTAATGAGTAACCCCTGGAAATTTCCAAACTGCCAACAAGGCTGCCTCAGAGCCTAGCAAACCAGACCTCACCGATGGATTTTGGGTACTGGTGCCTCGGAAGCTGAGACAACCTCCCACTTCGTCCGCAGCCTACTCGGGGTCCCAGGCTTTCAGGAAGGGACAAAAGATATGCCGCTTCTTTGTTATGTTGATCTTCCAATTATGGGGCAAAGCTGTTAGATGTCAGGAAATAAACCACTTGTGTTTGACAGATTCCTGTGTGGTGTATTTTGTACCTTGAGAGCCCAGTGTCGGACCTGAGACGTACTCTGGCCAGCTACAGCAAGTGAATATGAAAAGTGACCAAATAGATCTACATCTGGATAGTCCATCAGTTCTTTTCGGTCTCCAACGTCTGTGGTTCAATAAGTTGCTCTTTACACAGTTTGTAGGTGTCCACTGTGGAAGCCCTTAACTTGTTGACATTTTCTTCTGTATTGTGGAACACGTGGGGAAAACCAGCAAATCCTGGTGATAGTATGTCCTCTAGCCATTTCCTCACCCGGCAAGGTTGTAAGGCTGTTCAAAATGCTTTTAGAAGCTATCATATGATCATAGAATCATAGACCCATAGAGCTGGAAGAGACCTCAGAAGGTCATCAAGTCCAGCCCCCTGCTCTAGGCAGGACCGATCTCAAATGATCCATGTTAATCACTTTTAGAGTGCTGCTTTCCCTTAACGTACAGCCACTCTCCGAGTTGCGGACCAACACTTGGTCCATAATTCGAACTGTTCATAACTTGGATCCGCATTTATGACCGCTTTAGTCGTAAGTGCAGATGGTTGTAAGTGCAGGTGGCCGTAAATTGGGGAGTGGCTGTATTTGAAAAAAATATATAAAATATGTAGGGCCTGACAGTGACAGCATTAGAATATGTGCTCCCTGGACACCACTAAATAGTGGAACAAGCCATTGACTACACTCTTCAAATTGTGCTGTTTCTGTTAAGATATTTCCCAAGTCATAAAATCTGAAATAGGAGCAAAGATCAAACAGGTTATCATCAACATGACTCCTTCTAGTCTTCCTACTATTACTTTAGAAAAACAGTTCATGCATTTTACATTCCCCTACATGTTGTAAAGGACATTAATTTTGTACTTGGACAGCTTTCAATGAGCACACTGAGCATTAGAGCAATGTAACATATATCATGCAGACTGCAATGGAAACAGCGACAACCACCACCGGAGCCAAGTAACTGAATATATTCTCAACTTGAGTTCAACCGCCTATTCTCTTAATGTAGGTGTTTCACCTGAGAAGAACAGAAACCACAGAAGGAAAAGTAGGATCCACAACAAGTGAAGATGGGGCTAAAGCCCAGATTTTTCCTGAAGCACCCAATAATAATAATATAGTTATTATTACAACAATAGAATTCAAAAGCCCTGATGTAGATCTAGGCTCATTATGTAAGGTACTGTTTAATCAGATAGAAATATATAAGAAAATAAGAATGGCCACACTGGGTCAAAGCAATCAAACCCAGACTCCTGTTTTTACACACTATTCTCGATTCTATATATACACACCTCTACAACATTTCACCCTCAGCTATCCCTTTTCTAAGCTGAACAGTCCCAGTCTTTTTAAAACCTGTTCATACAGAAGCTGTTCCATACCTCGACATCAGAAAAGTAATAGAAAAGCTTCGCCTACAGTACCTCTTTCTGCCTCCTGACATTAAAAATAAAGGATTGCAGGATTACAACCCTTCTGCCATCATTCTCTTCACCAAATAACTGATCAAAATTCAGCTGATCATAGCGGCTTTGGAGACTAAGGTTCATACAATAAGTTTTAGCAGAACTGGCTTTATACAATGGGAAATTCCAATTGGAAGTTGAATGTAAATTATAAAACACCCAACCCACATCACCATAGTCCTTAACATCAGTTTCCTAATATTATTTCAAAGCCTTTTTATTTTATAGCAAAGGGTTGAGGAATTTTTGAAAAATTAGAGGCTGCTATCTCAAGAATCAACATGGCTTTGTTTCGCTCCATCCCGCTTTTGTAAAAAGCTTATTAAAACCGAGCACTTATCTCAGCACCACTACTAGCCAGCATGCTGTTTGACAGCAAGATGGTCATAGAAAGGAATAGAAGGCTACTGCTGTGAAAAGAATCTTGCAGAAATGCTGGAGGTCTGCTTTAATGGAAGGTAAGGAAACACAGGACTCCAGAATCTTACAGCCTAAGCATGCATGACCTTTCTTAGGGATGTCATGTTCTCACTGGCTTCAATGGTGCAAAATTTAGCACAAGATCAAAAAGCTACACCTGTATAAGTATATAGAAAAAAAATTACACAAGTACACCTAACCAGAAAATGGATACATTTATAAGAAAAGAATCTCATCTCCAAGTGTGTATGTATCTGTCTACAGGCAGCCCCAAAATTTCAATTTTCTAAAGGATTGCTGAAATGGACAACATCCGCCAGCAGAAATATGAAGATGTAAGAATATTAGAGAGTCCTTCCCCTTTCCCAGTGAAGAGAGAGTTTTAAATGAACCATGTACAAAGAGATAAATGGAGAGAAAACAGAACTAGAGATGTTAAATTCTACACAACTCACCCAAGCACCTGTAGGGAACCACAATGTGAGGGTGACTCTTGCACTGCTTCCGTCCCCTCTTGCACCAGTTTTGGATGGTCACAGGCTGGTTGGCTTCCACAACATTGGTAATTTGTAATTCAGGATAAACCTAATGTTTGAAATACAAAGAGAATAAATATAATCAAAGGCATACTTACTGTGTTATTAAATATTGTTGACAGACATCAAAGTGATATCCAATATCACGCCTTCCCCCAGCTATTATGTAACCATCATTAATCAATTCCATTTCATGTCATGAATTTACCTTGCTACACGTTTCATCCAAGTACAAGCGCCATTAAGAAAACAACCACCAATAATTATCAACTACGATTGTAAATTTGGTGACACCCAACTAGGGATATGAATGGTTAACTGATTAACCAGTTACACAGTACGCATCACCCTTACCAGGGTAACCTGTTAACTGGCGCCTGGGAGCAGCCCCCTGCTTGTGGCCGGTCACTGGCGGAAGGCTGCTTCAGCCCCACCGGGCCCACTGTGGGGTGGAGTGGGCTGGTAGGTGGCAACCCCATGAAGCCGGTGGAGCTAAGAGCAGCAGCCCTGTGGATTGGGGTCTGCTCCAGCCGTGCTGGAGCAGCCACTCACCTGCGGGATCCCGCTTAATTGTTTAACCAGCTAAATGAAACATTTAACAGGTTAAATAATTAAATGGAATTTTATATCCCTACACCCAACCTTTTTTTTTTAAAACCTTAAATTACTCCCTCCCCCCTTGACTCCATCTCCACCTGAACTGAACATATCAATCCCTATTCACCTTCATTTTATTCAGCTGAGTGTGAACAAGAGGGGAACTCCCCTACTCATTCCATGGCCAGTCCATCAACCTCCCCTCAAGACACAAACCTCCCCTCATTTCTCAAGTTTAATCATGGACTTATCCTAACTCAGAACTCCCGTTTTCCCTAAAATGGTTGCACTCAAAGTCTATTTCTGAATGTCTGCTATCACTTTCCCAATGCAGCCCTCAGCTGCCTCCACACTGGCAGTCTGCTGAATCTGTTATTCATTTGCACGCTTATAGTTATTGCTGTTTCCTCCTTTCTGACTTTGCTTACTTGAGCATCTCAAAATCCAGTCTGTTCCAAATACTGCATTATACTGCTGCACCCGCACGTGGGCTGACAGTCTTAGTAGTTCCTTTCAGGGCTGGAGCAATAAGTTCCTGTCATCGGCATGATTCCAATCCACCCCCATCTGTGCGCTCCCATCTCCCTCAGTCCTACATACACTCTACCTTTTCCTTCGTCATTTCTAGACCTATCTGCTCTCCTCTGTCAGTGGTCAATTATTTGTGCTAAATATCTATATGATCAGTGAACTCACTCCCAATAATCTAGCTTCTCCATATCATCTTCTGAAAGGAATTGAAAACTCATCTCTAATGCTGACCACGATCTGTCAAACCAGGCTCTCACATAGAATTTACTGTGCTACTAACATCCCTGTACTGCTCCAACCTAATCTCAACTCATTGTAACTGCTATGCATTAAGATGCCTGAAAGAACAAACAATTCTAGAAGCTTAAAATTCTGCCTTCCACAAAGGGAGGTTTTTGTTTGGCTTTTTCTGTTGTTGGGAACTCAGTGTTGGTGAATAGAATACACCTTGCAGAGTAGGAAACTTTTTTCATGATGGGTGGAGTTTTAAAAATGCCTTATTCCTATAAAGGTAAATTATTGTTATTACTGTACTTGCATTCCTCACAGCACATAAGAGACCCAATCAGAAGCAAGTTCCCATCCTGACAGCACTGTACGGAGTACAAATGACCTCTGCCCAAAGAGCCTACAACAGACCTGTACAATTGGAAAGCAGCGAGGGCCATATTATTCCAAAGAGAACAGCTGTGGGCCGCAAGTAGGGTTGCCAGATGCTCTCCCAAAAAATACCGAACAAGCGGGCTAAACATTTTTGTCGGGAATACAAAAAAGCCCCACACCGCCCGGCTTCAGCACTCAACCACAGATTTTGTTGAAATCTCAAGATTTTGTTAAATAAATTCACACACAAGGGAAAAAGACAGTCACACACAAAGAGAAGAAATATCTCTCAGCGCAAAATTTGTTCCCTCTGATACAAGTTATAATATTGACGGGACATAGATTTTATCAGCTGGCGAGCTGCCATGGGGCAAGGCCGCCCCGTGGCAGCGAGGGCAACTCGCCCCGCACTCCAACAGCACCGACCCCCGTGCTGCCTGGCCTACATTCTAATTCGCGTTCTGACAGCGGTCTGCACCATGCAAGCAGCCGCCCAGTCGAGCGGCATGTGTGTGGGGGGGGGGGGGGGGGGGGGGGGGGGGGGGGGAGGGCCGAATCCTGGAACGGGAGCCGGAAGCGGGGGCGGGGCCACACACGGGCGTAGGGTGGGGCCAGAGCATGTGTGCATCTCTGATGTCAGGGGAAGAGGCGCTGGCACAAGAGAGCGCTGCATTCAAAAGGAGAGTAGAGGAGATCGGAAGAGAGGAGGGAGGAAATATTATTTCCTAAAGTCGTCATGGGCCACACAGTGAACCCCTCCGGGCCACATGCGACCCACAGGCCGTATGTTGTGCAGGCCTGGCCTACATTCTAATTAAAGAAAAAATAAAACAAGAGGGTGTAGCAAAGTCAGAACAAAGTGGGTGTATCTTTAATTAAAGTTGAAATTTAAAAGTATAACATTTAAACAGCAATGATAAGTAGCAGTACATATTTATGTTATTTTAGATGACTGAGATTAGCAGCATGGGGGTAATACAGGAAGGGATGGGTATGACAATATAAACATAAAATCATATGTTTATGGAAATGGGTAGTTTTCGCCTAGTGGTCAGTTGAAGGAGATTGTAATTGAAATACTAGACAGCAACATCTAATAATTATTGGGCTAACAGATTAGCATGTGATGCTGAACTTTCGTATCTGAAAAGATGAACACCATCCTGTATATCCCATTTAAGATATGTCATTAATTACTGTTATAGAAAGGGATGGGGGGAAATGAATATATATCTCATCTCCATGATTAAACCACTGTACTTCCAATATTATATGGAACAGTCCCTCTTTTATATTGGATCAGATGCAGTTTCTTTGAATAGTGAAAGTGACAAGTTTTGGGATTTTTGACTTCTAGGACCATTATTTCTCTCTCAGACAAAGCAAGAAATTCAAACAATATGGTCCTATGTGAATAAGATGGTTGTGGAATTTATGAGAAGTATTTCTGTATTTGAGACACTGGCTTGGTTCCGTTCCACTTACTCTACAGCAGATGCTCACCCACTCATGAAGGCCAGGCGCAGGGGCTGACCCCGCACTGCCAACGCTCCAGCCCAGGAAGCAGGGCCAAGGCTGACCCTGCTCTCCCAGCGCCCTGGGGCTGACCTCACTCTTCCTGGCACTCAGCTGACACTCTGGCTGGAGGCAGGTCCAGGCACTGGAGCTTATTGGCCCCACCATTGCCCACCCACCCAACCAAAGTTGGGGCCTGTCCAAGTGGGCTCGTCTGTCTATAACACTGCAATATTGTGAATGAGATAAAAACTTTTCACCCTGAAACCTGGTGTTTCTTCCATTCAGTCCTTCTCGTTACCCTTGCTCTGATAGGTGAGTGCACAATCCTGATTATGTTCCTGTTCATTTTCATAGCAGTACCAAAACGATTTAATTAGGATTCCATGTTGCTAGTAAGTTTCAAGCTGCCCCTGGTGTGTAAACCCTACTACCCAAAAGCGCATAAGCTGTTTTGGGAGCCATGGATGAGTAGCAACAGAAGGATTTGTTTTGCTGTGTAGACTAAATGCAATATCCTAGAGGACGGAAATTTATCACTCCACATTTAAACCCCCAATACACACAAACTGAATTTCAGATGGCATCATTAACAATATCTTTGGCCATAAAATATGATGCAATATCAATGAAATATTCCCACTGAAGAATTTTTCCGACAGCCACTGAGTAAGTCAGACCCATATTGGAAATGTGGCTGCTGTGCATAAATACATCTTTAAAAAGCCCCTAATGACTACAACATATCAAGTTTTAAGTGTTATCAGAATTCGAAAAAAGCGAGAGAGAGAGACACACAGACAGAGGCAGAGAGAGAGAAAAAACACAAACCTGAAATCACTGACAAAAGTGTACGCAGACTTCAGGGCTCCAATATAGGAAATCTTTCCTATTCAGGACATTTAAGCGCATATTTAAGTCCCAATGAAGTCAATCAGATTTGAGCACATGGTTAAAAATAACCACATGCTAAGGTCAGAATTAACAATTGATGCAACACCGGTATTTGGTGTTGCATCACCGGTGTTCAGTATTTCTGGTGAAACCATCTGGCAACCAGACACTGGGAATAGCTTGAGACTATTAACTAAATCTTTCACAAAATTGTGGCTCTGCATCATGCCTATTGGTGGACTCCAGATGAGGCTTGGATAAAGATGTCACCAGAAGAGGGTAGACAGACTCCTTCCTGAGCTGCTATTAACACTAGCAGCATAAACTCATGAGTACTGTTGATAAACCAAACCTTGCAAGTGCTGGTTCCTGTGGAGAGGCAGTAGTGCGGAGGGTAAGGGGGGGCAGGTGAGAGCCGGTACACATGGGAAGCCAGCTTTCAAGCCACCTCTCTGCATGTATAGGTTCACCTGGAGGCACCTTCCCCTCCTCCCCCGGCTGCCTCGCTATCAAAGGCAGCAGTGCGGGGGAAGGGAGCCAATATGCTTTTAAACCGGTTCTCTGAGTGTGTCAGCTACACAGAGCTGCCCGTTCCCACTTTGCTGCCTCCCACACAGTTGACAGCGGAGTTCTCCTATTGCATCTTCATGAGACCTGCCAAATCCATGCCCATTGCAGTGATCATGGCAGCACTGATTTAGTCCATAGTCAATATAAAACCTACGCAAAGTCAGATTGGAAATACAGTAGAACCTCAGAGTTGTGAACACCAGAGAGTTATGAATTAACCAGTTAACTACACACCATCTACAACAGTAAACACAGTATCAGGTGACAGAAAAATAATAAAGAACAGTACTATGTTAAATCTAAACTACAAGAAAAATAAAGGTAAAGCAGCATTTTTCTTCTGCATAGTAAAGTTTCAAAGCTGTACTAAGTCATTGTTCAGCTGTAAAGAACAACCGTATGTTTTGTTCAGAGTTTTGAACACTTCAGAGTTATGCACAAACTCCATTCCCAAGGTGTCTGTACCTCTGAAGTTCCACTGTCAGATGCAAATTTTTGACAGTAAGGGTAATTAACCACTGAAAATTTTTTGCAAGGATAGTGGTTGAGACTCCAACAAAGGGAATTTTTAAATCAAAACTGGATGTTTTTCTAAGATGTATGCTCTAGCTCAACTAAGCGATTGGCCATGGAGCAGGAATTGATTTAGGGAGTTCCCATAGCTTGTTGCGGTGGAAGAGACAGATTAAATGATCAAAATGGTCCCTGCTGGCCTTAAAATCTATGAACTTAACAGACCTACATCTACAAAAGAGACATGTCCTAAGCACTATCACACTAAAATCTATTAGAAATTGCTAGAAGGAATCTTCACTAGTAATCATATATACTGACATAATTCATTATGCTCTGTAAATAGAATTAAGCAAAAGGCTGTAAAGAAATATTAGAACAAATATATTGGACAAGTAGTTATTTCTCTATTATATCTACAGGCAGTCCCCGAGTTACGCGGATCCAACTGGATCCGTACTTACGAATGGGGCTTTTCTCGCCCCGGAGGACGTGGGCGGCGGAACCACCCAGACGCGCCGCGGTCCCGCCGCCTGTGTCCTCCAGGGCGAGAAAAGCGGCTCCACGTCTCCCTGGTCTGCTGGGGGGGGCCCCCCCAGCAGACCACGGAGACGCGGAGCAAAGCCGCAGAGGACGCAGGCGGCGGGATTGCGGCGCGTCTGAGCAGTCCCGCCACCCGCGTCTCCCTGGTCTGCTGTGGGGGGGCGGGGGGCGCAGCTAGTGCGTTCCCCCCCTCCCCCAGCAGACCAGGCTTTTCTCATGGACGACTGTTGTAGAGCAGCTGGGGCGCTGCCGGGTTGGTCCCGCAGCGCCGCTCCTCGGCGCTACTGGACCAACCCAGCAGCACCCCAGCTGCTCTGCCCCAGGCGTCCCCAAGTCAGCCGCTGCTGAAACTGACCAGAGGCTGACTACAGGAAGCCGGAGGCAGAGTTGCTCTGCCCAGGGCTTCCTGGAATCAGCCACTGATCAGTTTCAGCAGCAGCTGACTTGGGAACATCTGGGGTAGAGCAGCTGGGGTGCTGCTGGGTTGGTCCCCGCAGCGCCGAGGTGCGGCGCTGCGGGGACCTACCCAGCAGCACCCCAGCTACTCTGTTCCAGGCATCCAGATTCAGTCGCTGTTGAAACTGATCAGCGGCTGATTCCAGGAAGCCCGGGGCAGAGAAACTCTGCCTCGGGCTTCCTGTAGTCAGCTGCTGGTCAGTTTCAGCAGCAGCTGAATCTGGACGCCAGTTCCGACTTACGTACAAATTCAACTTAAGAACAAACCTACAGTCCCTATCTTGTACATAACCCAGGGACTGCCTGTATTGTCAATTCCAATATATGAAAACACAGTATTTTCTTCTTGAAGTAGCCCAGTGGTATCCATCAACCCTGTCTGGTTTTAATACAGCAACCTCTGCTTGCTCATTATACCATTTCTTATATCACAATGTTTATTGTTTCCCAATAGTTTTACAATGCTTGTAGTAATATCAACTCAACTATTCCATGAAAATGTTACCAGTTGACTGGTATTGGTCTGTAAAAGCAGTTTAACTAAAACTATTCTGTATCAGTAGCTAAAGCTATACATTAGCTCACCTGAGATTGAGAATATGCACCGTAAGCATATTGGCACTTTAAATAAAAATACTTTGTGTATAATCCTTTTTCTCTCTCTTGATTTGAAGAATTGAAGTATGTTTTTCAAGACATGCCAGAACCAAGGCCCCAATATTTCCAGGGCGCAAGGAAGGGAAAGGTGGGGGAAGAGAGGGAGAGCTTTTACCAGGATGGTATGGTTAAGAGCTATTTTGCTAGTGGGAAATAGCAGATAGATAATGAGACTAAAGTTCATTGTTAGAAGAATAAGGTATTGCCAATTATGCTGCTGCAATGCCTGGATACGCTTTACTTGTTGTCTTCTGCGTCTAAGGTATGTCATGGAGGAAACATAGACTAGATGAAGCTGTTTAGAAATAAAACTAGAAACTAGCTTGCACCTTCAGCATTTGGCTTGAACATCTGACAGTCAGAAAACTTGAGTGGTTTATAATACATACACAAAAGTCACTCACTTACTAAACTCTCAATTTGAAATAGTAGAGGGGGGAAAAAATCTCTAAGTATTTCCCATCTCAATGAGAGTGGACAGTCATGAATAAACATATATTCTTCTTACGGTTTCCCCTCATTCATCCTTCCATGATCCTTCCAAAAGAGGGTTGCACCCCACTTGCTAGATTCGGTTTTAAATTATATCAAATTCTTCAGGATGGGCCTAAAAATCAACTGGATTACAAATTATAATTCTCTATTCTCTGCAGATTTAGTGGAACAAAAAGTGGACAGTCACAACACACACCCATTAACAGCAGGAGGAAGCACTGGTGCTATTTGGTGGGATCAATTCAGGATCTCAGATCTGCTAGTTTTTTTCTAGTATTTGTATCCCTCAAATCTCCAGGTGCTGGTGGTGGCAGATCTGCTAGTTTTTTTCTAGTATTTGTATCCCTCAAATCTCCAGGTGCTGGTGGTGGCAGTAGTATCTTTATTTACATAAAAACAAGGTCAAAACTTCATACACAAAATCAAGTAAAGGGCAGACACACTTTAAAAAAGAAAACCCCATAAGCATGGAAACACTGACACAACAGTCCAAAATAAATCAACGAGAATGCAGAGAAAAATCACATCAAGCAACAACATTTTAATTTGTTTGGCAAAATAAGATAAAGCCCCAAAACAAAGACAACCAGATTTTGTTACTAGTTAGCCAAATCTAAAATCTTTGTTCCCTGTGGAAAAGTCAAGAAATTTCTTGCAGCTCAACTGTTTCATACTTTTTAATATATCATTATTAAAATGCCGAGATTGCATTAATCCCCACAAAATATTCACTGAAGTCTTAGGAGAACTGATTTAAAAGAGCAGTGGAAACTTTAATGGACATACAACAGGTAAAAAAAAAAATCTTCAAGCTTCAAACAGATTCAGGAAAGTCTTTTGATCATCTAAATGAAATATCTGGTAGACAACATTTTAGAAGCACATTTCAAAGGAATCCGTACATTCAATATTCAATCTTCAGGAAAGTGGCTGTTGTATAATTGATTATGGAAAATAGTGTTCTTGAAAACTTAGAGTGAGGATTTTTCGAAAAAGATAATTAAACTATGTTCTGGACACAGAAAATGTCTTCAATCACAGGTTTCTCCTATACTGTACTACCTTAGAATTTGATGGAAAGATTCTTTCAACTAAATTTTAAGGGTTCAAAAAGTTCTTTTATCAAGGTCGCCAGAAGGTAGAGCAAGTCTAGCAAGTTGGTAGGCTCAACAGCACTTAGAGCAAAAAGTAGTAATTTTTGTTCCTGACTTAGCTGGACCTGTGAGGTACAGTTATACTGAGGAATCCCATGCAGGCATATTGCATATCTTGCCCTGGAAATATGTCTACTAAGCAGTGACAGTTTTGATAGCGATTTTGATGTTCCCACACATATTACGTATTGCAAAAGTGGTTGCCATTCTGGATTCCTGAAGCAGCATTGTTACTGGGCATTGAAGGATGAGATAGAAGTCCCAGATGAACTAGCACAGCTGCAATGCTTGTAGAATCTGATCCTAACCACAGATTAGACATAGCTAAATAGCCCATTCTTAGTATTGTTACTAACAAGTATGTAAGCACTTGCAACATGGCCAGTTGTGTCTGAATTCAAGCCATTGTGCTGTGTTGGGAGATAATATTCAACTAATATTGTCTTTACATATTAGAGAGAGATTTGAGGGGTAAGAATTTTACATCCTTACACAGTAAGATTTAAGCCTCAGTTCGGACTCACAAAGTATGTGTTTTTAATGTTTAAATGTAGTCTCTATTGTCCTGCTATGTGGTTTTAAGCTTTCTTCTTGTAAAGTACACACATTGTTTTATATATAGATAAGTGACAGCAGGGTTCATCTAACACTGAACCTACTATAAACATTCAAAGGGACTTTGCAGAAAGCAGCATGTACTCCATAAGGTCTCTACCCATCCACTTCTATCATGCCTACAAGAAACTGACTCCTGACTCACAGCTAGAATGCCTGACAGCTGGAGAAAGTGGAAAAGGGAAAAAAGTATGTTCACATGATTTGGAGGCATTAAATTGAGCACACGCTTCATCAGTCTAATCATGGGCTCTTACTACCATTATCCTCACTCTCTATCCCTTCAACTCTCCTATTGTTTGGTACAGTCATTGCTTTGTTTCAGTTTAGGATTTTGAACTCTTTAGAATTATATCTTCCCTATGCTCTTGGACTGCACCTAGCACAACAGCTTTATTGGAGCTCTTGAATCCTACCATAATATAAATAATCCAGTAACATTAGTCATCACCTGTAGGAAAACAGAGAAAAATAGCAACACGTCATGTCTCTTAGGCTCATGGGCTATCTTGCCTAGATGAAGGAAACGTGGATACTGGAGTTGTGGGCATCTAGAAATCTCCCAGGACTAAATTTGTAAACAGAAAGAACAGGAGCTATACAATTTTTTTTAAAAAAGGTATTTGGCAAGACAGAATGTACATGATGCTTAAAAAATAAGCCTATATTTAAGGAAGGTCAGGTTAAATAATGGCCCCTTCTGGCTCAATCTATGACGAGCATTTTCAGTGTCTTACAAATGCAACATCTGCAGAAAAGAGAGAGATAAGAAATGAAAGAAGTAAAGCTACAAATACACCCTCACTTGTCTGCAGTAGAATGTATGAATGGGCACTGAATTCTCCTCAATGCAGAATCAAAAGGAAACCACTGCCCCTCAGCTCAGTAGTGCTAGCACTAGGGATGTGAACAATCAGTTGACTATCCGATAAGCAACAGCTGACTAGCCGCTTCCTCTCCCTGTCCCCCCCCCCCCCCACCACCACACACACCTCTATGAGAAGCACATTTTAAATCAGCAGTGCTGCATGGACCCTGGGGTCAGCTGGGGTCTCCCCAGTTGATTCCGAGCTCCATTCAGCGCTGCTGCTCTGAAATCCCCCGCTGGCTCCATGCTCCCCACAGAGCTTTCGCCTTTGAAGTGTAGCAACAGCCCTTACCGACTGCTTGGTTAGCCAATTAATATAAATTTAACATCCCTAGCTAGCACTATGCTTTTATGTTTTTGTAAAGAATCCACTTTTATGCGTTGGGGACCAGTCTGATTTTGCAAGTGTTCTGTAGAACATTCCACCGTCTCCCTCCTAGACAGAATGCAATGAGAGGTCTCACTTTCTCAGTTCACTACACTGTTATGTGAGTCAACATTATAGCATTTGATTTGCAGTCAAATCTATTCCAGTTCAACTGTTCTATATTGTACCTATCCAAAGTCAATGCTCTTCCTCTCAACCTTCTCTCTCGCCATCTACAAACAGAAGCAAACGAAGGTCAAAGTAAAGTTAGAGACATTTACTTATTCTGTACTTCTATTTCTTGCACTTGATTCGCCATCCCTATTGTCCTCAAAATTCAGTTCTTCAATATCGTTTTCTATTGGTCCCTAAAAAAATAGTAGGCTAAGAATAACCTGCATATGAAGAGATGATTTATTTGCCTCTTCCTCCTATCTGAACGAAAAGCAGTTTTAGTCTCCTTCATATCCCCCCCCAAAAAAAATAAGCCTAGAAACATCTGTTTATATAATACCAAATGCTTTCCAAACTAACACAGCACTAACTGACATCACACAACGCTGTGTCTCACCTTTATACCCATGCTGTTAAATCTCACACTGTGCAGTCTCTAATCCCACAATCCTGAAGTGGCAATGAAAAGATTCCACAAGTAATTGGCCAGATTCACCAAGAGATTAATTTAATCAACTGGCAAGGAAGTAGGTATTGACACCAACCCTGCAGCATACCATCACCTAGTGAGAGGAGTCAAAAGAACAGGCAACATTCATTCTCCATTCCAGTCAAATAGAAAAATCACCTTTCGTGTGTTTCAACAGTATCAATTCCTCCTTAATCCCCCTTTCCTCTAGCACCAGTGTAGTTGCAAGTTACTCTTCCTCTTCATTAATTTCTCTCCACGTCCTTCCCAAAATAGAATCAGCCAATGTGAAATGTCTAGGTGACTTTAGCAGAATCCCAATGATTCACACACACTCTCATACACCTCTTTCACAAGATGACGGGGGGTGGCTGACAGACCAGACCCGATCCGACCCTCCCTGCCCAGTGTTCACCACCTTCCATGCCTGGGTGGGCACCTGGGACAGACCCACCTCTCCTAGTACCTGGTGCTGCATCTTCTCAAGGCAACATGTGGGCCATAAGCGAGGTCACAGGCAGGGGCGGATGAGAGTTTTGCGGGGCCCAGGGCAGCACAATATCGCGGGGCCCTCCCTTTGGAGAAAAAACAGAAAAAAGGGGTTCCCCCCCCCTGCTCACTCCTCCAGTAGCCCCACACCGATCATGTGAGCTATCCCCTCTCCTAACACCTACCTCTACACACCTGCCCTGCCTCTCTCCTCCTGGTGCTGGTCCTTCCCCTGCAGGTGTCTGCCCTTCTGCTTCTCCCCTGGCACCTGAACCTTCCCTTACCCCTGCACCCTCCTGGTGCCTCCCTCTTCCCTCACTGCCCCTGTGCCCTTTGCCATCTTCTTCCATGATGCCCACCCCCTCACCACCCTCTGCCCCCATTCCCCTCATGCCCCTGTGCCCTCACACATGCCTTGCTCCATCCCCGCCTTCCTCACGCCCACGCCTCATTTCAAGCCTTCTCCCAGCACCTCCCCCTCCCCCCTTTAGCCCCGAATGCCCTTACCCTCCTTTCCCAGCATCACCCTGTCCCCCCTCCCACTAACACCTCCCCTCCTGCCCTTTTCCTCATTGCCTCCACTTGGCCCCCAGCATTTGTTTCTCCTCCTCTTTCTTCTCCTGGCCTGCCCTCCTCCCCTCCCCCCCCCCCCCAGCACAAGCCCCTTCCTCTACCATCCACCTTCTGCCTTCTAGTGTGCAGGGCGGCCCAGGCCCCAGGCCGAACCATGTGGTGCAACGCTGGGCCGCGCGGTTTTAAAGTCCCGAGCCGTGGTGTCACACCATGCCACACCACGCCCGGGCATCTCCCTCTCAGCTGTTGCGCGGCGTTTCAGCACGCCACGCATGTGCTCCCTCAGTCCCACGTGGCCCGTACTGGTCGATGCCGGGGAATTTCAAAAGTGCAGGGCTGCGGCACCTCACCACAATCCCCCCCCCTTCCTCCTCCAGCAGCCGCTAGGCCGGCCCTTCGACGGATTGTCCACCAAGAAATTCCCGGTATCCTCCCAGGCCAGCCCACTCCTGGCGCTGGCGCGGGGCCTATCGAAGAGCGGGGCCCAGGACAGCTGCCCCGCTCGCCCTACCCTATATCCGCCGCTGGTCACAGGCCCCCCCATCACCAGATTTCTGTGAGGGTTCACATCAGAACGAGGCCAGAAACACAGCAGCAGCTTTGCAGGAGGGCAGGGACAGAAACTTCTTCCAGCCCCATGGGGTCGGACTAGGAATAAGGATAAACTTTGCCCATTTCTTTGCAGAGATCATCTCTTCCTGCCTCCCACTTCCCTGTGGATAGAAGCAGGCTGTCCCTTCCAGCCCACAGAAAAGCAGCTAACACCTCCCAAGCTGCTGCTGGCCACTGACATAACCCAGCAACCTACTGTCCCCTGGATACAGCACAGGCAGGAAGGGATTAAGCCCTGAGGGTACCTTCTGGGCCAGAGCCCAGGGAACCTGACTGCAGGGCTTCTTCAGTCAACCAGACCAGAGAGGTGGCTCAGCATGGGAGGATGTCATGGGACAGAAAAGCCCTAAACTGCCAGGGGCAGGACTTAGGGCAGGGCAGTGTGTGAAAAGGGTGCTAAGCCCCTGCCCTATTGGCTGTGAAGCCTGCAGGGTCAGCGCACAAACAGGTTGGAAACAGTTTTCCTCCTCCACCACTCCAGAGCTTAGCAGAGGGGCAGAGAATCTTTCCTATGCCCGAGCTGTACAGGGCCTTTGGCACATGCAGGGCTTGGTCAGTGTCCTGAATCAGAGTTCTGAGTTTTCCATGATGCCAACCTAGCCAGAGGCAAAGGAAAGGGGGAAGAAGGAGCCTGCCAGCCAGGCTGTTGGGAGCTGAATGATCCGACCAGCAGCTAGCTCTCTGCACAGTGCTGGGAGCAGGACACCTCCTGCTGGAGGGTATACTGAGGAGCAGCAGGGCTGAGAGGGTGAAGGGGCACCGCATGGCGAGGATAGTGAAAAGGGAAGTATGTAAAGACCAACGGGAAGTATGCAGCAGAGATGACATGCAACTAGCCGCCACCTGTCCATACACCAGCCACTGCAGCAAGCCTTCTGTCCTGGCTGGAAATGGGGCAAGTGGTGTGTGTGGGGGGGTGGAAGGCTGTTGGCCAATAGAAAGTACACAGGAAGGGCTGCACTGATGGACCAGGTAGGGGGAAGTGGCTTGCCTTGCATGCTGCAGCTCTGACTGACCACCAGCCTTGCACACCCATCCCTTTGTCAGCCAATGGACCCCTACCACTCACCACTCATGGCTGGGCATCTGGCCACAAATACTGATGTTAGGGAAAGGAGAGAGAAAATATAGGACAATTTGTCCGTTTTTAAGAAAAATAGGGACATCTGCAGGAGGGCTTAAATATGGGGCTGTCCCTTTAAAAATGGGGCATCGGGTCACCCTAACCAAAGCTGCCTTTGCCACAGTTATCCTGGTCAGGCCAATAGACTAATACAAATTTCAGCTGCCTGTACCGTGGCAGCTCCTCACTTCTTAGGCTGTCTTAGAAGGACTGTATATTTCTTGAAGGGCCTATTTACAGCAATCAAAACACTTGACCCTCATGTATGGCTAGCCCCATAATGATGTAGATGAAATGTCACAGTCTTTTGACACAGATTGCAAAATTATGCCATGATTTGTTACTCCCCCCCCCCCCTTTTGTGTGTCTTTTCTAAGCAATTTATGCCTAAGGGTAGAATAAGGTTTTTAGATGAAGAAAACTAGCAAACTGTTTAAGAATTAATTCTGGGGAACTACTCAAAACCTATGAGATTATAGTTTAGTTTCCCTGACATATGACAACATATTTGGGAGCCCCTAGATATTGGCAAATTATACATATTTAATTATCATATTAGCTACTGAATCAGTTTCACAATTTTGAGCTACAAAATTTCTAAATGCATCTTTCTGACAGACTGGAACAGATGTGTATCTGAATGAACTACAGTTTTGCTTATTAAGTAGATTAACATTACACTTCTAAATGATAGCACACATTCTATAAACGTGCCTTTTAAACATTTCTCTATTCAGCCATTCCAAGTTTCATCATTTTATGAAATGACCTACTTTATGACAATATTCTCGTAGGGCCGTGGGTGAACTGTCACAAACTAATAGGCTTGGGAACTTGTTTTTTTAATAATCTAATTAATTTATGCATTCTTGAGTTTACTATGGAACTAGCCAAAGGGTAATTTGCTAATCTAAAAACCTAGATCAAGTTTTATTCATATCCCAGGAGAAAATACAGCTGTGATTTCTTTTTTTATGAAACTCACTTTGGGGTTAACTTCAAAAATATAAAACAGTATCATATGCTTAAACTCTGAAATGATTGTGCTCAGAGCAATTCAAAATGCACTACTGCATGCATGGACTATGGCTTAGTACTAAATTGAAGAAACAGTATGTTCTAGGAAATATGCAGCCAAAGAGATATCTTAGCTGAATGTATGTCCCTTAGACTGATTAGTTTTGTTATTTTTATCTATGAAAAGTTAAATATGAGGGACAAAAGTACTTAAAGTACATCTGCAGAAGATATTCAAATAAGTGTTTTCTGCTACATATTTGCTGTTGTTACAGTAGCTTGCATTTAAAATTTATACATAAAGCTCTTGGGTTTGGTCTACAGAGTGTATGATTTGTGTAGTAGTTACTCAGATTTCTGGGTAACCCACATACCTAGTGTGATTCACTGTCCCATGTAGCAGCACTTAGACCACTTACCGTGAGAGATAAGAACAAGTGAGCACTACAGCCTAAGCTCAGAGACTACTGGCTTTATAGTTCAAGCTGGAGAGGTTCCTACAGTTCACTGCAGAGGTCCCAGGTTGAAATCCACCTGTTAGCAATTACAGCTAGACTAGCATTTTTCTTGTAGTTGAACACTAATATATACAGGCAGTCCCCGACTTACGCGGATCCGACTTACGTCGGATCCGCACTTACGAACGGAGCTTTCTCGCCCCGGAAGTCGGGGCGAGAAAGCCCCGTTCGTAAGCTGCTCCGGTGCCCCTGCTCTGCTGGAGACCGTCTCCAGCAGACCAGGGGCACCGGGCGGGTTCCCGCGCTTCTGAGGCTTTGCCAGAGCAAAGCCTCGGAAGCGCGGGAACCGCTGCTGCTGCCACTTGGGTGCCGGTGCCTGTGGTCTGCTGGGGACCGTCCCCAGCAGACCACAGGCACCGGGACCCAAGCGGCAGCAGCGGGCAGGTTCCCGCGCTTCTGAGGCTTTGCCAGAGCAAAGCCTCAGAAGCGCGGGAACCCCCGCTGCTGCCGCATGAGACCCGGTGCCTGTGGTCTGCTGGGGACGGTCCCCAGCAGACCACAGGCACCGGGTCTCATGCGGCAGCAGCGGGGGTTCCCGCGCTTCTGAGGCTTTGCCAGAGCAAAGCCTCAGAGGCGCGGGGAACCGCCGCTGCTGCCGCTCCAGTCTGGGTGCCTGTGGTCTGCTGGGGACGGTCCCCAGCAGACCACAGGCACCCTGACTGAAGCCGCAGCCGCGGGGGGGTCCCGCGCCTCTGAGGCTTTGCCAGAGCAAAGCCTCAGAGGCGCGGGGAACCGCCGCTGCTGCCGCTTCAGTCAAAGCAGCAGCAGCGGCGGTTCCCCGTGCCTCTGAGGCTTTGCTCTGGCAAAGCCTCAGAGGCACGGGACCCCCCCGCGGCTGCGGCTTCAGTCAGGGTGCCTGTGGTCTGCTGGGGACCGTCCCCAGCAGACCACAGGCACCCAGACTGGAGCGGCAGCAGCGGCGGTTCCCCGCGCCTCTGAGGCTTTGCTCTGGCAAAGCCTCAGAGGCGCGGGACCCCCCGCGGCTGCGGCTTCAGTCCGGGTGCCTGTGGTCTGCTGGGGGCCGTCCCCAGCAGACCACAGGCACCCAGACTGAAGCCGCAGTCGTGGCAGGGTCCCTCGCCTCTGAGGCTTTGCCAGAGCAAAGCCTCAGAGGCGCGGCACCCCGCTGCCGCTGCGGCTCTGCTCCCCGTGTCCCTGGTCTGCTGGGGGGGAGGGGGGGGGGGCGCAGCTAGTGTGCCCCCCCCCCTGCAGACCAGGCTTTTGTTTTGGACTCTGGGGCAGAGCAGCTGGGGCGCTGCCGATTGGTCCTGCAGCGCCCGTGGGCACTACTGGACCAACCCGGCAGCACCCCAGCTGCTCTGCCCCAGGTCCTGATTCAGCCGCTGCTGGTCAGTTTCAGCAGCGGCTGAATCAGGACGTCTGAATCAGGAGTTGCTCTGCCCCGGGCTTCCTGGAATCAGCTGCTGATCAGTTTCAGCAGCAGCTGACTTGGGGACGCCTGGGGTTCTTAAGTTGATTCTCTATGTAAGTCAGAACTGGCGGTCAGTTTCAGCAGTGTCTGAATCTGGACGCCAGTTCCGACTTACATACAGATTCAACTTAAGAACAAACCTACAGTCCCTATCTTGTACGTAACCCGGGGACTGCCTGTATAACAAATGGAATACAGCATATGTAGTTTTTTCCATCCTATTGGATACTATAATCTTTAAAAAAATTCACACTCCTCTGAAAAATTTTCACCTACTGTTATAATACCCCCCTCCCCCCCCCACTTAGGTTATTAGAATAGAAACATTTTTGACAATCATTCTTTTAGCTTGTTTCCTTAGTACTTATCACTGCACTTTATGCATACTTAGTTTCACAGATGTCCCCACATACTTACTCTGTCTTCCCTGAGTCGATCTTTCATATACAATAATGGGACATAGAAAAGGAAAAATTGACAAAGGGGTTCTGGAGACTTTTTTGAACTCTGGTTGAACGTGAATGTTAAGGTTACAGAGTTGGGGTTCCCCCCCCCTTTTTAGAAACATTAAGTGACTCCAGTACTACAAACAAGTTTTAGAAAGAGAACTCTATACAGTCAAGTCCTGCCTACACACCAGTACTGGATATATAACCTTCATTTGGAGGAACCACTTCATGTGCTCATTTTGCCCTTTACTTCCTTTGAAATTCCATGACAGGGACCATCTGGATTGTGTGTCTTGTTCCTGCTTAATAGACCAAGATGTGTTCCCTTAATGTCTTAAGCCATTCATGCCACAAAAAGGAAGAAAAAAAGTGGCATTTAAATCATTTCTTTATCTTGATATTTTGACATTTACTCACCTAAACAAAGGACAGACAAACACGCACACAGAACCTGTGTCCTTGATAGCAATTAATGGCTATTATTCATTTATAAGTCAAGTCAGAGCCAACATAAGCAAACTGGGCCTGCAGAATGCATAAGAGAAGAGCTGATATAAGGTAATACGGCTTTTTCGTCAACTCCCAGGGCACATCATCAGGGAGTTTGTTTGATGTATGGATAGGAAAGGGAAGTTCTGGATGTACAATGTAATATTTAATATTCTTCATTAGCTAATAGAAAACAAGCCAGTATTTTGATGACTCATTTTAATAAAATACTGCTTAATTTAACTCAAACTCTGCTACATTTCGCATCTGGGGTGAGAACAGAGCAAATTCATTGATGCTGCACTCTCTAAATGCCTCTGACAGTTTGGGGACTTTGATTTGTAAAATTTTGAATTCTGGTTGATTTTATTGAATTGTTTCATTATCAAATGCCTCAGTGTACACTGAATTTGTTTGCTCCCAAGGCAAGCGTCATCTCCCAGAACAGCCTCCCATTCAAATAAAGGAATCTTCAAATAATGGAATAGCTACAGCATCAAGAAAACTAGTTCTACTCAGGTTGCTTGCTGGTAGAAGTGTTAGAGCAGTTAAAGATCCCCAGCAAAAAAGAAGGAAAAAGAAACAAGATGGTGGACTTCATTTTAAGAAAATTAATCCACCAGACTCTGGGAGGTTCAGAGAAAACAAAGAAACATGCTCTCGGACATGGGGAACTTTTTCACTAGTAAATCTGAACAGAGAGAAGGGAGCTTGCTGCAGGAGTCAGAAGAGACTCCATGACCAGGAAGAAAAAAAAACATTGAGCTAGGGAAATGACATCCAGGATTCAAATATACTCAACTTGGTTATTAAAACCAGTTATCAATTCCCTCCCTCAGAGTTATTATTTTGCCAATATCTACAAATCTCCTGTACTTTGTCTATGAGCTAAGAGTGTTTGGTTTAACAATTCCTTTAAAGTTTCTGTCTGTTACTTGCATCAGCTTGTCAGCTGTCCTTGAAAGATTAAATTATAAACCAGAGTACAGTAATTCCTCATTTAACACTATAGATGCGTTTCTGAAAATGTTCATGCTAAGCGAAAACGTGCTATGCAGGGTCAATTTTCCCATTAAAAATAATGGAAAAGGTGGGGGTTGCCTTTCAGGTGATGATGGCAAAGTCAATTTTTTGTTGGTGCTGCGTCGTCAACGTCAACATTATATATCTAGCAACACGAGTCGCCGCAGTTTGTTAAAACACAAAAATAAACACGTGAGTCAGTGGAGGAGCGCTGTGACCACATGTATTCATCAACTCATACATATTACCATTGTTTTCACCAACTTATATTGCCAAACAAAGTAGTCCACCACTTGATTATTTTCGTGCTATTTCGGGAACAGTTGTGTTATTCGAAAAATGGTCCCAAAAAATCGTGCTATTGCAAAAACATGTTAAGCGGACACATGTTTAATGAGTAATTATGGTACTTACAAAAGCAGAGCACTTGGGAAGAGGTGCTTGAGCAACTGGGATGTCTTAAAGTATCAACTCTGGAGCACCTGGATCGTTAGGTTCCATTCTCTAAAAGTAGTATCAGAAAGAGAATCTGGACCCAGGACATGTAGCCAAAAGGCCAGAGACTTGCTGAAGCCTTCACAGATGTGGTAAAGCTAAGAAGCATATAGTTCCAGTGTGTGGGTCCAAACACAGGTGTCTGGTGAGTATCCAAAAAGGGGAGCATAACCTCGACTGACAAATTTCTAAAAATTATCTCCTTAAAAAACCTTCCTATGTTTGTATTCATGACCATTTAAAAGATATTATTTGTTCCCTCTTCTGCTACAAAGGTGGAGGTTGGTTTTTGTTTGTTTTTGTTGTTTTTTTAATTCAAGGAATCAATCTAGCTCACTGGTTTCCAAAGTGTGATCTATAAACAAGTATTCATAAGTAGTCCCAAAAGAAAACTGACTAGTCAAATGGTTTTGACTCCTCTTCCTTGTTTCCATATAAGTTACACTGAAATGGTATGACTAAGCTACGGGGGGGGGGGGGGGGTTTGAAAAAGGATATGCAAAATCTGCAGGAATTTGCATTTCTTCTGATGGCTTTTTTAAAAGCGGGTCTTTCAAAAGTGAAAGCAGTGTGGATATGGTTTTTTGGAGAAAAACGTGTAAACCCTTTTTTTAGAAAAAAAAATTTTCCTGAAAAAGTGTTCCTCCCTCTGAATAAAACGCGTCCAGACTACTTTCACTTTTGAAAAAGCAATCAGAAGAAGATATGCAAATTCCCGCATAATTTGCATATCCTCTTTCGAAAAAACCCCCATAGTTTAGACGTACCCGTAGTCTGCTAAAAATTACATGAATTTGTTTCCTATTACTTTTCTATGCAAGCAATTGCTACTGTTGTCTCTGGGATGCAACACTCACTAGAATGAGATGGTGGTCATGCACTGTAGTGAATGGAAGGGGTACTACCCTTTCCTGGACATCCCATTTAGTTAACTGAATTGCCTGTAAGAGTGTGGGTTTTTGGATGGGAAGCAGGACCTTTCTACTGCAGGCTGCGTGTGGGCAGAAGAAAGCTGGACAGACAAATTCAGCCAGAAAGCAAAGCATGCAGAATCTAGCAATATCCATGCGTAGGGAAGGACAAAACCTTGGAACAACAAATATATGAGTAGAACAGAGACTATTTAGTCACACACAATCAGGTTATTTTCTTTAGTTTTGGGTTTGTTGGACTTCTGTGCTGAGCATGTTACTACCCCCTCATATTGTAACTTCCAAACTGAATCTCAGGGAAACAATTCTCTGTGCCTTTAATTTTGCTTTTTCATGTCTTCTGTAACATCTCACAACCAAGAAATGTTTTACCAAGCATGTCATCTTTCTTTAATAACTTTTTTAAAGACTATGATCTAATTCTAGTCTCCTAGAAGGCAGGTGGTTGTGTGCGCACATGCCTGAGACTGCAAGATCATCTATGAAGAGAAGTTTGGGGAGGGAGAGGGAGGTTAAGCTCTCTCAGAGGGAAGGTTAAAGAGCTTGCGGGTATCCCACAGGAAGATAATTCCCAAATGTATCTTCCTGGATTCTCAAAAGGGCTTTTGCATTCGGGTGATGGCAGCATTACCGATACAAGGTCAGGGAATCTGTGACCTTGGGGAGTTTTAAAAACAGAAGCCTTTAGAGCCCTGGTGTCCAACCAGTTCTGAAACAGTAGCCACTATAGCAAACAAGCCACACTCAACCAACCAAATAATCACATGTGGCTAGTGTGTTGGACATGAGCTTTAGAGGTAACATATTTTAAAGTCTCTTGCAGACCCCCACCTTCTGTACTCGAAGTGCCAGGGTAGGGAACAGTCTTGCCATGAACAAATGAAAGGGCCCACGCAACAATCTGTATTTTAAAATATGATACATGCTATGAAGAAATCAGAGCTCCTCCGATGAAGGCAATTATACAATATAAGCTCTCTCCTATGTGCCTTCAAATGGGAAATATTCCTGGATTTATTGGAGAATTGCAGAGTGACATTTTGAAATCAGGTCAGAAAGCCCAGAATAGAACAGTTTTCTCTACATTGTACCAATTTACATCTTAACGCCTTCCCCCACACTATATTTGAGAAGAGCTGAATGGTTGCAGCAATATTGCACTCCTAACAATGGAAAGTGACAGTAGTACAGAATCCGGATTTCACCATTTGCCTCAGCACAGCACCTGAATTCTATCCTTGGTTTAATCAGGAAATTGATATTCAGGTTCCATGGCAAGGTTAAGAACTGAGTCAGACAGAGACTGCAGTGCTCTTAAATCATAGGCATAATGGATTTAAAATTAAAACTGACACTACGTTCTATGAATTGGTACAGGGTCTCCTTCTACTCTCCTTGCATTCCAGGGTCTGTTCTCCCAGTGTCCCCAGTAAGAGAGTGCAGCCAGAAATGCTATTACACAAAGTAACTTTCAAATAGCACTGAGAACATAATTTATTCTCCACACATTATTGGTGCTGATAAAATGTATCCTCATGAAGGAACAGAGATGTACTGGAAGAAGCCAAGAGTCATCAGATCAAAAGGCAGTAAGAGGAAAGGCGCAGAAAACAAATTTCAAGTTAGAATGTTAACTATTGCAAATAGAAACTCGCTGGATTAGATGAAGTATGTCAAATAGTCTCTCACTACTGTAGTGAAGAATAGTATGCCTAACATAGGGAACGTTAACAAAAATCATATGCGATCATGTAATTAAAGATTCAATGTTCACAGACATAAGGGCCAAATTAAAGCAGCATAGGCAATATAAATTGTGATGGATCTTAACTTCTGAGTGTTTGTTCAACCTTGACATTCTACAGAGCTAGTTTTCTGGAAATGTTAATTTCTTTAGGGTTTTCTAAACAATACCACCAAAACCAACATATCAGATCATGAAAGTTAATGACTCCAAGGTAGCTCTCACTTAATAAGGTACATAGATGTGGACACGTTAACTTTTTATAGTCCATATCTCAGTAAAAGAGTTATGCAAACATTTTAAGGCAGTGGTTCCCAACCACAGGGCTACAGACTGCTTGCAAGCGTTTTTAAACCATGATATTTAATTGCTTTCCCTTTCAAATGCTGCAACTTTTGCTCTATACTGGTTGTGTAGTCTTTTTACCAGTTCAAACCTAAAGAAAAGCTGAATTTCTTAATACTGAACAAAAATAAGGTTTTTTTTAATTATTTCAAGTTTGCTTGCTACCGCAAGAAAGTGCACAACCCTACTTATATTTCTTTCCAAGAGTACATTTCAGATTTCCTGGCGTGAGTACCCAACCAGTGTAGGTTTTGTTCATTACTTCTGAAATCTATCTTTTAACATGAAGTTTAAGGCATCACTTAACCACATGTCAACTCAAATAAATGGACAGCCTAAAATTCCTGATGCCATTAAGTGTTCATGTGAGTGCAATATCTGCAAATCCCAGCTCCCACTGACCCGAGATTAAATGTATATTACTGCTAAATGCTTCCATACATGTCAATTCGAAAATCAGTAAAGCTTGGAATAATGATGTATTCCTAGTCTTTTACCCCAGAGCATCATCAAAGAGCTTTTAATAAATACTTCACATTAACCGTATCTGTTGGATATCAACGTCTGTAGATTGGGAATTTATGCTTATTTCAGACCATTGGCAGCTGCAAGATCCTGGGGGTTATGGCAGTTCTCTTGCATAACTTAGTTTGTGCTCTCATTAATCTTACTATAATCTTCCTGCTATCTGTCTTTTTCTGTGTGTCTTCATGCGTGAAAATCCATGACTACAGAGAAATCTTCCTTTGCTATTCGGTTAACACAGCACGTCCATCTGGCTTAGTCTATTTCCTGAGTTAGTCTGTTGTTACATGCACTTTGCCATTTACAGTACAATATTGCATACACAGAGACATTTCCATTATCAATTTTAAGTCTTTAAAGTTGATTGTCAAGTCCAAGAGCATTTAAATCCTCGGGCCCTAACCTTGGGACTCTATTACAGCTGAAAATTTTTTAAAAATGAAGTCTAGTACAACAGGTTCACCAATACTTTCCTACTTAGAGTCTAATAAAAGAGGCTAGTGGAAACAGCAGTCTCCAGTGGCAGAGGCTGGTAATCCTATGTCAACAGACCTTATTCTTGATTTGAATATTATGGCAAGGCCCTAGTTACTCAGCATCCACATATTTCATGTTTAACAGTAGCAGCTCAGGTAAGCTTACCTTTTAGAAGTTAAGGTATGAGACAGGCTTTCTGCATTGCCTCAAGAGATACATACTGTCTCTTCCTCTCTTGCCCCATACCCTTCTCAGAAGCCCATCTAAGTGCTCTCCTGCCTCTGCCCCTCTGCTCTAGGCCTTCTTCCATCTAACTCTTATACATTTGTGCCTAATCATGCACTTTAGCCCATAGAGATGAATGAAGGTAGTTGAATAAGAAAGCATCTTCTAGAAACAGAAAAACTGAGAAGGCAGCTGATTTGAAACAAAAATACCCCTAAACTCCCAATGATAATATTTAGTAGAGTAACTAACTACTAGGGCAACAATGTCACTTCACGAAATTTCAAAACAACGTATGTATGCTAAAACAAATCTGACACAATGAACAAACCGATGTGGGTTTCATTTTGATGCTCATACAGAGTACTGTACTCCCAAAAGCTCTATTAATTTATGAATACTTTCAAGCAAAAATATGCAGTTTCACAAAATGAAATATATATTTAAGGTCCACAACAAATATCATTCTTTCCCTTCCCCATCTGCCAGTTCTGGGGCTCCCAGAAAAATAAAATGAGGGGGCCTATAATTCTGAACCCATCTTCAGATCCAAAATGCTCACTGCACAGCTAGAATGTACTCTTGGTCTCTTCAGTTGGTTTACAGAGGAGGCATTGAGGCAGACTCAGAGAGGTGTATTTATTGTGACTCCTAATCAAGGGCCTTTATGGCCCAGGCTCTGAATGCTTTCTGTTTGTACTAAGCATTCAAAATGAAAATCAAAAAGATAAATTAAGTATCAATAAATGACATAATGGACTGTCCGTGCAATGCTATACTACCACTGTTGGTTGAATCCTAGGCAATTCAGAAAGATTGATTTATATATTCACTCTGATTAATCACAACTAGGACTTACAAGTTCAGTATCCCAGCTAGGGATGTTGAATTTAGTTTTATCTACTAATCGATTAGTAGATAAGCGGGGAGCCGCAGTGGTATTAGATCCTGGCCCAAGTGCTAACCCCGTTGCAGTTCTGCCTTTTAAATGTTTTAAGAGTCTTTTGGCTGGTGCACAGCAGGGAGGGACCTGCATGAGCTGGGAATCAGCTGTCCTGGCTTGCGCTGGGTTCCCCCTGTTGCACTTTAGGCTTTTAAATGTATTAATTGCCGACTGGCTCTTAATACATTAAAAAAGCTGGTGCACAGCAGGGGGAAATCCAGCCCGAGCCAGGAATCAGCTGTCCCGACTCACATCGGGTCTCCTTAATGTATTTAAAAAGCAGAGGCACAGCATCTGGGACCGGGCACGAGCCGGTAATCAGCTGATTCCCAGCTCACGCCCAATCCCCACTACCCTATTGCCTCCCCTGTCACCCGTGGAGACGGTGCTGAGGGTGACCGGCTTTTAAGCCAGGCCCCCCCAGCATCAGCTCCCACCCTTTGTTGCCTCTGAGAGGCATCAAGGGGTGGAGGAAGCGACTAGTCGACTATCCAATAAGCTTTTGCTTATCGGCTAGTTGACTAGTTGCTTACATCTCTAATCCCAGCCCTAGAACGTTATGGAAAAATCAATTTAAATTACCTCCAAGAGAATAATGAAAATATCAACCAATCCTTATAAGAGCCTGGATGGTTCTATGCTGTATATGTTCTTAAAGCAGTTTTTCCCAACCAAGTTCCGTGGAACCCTGGGGTTCCACAGACCATCATCAGGGGTTCCACAAGAAATCATGGAATAAACAAATACAAATTTTGAAATACCGCAAACAATCCCAAATATCCTTCAAAATATCACGGGAATTTTTGTCTGGCAATTGGCAATACTGGAGTAATCTTCGTATGCTACCAACTGCCTCTATTTTGATTTGGTCAGTTTGTATCCAAGGTTATATTTAGTTGTATTGTGCCTTCTGCTTCCGAGAATTATCTGTGTTTCTAGTCTTTTCTAGTGCACGTTACAGTTGTTCGCTATTCTGTAGATTTGTAGTCTTTGCGCGGTTTTGTAATTAACGTTTTTACCGAAACTGAGGTTGTTTTCATGTATCTAAAATCTCACCTACGTAACAGTGTTTTCATACAGCCATCGAAAAAAAATGTGGAAGTATATGAAAAGAAGGTGCGTCAGTGAAGGAGAGGACAGTGAAAATGAATCACAATCATCAGATCCAAGTACGAGTGAAACAGGAAGAGAAGTGACTGATATTAAAAAATTTCGCCCATGGGTTTTACATGGACTGGAGACGAAAACTGCCCCATTCCATTGTGCATTGTTTGTGGGGAAAAAACTAACACACACAGCTATGGCCTCAGTCAAGTTAAATTGACACTTCACTACTAATCACGGCCACTTGCCAAATAAAACAGTTGATTACTTTCAATGACTTTTGGATCCACAAGGAAAACAATGTAAAGTTTTTGAGAAGAAGGTATCTATAAATGAAAAGAAGCTCAAGACGCAAGCTATTTAGTAGCTGAGCTAGTTGCACAAAAAATGAAAAGTCACACTATTGCTTAAAGCCTAATAATGCCTGATTGTAGGCAAAGATGTTGAAAGTGAAATTGACAAAGTTCCTGTTTCTAATAATACTATTAGTAGGCATGTGGATGACATGTCACACGACATTGAAGATGTCTTGTCTGAAATACTAAAAAAGACTAACTTTGCTCTCAAAGTTGACAAGTCAACAGACATGACAACAAGTAAAGCTCAGCTGTTGGCATTCATACGATTTGAAAACAAAGGTGAAATAATGGAAAATTTGTTGTTGTAAAGAACTGCCAGAAACAAATATTGACTTTGGATGTGAACTTTATTTTGATGTTTAAGTAAACTTTATTTTGATTTGATATTTGAAAAAAAAGATTAGATAATACAAAAAAAAGACAGGGAAAATGCTCCCATTTTTTTTCTTACAATGTAAGCTGATGTTTTATTTATTTATTTTGTGTGTGTTTATGTGTGTGTGAAAAATTATTTTCAGGATATGAAAAATTATTTTAGGGGTTCTTCCATGGGGAAAAAGGTTGGGAATCACTGTCTTAAAGCATACTCCAGCTTGAAGTGTGAGAGTAGGTGGCACAGAGGTGCATGATGATAATTCATTCTGGTGAGAGTTCATTCCCCAATCTTTGGCCAGTCCCAAAGAAAGTTCGGTCTCTGGGCTAGATGAGCTTTCACAAATTTCACTGTGTCAGAGAACTGGCATCGTCTATAACGGACTTCATCATAGAGCTTTACATGTTATTTCCTAATCCGGGCCCAGATGAGTGAATACTTCAAAAATATAGACCAAGATCTTGAATATGACTTAATTTACTATATATTTAAGAGAATTTGTCTGCGCACTTCTTCAAGGGCTCCTAAACAGTAAGAACTTGTTTCAGAGGGGTAGCCATGTTAGTCTGTGCAGGAGGCCCCCAACTTGCGATGCAATCCGTTCCTGTGGACGCACTGCAAGTGTCATAACTTGAACCCGCATTTACAATAGACGCTGTGCACCATCATAAATGCAGGCCAAGGACGTAAGTCGGGGGGGAGGGGGATTCGGCCCCTTCCACACTTACAGCCATTTTTGTAAGTGCGGGGGGTCAGAACTCGGGCAGTCACAAGTCGGGGGCCTCTTGTAATAGAAAAAATTGAAAAACAACAAATAGTCCTTCAGCATCTTAGAGACTAACAAAAAATGAAAATCATGAGCTTTCATGGACACAACCCACTTCTTTGGATGAATGGAGTTTAAGGGGTCCAAGTTCCAAATAAATAGCAGAGAAAGAGAGGGGATGGAGAGGGGAGGAAAAGGAAAGGGGGGAAAATGGGAAAAGAAGAATCAGTTTTTCCATGCTAAAGGAAGCTGGCAGAGAAGGCTCTAATTGCTCTTAAGTTCTGTGATTTGGCCTTTTCTCTCATTAGGATATGGAATATAGCAGGTAAACCAGTTAAGGTCTTTGTTTAAACCTCTGTTGCAGGTATCAAACTTGTAAATGAAAGTAATTGAATTGAACGCAAGCTCTGCAGCTTCCTTTTCAAGCTGGCTTTTGAAATTGGCTTGTAATAATATGGAAACTTTGAGATCCATTAATAAGTGCCTAGGCAAGTTAAAATGTTCCCCCAACAGGTTTCTGTGTGTTACCTTTTCGCATATCTGATTTGATTAATTAATCCTTTGTTGTGGACACGATCCAGTTTGTTCAATATACATGGCAGAGGGGCACTGCTGGCACTTGATGGCATAGATCACATTGGTGGATGTGTAGTTATGAGAACCTGTGATGAGATGGTTTATGTGGCTTGATCCTGTGATGATGTCACTTCTATAGATGTGTGGACAGAGTTGGCACAGGAGTTGATTGTGGGGCTGGGCTGCTGGATGTGTATGATGGTGTGCTGCGTGGTTGCTGAAAATAATTTGTTTGAGGTTAGGGGGTTGTCTCTAGGCGAGGATTGGCCTGTCCCCCAAGGACTGTGAGAGTGAGGGGTCATTTTCCAGGATAGGTTGTAGATGGCTGATAATGGATAGAAGGGGTTTAGGTAGGCTGTAGGTGATGACAAGTAGAGTTCTGTTGTTTTCTCTTCTTGGCTTGTCTTGAACAAGTTGATGTCTGGGTACTCATCTGGCCCTGTCAATCTGTGTTTTCACTTCTCTGGGTGGTTATTTAAGTTTTAAGAATGCTCTATATAGATCCCCTAGGTGTTTGTCTCTGTCTGTGGAATTAGAGCAAATCCGGTTGTATTTTAGGGCCTGGCTGTAAACAACTGATTGGGAAATGTGTCTTGGATGGAAGCTAGAGGCATGTAGGTAAGTGTAACAGTTGGTAGGTTTCCGTGTATAACGTGGCACAAATGTGGCGTCGGGATGTTAAAATATGATTACTTCCCTAATCGAATAGTCACTTATTTTCTGCCAACTACTCAATTACTCGACAAGGGTAGGCAGTTGCAGCCCTCAGTCTGGCTTGTGCTGATTCACAGCAAAACCTCCTCAGCTGTGGCTCTGCATTGTAAAGCCCAGGGAAGCCAGCACACAAAGGAGCTAGCTTGGCCTCTCCTCCAAGAGTCTGTTTTCATTCAGCAGACCTCACACACCCCCAAGCTGAGGGGATAGGGGGAAAAAGAGGGGGGGGTTGAATGAAGAGAGACCCGCAGAGCAGGGGCCCTGATAGCGCCTTTATGCACCAGCTTTCCTGGGCTTTAAAATGCAGAGCAGCAGCTCAGGGGAAGCAACTAGTTGATGTGCTAATTGATAAGTTCCTGCTTATCTGTTAGTTGACTAGTCGACTAGACGCTAACATTCGTAATGTGGTCATCGTGTAATTGTACTATAGTGTCAGGGAAGTGCATCTTGTGTGGACTGGTCCAGGCTAAGGTTGATTGGGGGGGGGGGGGAGGGAGCACGCACTGGAAGTTGTTGAAACCCCTGTGGAATTCTTACAGTGTCTATGATGTAAATGTCATCAATGTATGCACTGATTTTGGTATACGGCTTACTCTTATTATAACAAAGCAAGGTAAGGGCTTGATTGTGCCAGGAGAAAGGGATGTACCTGGAATGGGTCTGCTTCTCAGCATACCACACAGAAAAGAGACAATCACCAGGCAGATGAAAGGGGCTGGCTGGCAGCACACTCCTCCCCTTCTAGGACTGCCCCATCCGTCAGCCTTCCACCCCTCAGGCGCCCTTTAGGAAGGGCAGGGGGGGTGGGACTGAAGCTGCTGCTCCTTGATTCATAGGACATTGCTGGCTGTTCTCCTTCATCAGGGAGCGAGGGTAAAGTGCACAGTTTGTTTCATTCCTTACCCTGGCTGGGTAGCACATGGGACAGACAAGCTGTGCACTTTGCTCTCACTCCTTGACAGGAAAGGGAGGCATACACAACACCGTACAAATATCAGGGGGAGGCATAGTTTTGCTGCCCCCCACCCTTCTACACACACATTCCCATGTCCAGAGCCTCTCTTCACTCCCAACCTTGACTCCCCCACATCTCTAGCCCCATGCCTTGAGCAGCTCCTTGGTAAATGTGCTCGCACACTATAAAAGGCCAGTGCAGAGAGCACAGGACATCTCATATGAACAACTGTCATTTCTAATTTGGAAAGCACTATTTTGTCTGCGGAGAAACAGTTGCTTCTGATAATGCCCCCTGCCCTGCAGGTAGCTATGCAAGTGACCTGCACATTAGAAATAAACTTTTGCAGGAAATACTTTAAGGGGCTATAACAACATGTACCCAGACTTCTGCGGGCATCTGAAGTTTGCTATGATTTCTTTTCTCTCCTTTCCCCATGTGACAATTCCCTAATGAAAGGGTTTGCTTCAAGCAACCAATTAATATACACCACCTCAATGCAGTCACATTTTCCACACAACTAAATAAACTCTTGGTGCATCTTATTCAAATAGCTCATTTCAAAAACCCAATAAAGAACAGCCCATATAGAAAAGACTAGCAAGGAGGTAATAAGAGGGTAATTACTTCAAATATAATTTTACAAAGAGCACTGCAGTAACTCAAACTTCTGAAACATCAATGTTTATTCTCAGTAGCACTCAACTATCAATTGTTTTGTTTTTGGTTTTGCAATAGTATTTGACAAATCAGCAGCTTGAGCAGTAGCAGGATGCCTTTATCAGCTTTCAGAAATGGGAAGAAATGAAAACAGCAGAATGTGCATTCTTCAGTTTAATGACTTCACATCCCAGTACATTCACCAAGAGATTATTTAAGGCAGCGGTGGGAAAACTTTTCGGTCGGGGGGCCACTGACCCACAGAAAAATCAGTCAGGGACCAGGAGCTATGGGGAGCTGGAGTGCCAGCAGGGATTCCCCAATGCTAAGGAGGCCCTAAGCCTTGTGGGCCAGATCCAGGCAACCCAGAAGCCGCATCCGGCCTCCAGGCCTAAGATTCCCCACTCCTGATTTTAAGGCAATACCATCTTTGAAAATCAAGTAATTAAAACCTGGGACTTTCTGAAGGGTCAAAGAGGAACTTAAAACCCACACGAAAAAAAGATAATTCACCGATATACGTTTGTGTTTATGTTCAGAATAGTACACAATGTTTGAGTGCTTCTGATTAAAACCTGTATCTAAGATTCCCTTTCTCCCCCAGCAATAACTAGATTTACTAAATTTCCCTGGAACCAAGATAACCAACTCAGCCTTTTCAGACATGGACTTCTTGAGAAGTTTTTCCAAGCTGAAAATCTAATACTAACACTAATACACACACACAGTTCAGCAGATAATGGGATAATAATTATTTATGGTCATATACAACTCTGTACTGAAGCAAATGCAACCAGAACAAGACTGATTCTCAGCTGAGCTCCTCTAGCCAGAGAGGAGCTCCGGGGCATACCCTTCTTTCCCCAACCAGGAACTGACCTGCTAAGGCCCTGCGGCTCTTTTTATATGAGCCTGCTGAAAGGCTGCCCTTAGAGGCTGTAGTGCCTTTAGTGTCATGGCAGGGGCTGTTCCTTGGAGGGGGCCCTCTAGAGAGGGGGGTCATGCTCAGGGGTGTGGGAGGCAGGAGCAGGACAAGGAAACAGCAGTGATCATGCCAGCCCCAGCACGCACTGACAACAGCAGGAAGCGGCACGACCCAGACAGCTCTTTTCTCCTGACTCCTAGCTGTTTCGCTCAGGGGAGGGGATTTGGGGGAAGGAGTGGAACCATACTTGCGCTCACTCACTGGCAGCAAGAAGCTTGTTTGAGGGGCTATTTTTATCTAAAATTCAAGTACATTTAAAATTGTGCATTATAATAATGAATGATAACATGTGGGCCAACTCACTCCAGCTCTAGTGTTGCACCATCTTATCCCTTACAGATATTTTTTTCTTTTTTCCCCCCGTTTTCATAGGCATATTATATGACCCTAACTCAGCTGGGGGTATACAGCTGACTACATAAGTTGGAAAGGGATACACAGCCTAAAAAATTTGAAAGCCACTGTTCTAGCACATTAGAAGTTTCAATCTTTATATGTCATGTGAAAGGTGATTTACCTTTCTCACAATGATCTCATATTTGAGGCATGAAGGTCATTTGTTTCTGGTGTACACATACTCCTGACACAGAGCATACTTAGCCTTTATCTTAGAAGGGCAAGACAAACGTGTGGGTTGTGAGGGGTGAACTGGATAAAAAATATGCTAACTGCAATGCATTATAGGTTTTCAGTATAAAAGTAATCAAAACAAAAATGATATTTGCAATTTTTTAAAGTTAATCTTAAATCACAATGCAATAAGGTAATTAGCAATAATGGCTACAGGTGGGACCGCCCTGTTCCGGCACTCTTAGGACCTGAGCAGTCCCGAACCACAGAGTTTGTCAGGCCAGGGGAAGTCCAGGCTCCCCTCCCAGCTGTCAACCCAGCTCCCCGGCCACCCTGTTGTTCCCCGTGTGCTGGGGGTGACAGTCCAGGCTGCTTTCCCAATTGCTGGCCCCGCTGCCTCCATCCCGGCCAGGGCCACACACCTCTCTGTGCTGGCCCGAGCTGGGGCTATTCTCCCAGCACCCGCCAGAAGAGCGGGCCTGCACTCCTGGGTGATGCTTCTGGCCAGGGTGGGACTACACTCCCTGCTGTGCTGGCCCCGAACAGGGCTGTGCTCCCAGGTACCAGCCCCACTGCCTCCAGCCCGGATAGGGCTGCACTCCCCTATGTGCCAGCCTGAGTGGGGCTACGCTCCCTGCCACCAGACCAAGCCAGGGTTGTGCTCCCCACTGCACCAGCCCCACTGCCACTAGGGCTGCGCTTCCCACCACCAGCCCAGCCCCTGAACTTGGCCAGCCAGGGCTCTCTGGTCCAGCAATATCTGTGGGCCTGCCAGATCCCGGCTGTTTCTAGACCAGTGTCTCCTGGATTTTAGAGGTTTAATTTAACCTGTATTAGGGATGTAAAAATCCTGTTTAATTGGTTAACCGGTTGAACATAATGTTTGATCTGTTAACTGATTAAATGTGTGTGTGGGGGGGGAGGGGAGAGAGCACTCCAGCCGGGCCAAGGTGTGGAGGGTTGGTCCAGCGCAGCCTGGCTGGAGGGGCTCCCCTGCTCATTGAGACTAGGCCAGGTCCACTGCCAAAAGAGGCTTCTCTGGATAGGCTGGAGCATCCCTGCCTGCGGCTTGCCCAGGCCTTCCAATGACGGGGGCTGTTCTGGCTGAGCTGGAGCGCCCCCTGCCGCTGGAGCATCCCCCCGCCCATGGGAGGTAGGAAGCTTCTCCATCCCCTTCCACCCTAGTTAACTGGAACCTGTAAGCCTCACCATTTAATGGTGAGTCTTACTGGTTAACTATTCACATCCCCAATGACTATGTAATGATACAGAACCAACAGCACGATTTCTCATCCACCCATGTATAGTTTATTGCAGACAAAGGGGTGCTTATCAGTCCTTAAAGGCAATAGCCAGCAAGAGCAGTGTACTCTCTGACACTATTATAAAAAACTAAAAGACAACCCCTCCTATGCACTTTATATAGGAATTTAACACTGGAACCGCAAAAACAACTGTATACAAAAAACCCACAGGTCAACTTGTTTACTTCCATAGATCCAGCAACCATTCCAAACACAACAAGATAATCTGTTATCTGCAGCCAGGTTTTCTAATGCTAGAAAATTCTAAAGAGTGTGTGTCCAGGATACACACTTAAAACAGCCTTTACTAAACAGGGACACTCCAAAAAAGCAGTAGATCACATTGTGGAAACGGCTGCCCAAAACACTAACATATCCTGTTTCAATACAGAAAAGAAAGTCAATGATCACACACCCCTACTTGTCACCTGCCACCCAAACCCATATGGGGTATCAATTACAATACATACTTCAGGTGGACCACAACCTTAAATAATTCTGAACTCTCTCTTCTAGCCTTCAGACAGCCTTCTCCTCTTACCCCAGGCTCATCATCAGAAGTAAGCTGCCACACACAGGACACTCCAACTCCAAGAAGCATCAGCCAGAACAACAGATGACAGATCTGCAGGCATGTTTTCACTGGTACAACGATAAATACTTGCACATCTGTCAATATTCGCAGATCTTACATATGTCTATCAAATGCCAAAACAACAATTATGTGGGTGAAACCAAACAATCGCTATACTCTGAAATGAACTCATACAGGAAAACTACAGAAGACAGCAACCCCACATCTCCCATGGGCAAAGCCTTTTTTCACAAAATGATCGCTCCAGAACTGCTCTTTCAATACTCATCCTCAAACAAAACCAGCATAATACCATCAAAAAACTAGTCTGGGATCTTAAATTCATCATGCTGCCAGATCAGTGGTCTCAAACTCCCAGCCCGTGGCCATCCCCCGCTGGAGCAGTGGAACAATCTGCCCTGGGAGTCCTGCTGGGAGATGGGGGCATCTGTTCCTGTCCTCCAAGTTTTGACCCTTTCTGCCATCACCCTGCCCCCTTCTCCCCATTGCACCACAGGCCCCAAAGGATGTGGCCTCGGGGATTACCAGGTAGACCTAGCATGGGGAGAAAGCAGTGGTCAGACCTCCCTCCCGCACATCGCCTGGGAGGAGAGTGACATTGGGGGAAAGGGCAGGGTGACAACAGGAAGGGATGGGGCTTGGTGGATGGGAACACACAGATCCTCCCCTCCCCCTTGACTCCTGATCCAGATTGCACGATCTAGGTACGGCCCATGAACCAGGAGCTTGAGACCTCTGTGCTAGACACTAAAACCCGTGAACTTAACAGGGACACTGGTTTCATGGTTCAGTAAAAAAATCTTTAACACACATCTGCCTGCTAACCCTGAATGGCCCACTTCAAACACCTTTTGAATAACCATCTAACCCTTACAGCACACACTCCCTCTCATGTGCTCTCTTACAACATAGGTTACCCCTTAAGCATAATCACCTGTCCCAACTTGTGTTTACCTCAGACACTCTGATTTCTTTCCACAGACCTGAAGAAATGTGTGTAGCTGGAAAGTTTATACCTTCCAGTAACAGAAGTGGTGAAGATATTACCATTACCTTGCCCTCTCAACTCTACTTTAGGAAGCTGGGAAATCTGATAAACAACTTATATCCAGATGTCAGGGTAAATGGGCCTTTTTTGGGGTTACTTTACTCTTACTCTCTGAAGTGAAGTATCAGAGGGGTAGCTATGTTAGTCTGGATCTGCAAAAGCTACGAGGAGTCCTGTGGCATCTGACGAAATGGGTCTTTGACCATGAAAGCTTATTCTCCAATAAATCTGGTAGTCTATAAGGTGTGATCGGACTCCTCGTCTCTGAAGTAAGATATGCTTAAAAAACAGAAGCATACAGTGAAGGAAGTCATCTGCACGCTAAATGATTAATTATGTGTCTTGCTGAAAATCTGGTGATATGACCGAGGATGTGAACCAAATGATTAAATCAAGTTTCATTTTACTAGATGATTCATTGAGAACGTAACACCACAATCTTAACACTACAGTGCACTTCTTTAGAAAAACAGACTGAGCCTCTTCAAGAGCGTTAAATTGTCAAAGATCAAGGAGAGGACAAAAATGAAGTCAATTCCTTCCTGACCAAGAGGAGATTTATTGAAAGTCAAACTATGATAACAAGGAAAGGGTATTACAATGTGTATTTCTTGGCCAACAGCACTAAATCTTTAGAGAATAGACCTAGCTAAAGAATGTGTATGTGTTTCAATAGCACTGTTGCACCATTGCTATTTTCACAGAATCTTTTCCATGCAGAAAACATTTCTTATATAAACATTAATACAGGGAACTGTCAATGTCTGCAAAATAAAAAAAACAAGCTAATTTTAACAGCGGGTGGTATTTTTCCACAGTACCTGGTACATCTAGAGAAGTGCACATTCAACTCCTTATCCATTTTAGCCCAGGACAGAGACTTTTTTTTCCCTAGACAAAATACACTTGTTAATATGGTTATTATTATTCCATATTTTATAAAAAGAATTTGAGTAAAAGACTAGAAACAGAGCAGCGACTCTAACAGCACCCAAGAATTTGAATCAAAATAAGAATCTCTAACAAGAAACTTCAATAAGCCATGAACAAAGAACATACTGCATGTGAAAACCTGGCTTCATTAAAGCCAAGAGCAAAAATTTCAGGGGTCAAGAATTTTATGTCATGATTTTAAAGAGGGAAAATGACACCTATTTTAACAACAGATAGCAAAGAAAAAAACAATTAAATGTATTCTGACATTTCTGGGTACATAATCTGAACACAGTCATGGTATTAATACAAAAATATTTAAAAGGACATTGCCTAAGCAGCACAGTTTTATAAAAATAAATTAAACAATGTAAGAATATCATCAATACACTTCTTGATTAAACAGACGTACGAAGTTATAGTGCATTTGGATTTCAAGAAGGTATTCAATATACAACTATTTAAGAAATCAAATAAATGCCAACTACATGAAAATGTTATATCAGAGATTACAAAATGATAGTATAAAACCAAGTGGGAATAGTATAGAATGGAATGGCTTCAAAATATACCCAAAATTACCACTTAGAAAGTTTGTCATCTGACCTGCAGGCTAATAGAAAAACATAGAAGTCCATTCCCTCCCAATTCTAGTGGGGCAAGAGATTCTGCTCTGGTAAGAAATCCAAAACACATCATCTGTCTAACAACTTGGGAGCTGGGTGGAAAGGGGAAGGATGTTTAGTATTGTATGTAGCTCCCACTCACTCTGTATAATTTTGTATTGGATTTAGTGATCATCTGACAGAGGTTGCCTCTCTTCCCTCCACCCCCATTTTCTTCTCTTTCTCCATTACTAACACATTTGGTCAGGCTAGCTTCTTTAGATGCATGTCCACCTCTCCCACAAATCTGTTTGTTACCTCTCCCTGGGGCCTGCAGGGACAAGGAAGTAGGTGGAGCCTTTCCCTGTAGAGGGAGAATAGGAGCCAGAGGGAGCTACAAAGATGAACAAGCTGGGAGTTTTTAAGGAGCCACTTATGGCATGACAGCAGGAGGATGGATTAACTCTCTGCAGTTCTCTAGAACTCTACAGAGCTCCAGGGCAGCAGCAGGCACTTACGTTGGGTAGAAGAGAGGAGAGGAGGGGGGGATTATACTTAAGAGCAGAATTTTTCAGCCAGGTTTCCTCTCTTCTCCCCCTGCAAATAATCCATGGATTTCTGCCAAATTTAAAAACAGGTACACAAAGTGTGCCTAACCCCCTTCGGGTTGAGAGAGCAAGCTTCTGAACATGAACCTAAGTACAGTAGTTGTATCTGAACCTATAGCCATATTGCTCCACAGTCTGCTACTAATCACTTTCTAAACAGCACCAGAGGGAAATTAACAAAATTCTCAGCAGTTTCTCTGCTGCTGTTCAGAACCCTGTGGGCAGTGCTGAAATTGAAAAGAATTTTGTGAATTTCACTCTGCTACTGCTTGGGAAAGCAGAGACAAGCTATGAAACTATTTATGGGAGAGAATGACAGCTTAAAAATACTCTGGAATGAGACAGTAGTGGAGACATATTTAATGTATCATGTGTATACATCTCCCCATCCCATGGTCATGAAGGGGGTCTCAATCTGGAACCTTCAGCAACAAAACTACAACCTCCTGCCATTTTAAGTAAGCTGCCAGTGAAATTACATGAGCTTACTCTTACAGCTGTCAGTCACTAGAGGGAGGTATGACTGTACACATCACCTAGCATATTACAGATGTACATTCCCTCAAGAGTGTTAAGAAGCTGGGGAAAATGGTAAAGCAGAAAGGACATTAGTGTCTCTCATCCTGTAAAGGAAAGGTAGGAATGCAACAGGGACAGTGCTACAATTTATGGAGCTTTTCCTGACCTGCCCCGAACATGACCAATATCCCCTTTGAAACCCAATCTTGCTTGTTAATATTAATTTGTGCAAAGTATAGTTGCTAACAGTCTATTGACATTAGGGATGTAAAAGGTTTACTGGTTTTGTTTAAGACAGGGGGTGCTTTAGCCGTGCAGAGCCCGCCGTGGACAGGGGCTGCTGAAGCCGGCTGCCCCATCCACGGTGGGGTAGGAGCAGGCAGGGGGCTGCTCTGGCCAGGCTGTAGCAGCCTCTGCCTGAGACGGGGAAGGGAAGGGAGCCTCCAGCCCAATTGCAGTGGATGGGAGGCCAGTTCACCCATGTCTACCTCCCCTGTAATCACTTTAACTGGGTAAACATTATGTTTAACTGGTTAACTAATTAAACAGGATTTTCCATCCCTAAATGACACGACACAAGAAGCTGAGGCTATAAAATCTTCCAACAGGGGAAAAAAATATCACGAAGAGAAGTATAATATGTAGTTCTGGATATGAAAGAGAAGAAGAAATGAATAGGGAAATCCTTTCATTTAGCAACAATGAATCCATTCAAGCCAGGAGAGAGACTAGAAAGATCCAAGCTTTCCAACTGCTATTTTGAACATTATTTACAACATATTTATTTAGTGATGACCCACGTCTCGGCATTAATGTTTTATAGCATGTTTGAGAGAGGGTGGGCGAAGATGTGTGTGATGCTAGAGAACTTGTATTGATTTGTGGGGGTGGTGAATGAAGGATGCTTGTTATCGTGAGAGGTGACGTGTGTTTGGGTTTACCAAGTGTGCCAACTGTGTTGTTGTGTGGGTGGCTTTGAAGAACAGTGGCAGTTGGGCCAAGGAATCCACCACCGTCTGTGCAGTCGCCCTCATGCAACCTGAAACTGTTGCGGAAGTGCTAGCAGCCCTGGGAGTCCCGGAGTGGTTAACCATGAAATCGATAGAATTGTATCTGTTGTTAATTTTATTCAGTTTGTGTATCACACATTTCCTTTGGCTGTTTTATTCAGTAAGTGACTTTACTCATTCAATCCATCTAGGCATTTGGTCAAATAACTAATGTATTTGATATGATCCCAGATAAACTAGAAGAGGTAATAATGCCAGAAACATGGTCCCACCCAGTTCAGAAAATATATTAAAAAGCTAGAGACAAATAAGGCAATAAAAGTGGTGTAAGGCAATAGATATGTAAGGTATGAGATATGATGAGAAGCACTTTTATAGACTAGGAAAGATGACTGTGGGGTAGTGGGGCTCATGAGCTACACTATAAGTAACTGCCTCCTGGTAGCAATATAAATGGAGGGGATTATTCATTGTCCTAGAATAATTTAAGACAAAATATCAAATAGCCCAAGGAAGGGGAAAGTTTAGCTTGGATATGCAGGAGGAAAAAAACAACAAAAAACAGGAGGTAGTCAAGGCACAATTCATTTCAGATGTTAAGAACAGACTGAATAAAATGTATTAATAGAAATAATTTCATTAGTAAATGTCATTAGAAGAAAGACTAAGGATGTAAAACTAAATACACAATCCTATAAGATGTAGGGGATCATGTTAGGACTTACCCAATAGGACTCTTCTGGCCCTATTGTCTCTGGAAATATGAAATTCTGGGGAGAAGTCCAGCTTTGTTTCATAAGTATAGTAATATGGTGTGCTCTCCGCTTCCAAAAGACTTCAGTACTAAATAGGTTAGGAACTGCACTGTCAGAACTGAAGTTCTCAAACAAGTCCTTTATATTGACTTGCCCAATTAAATCTGTATCCTGCATCCCAATTTCTACTTTTCAGCACATCCCATGTTTTGGAAATTCCCAGTCATAGAAGATAATATATTTAAAACTATCTTCAAGTATTCCAGCTATATACAAGTCCAAGTGATTCCCATACCTCATTCCCATTTCCTTATGTACTAGTGAACAAAAATCTCCAAACATAGCTGGGCCTTTATCAGTATCTTCCTTTGCTGTATAACAGTTTTTGTATGATTCTTGCCACTCCATGCAGCACTTAGAATACTATATGAGCTGCCTTTGAAAATTCCAAACGGTTGACTTTTAGCGTTTCCTACAAAAAAATTACCGGTCTGATTACTCCACAATGCCTTTATCTCTTCCAGTGAGCAGAACATTGTTGCAAGTTTCCTTCTCCTTATATACCCAACAATCACTTAAAAACATAAATCAGATACTTTATTTCTCTTCACTTCTGAGATAAATGGAGATGAATTTAGAAGATCAATCCAACACTTTATCCTTGGTAACATATTTGTGTTTATTTCAGTAACAATCTCTCTTTGGAAAAAATGCAGTCAATAATACTTCAGTAGAAGTGGCCTTTCTCTTTCAAATAGTGGTGATCATTGAACATCAGAGTTCATTTCAACCCTGCTTCCCTTAGCACACAGCACTAGGTATTACATTATTTCTCCCTGATCAGTTCTTCTTGCCAGCTGGGCTTACACAAAAAACAAGATAGAGTCTTCTCTGCTTCCAGCTCTGTCATTTCCCAGCCCCACCAACTTCACTGAAGACACCATCATATAGTTAATGAATTGACTATAAGCATAAGGGACTATTCATCCAGAAGGCATACCATATTCAGAGAACTTCATGGCCAGAAGGTACCATGGTGATTATGCCCATAATTGATGCCCTTCGGATCAATTGTTAAAACAGTTATCGTGAGAAAAATAGTCTTGGGATACTGAGAACATATGAAAAGCAAACAGATAAAGCAAATATATTTTTGAATTTACCTTCTGAGCTGTATCAGTTGCTCAGTTTGGAAACTATACAAATGGTGGCTTACACACACTGAAACATGCTGAGGTTCCTTCTGGCTACTAAATGCCTTAGATTAGAACAGTACCATTACAGCAAGAAGGTTTTTAAGGAATGTCTCTTTCCTGTCTTGGGACAAATATCAGCGTAGCAGTTTGAACCCAAGACTTTAAAACCTAAAAGAATAAGCTTCAACTACTCAAACTAAAGCATTCAGGCCTATTGACCCCTAAAAGTTAGGTCAACATAACTACATCGCCACTCCCCAAATGCCTTCAGTGTACGGTCCACGGGACAACCTGAATGGACTTCCTAGTGGCAGCTGGACCGGTTGCATTGATCAGTCAAAGCGGAAGACCTTCAGACCAGGTGCAGTGAGTGATAACTAGATGATCAGAACATGCAGTACCTGAACGTACCTGTTCTAATGAGAATAGGCTGTTCTGAGTGTACCGTGTCCTCCTCAGGCTCCACGGTGCTCAAAACCTTGTCCTCCTACCCACCTCCTCTTTGTACTGAGAGCTGAATCCTGCAACGTGCATAATGCCTGTGGCACTTGCTGATAACGCACACAGCCCTGCCAGGAGAGCGCACACAGCCCAAAGGAGGGCAAGTGGTGGGATGGCTCGTTTGGGTGTGGGGGGAGAGAAGCAACTTTAATTTCCAGAAGGGGTTCAGTCGGAGTCCAGCTGCGTGAAGATGTTGAGAGGCTGTGATACCTGGAGGCTTCTCCCAGCCACAATTAGCAAGGCTAGACCCAGCCAGCATCAGCCACATTTGGGTCTGTCCTGGAGACCTGCTGGTGCTCTAGTTAGGGGAGATTGCTGATTCTCTGCCCCACTGCAGCCTCTCCCGCATGGGCTTTCTCTTGATGGTGCTCCAGGTGCCCACATGCTTTATCCTCTAGGATCTCGAAGTTGCAGTTTATGTGACACACTTAACAGAAGAGTCCAGAAAATGCCTATGATCAAGCGCTACTAAAAGCTAATTATCAGTGAGACCAATTGGGGCTCTGAGGGAACCGATTTTGAGATCTAACAAATCCAGTTATTTAAGTTAGGAAATCAGGAGTATCTGTGCAAAATTTAGTGTTTCTAGCTCTTACCATTTCAAAGATCTTTTGGAATTATTGGTGGGTCCAACTGGGGCTCTTGGGGGAACAGATTTTGAGATCTAACTAATCCAGTTATTAAGTTTCGAAACCAGTAGTATCCGTGCAAAATTTGGTGTTTCTAGCTCTTACCATTTAGGAGATCTTTACACACACACACACACACACACACACACACACACACACACACACACACACACACACACACACACACACACACACACACACACACACACACACACACACACACACACACACACACACACACACACACACACACACACACAGAAAAGAAGATGCAGCACACAGATGCTTTGTTCAATACTCTTAGTAAAGAAAGATGAATGTTCTGCCTGAATTTTTTCTAGTAAATCTTTTTCCATAGGAACAGAACTCCAGTCAAAAGCAATTCTCCCCATTGTGGATATATACATATTTTCCTAAAGGAAGAATTTTGCGAGGACTCTCAAAAGCCTTGAAACAGTGGTTCCCAACCAGTGTTCTAACATTTTCTATCCTTGGGCGGGTTGATATTTCTTGTGCGCACCATCAATACTGAGATAGAAGTTGTGTGTGCAATCCATGTGTGTGGAAGAAAATATATTTAAACAAGGGATATTTAACAAGAAGCAATGCTTATGTTATTTAATATGAAAATAGATTAAAAAAAGAAAATTAACACTACCCTTAGAGTACATGTATCAACCTAACAGCTCAACCTAGTACTTGCTATTTCTGACTCCTAGGAGCCAGAACTCTACCAAATATAAAAAGATCTGGTCTTAATGCAACACATCTATGAATTAGTAACAGACTTTTTAAAAAAAAAAAAATCGTTAAGTTCAGATATCTGCAACACCCCAACATCCTGCTGGGGATTCTTATACATTTCAAAGCTGGCACACCCTGCAGCCCAGAGTCAGCAGGACTTCCCGCTGAGATTGTATACGGAGTTCTGCATTCCCAGCGGGGGCTCTTGTACATTTCAAAGGAGGAATGCAGAAGTGCCTATCAACTAGTCGAGTAACTGATGAAAATTCCATTGACTACTCGACTAGTCAATTAACTGTTACTTAGCATCCTTAGCCTGGTTCCAGATACTACACTTCTGCTTTTTAAATGTAGTAAGTGTTGCACAGCAGGGGACTGGTCGAGTGCTGGAAATCAGCTGATTCTTGGCTCTCCCCTAGTCCTAGATGCTGCACCTCTGCATTTTAAACATAACAAGAGCCAGGTGGTTCCTACTATATTTAAAAGGCAGAGCCACAGCGGGGTTAACTCCTGGGGCTGCGTGAGTGGGCACTGCTTAGTCCCGGCTCATGCCGCCTTAGGGAACTAACCCTACTGCAGCGCTGAAGTTTGCTGCTTAGCTCTTACATTTAAACTGAAGAACTGAAGTAGGGGTAGCAAGCACCCCCCTCCATATCAACTAATCAATGAAAATTCCATCAACTACTCGATTACTTGACTATCCACATTTTAACAACCTTCTTGTGAGCTGATGGAGACAGAGACCAGCTCTTGCTATGTATTTGTACTGCATCCAGCACAACACTATTGTGATCATGGCCAGTAAAACCAGCTCTTTACAGGTCAATGTAAAACCAGCTCTTCTCCCTTACTCTCTCAAATAAGATTCTCAGCACAGCAACAGTTTCTTATTCAACCCACCCTTTGTCCTCGCAGCGCCCCCTCCGAAAACATGCTCCTCATGTTTAGGCAAGTTTAGACAGTCACAGATATGAAATATGATCTAGAAATTAAGAGTGCTGAAATGTGACTTAATATCCAGCAGCAGCCAGGGGCTTACTTTATGACCTTGTCTTAGATCTAATTCAGGGTTTCCCAACCTATGGGTCGGGACCCAAATATGGGTCGCCACTACATTTCAAAAGGCTGCCCAGGTGTTTCCCCAGGCTCTTAAGAAGCCATTCACACATTTTTTGAATTGCCCTGCGTCACCAATTCTTCCTGAATTGTCAAAATGGGTCCCCATCTGGAAAATGTTGGGAACTGCTGATCTAGTTGAACCTCCACTTTCAGGAACTCACACTGCTATGACAGGATCCAAATATTTAATTAAGATTCCAGAGTTTGAACAGACTCCAGGCACTGCTCTGGCCTGGTATCTCCAGAGACACACTCAGGATGCAAATTTCATAGATTCTACTCCCACTACTTCTGAGAGCAGAGCTCTTAAAGTCCAATTGCCTCATCCCTGGGACCAGAATGCACACGATTAGAGGACTCTGGATTTAAATTTACCTCTGAAGGGGCATGTAATATGTGTAGTGAGTATACACACAGCAACTTTGCACTGGATTTGCAAAGCATAGCTTACCCATTGTCTTGGCCCTCTATTTTTCCAGGCACAAAGTGATGGATAATAAAATACAGCCTAACTAGTGTAATTCTGTTCTCCATAAGTACCTTGGTTTTGACTTCTAGTAGTTTTTAATTTTAAAATGTTGTTGATATATTCTACCACCCTGGACTTCAAAATTCAATTTGTTTCCATTATTGTCAACTTCCACTTTCCATGTTTCTATTTTTAAGCCTTTCACTATCTCTCTTAGCATGTGTAACTAGGACATCAGGCTGTGTTCCCTCTAAGCAGCATGGCAGCACAGATTCACAAGTGATTAAACAGCCCCACCCAGTCAGTCAGCTCCCTGCATGGAGTCCTGAGCCTCTGACTGGGTGGGGCTGATGAATCACCTGTGAAGCTGTGCTGCTGCTGCTTAGAGGGAGCACTGCATCAGACCACTGCATATTTATGCCTTGAAATTTCCTAATAGTATTATTTCTGTTAACTGCTTTTAAAAAGTTATATTTTCTGTTAGCTTGTTTTAAGTCTTAATACTTTTGTGGACTTGTAGCCTAGTGGGCAATATCTGATGTAGTTCCATTGCCTGACTTTTGTTTTCCTAATTGTTTGAAATTTCTTTTAATAGGTTCATTATAAACAAACACTGGTTAAACACAAGTCCCAAGGAAGCCAAGAGAAGACTGAAAGTTGTTTTTGAAAACACAGATATGAAGCCCATGCTTTTCAAAGCCAAGTCATTTGACACACCTTAATCAAGGATATACACCAAGAAAAATCACTGCAAGGAGTAGAAAGAACATCTGACAGGTAAGTAGATATGGATCAGAGTACTGAAGATGATTCAAATACTGAAATGGTTTGCTTTTTAGAGAGGAATTTCAGAAAGAATTAGTATGGCATTTATGAGTAAGACAGCAGTTCAAAATTTTTTTGGGGGGGAGGGGGAAGGCAGTGGCCTGTGTTTTAAAAAAAGGAACTCTGGATGAGAAGGCAGAGGGATTAAAACAGTAGCTCAAGCTGTGCTCTTTTCTTTCATGGCATAAAACCTCATTTTCTCTTCCACTTGTCATACACTGGTGCAAGGTTATCATAATACCACAGCATGGGGCAAAACAAAATTAGATACGCAAGCTGTTCACAGGACTGGAGCGAGTGGACAATACATTTCTGCTCTCCAACATCAAATCATTTGTTGTGACCTCATTTGCAGCACCAGCTTTATACTAAAAATCCTCAAATGATTTATTGTGCCACAGAAACCAGTAAGTGTGGGTTAACCTGGTGTAGGTTTGTGGAGTGCTCCAATGACATTAAGGTTATCACAATCCAATCCCTCAAAACATGCCTAGCAGGAACTAGGATATTCATGGCGATAAGCAACATTTCTTCAGCACTTTTAATCTTCAAAGGGCTTTGCAAACAATGAATTCATTGTACATTGAATGCAATTAGCCCCAGTGGGAAGAGTGCTGTACATTACTTGCAAATAGTCTCTTCAGCCAATTGGAGCAGGGTATACAGGCTTTGAAGAGAACCTCCTAAAATGGGATGAAAGGGCAAGGCAATGGAAAAGAAAACAGCACAGCTTGAGCACATCTACACTTCTGGAAAGAGCAATGCTCCAGGGTACATTTAGCCGGTCCAGTAAAGACCCACCTAATCGAACGCTGAGGGTGCCCCCATCAGCCATTGAACTCCTCAGTTGTGAGGAATTAGGGAAGTAAAAAAAAAAAATCAATACAAAGGATATCGACTCCAGGTATGCAATTCACATAAGCTGGAGTTGCATATCTTGCATCAATTTCCTCTGCCAGTGTAGACCTGGCCTAAAATTCCAGGGGACTCAATCTTTAAACAAAAGTTCTATTTACTTGCATGAAAAAACCACATTCTGTTAATCTAGGAACTTACCTCTTGGCAATACTGCAGAATCCCTTCTTTAGTTCCAATGCAGGTCTTGGTCCCTGAGGGGTCAGATTCCCATTTTCCATTCTGAACATTCATATGCATATTGAGTTTGCCACAAAACATGGCAATTTGGGGCTCTGCCAGCAAGCCAGCATTTCCATCAGTAGGCACCTGGAGAAGAATACCATTATTAATGATTGAAACTTCATTCAAAGGTGGTAATAGATCAAGTGAACTAGAATCAATAACTTGTGCTTAACCATGCCAGGCAGAAATTATGTAACTAGTTATATATACTAAGATTTGAGAGATCAAAACAAAAATCTTTTTAGTAATTCAACACAAATTCAAGACATGAGAGGTTTTAAATTGAAAACTCTTTGGGGCAGAGATATACATTCACTATAAGCTTGCCTACACTAGGATAAACAATGAGTTGTTAAGATATGTTGGTTAACAAACATGTTTTCATTTCCGCTGATCAAAAATGGGGAAAGTTTCCTTGAAAATTTGGCCCATTTTTCATTGACAATTTCCAGGGGTTTTTTTTTAAATCAGCTCTATTTAAACTAACGTTTTTAAACTCTTTTGTAGATGCTAATACACTAAAATATACTAAATATAATAGAGGTGAATCCCAGCTCCTACCGATGTTTCTAAAATATAATTTACTATGTCTACACAAGACATCTAAAATGTACTAGCTAAAATGCGTTAGCGAACACATTTAAAAAATACACTTATTATCCTATCATGGACAAGGCCAAAATGCCTTTACAGTGCCTGGTACCATAGGGCCGCCGCCGCCTACTTGAATCATCTAGGTCCATGGTGTCCAACCAGTTCTGAAGCAGTAGGTACTATAGTGGCTACTGCTGTAGTAAACTAGCCACACTCAACTGGCAAAAGAGCCACATGTGGCTAGTATGTTGGACATCACAGATCTAGATGTTACTGGAGTACAAATGACAAACAACAATCAATACCACCACCACACAATGCCTGTGCAATTGCTGAAGGGAGTCACTTGTACAAGCAGTTGTGTAGATGCTATTAGATTTGATATATACTCAATAATCACAACAAAATAGGGATGTTAAAACAGTTAACCAATTAAAGGCTAGTGCTTAATTGGTTAACTGTTTTAACATAGGTCCTGCCACCTGTCCCAACCATAGCAGGGGCTGCTCCAATCCAGGGCGACTGACCATCACCAAAATTAACTGGCAAAGGCTGGTTAACAGGTAAGCCTCATTCTTACCAGTATGCTTACCGATCAACATCTCTACAACAAAACACCTTAATGTTGTTATATAACTATTCATGGGGTTCAGCTAAAGATGGTCTGTGGAATCTTAAAAAATTTCTATTTGGGATCTTACTTGCAGGTAGCATATGAACCTCCAAGAATTTCTGAACGTCTTATAAACCAGTGCTTTCAGAGACTGCCATATGCTCTATGAACAGCCTTCCATCTAGAACTTGTCTCTAAGTAACTCAATACTGAACCTCTTCACAGCTGAAATCATCCTCAAGATGCTGAATGTGCAATGAAACCATGTAAGAGTAGATAAATCAGTTGTTTGAAATGAAAGAATCAGCGGATACATTAACCACAATGTTACTAACTGAAAGCAAGCTCTGGCAAGAGTACAATGGAAACAGATGTCTAACATCAGCATCAGAGGGTATTACCTTCCAGCAGGGAGTACGGATGAATCTAAGCATCTGTGTTGAGCAGCATGCTAAGTATTAGGCGGTTGAAAAATTAACCAGTCACCAAGAGGGAAGCCCGAAATGGAAGACAGATTTCCTATGAAAGTTCTGGGCCGTGACTGTAACAAAAAGACTAACATACCTTCTGTCGCTCACAACTGACTTTTCCATCACATCTTATCAGATATTTGCACTAATCAGACATGCAGCCTTTTTTAAAACTGGCCCTCACATTTAGGGGCTGACTCTTTGACTCACCATACTGCAGTTGCTATGATTCAGGCAACCACGTTTTTCATATACAGATACAAATTGGAGGCTTTCATTGCCCTCATGCTCACTTTCATTCATGTTCAAAGGCATGACTTTCATCACATGCTCATTTCTATTCTGTGGAGCAGTACAGACAAGTTAAAAAAAAAAGAAGAAGCTGGCTGTTATGAAACCAGACCTACATAAAAATTTTCTCCCTTGCTTGAACCTGCTACAATTAGTAGCTATTCCTATCCTCCAACTTTTGCTTTAGGATGAAGGAAGAGATTTCCAAATAATCTCCTCTATATACATTCCCTTATTTTTAGTGTGCCTCCAGATCATTTTGGTGTTTGTTGTTCCACATAGCTTATCTAAGCAGAGTTAATTGAGAAGACTCTTATAATGGAGGCCCAAAAGTTTAACAAACAATAGCACCTAGCTCTCAAATACTGCTTTACATTACTAGATTTTCAAGTGTTTTACAAAGGAGTTAAATATCATTAATTCCATTTTAGAGATAGGAGACTGTGTCACTGAGAGGCAACTCCAGAGGGCCAGTGGCAGAGAAAACAGAATTTAGGTGTTTCAAGTCCCAGATGAGCAAGCTGTTCACTAGACCATGGAGCCTTCAGTGTGAACCACAATTTCAAACAACACTGAAACTGATCTTGTGTATTTCATTATTTAGGTCCCCATTAACAGATTACCTTTCCTTGCCTGCAAAGTGCCCTGGTGAAGTACAATTGGAGAAACTTTTTAAGCCGCAGTAAAATGTAAATAAATGGTGAGACATCCTGTCATTCACTACAGCCCAGTTATTTCAGAACAGCAGCTCTGAAATGGTCCAGCCCATTTTTAGTATACTAATTGCAGTTGTTGCTGCCATTTCTCACTCATTACTCATGAGACTTCCTACTCACCATTTCGGAGGAGTCAAAAGTATTTTGCAAACCCTGAATATTAGATTTCTTAAATACATAGCAACACTTTTGTTATTGGCATCTAAAAACGTGGCACACCACAGAAGAAACATCAAACTGCCAATTCTGCCCACAGTATCACCCATAAATAACTCCCAAGTGGACTTCATTTACCATGTAACTTACTTTCAACAGCATAGCAAGTATAACAACAGAAGAGATTTTTACAAAGAGCTAGAGTTAAGTCTCAGATTTTGACACAGTGCTTAAGTTCTGCATAGCTACTATCCCAATTCATATGAAAGGGAACACTGAAGTATATAGAAAGAAAATAACCGTTTCTAGTGACAATAAAAGATTCTCACCCAGTAAGAGTTTTGCTAGTCATAATTTTATATTATTAATTGATATCTTTAGCCATTCTGAAGTCCCCAGACACTTTAAAGGAACTCTAAACTTGGTGAAAAGCCAGTGTACTATGTAACATTTTCTAAATGCGACTAAAACTGAATCACTGGCTACATCAGTTGTGTAGGATAGAAGGTTTTGGTCCTGCCTCAGATCACTACATTTCACTAGGGAACAGGATGACCACCTTATTAAGTGGCTATCTTTCATGTGTAGGGGGGGAAAATCCCTGGAAGATTAAATTGTGACTTCAATTTACATACGCTGGAGGTCTCATGCTGCCAGTATTAAAACTGGCTTGATATTTCTAAACATTATATATAATTTCCTAACTTAAAACATGTTGCAGCCCACACAATGGAATTCTTTATTAGACCTTGTCCTCATAGATAAAGAGGAACTAATCGCAAAACAAAAAATTAATGGTAGCTTAGGTAAAGTGATTAGGATTTAATTAACATTTAAAATGCGCAAACAGAATAACATCTGGTATTATAATAGGGACAGTTTCACAAAGCTGAAAAACAATTATGGGCTAAATCATTTGGGAGCAAGAACTTAATCAGAAAAATGAGAATGATAACTAGGAATCATTTAAGAACATGATCCCAAAAATCATAGTCATTGAGAAAGAAGGCTGTGCTGATTAAAAAACTCATCTGGCTTAAAAAAGACAGCTTTAAAATAACAAAAATATTATATAATAAAATGGAAGGGAAAGTTAACAGTAATGAATATAAATCAGGAAACAGGAATTCTAAAAAGAATTTAAGGGAAGCAAAGAGACCCAAGCAGAAATCTATGGCTAATAGAGTTAAGGACAACAACAAGATATTTAAAAACATATTTGGAAATAAGAATCCTAATAACGGTATTGATCCATTACTAGATGGCACCATAGGGTATGTCTAAACTACATCCCTCTGTCAAAAAAGGGATGTAAATTCGGCAAATCGAAAGTGCAAATGAAGCAGGAATTTAAATATCACAAGATTCATTTACATAATGGCATCTGAGCACTTTTTCAAAAGAGGGTTTTTCAAAAGTGAAAGCACCATCTAGACATGGTTCTTTGGAAGAAAAAAAACCCCTTTTTCGAAAGATCCCGTATTCATTTTTGACACAATCTGGATGCTCTCTTTAAGAAACACCCTGTTTGCAGTCAAAAACACCCTGTTTGCAGACAAATAACTTTCAAAAAAAGACATTCTTTCTCTTAAAATGAGGTTTACCGCAGTCGAAAAAAAGCCAAGTTCTTTCGATTTAATTTCAAAAGAACGCGGTGGCAATCTGGACGCAGGTGAAGTTTTCTTAAATAAAGGTCACTTTTTTCGAAAAAACCCTGTAGTCTAGACACAGCCTTAGAGACTAACAAAAATATATAGACTCATAAGCTTTCATGGGTAAAACCTACCTCATCAGATGAGTGGGAGTGGGTTTTACCCATGAAAGCTCATGGGACTATATATTTTTGTTAGTCTCAAAGGTGCCACAGGACTACTCATTTTTAGAAGACACTGAAGTTATATATTTTTAAAATAGCAGGTCCAGGTAACTTGCATCCAAGATCTTTCAAAGAGCTGGCTGAGTAGCTCATTAGTCCATTAATGTTGATTTTCAGTAAGTCTGCTCCAACATCAGCTCTTGTTCGCAGCAGCCAGGGCTAGCTGCTGCAAACAGAGGCAGCTCCGGCACCAGCAACAGCATCCCCTATCATTTCACCACTCAATCATTATCTTTCTTCAAAAATCAGCGAGAGTCAGCAGACATCTCATTAATACTAGTAAAGGCTAGGGATGTTAAAAAGTGGTTAATCAGGTAACCATTCAACATCTTAGCAGTTACACAGTTCCATGGCGCAGACTCTGCAGGATATAGCTTATACTGTGCATAGCCCACAGCGTGGGGCAGTAGCCGGTTCCCCAGGACCTGGTGCACTCCAGAAGCCAGCTGTTAAACCAGCTCCCAGCATGTACCTGCCAGCTTGCTTCCAGGAAGCTGGCTGCCACCCTGCACTGCAAGCTCCGATCCAGAGCCAGTAGTGTGGGGTGGCAGCCAGCTCCCTGGAAGGAGGCCTAGGAGCTGGCATATAACCGTTATGGGAACCACAAAGCTCATTCTTACCAGTTAACCATTTAAGTAGTTACACTGTTACATCCCTAGTAAAGCCAACCGCAGACTTCACACATCTCTTTCCACCGCTAAACATACACAAAATGTGGATATTATTGCAAATTCTTCTTGAAACTAAAATACTCAGTAAAATACTTAGGAAAAGCCAGCAGCTTCTTGTATTTCAAGAAATTACTACCATTGTATTATCAGCAGAGTTAGTTCTAAATACAAGAGAATACCATAGTATATAGAAAAGATGAAGATGAGAAATCAGGATAATCCAAAATTTGGATTAAGAAACTAGATTGGTGTTCCCTGTAAAAGGAGCTCTTATGCAGCCACCCAGGAGAAATTCAAATGTCACCCAGCTGATTAGCAGAACATTCAGTGGGCAGCATGTATTTATACTGGTGGTGCACATCTATACATGCCTCAGTGCACATAAAATTGATTCCACATATGGATTAAAAAAAATGAGAGAGAATGCTGAACTAGAGTACCATATTTTACTGGGAAGTGTTTTGAATTTGGGTCCTACAGGAAATCTGATTGAAATACGACTACCTGTAAAAGCTTTCATATTCAACTGCAAATTTCACCTATACCATATTGAAAACACAAAAGGATAAACCTACTTGCTGATTATCAGTGAAGACGAGAGGCTTGTGTGTTATAAGGTTACCAGGAGGCATATAGAAGATAACCACTCAACAATGTAGTTTCTTAAACAAAGATCTGAAATGGTCAAGTATGCTATTTCAGATCCATGTATTTAGAAAACAAAGTTAATTTAAAGGCTCAGTAGCATCTTAGGTCTTGCCTACACTGCACAGCAAAGAGCACCAGAGGCGTGTAATTTCTAAAACAGTCTAGAAGCCCAGTTATGACCCTGTTGGTGTATTCTAAAAGGTACCCAATTTATGTTCAACATGAGCTAAATACTAGTTAGAGCACCAGGGGGTTTTCTACAGGGCACTTAGAGCACTACACATTAGAGTGCTTCACATATCACACCCCTTTTAGTGCACTCTGCCAAATCCTTCTAGATATGCCCTTAACCAGACAGAAGCCACTTCAATAAAAATCCATCCCTTCCTTTAGATCCCTCTTTAAGATTAAAGCATAGTTTAACTTTGAAAACTATACATCTAAAATATTCATGATTATGATCTACAGTTCAGACGCATTGATAATGTTGGTGTTAACTGTATATGTACTGAAGAATTAGTACAACTATGCCAGTTTAAATGAGTCAGTGTTCATGACTTGTTTTAGCCAGGGGAAAAAAGACACACCTCTATTTCAAAGAGAATTGTTAATTATATCACCACCTTTAATTTTTACACTGGTTAAGACAGAAAAATAATGAACTATAGCAAAAATACTCCTTTTAAATTTCTAGTTTTGTCAGAAAAATGAAAAAAAAAAGCATGATGCTTCATAAAGGAACTAGAACAAACATGAACTTCCCTAATACACATTGTATGAGATGAAGTAAATTCATTATTTTTAACAAAAAAGATACCTTGCAAGAAAAGTTGATTGGGAAGGCTGAGATTCTCTGTAAATTACTGACGTTCATATTTCATGCCAACTATGGAATGACTTCCATTTATCTCTACCAAAACAGTGATAAAAGGAAATTGTATCACATCTCTAGGAATAATGCACTAAAATGTGTTTTACTTTGATGACCTGGACATTTTACACAGGCTTCTTCACAGGAGAAGCACAAATACTTGCCTCAGTATCTAGGTTACAAATCTGTCACATTTGACACAGTCACCTGTGATACTTGAATCATTAGAATTCATGAACAGGGGTATTGTTTTACTAATCATGTCCAAGTGGGTAACACAATCCACATTATTACAGAATTCTCTAATTACCACTGAATATTCATCTTGAAAAGGAAAATAGGAATTACCACTGGGATTCCATAATGCTGACTACTTTCATATAGCATAATTAAGGAGAGGTTTGGAGAAGAAGAGAATGGCCAGGAAAAGGAACCTCAGTATAATTCTGTCTTTCACTAGCTTGCTACTATTTTCAATTTCACTTTAAGAAAGATAGTATTTGGCTTACATTTTTTAAAGATTTTGAAGCAGAAGATGCATGCAAATTTTGTTCCATTTTAGGAACACAAGCATCTTAAATGCTACGCAAATCTTAAATGCTATATAAATAAAATTTAAACATCTCAATTTCAATGTCTCTCTAGTTCCATTAAAAATGACAGGATTATATTTCAAGCTGTCTTGTACCATATTGTATTTCATACACACACATGCAGAAAGCTTTGTATTTCTGTCTGGCGTGTATGCATACCCAGTCTATGGCACTACAGATGTTTATTGTCACATGATAGATATTGGGTATGAGTTTCCATATTCTGCGTCATGAAATTTCTACCATATAAACTTGTAAAATTAGTCTTAATTTCATGAGGATCATGCAGTTTAGAGAAGAATTCTCTTGCTCTTAAGTTTTCATAGGACCTTCCTCAATTTAAATTTCATATTAAATTCTTGTTTGCAGAGAGCACCATGTTGGTTCTAGGTTATTAGGCATCAGAGGGGTAGCTGGGCGTGTTAGTCTGTACCTGTGTGTTAGTTGTATGAACAACAAGAGTCCTGTGGCACCTTCTAGACTAACATTTATTTGGACAAAATCTTTCATGGGTCATGCATCTGACAGTGTTTTTCTTACCAACCAAAGCTTATACCCAAATAATTCAGCCACAGGACTCCTCGATTTTCTAAGTTATTAAGAGAGACAAGGCAGATGACCACCTTGGACTAACTTATGTTGGTGAAAGAGACATGCTTTAAAGATTTGCTCAAGAGTTCTTCTTTGGTCTTTATGATTGCCATATTTGGGGTCAGGAAGGAATTTTCCTCCAGGGTAGATTGGCAGAGGCCCTGGAGGTTTTTCGCCTTCCTCTGTAGCATGGGGCACGGATCACTTGCTGGAGGATTCTCTGCATCTTGGGGTCCTTAAACCATTTGAGGACTTCAATATCTGAGATATAGGTGAGGGGATTATTCTAGGAGAGAGTGGGTGAGATTCTGTGCCCTACAGTGTGCAGGGGGTCAGACTAGATGACCATAATGGTCCCTTCTGACCTTAAAGTCTATGAGTCTATGATAAGGATGTTAGATAGAGGGTAATAAAATAGTCAAGAACAGCATGAATTTTTCGCCAACGATTATTGGTTAATCGTACAGTCGACTACTCATTTACATCCCTACTTTATGAATACTTCAAGAATTCAGTAAAATGTTAAAAATTATCTGTGTTCTATCTGTTTCTTTTTCTATTTAGACATTTGCTGCTGATCTCAACATACAAGCTGCACATATAATAGCTTGTGTTTTATGAGATTAGATAAATCAAAGAAGAGCAATATTAGTGGGATGGGTGGGTGCGGATTTTTTCCTGACTGGAAGAAAAACAAAATGACATAAGTAATGATTTACAACTTGGATCATGTTTAAGACATAATACACTGATTTTAATTTAAAACACAGATTAATTAAAATGCAAATTAGCCTGTAACTTGTGTGATTCATAGTGGCTAAAAGTATATAAAATATTTATTGGGGAAACTGCAGGTAGCTTATGAAGAGCACCCATATCCACTTTACACAACCCTCTTTATGGTGTAAACAAATGTTTCCAGAAGGGCAGGTCATATCTGGAGCACAAGTCAAGGAAGGAAAAGAGGGGATAAATCTATCCCTGGCTTTGGAGACACTTTGACAAAGAACCTTTGTGCAGTTCTGAACTTTAATACAAAAATTTTAACTGCAAAGCAGAAAAAATACCCAACACTGGTTTTCCCCACTCTTTCCTTGTAATACGTAATAGCTATTTTTAGGGCTCAAATGATTTAACTCAAATGATTAGTGCAAAACAAATTAACTAGATTTCAAAATAGTCGTGATTAATCACAGTCTTAATTATGAAAAATGGAATACCAATTTAAATTTATTATGAACATTTGGATGTTTTTCTATGTTTTTAAATGCATTAATTTCAACTACACAGAATTCAAGTGGACAATGCTCACTTTACATTATTTTTATTACAAATATTGACATGTAAAAACCATAAATTAGCGATAGTATTTTTCAAATCTCCACATACAAGTACTGTAGTGAAATCTCTTTATACATTTGTAAATTGCACTTCAACAATAATTTTTCACATTACTGCACTCAAAATAAAACAATATAAATATTTAAATTCCTACAAGTCCAATTAGTACTACTTCTTGTTCAGCCAATCACTAAGACAAACAAGTTTGTTTACATTTACAGGGATTAATACTACCCACTTCCTATTTAAATTGTCTCTGAAAGTGAGAGCAGGCATTCCCATGGCACTGTTGTAAGCTGGCATTGCCAGGAATTCCCATACTAGACATGCTAAACATTTGTATGTCCTTTCACACTCACTGTGCGAATATTTATCATCAAAATAACTATATAAAGTGAGGGGTGTATTGCGTACTCTAACTGAAATCAGTATATTTGAAAAGGTGGGAAAACATCCAAAATACTGATAATTTAAATTGGTATTCTATTATTGTTTTTCAGACTGATCAAAACTGCAATTAGAGACTTTAAATCTTGCCTTTTTTCATAACTTAACAGCCCTGCTATTTTGGGGAAAGTCAGTTATTTCTATTATAATATTCTAATATTAGACACACATTCATTCCTCACATCTCTGTTGAAGTTCCTTGGAAAGATTTGTGGTGGGGAGAGTAGAACTAACTGGATTTATAATTGGATGTTCAGAAAATGGAAGGCCGTAGTCACAGCCACAGTGCATCCGAACTCAGCCTCAGTGAAAGGCGATACCATTTCTCAGACTGTTAGCCATGGAAATCACAGTGGGAACTGCAACATCCTATTTGCTGCTCTTGTGTTCTTGTGACATTTCAGTTTACAGTTTCCTTCACGGACTTGACTATTACCAAATGCACTGCAAATTTCAATTTAGTGACGCAACCTATTCATTACATATACAGATTGCACCTCTGTAAACCAGAACACTCTGGTCCAGCAACATCCGTGGTCCGGATATACCATGGATGTTTCAAGATCATAGAGTCCCAGTACACAACAGAGGATGAGGAGCTGGGAGCCTGGTGTTATGCAAGGGCGAGGAGACACACACTGGCCAGCAGGGCTGTGGGGTGGAGGAGCGGGAGCTAGGCTGCAGTAGGAACCAGGAAACCTGAGGGAGGGGGATGGCAGGAAGGGCCAGTGGCAGTGTGGTCAGAAATGACCTCCTCTGGTCTGGAAAAATCCCAGGTCCCGAGGGTGCCAGACCAGGGAGGTCCAACTTCTACTTCTTCCAACGTAAGCATTAATTTATTTTAATTAGCAGTAGTGATGTTGTATTTAAACAGAACTTTTTCCTTTGTTTACATTTACTACTTTTGATTCTATCGTTTTCTTTGTGCTTTAAACACTTTAATAAATGTGCGCTACTTATATATCAAATGAAAACCTGACACCAAGGAACTTCCCAATTAACCTTCCCACTCATACCCTATAGCTCAATTAAAGAAAATTCTGAAGACTTCAAATTAAACATTCAGCTTCAAATCAGTTTCTGTTGCACTGGGGTAAAATGGCCCATCTCATTACTAATAGGCCATACCGAAGTCTCAATACTACGAAGTAGCTGATGCTGCAACATTAGACTGCCTCAGCAATTTTGACAGCAGGAGCTCCTGCTGTCTTTCCCGTGTGTCCAATGGTGGAGGCTCCTGCTATCAGCTTTTCTGCAAATAATTTGAATTTTTAATATATAATTGAATGTTTAAATATTGGTAATATTTGCAAATTACTGAAAACAAAAATCCATTATCACTTTTCTTTGATTTTCTAATGTTTTGTCCACAACTCGGTCACAATTATTTCACAAGTGACCCACGATTCAAGTAGAGCCTTACTCATTACCAATTAAAGCTAACAATATGAGCACCAAAGAACTTTTCAATTTAAATTAAATTAGATTCACCAGTTCTAACAGACTAGTAAAATACTGCCTCCATTGTGTTCCATAATACTGCTTGGTTTACAATGGGGGAAATTAGACCCATAGATCACATGAAATCTTCATAGAACAACCTAGCACATCAAATTTCAATTCCAGTTAATTCCTGTTCAAAAAGACCAATCAAACTCAAGTTTCTTCTTCTCTTTCTTCGAATGAATAACCTGTTTGCTGTGTCTTCATGCTCTCTCTCTCTCACTTGCTTAATAACTGACCATGAACATGTTAATATGCTTCATGTCACCTTTTTAGTATGCTATGATAAATTCTGAGTAACTGCATGCAAATATTTTACCTCATGTTTTAGTTCAGATAATGTATTCAGCATAGCACCTGCTTTCAGAAAAATAAACAACCATCAGTGTCTCATCTAATCTTTCATTCAAAAGGGTTCAGCAGTCAGCACTTCTGACTCGTTAACTAGGATGCCTTATGGTTTTAAATCCATTTCCCTGTTTATCTCCTTCCTGCTGAGACAGTTCAGCCATAAACTTACTTTTCCCTTAAGTTAACTGCTCTAAAGCTAGCCTCTTATGCCCAACAGTAAAAAGACAAGACTTCCACTTGTTGCCTGACATGACTGTGCATATGCCGTGGGAAGGGACAAACTCCAGGCTATCACATCTTGAGATTCTTACTCTTCAACCACCACAAACCACAGGGTGTTTCCACTGAGGCTGGTATAGAAAATCTTGTCCTCCAGACATTGGTGACGTGAGGGGAGCACAAGGGGACGCTTCCCCTCCCAAACACCACGGGGCAAGGAGCCAGCAGTCGGCAGGGCCAGAGCCTTCCGGGCAGCCTGGGGTACTAATGGGGACTTAACACCCGCAGCCAGGATCCTCTGTTCCTCCCACCTTCACCTTTCCTCCACCCCCCACACTCACTGGCAGCAGGGGGGGAAGTGGAGACATGCAGCTCTAGCCTGCTGTGCTCCCCTGACTCCCAAGTATGTTGCTCAGGAGAGGGGACAAGGACGACCCAGAACTCACTGGCAGGAAGTGGAGCAATGTGACTGGGAGGTGAGGGAGCAGAGGTGGTTACGGTCACTGTTGCTCCACTTCCCTTTGTCCCTGCCAATAAGTTTAGGAGTGGGGGGGGGGGGGGCGCAATCCCTGCTGTCAGCACCAGATTCCCACTAGTCCCTGGGCTGCACTTATTGGGAAGCAGACTTGGGAGCAGAGGCAGTGGGGCTGTCCTGGCCTTCCCCTGAACTAAGTGGGGGGATCAGCCCTGTAGCCAGTGCCATCCTGTGTCCCTCCTAGCAGTTGCCTTCTACCTCCAGAGACTACAGAGCATACCACTTGTTCAGCAGAAATTTCTACTAAGAGAAATGGCTGGGGGACAAATGCGATTATGTGCTATTTCTCTCAGTGTCCTACATTTTTGCTCAAGATATAGTCAAGATCCAGACTCTAGGAAAACAGTTTTTCTACACTACAACAATAATGATAATAATGAGCAGCTGAAAAGATTTTGCTTTCAAAACAATCTGGCAGTAGAAAATGTGGGCCAAATCTGCCCATTGACTACCCCATCATTAAAAGAGAGAGACAAGTATCTTTCCTCCCCCTGGTGGTGCCCATCCTGGGAACTTCCCTTAAGCTCGGTTACATCAGTGATCTCACCAAAAGACAAACAAAACAGTTTATGGTTTCTGGGCACTAACAAGAATTCCAAGCATTGTTTTGCTGCCCGGGGACCTAATCCAAAGCCTATTAAAATAAATTGGAAACTTTCCATTAAACTTCAGTGTGCTTTGGACTGAGCCTTGAAATTAGTATGCAACAGGAAGTGGTAAAATGATGCCTTAAAATTTGACTTATGTGGTCTGTGTCCACTTTTACCACTGTACATCTACATGGTTTATGGAAACAGCTGACAGATCCAGACAAAACTGATTTTTACTGATTGGTCACAAACATTTAGCATGTCGTCCATGTATAAACCACATTAAGCTGGTAAAAAAGTGCACCACTAGCATTAAAGCGTCTGAGGCTAGTGGTTGTCCATTACAATTTTATATGCTAGAGAATTATCACAGATAATTCCACAGGCAGCAGGCGGAATACAGTAAAATACAATTGTAAGAGAAAAATGCCTATGCAAGCGAAATCTGTCAGGCCATACCAGAATCACGATATACTCAAATTAAAATCTCAATTTTTCTAAAATGACTTAATTTGTATATAAAACCAAATCAGATTTTTAAATTTAAAGTTGTCTTTGGAATGACAAACCTTTTGCAAAGTTTTTTGATCAATATGCTTGTAAACGTGATTATTTAGCACCAACATGAAAGTTATAAACACGTTACAAACAAAAAAGTAAATACAAATCACAGTTCTAAGAAAGTTTACTGCTTAAAGACACCAATTGACAAAAATCAAAGAATGAGGTATGGTCTTCAGAAAACAGAATTACTGCAAAGCTTGGTAGGAATTTGTTATACTGAATGTGCAACAGCAGCATTCATTTGAATGGGCTTTGCTACCACAGTTACACTCCTGGAAACATGTTTCTTGTGTCACCGATGTCTTCACTTAACAGTGCCAAAGAGCCAAGACCCAGCCATGGAGTTTGTAACTAGTATCGAATAAGTTACACAAGCCAGGTTGGAGTAAGGAGGATAGGCCTATGATAGGTGGCGTCCCTGAGAAAAAGGGGCCATTATGAATACATTTTTGAAGGTGAAGTTAGATGTGAAGCCATATACCATCACCCACTGACTGAAGTGAACATTGCCCCTCCAGGAAAGACTTACAGACATCAGAACAGGGGCGGGGAAATTTTTTTCGGTTAGGGGCCGCTAACCTCCAGAGACCAGTCAGCAGCTGCACAAAAATGAGAACGGGGGGGAGGGGGGGACCCACGGGATTTCCTCCTCCCTCATGCCTCCTTAACTGTTAAAAGGCATTGCTGGCAGTGTATGGCTTCAGTCTGCCAGATGCTCTTCCCTGCTGTAGACAGCCTATTCAGGGAAGGCAGGGGAAGAGAAGCTAGCCTGCTATGGCTTCCCCTTCCTCCCAAAAGGTGCCCCATGCAAGGAAAAGGCTCAGGATCTTCCCTTCCCTCCCACTCTTGGAACAGATTCCCCCTTCCCTCTCCTATCCTCTGGTCCCGCATGCCTCCTTACCAGCAAAAGGAGTTTTGCTGGCAACCTCAGCAGCCGCTGGAGGCTGGAAAGCAGGTGCAGCCTCTTTTTTGCTGCTGCCTCATGAAAGCCCGCAGGGTTCCACCATGTGGAGCTTCTCTCTCCCGCCAGATCTCCTGCACACTCCTCTCCTACATGCAGGAGAGGAACTGGAAGTATCCGGCCACACTGCAACGGAGGCAGGGGGAAGTTTTTAAAGCAGTCCCTGGGACTCCCCTGAGGGGTTTCACAGCTGCTGGACACCCTCTACCCTGCCCCCAAAGGCCAGATGAAATTGTTTGGCGGGCCCGCAGGCCAGAGGTTCCCTGCGCCTGTATAAAAAATTAAGAACAAAGGCTGGGTTTGCCACACAAAAACAACAATAAAAACACACACACAAAAACCAAACACACAAAACCCACACATATTTTACACCAGGATATTTTGGAAAAAGAAAAAGTTCATGTTCTTCCGATACCAGCTCAGGTTCAGCAGTCGTGGAAACAGTCAGCGTATTAGTGTAGACAAAGTGTCAGACATGGCCAGCATTTTTATCCACCATACAACTCAGAACCATCTAGACAAGCATAACAGAAGTGCTGGCAGCTCCATGAGCCTTGTCTACCATGCAAAGGAAGCTGTTGGAGCTCTGCAAAAAGGCCTAACATGGCTCTTTGGATGCTTTCGAAATCCTCCTAGCTCATCAAACTTCCCAGACAATACTAATTAGAGTCTTCAGAATATAGCAAGTCTTTTAAGCTTGTCAGAGATCAGGAGTGGTCAATGATAAGGTCTGGTAAAAAAAAATTTACAGAATGAAAACAGGAATTTCTGTTAGAGTATTCTATACAAAGCCTCTCTGACATCTCCATAAATGTAAAGGAAGTATCAATTAATTAGCTGAAGGTTAAGCAAAAAATTGGATTTGTAAACAAAACTGATCCATACTAATATCTGATCTCTCTTACTGAAATAAAAAACCTCCCAAAGCATATAAATAGGTCGCTATTCAGATTGACATTTCTCTATTTTATGATCCAACCCAATTATTTCCAAATGTCATTTTCTTTAAACCTTTTAAGGAAGCAGAAGGATTATTTTGTTTTTGCTTTTCTGTCAAGTAAATACAATGATTTTGGGGGGGCACCATACTGTGCTCTTTCAAATTCACATGCATCCATCTTCCACCATCAAAATTTTTTAATACAGAGCAATAAAAGAGTAAGTAACAAAGAATATCAATTTTGCTATTTTGCTTTTTTCCTGGCTTATGTAAATACCCACTGAAAAACATTTATAATTTTTAAAAATGACCAGCAAAAAGCAAATGTACCAAATTTCATTAACTTTAGTAATATGCCCTGAAGAATCCAACAGTCAAATTATTTAATTTGTTAATCTAAACAAAAGTGCATTAATAGATAAAAGCATCTAAACTACATGTGCTCTGGGAGACAATTCATAATTCTGCCTGTGCTAAATTTACTTTAGCAGATTTACAATGCAAGTCCTGCTCAAAACCACAGCTCTAAAACATATGAACTGGGGAGGTTGGGTTTTTTTTAAACTCTACAAACTACTTTCTGTGGGTGCCATAAAAATCTATAGCAAAGTGCATCTTCCACAAGATAAATCATTAATATTTATTGGACTGGTGTTTCTTTTAAAAAAAAAATATTTCATTTCTATTTTGGAACAGTAAAAATACCTTTTTAAAACAAAGGAATATAAATCTTAATATAGGTGATTTATGGCTAGCAAGGGAGTCTTCTGTCATCTAGGTCACTACCTAAACTGCATCCATGCTGCTAGTGACCAAAAATAGTTAGCATCTGACAGACAGGAAGAGAGACTCAGAAATAGGGATAAAAGATTTGTGGTAATACAGTGAAATCTGCGAACTCGTCTACAGGTTCTAAGCAAAGTGACACAAATATGGGCAAAATTTAGCTAATGATTTTGGAACAGTTTTATAAATGTAAGCTGCTAGCCTGCTCTCCAGATTAGGTGAAGTATTAACCCTTTCTGTGCTGTGTTGATTTATCTGAGTTATCTGAAATTCTATCAATAAAATAATTAAAACCATTGGTATCTACAAGGCATTCCAAGTGCATAGCACTCTGGTGAGTCAACTGCATCAGAATTAATTTGTTAATTCATTTTGTTCTGTTAAACTACTTTTGCACCTTTCCATTTAATCTCTCAATCACTGGGATTCTAAATATAGTGAGGCCTGGGTATATACACAGTCTTTCAAAATATTGATTGCCCTACTCATATTTTGAGTTTTGTAATTAAGATTTAAATACAGCATCTGTATTTCTCCACTTCTCATATTTAAGAAGAAATTTTAAAAACTGGCCTTGTACCAGCCAATCTTGCTTCTTAACATAGACAAAGCTATTTTCAAAGATTCTTGACAAAAGAATAGAAATACTTCTCCCTGAGTTAATATACACCGATCGAACAGTTTTCATATGTGATAGATAAGTGAATGATCACATTCAGTGGCTTATACAGGAGTAATTCATAAAACACAATAAAAAAGCTTTAGTGCTACTCCTATATGTCAGAAAGGTCTTAAGCCTTTCTAAAAACAGATTGCTTTCGAAACCCAAATTCAATGTGAAGACTTTGTTCATACAAAAGACAAAGGATAAAAATTGAGACCACACTCCAAAAAATTAGAACTACAAAGAAGAAACACAAGGTTTTCCTCTCTCCCCTTAGATGTCTTCTTTACTGAACCTATGGCACACAAAAAATACATCACAATAGCAGCATAAAGAGGTAAAATTAATAAAATGGAACATAAAACTGTATGTAGATGTTGAGATACTAACAGTTACCAATCTAGTGCAATCTATGACTTACATTCTGAAAGAAATTAATGAATGCAGTGATACATTAAGCTGCAAGTTATACCAAAACAAATACTAAATGTAGGCCTGGAGAAATCTATGATTTTGAAAACTGCAAGTTACATTTGAGATTGTACAGTCTAAACAAAAACACAGAGTAATATTTCTTATAATCTCAATTAGCTATATGAATTTGTTTCCTTCCATTATCTCAAAACTAAAAAAGTGCTATGGGTAGGCCATATTGCAGTCATAACAATCAATTTTACCTTAGGACTGCCAAAAATTAACTATTTTCTATTTTAGGCCCTAACAATATGGATCCTAGAAAGAGCTCCAGAAGAAATTCAGACACAAATATTATCACATTTATATAGGGAAAAAGTTCCTGAAGCTTATATAAGAAATCTCTATAAACCCACTCTGGAAGTGGGATTGACAGCACCACATTTACTGAAATATTATTACGATCACTGTCACCATAAGTGACTATTACTGACTCCAGTAAGTAAAGGATAGATTCTCCAATGTCAGTGTTATGGAAAAATAAATGGGAAACGCTTTCAACAAAAAATAATAAATATATCAAGATCAAGCAGACTATATAATGTATGGCTACCATTTTGGGGATTTGAACATGGACATAAGAGGTCAACCAAAGGCAAGTGAGTCTTTTCAAAAGATAACAAATACAATTTCCAAATAAGTTTTGTTAATACCTGCATGGAAAGGGAGTATACGTTAATCATGACAAAAACGAAAAAAATAAAGAAAAATTACAAGAACCTATTTTTATGGTTAAAGGCATCTTCCTTACCATACATTTCTAAATGCTACATGCACTACAGCAGAGAACAAGGAAGCTAAGTGTTGGTATCTTAAAATATGTGTTTATTTAGCACAGGTCCTGATCCTGATTGGGATCTCTAGGTGTTACTCTAATACTAACAGACTCAATAATAATAGTCTACCCGGAGGCATCGATCCTTCAAATAAAGGTCAAGTTAAAATAAGCACATTTGTAAGAAGAATGCTATGTATACAAATTTTCATTGTACTCAATGATTTATCTGTTTCATTCACATTAATGAAAGGCTGTATCCTGCCAAGAAGCCTTTTCTGTATCGAAATGTAATTATATAATCAACTCTAAAGTACTGCACCTGTACAGAGACGCAGTTTCTAAACAGTAAGGTTGAGCATCTTAAAATAAAGCTACAGTACGGGTTCCTAAAACTTGCTTGTGGTGCCAACTTCCCCTCTATAGGCTTTCAGACAGATTGCTTTTCCTGAGATGAAGTCATACAATACCAATTACCATTTTAATAGCAGCAATTTAGTTTATTACTTGAAATACTAATAACTCCAAACATATTCATTAAGTAATAATTGTACACTATTCTACAGACTTTAAATAGAATCCAGAAGGGATGTTATATACTTTATTTCCCGACTTCTGGTTTACAGTTATGTAACAGTTACTCAAACTGGGGGGCGGGGGAGCAAGGTCACACTTTCATAACAGCCATGCTAGATTTTATTGTTACTACAGGTTGGACCTACTTGATCCAGCAGTTTCAGGACCTGTGCTGTCCCGGACCAGGGAGTTTGCTAAGACCAGGAAAGGTCAGTGCTCCCCTGCTGGTTGCCCTGCTCCCTGCCCTGCCACTGCTCAGCTACCCACCCTGCCACTCCCCGCCACTACTAGGGCTGGCTCTGCTGCTGCTAGGGATTCCGGTCGCTCGCCTCCACCAGCCCCGCTTGACCTAGGGGGTTCCCCAGCAAATCTGCCTGGTCATCCCATCCCTGCTGCCACTGGAGGGTTCTCCCTGGGTTTCTTGCCAGGACTACAACTGGGGGGTTCCCTGCCGGGGCAGAAGCTCCCTAGCCACCGCCTGGCCCCACTAACGCTGGAGCTGGGGCTCCCCAGCCACCTGGTCCCACTAACAGCAAGGGTTTCCCAGACGAGGCAGGGGCAGGGGCTCCCCAGATGCCACTTGGCTCAGCCAGGGCTTGCCAGCCCCTGCGTTGCTCCCGCCTCTGGGGCTATTTGGTCTAGCAACATCCATGGCCCTGCTGGACCACAGATGTTGCCAGACCAGAGAGTCCTGGATTTGGAGGGTTCACCCTGTACTATAAAAATCAACAAATGACTAGTCATTGCTGCATAGTCTATAAACTACAATTTTTTAAAAAAATGGTTGCCTAAAATCATATCAAAATAATGACTGCCTGGTTTCATAAAAAATGACTGAATAGAGCTTTTTGGTGCTTACAACTTTAGAAGGTTTTTTTTAAACTATTTAATCGGGCATTTGATCCCAAGCTCAAAGAGGGAGAAGATTGAAGGATGAAAGCAGAAGTGGTTTTGATTATTTGTTTTGGTTTGGGGTTTGAATTGGGAGAGGTTGCTCCAGAAGACATTTGTTCAATATCAAAATACTGTAATGAATTTAAAAAAAAACAAACAAGATTTCCCACTGAAAATCATAAGAGAACAATTTTAACTAAAAAATTTTTTTTGAATGAAAAGTTGTCTGTGACTCGAATAGTTCTGAACAATAGCTGTGTAACAATATAGCTTTTCTCCTCCCACAACTCAGGTATAAAAGAAATGCACTCAGGAAAGGATTAATGTAAACAAATATTCTTCAAAGTGTAGGAAATGCCAGTTTCTACAATTCAAGATATAAACTATGTACAGGCAGTCCCCGGGTTACGTACAAGATAGGGACTGTAGGTTTGTTCTTAAGTTGAATCTGTATGTAAGTCGGAACTGGCGTCCAGATTCAGCTGCTGCTGAAACTGACCGCCAGTTCTGACTTACATACAGAATCAACTTAAGAACCCCAGGCATCCCCAAGTCAGCTGCTGCTGAAACTGATCAGCAGCTGATTCCAGGAAGCCCGGGGCAGAGCAACTCTGCCTGGGGCTTCCTGTAGTCAGCGCTGGTCAGTTTCAGCAGAAGCTGACTTGGGGACGCCTGAGGCAGAGCAGCTGGGGTGCTGCTGGGTTGCTCCAGTAGCGCCGCTCCTGGGTGCTACTGGACCAACCTAGCGGCACCCCATCTGCTCTGCCCCAGGCGTCCTGATTCAGCCGCTGCTGAAACTGACCAGTAGTGCCCAGAGTGGGCGCTGCAGGACCAATCGGCAGCGCCCCAGCTGCTCTGCCCCAGAGTCCAAAACAAAAGCCTGGTCTGCTGGGGGGGGGGGGGGAGCACACTAGCTGCCCCCCCCTCCCCAGTAGACCAGGGACACGGGGAGCAGAGCCTCTGAGGCTTTGCTCTGGCAAAGCCTCAGAGGCGAGGGACCCCGCCGCGGCTGCGGCTTCAGTCCGGGAGCCTGTGGTCTGCTGGGGACGGTCCCCAGCAGACCACAGGCACCCAGATTGAAACGGCAGCAGCGGCGGTTCCCCGCGCCTCTGAGGCTTTGCTCTGGCAAAGCCTCAGAGGCGCGGGACCCCCCCGCGGCTGCGGCTTCAGTCCGGGAGCCTGTGGTCTGCTGGGGACGGTCCCCAGCAGACCACAGGCACCCAGATTGAAGCGGCAGCAGCGGCGGTTCCCCGCGCCTCTGAGGCTTTGCTCTGGCAAAGCCTCAGAGGCGCGGGAACCCGCCTAGTGCCCCTGGTCTGCTGGAGACGGTCTCCAGCAGACCAGGGGCACCGGAGCAGCTTACGAACGGGGCTTTCTCGCCCCGACTTCCAGGGCGAGAAAGCCCCGTTCGTAAGTGCGGATCCGACGTAAGTCGGATCCGCGTAAGTCGGGTACTGCCTGTACTGATAAAAGTTTAACTCCTCTTGAAAAGCCAAGGAAAGCCACTTTTACCTAAGCACAGCCACAAGTGTTTGAATTCTTTTACCTCTGATTACTATTTCACCTGACAATAGATGCCGTATGCATTATTGTTGTATCCATGCTGGTCAACTATTGCCATATATTTTAGTCTGAATGCAGAGCTTTAACAAGAACATACTAAATCCACGGATTAAGGATAAAATATGAGAGCTAGAGCTGGGTGGATTTTTTAACTGTAAATAGTAAATTAGTCAAAAAAGCATTTTGGAGGGCATCAAAACTATTCAGAAATTCAGATTAGACATAGCAAATAATTTTAGAAAAAAACCCACCCAAATCACACCACATTTTCAGAAGTGTCTGTTTTCAATCCACATTTTGTTTTGAAATGTCATTTCAATCAACATTGAAAATATTTAGTTCAACTCAAACACGTTTCTCATTCAAAAGAAAAACTATTTTAAAAAAATCAAATTCAAAACAAACAATATTTTTCTTCAGATTTTTCAGTTCCGCCACTAACAAAAAACACAAGCACACACAAAAACAACTATTTTCTCAGTTCTAGCATGACCAATAAGTATAACAAGAGTTTGATTTTCTACTCTCAAATCCAGTAAATTTACCATTATTTTATAAACTGAATACAAAAAAAGCCTATATAACTGAAAGTATCTACCTCAAGAAGTTTTTAATCAGACATCATAGCTAAACAATTTAATACCAGATAGCCGTGACCATCAGTATAACTTCAAAAGACTTTGGAAAAGCTGTCTCAATTGTTGCCACTCCAAAAACATTTCCTTACAGACACGCCATCTTTCAGTTGCCTCTTAGTGCAAATCCCAGTCACAAACAGCAATAAGCTCCATGCCAGATCTTCTCATATCACAGTTTCTAATTTGCTGCTCTCTGTAAGGAGAGTACATTGAGTATTCAGCTCTATGTTTACATGTGATACAAGAGTAACACATTCATTTTGATTAACTACTGCACTTGATTAAAATTCTCTCTCTCAGACTCATTTCTCAAGCCAGGTACAAACTTACATGGTTATAACTATGTTAACTTGGGTGGAAAAAACTGAATCACACTCCCCCCATCCATGCTGTTGACAGCCCTATGTCTACCAGAGTTTCTCCAGTCAACATAGCCACTGCCTCTAGAAGAGGCAGATAACTACACAGATGGGAACAGCTCTTCCATTGATTTAGTTCAGTAGGACCTTCATAGGTTCAGCTGTACCACTGTAGTTTTTGAAATGCCATTTTACTCACCTGCACTCACTACCCAGTGTTAAACCCTTTCCCTAGATTACTGGTCTGGAGAGGACTGAATATTGCAAGGAATAAGTTTCCATTCCTAGTGTGTCATGCCACCCTTCCAGTATTAAGTGCACAGACTGCCTTCAGGCTGAAGTATGAGTTACTCACTTGATGCAGCTTGCTTCATTTTAAAACTACAGAAACCTTATCTTCCCAGATGTGATTGCTCAGGAGTAGATTTTTGTTTTATGTGTTTTCAGATTTAGAAAATGAAGACAATATTATTTTCTACATAATCTTTGTTAACCATTAAAGATTTAAGACTTAGATTTTCCATGTTGACATGCCAGTGAAGCTGACAAAAGTCATATTCTTTCTGAAAGGGAGCAGTGGTAATAACCCGCACAATATAAGGATGTTAAATATCAGTCAACTGAATAGTCGAGTAACCTCATGAATTCTTATCCTTGACTAGTCTATAGTTCCAGGAATGGGGCACTCGGACCCCACTCCCGAGAAGCCCTCAGCAGCACCGAGTAACAGTCTCTGCATGAGAGGTAGCAGCGTAGGGTGCCAGGCGAGACCTGGTCCGCAAGGGAGCCTGTTAAAAAAACAGTTCCTCTCACAGATCAGCTGCCTTTCACCCGTTGCTGCTGCCTCTGATACAAAGGCAGAAGTGCGGAGTGGCAACAGCCCCTGTGTCTGGGATGGGGACAGGTCTGAGCTCCCAGACCCAGCGCAAGCCTGCCTGCCCACCTGATTCCTAATATACCTTAATGCTGAGCCGCAGTGGGGTTAGGTCCCAGACCCATCATAAGCCAGCACTGAGCCAGGGGCCTGGCCAGCCTGCTAAAAAATATTGGTAAGGGGGAGGGAGAAATGTGTTGTCTACAGCATTAACCAATAAGCTTTTGATTATTGGTTAATCAGTTAATTGACTACACTATTATATCCCTAGCACAATAATCAAAGATTATCTTAAAGGAAGAGAGGGTTCATGGTTCAACCCAGTCAAATGCCTATAAGCTTTGCCAATTGTCTAATCACACAAAACTCAATACACTTGTGCTACTCTGGCCTACCCCTTCCAAAGGCCTCTCTCCACTCACTCCATCTCCCCTCCTTCTGTTGCTCACTCTCCCCCACCCTCACTCACTTGCACCCAGGTAGGTGCGGAAGGAGGTGCAGGCTGAGAAAGGAAGTAGAGATGCAGGAGTAAGCATGGGGTGTGGCTCCAGGAGGGAGTTTGCATGCTGGGGGGGGACTAGAAAAAGGGATTGGGATACGGGAGAGGCTCAAGAGCAGGCGCCAGACAAATAGCACTTACCTCAGCTTACTCCCAGTCAGCAGCACGAAGGGATAAGAGAGGCTCCCCGCCTGCACTACTCCCAGACTCAGTCATCATGTCCCCATGGCCCCAAGGGGAGGGAAGGAGAGAGGAAAGAGTGTCCACAGGCTGCCCCAGCTTCCAGATACTGCCCCCACAGCTCCCACTGGCTGCAATTCATGGCCCATGGGAGTGATGAATCAACACTCAGGGTGGGGGCAGCATGTGGAGAACCCTTGCTCCCTCAGGGACTGTGGGACCAGGAGCCATGTGGAACCAGGGCAGGCAGGGGGCCTGTCTTAGCCCTCTACGCCACTGGACTGCTTAAAAATCTCCCAGTTTGGCTTCTATAGACTTTGGAAAATACAGCCTGATTTTGGGAGACACCCAGCAAACTCAAGAGAGTTGGCAATCCTAAGTGCCAATCTATTCAGTGGCCACAACCACATATACCAGGGTCACCAGCTACACAGTGAATAAATGGATTTAGAAATTGATTCTCTCTTCCAGTCTTCATTTTAAACCATGTCAAATTTGGGCTACAACAAATCTGGTTGAATCCGGATAAGCCAAACAATGTTTTAAAGGAGTAATTGTGGGAAACTCTGTCCCTCCTCCTCCTAACATATGAACGCATAATGGAGGGAAGAATCCTGTTGTAGTTTACAGCAGTAAAATGGAATAGAAAGGAAATACCAAACTACTGGTTTTTGTATAAATTGTTTTTTATAATTGTTTTAATAGAAGATTTCCCCAGCCTTGTTTGGGTCCTTAACTCAAATAAGTTTTGTTTTTCTTCATTTAACTCATTTTCTTGTATAGGGCTGGGGATGAGAGGTACAGTATGCAGGCTGCCCTGGGGAGGCAGACTACCCCAGTCCTCTCTCACCATGGCAGCTTGGAGCCAGGTGAGAAGAACCTGTCCATGGCCACCTTAGCTCCAACAGGCACAACCAGGGAGGGGATCCATGTCATCTAGCTGGGTGACAGACAGATGCACAGACAAATCTCTCTGAAATATATTAGTAGCAGCTGTCCCTTTCTTAACCCCTGCTGGCCCAACAGATATAGCTGTCCCAGTCCCCAGCTCAGGCTCCTAGCTGCTGCTGCCCCTCCATCTGTGGTCATTCTATAATATAACTGTCCCTCCTGCCAGACCTCTCCCTTTCCATTTTATGAGAAATAATCAAATTCCAGGCACATCCCATTGTCCTGACAACCAAACCCTGACCTTGCTTTAAGATAGTATAAGAGGAACTTGCGTACCAAATGTGGTGATCCTAGCCCTTACCTTTTAAGAGGAGTTTGTGAACAAATGGACTCTCAGATAGACAACCATTTCTAAAATATCTAGTGCAACAAGACTAACTGGCTGCCAAATTCAGGAGACTGCTCTGGGTACAGACGAGAGATTTAGAAAGCTGCATGAGAGTAAAGGTTCATTAAATCGAACATGAATTATTTGGAATAAGGCTGTACTATCTTTTTGGTTTTGTTAGTGCCACAGCAATGGCTACAATTAAGCACTGTTATCAGCAATACATAAAAAACATTGTAAAACTTATCACCATCTGGGCTGTAATTTTTCCAGTTTTGTGTCTGATTGAAAGTGAACAATTTTTAGTGAGTATGCAGAACAGCCATTCTAGACTATGAAAAGAGAGTGGGAAGCCCACTACAAAAAAAGGAGCTTAGTTTTTTATTGAACAGATTAAACTCCAAAGTGACTGTTCAGGAAGCTGAAATTTTGCAGTGAAACAGACTTGACTGACAAGCATTCTAGAGAAAACAGATTCTGAAGTGACCTAGTTATGATTGTTTCATGTGTACATATGCAATCTATCCTACATAGTTCTGTCTCACTGCATCCATAAAGAACATAGCAAAAGGCAGACCACACTACCTGTTAGGAAACTGCCCCTTTCCCCCAGATGAAGTGCTGACCCCAGTGAGCCTTGCATTGGTCCCCTCCCATTGGTCTCCTTCAGACTAACTTATTCCAAAATGCCCAATAAGATCTTGGAATGTATTGAGAACAACTTCTTGTTTCAGAAGATAAAGGGCATACCAGGGAGATGAACATTTCAGACTTTAATGTTGACTTGCAGGGAGGGACAAATTGGTTGCAAATCTGAAGGAGGAAGGCAACTTGGGTGAAAGGGATTGTGAAATGACCTCATGATTCTATGAAAAGTCAGAGCAACACAATAAGGATTCTGAACTTCAAAAAAGGCAGATTTTTACAAACTCAAACAAAGTAGATAGAATCACATAAGAGGAAAATCCAAGATGAAAATGAGTTCAGGAGAACTGGTAGTTTCTCTAAGAGACAATACTTACGGCATAATAACAAACTACCCTGACAAGAAAGAAAAGAAGGAAGAATAGTAAGTGGCCAATACAGTAGCATCTGGAGCTCTTTCATGACCTGAAATTGAAAAAAAGGAATCTGACAAAAAAGGGTGAAAACATGGACGAATTGCTAAGGAGGAGTACAACAGATGCAAGGATATAGAAATAAAATTAGAAAAGCTAAAGCACAACATGAGTTAAATCTAGTAAGGAACATAAAAGGCGATAAGAAGAGGTTCTATAAATATACTAGGAACAAGAAAAGAAGATGGAGGAAAGCAATGGTTTACTACTTACAGGGAAAGCAGAGTTAGTAACAGATGACAGTAAGACAACTGAGGTGTTTAATACCCATTTTACTTCAGTATTCATTAGAACAGTTAACTGTGACCAGATGCATAATACAATATTAATAAGGGTGTAGGAACACAGATCAGAACAGAAGAAATAACAGACTAAAAAATATTTAGAAAGTTAGATGTATTCAAATCAGTGGTGCCTGAGTAAATTCACACTCCGCCCTGGTCTACACTAGGGAATTATTTCAAAATAACTACCCTTATTTTGAAATAACAAGCGGAGCATCCGCACCACCAAGACCGTTATCTAAGAATAAGAGGCTGATTATTTCAAAATAATTACTGCTTTCCACAAGGAATAATTCTTATTTCAAAACAGTTATTTCAAAATAGTGGTAGTGTGAATGCTTCACTGATGTTATTTTGAAATAGTTACTCCCAGAGTCAAAGTAATTACTCCCCAGTGCTTCCTGGGGGCTCTAAGTCAAGGTAGGGCATCCACTTTGGGGAACCTGTCCACATTAAGGGAGCCTGCCTAGGAATAATTTTGAGTCTTTCCTATAATGTGGACACGCTATTTTGAAATTTCAGGAGTTAAGTTATTTTGAAATAATTTCCTAGTATACACATGCCCAGATACTTAAGGAACTCACTATGGAGATTTTACTTAGAGTACATTACATAAACCAATGAAGTAGAGAATTCTCCTATTTTCACATTTACTTCCAGCAGAACAAATATTTTCCTTAGAGATTTTTTTTATCCATTGTAAGGTTGTTCACAGAACAATAATAGTGACACACAAAATAAAATAATAACATGTGAACTGAGGTTAAAAGAAAATCTACTTGTGTCATTTAACGTAATTTATCAGATTAATTAAAACTGACGATGCAAAATATATTTCAATTTAAGCCTAAAAAAAAAGACAAGAATAAGGTCTTCGCTACCCGATAGATACACTCTACATTATCAGCACAGTAGAAGGGGGTAAGCAGTTGTGAGTCATCTAGTTTGACACCACAATACAGGCAGTCCCCGGGTTACATACAAGATAGGGACTGTAGGTTTGTTCTTAAGTTGAATCTGTATGTAAGTCGGAACTGGCGTCCAGATTCAGCCGCTGCTGAAACTGATCAGTTTCAACAGCGGCTGATTCTGGACGCCAGTTCTGACTTACATACAGATTCAACTTAAGAACCCCAGGCATCCCCAAGTCAGCCGCTGCTGAAACTGATCAGCGGCTGATTCCAGGAAGCCCGGGGCAGGGGCTTCCTGTAGTCAGCCACTGGTCAGTTTCAGCAGCGGCTGACTTGGGGACGCCTGGGGCAGAGCATCTGGGGTGCTGCTGGGTTGGTCCAGTAGCGCCGCCGCTCCTCGGCGCTACTGGACCAACCCAGCAGCACCCAAGCTGCTCTGCCCCAGGCGTCCTGATTCAGCCGCTGCTGAATCTGACCAGCAGTGGCTGAATCAGGACGCCTGGGGCAGAACAGCTGGGGTGCTGCCCGATTAGTCCAGTAGCGCCCAGAGCGGCGCTATGGGACCAACTGGCAGCGCCCCAGCTGCTGTACCACAGGTGTCTGGAGCAAAGCCACGGAGCACGGGGGCAGCGGGACAGCCCAGACGCGTCTGGGCTGTCCGCTGCCCGCGTGCTCCGCGGCTTTGCTCTGCTTTGCCCCCCCCCCCGGTCCTCCTGGTCTGCAGACCACGGGGATTGGGGGGGGGGGGGGCAAAGCAGAGCCAAGCCGCGGAGCACGCGATCAGCTGACAGCCCAGAAGCGTCTGGGCTGTTAGCTGGCCGGGCGCTCCGCGGCTTGGCTCTGCTTTGCCCCCCCCCCCCCGCTAGTCTGCAGACCAGGGGCACGGGGGGACGGGGCAAAGTAGAGCCAAGCCTCGGAGCGCGTGGGCAGCGGACAGCCCTGTCCACTGCCCACGTGTTCCGCCGCTTTGCTTCCTCTCCCTGGTCTGCTGGAGACCAGGGAGAGGAACCCTGTTCGTAACTGCGGATCCGACGTAAGTCGGATCCGCGTAACTCGGGGACTGCCTGTACATTCAAATACGCTATGGGTGCTCCAATCTAGGAGTATCTGCACAGCTGATTGGAGAACTTTATTAACAGTGTCTCTTCAGCCCACACATACACCCTGTGCTCTGCCACCAGACTAGCCAGTGTGTACAGGTAAACGCTCCTGAGGTCCTTCTTTATCACAGAGCTGTTGACAAAAACACTGAAGTAGAGGAGAAGAGGTAGAAGGGTGGCTAACATGGACAAAAAACTGATTACACACTGCCCATATACGTAATACTCCAGCCTGGAATCAAAAAAATGGGGTATCATCAAAAAAATGACTATCCATACCTCACGATGACAACATCCTGAAAGAAATCTTTCCCAACCCCCTTTTTCTTGCCTTCAAAATACATCCCCTACCCCAAATTTCATCATCAGAAACACACTGCATACAGACAAGGACACACCAACTCAAAGCAGTACCAGATGCTGCTAGAACAACAGATGCGAAACTTGCCAGGTATATTTCCATTGCTACAATAACACGGCATAATATCCCTTTCAAGGTCCATTGGTGCTACATGTGCCTACCACAATATGTGGGCCTACTTCATCCTGCACATCAAATCCCTCAAAAAAAACCTGCTAAATGATCACTATATTCTCAAGTTAACTCACATAGAAAAATGAAAAAATAAAAACACAATAGCACCCTTTGGAAACACTTTTCACAAAACAATCATCTCATATCTGATCTCTCCACCCCCATTGTCAAAGGAAAACTGCACACCACTTTCAAAAGATAAGCATGGGAGATTAAATTCATAACTCTGCTTGACACCAAAACCATGAACTCAAGACATGGGTTTTATGTCTCATCAGAGCAATCGGTAACTAATTCTCATTTGTCCTGCAACTACACAGATGTTAACTGCCCACTTCGTTTTGATTTTTTTAATATTTATTTATTTATTTATTGCAACAAGTTAACTTCTTATGTTGCACAATCTATTCTACCACGTAATTGGCTGAGACACTCTGAGACCTGGTCCACACAGAAGACCTATCTGGAACAGCTAAATTGCTCAAAGATGCAAAAAATCTACAGCCCCGAGCAGTGTACTTCTACCAACTTAATTTTCCTCCTCTCCCTCTCCCCCCATATAGACAGCACTATGTCAGCTTGAGAGCTCCTTGCTGGTTGGGGAGGTAGGTTTATTACACCAGTGGGAGAGGTCTCCTCCTGCAGTATTTAATCACATATGCAGTAGTAGCTCAGATGCTTTGGTAGAGCAGTACTGCATCTGTAGACAGGCCTTAGAATGTCTTCAGTAAAGCACTGCAGCTACACCAATGTAGTATTATAAGTGTAGACTTGCCCTGATGTACCTTTCCTAGACCTAAATATGAGCTCTCTGTTGCTTAAAAGCTTGTTTTGTTCACCAACAGAAGTTGGTGCAATATAAGATTCTACCTCACAGGCCTTCCCCTCTCGCTCATACACTGCACAGAGACTGTTTGCCAAGTTTGTCCCTCAGGTTCTGTGTTTCAATAAACCAAGTGGGCAAACTTGTTAAGAGATGATCAAGTAATTTTGTGTAAGGTCTAGGCAGCCTAGCCTTGGGGTTAGTGTCAGGCAAGGGTCAGGAGACTAGTACCAGGAATCAGGCTGGGTGGGAACACTAAGGGTACGTCCACAGAGCAGGGCTAAAGCCAAATTAAGCCATGTAACCTCAGCTATGTCAATTGTGTAGCTTAACTCAAAATAGCTTATTTCAGCTTTTAGTGCTCTCTACACAGTAGAAGTCCAAGGAAGAGCACTCTTCCTTTGAATTCCTTTACTTCTCATACAATGGAGGGTTACAGGGGATGGAGTAAAATGACCTCCAGATCCACATTATTTCGACATTATGTCGAAATAACTGCTTGTATGTAGTCGTGGACTGTGTTATTTCAGAACAACATCAGTTATTCCAAAATAATGCTGCTATCTTGATTCTGATCTCTTAGGGTATGTCAAGATACAAATCAGAGGGAAGGGATCATGAATCTGCTACCAAGAGCCAGACTAAATCAGGATACCAGAAGGTCACAATCAGAAGGTACGGACAAGTAAATACCAGACCAGCAGGCCTGGGCAGGATCATGCCTAATTATATGGACAACTTCAGTTTCCTCCTCTATAAAGGGGCAGTAGCCCCTTCAGGAGCCTTGAAACTCTCCCAGAGCATAATGGCAGGCTTGTGATCCACCTGGGTTTCATAGAGCCCAGGTTCCGGTGAGTGGATGATTAGAAAGTGATTACTAGGAACCCTATGGTATTGGGATCATGACCAACAGGGCCTGACATTCCCTTAGTGCCACATAGTATATTAATGTTAGGGGTGTTAGATATAGTGTAACTGAACAGTTATGTAACCACATGAAATCTTATCGATTACACAACTATTCTGTAGTCCCCTGGGGTGGGGCCAGCAGCCAATGCTCTCCCGACCCCACTCCAAGCGAGCCCCCTGCCATCCCCCACTGTTCCTTCCCTGTCGAAGGCAGCAGTGCAGGGTGGCACACGGGCACCAAGGGGGTGGGGGGGTGTGTTCTTGTTCGATAATATTCATCAATAAGCCAAGATTTTATCAGTTCATCGTGTAGTAGACTATATGTTGACATCCATAATTAATGTTTCATACAAAATCAGAATTCACAAAATTGGAATGCCTGACTTCCCCTGGCTTTAATTATTAAAATTCATCAGTGTGTGGCTGGCTGATTCACTATCCGCCCACAGAAACACTTCTTCAGTAAAATTATTCTTAAATTATTATTTATGCTACACAAATGTCATCCAGTCTAAAAGGAGATTTAATTTTTTTTAGCCAACAAATACCAGACATGAACCAGCCAAAAGGGAACTTATCTGTCAGTGCTAGGATTAAGAGACATACTGAGTTATTAGGATTCATTTCAAAGCATATATATAAATCCAACACAAGTTGCGGCATGGCAGATTCATGCTTGTTAAGGCAGATTTTGACTATAATATTAAAATGAATTACAGAGAGGCTAATTGTTAAACCCGTTATCACAAAAAGGTCCAGACTTTTTAAATATTTCTGTGTCATGGAATGTAAGTTTTCTAAGGTATTTTAAATTCCAGTTTTTAATAATATTGTTGAGCATCAGAAAATCTTCTAGAAAAACTACTATTCCACTAGTGAGGAGTGTCAGACTTTTTAGTTCATCACAGTATTACACATTAGAATGAGGCCTCTCTTTGAAACTGCTACGGTCTTCGGTAGGTGTTTTCGTAACATGTAAGTGCTCTTATGTAGCGCTTTTCATCAGTAGATCTGAAAGCACTTTAACAAGGAAATCACTATCAGAACCTAGATGCATTGAAAAACCAATTTGACACACTGCTGTAAAAACAGGAGACTGCTTTTGCTGTGACCACACTGACAAGTTGAAGTTCTGGCAGCATTTTAGTTTTACAAGCGCAGACAAAGCTTCAGTCAACAAAAGTAGTAAGGAAGAGGTCACTATACTATTAGGAAATAATCAGAGGTTAAAGGGAGATTATTCCAAAGTTTTAAGGAGGAAAATGGAGGAATTTATTCACTTTGTGCAGTAACAGTGGTTCTCCAAAATTTGCCCCCCTCTGGGAACTAAGGATGTTAAAGTGAGTTTAATCACTCGTGTAACTCCTGAAAATTTCAGCGGATACATGGTTAAACATGGTGGGCGGGCTGCATGTAACCTATGAGCATGTTAACCCACAGGCTCATAAGTTAACCATGTACAGTTACACTTTCACATCCCTACTGGGAACGCCACAACCCAACCAACTCCCCTCTACTTCGGAGTTCTTGTCAACAGCTCTGTGGGACCTCAGGAGAGTTTACCTGTACATACTGATTAGCCTGGTGGCAAAGCTCAGAGAAGTGTAAGTGCAGCTGAAGAGACACCTCTAACAAAGTTCTCCAGTAGCAGTGCAGAGATACAGACACTCCTAGCCTGGAGCACCCATAGGGGCACTACTCAAAGAACACCATGCTATTTCACCATCTATTCATCGTCAATCAATCATCATCATCATCAACCACCACCACGGGCTCAACGCCCGTTGGTGTCCATTCACCATCTATTGGCTACCACTATTCATGTATTCTCCCACTTCTTTCACCTCCATGTTTTTGTTATTTATTGTTTGTATTACAGAAGAGTAGCACCTCAGAGCCTCACCCACAGACCAGGGCCCCATTTGCTAAGCCCTCTGGAAACATGTAAGTGGTTTATGCCTATATGAGTTTACAATTTAAATGTGAGACAACAGATGAATCCAGACAGACAGACAGATGAGGCATCAGAAAGATATATAGTTGATCGGCATGATAGGTCTCATCCTGCATTCTTTCCAACCACATTATATCCAGCAGCCACACATCACTCAACATGATCATGTCTGCACATCTCCAGAGAAATGACAAACTGACTTATCTCACATAGTCTTAGAGTATGTCAAATTCATGAAGACACTGACAATAAAAAACAAGTTGGTTATTCTGAAGAAGTCTCTTCCAAAACAACCACATCTTGTTATTTTTTAGCCAGGATATTTAAAAGATATTTGGACATGGATTGTGTCCTTATAAGGACAATCTGATGTTTAAGATTTCACTCCAATTTCATCAAAACGCGAAATGTTTAGTGGGGTGATATGGCAAATGGTGGTGTATTCCAACCCTACTGTAACATTTTGAATGGATGAATTCCCTTCAGTGCAGAAAATACTAGATAAAAATTCTAAAGACTGTCTTATGCAGAAGACCAGACCCAAATATGATAATGGTTCCTTTCTGCCCTTTAAATTTACTGCCATTAACCTTGCAGTGGGATTTTATTAGGCCTCGTTTACTCTGACATGTTTTATAGCCAAAAACTGCCTTTTGGTTTTCAACCTTTTTTCATTTGCGAACCACTACAAATTTTCAAATGGACATGTGGATCTTTGGGGGAATTCAACTTGTGGTCCATGGCCCCCTACCACAGAAGGGTTAGTCTGAAAATGGACTGTACAGAATACAACTATAAATGTTTCACATGCTCAGAACAGCATTTGACACAACGCAAGAAAGGGCACTAAACTGTGGGCTTCTGTTGTAATGCTAACACTTCCAGATTTTGACCTGTAGGTGGGCGGTATTCACACACTTTAGTCAGAAAAATGGAATGCCTTTTCTACGATCTGCAACTTTATTTACCTAGCTTCAGAGGGCTAGCGGAGTTAGTCTGTACAGGATAAACTTAAACAACAAATAGTCTGGTAGCACTTTAAAGACTAACAAAACATTTAGGTGATATCATGAGCTTCTTCAGATGACCAGAGCGGGATGTGCCCACAAAAGCTCATGATACCATCCACATGTTTTGTTAGTCTTTAAAGTGCTACCAGACCATTTGTTGTTTTTTAAGTTTACTTATTTACCTAATCCCCTCTTGCAGGCCCCTTATACAGTCTGTGGATCCCAAAGGTCCACAAACCACACATAGAAAATCACTTACAAGAAAACAGCTCAGTTAATAGGATAAGCAGTAATGTCCAGAAAGAAGCATTTAAGCCGGGCTAGCAGATGTCCAGTTAAAGCACCCCAACATTGAATCCAGTCATCTGTATTTTTAACAGCTGTTTCACATAGTTTCTCCACAAAAGACATCTTATTTTTGATTCAAAGCAACTATCCATTCACAGAGAGAGAACCTGCTCATAATTAAGAAGAGGACTTTTTTTAAATCTTCAGAGATATACATTTTGCAATTGCTGAGCTACGTGTCATTCTTCCATTTGAACCCCTGAAGAACCACCAAACAGCTACGTCTTCACTTGGAAAAAAGGTGTTTTTCTACAGCGAGATGACCAATACTATCACTGTAAAATCCTAGTGGAGAGAAGGCAATAGTTTTCACAAACTAATAGATTAATAACTTGGAAATTAATCTCCACTATATCCTTCAGCTCAATCTGCTAGCTCATGTGAAAGCTACTAACTGACTTTCTCTTCCACTTCAGTTAACTGGAATTAAGAGCCCTACTTTTTTCCTAGTGAAGACCAGGCCTGTGTCATGATGAATATTTTGAACACCATGAGGATGAAACAGTGCTACAACCTTGCCAGTCCTAGGATTAATGGTAAAAACTAGGAAAAAAAACACAGTTTAGTACAATGATCAACCGAGTTAAAGCTTTTTGTTATGAAAGCTTCACAAGGGTAGCCAAGTTAGTCTGTAACTGGAAAAACTTAAACAACAAATAGTCTTGCAGCACCTTAGAGACCAACAAAACATGTAGACGGTATCATGAGCTTTCATGGGCACAACCCACTTCTTCAGGTTGTGCCCACGAAACCTCATACCATCTACGTGTTTTGTTAGTCTCTAAGGTGCTGCAAGACTATTTGTTGTTTAAATTTTTGTTATGAGTCCAGCATAATGACCCCCTCGCATTCAGGATACATGTAAAGAAGCCATTGTAATCAGGTGATTGAGTCCTCCATCCCAAACACAGGCCTGTGTCTCCAGACAAAGGCACAACCAAAACCACTCAGAAATTACGTGTAAGGTTGCCAGATACTTTCACAAGAAAACCCAAACATGGCGGGGGAAAAAAATTGGTTGAGGGGGAAAAAAAGTCACTGAGCCTTTAAATCTCCATACTCCCTGCTCCCTCTGCCCCCACCAGACACAGCAAGGGAAGAATGTCCCCGCCGGCCTTCCGTCTGAGAAAAAAAGAACTTTTCTAGGTTTTTTTTACTGGAAAGGGGCCACGAAAACCGGACTGTCCGAGCAAAAATTGGACACCTGGCAACCCTAACTATGTGGGCAGCATCTTTGCTGGGTATTACTGACAGACACTGCTTATAGGTCAGCACAGGCAGAAAAGCAAGAGGAAGCAGACTAGAGTGCAACAGAAGTCATATAGTAATGTGGCCCTGAGAGAAAGTTAAAGCAAGCTTTTGGTACAGGTTGATATAGGCTTTACATTTATAAATATTGATTTGAATTAAATACAGGGATCCTGCCTAGAATAACTTGCACTCACAAGCACATTAATCTATTTCAAGTCTAGTATCAGCCAAGGATAGTGAGAACACACAGCTCAAAGTAAAATACTGTTTTATATTTAGAGAAGAGTGCACGGGGAAAGGAAAATTACTGCTGTATGAGAAGTCAGGAAACAAAAACAAAAAAATCAAAAGTGTTTTTACTGGAGTGACAGGAACCACTGGGCCCTGGTTAGCTACATCCACCCTACTCAAATGGCAGTTCTTCCCACTTCTAAACAACAGTGAAAAAAAGGAACACATGCTAATCTGATTGAAAGGCTTGAGAAGGAATGTAAATAATGTTCTACCTTACAAGAGGACCTACCAGGTTATTGAACAACGACTGAGTTTGACTAGATTTGATGAAATTTAGGATGGATTTTAAAATGCTTTCAGAACCTTAAGATGCAGGAAAGTATCACTCTCAATATTCTCCAATGTAAAGAAACCAATGAATAGGTTAACACTTAACATTATAATTCTCCAATGCAAGAGGATTGGTCCAACATGGAAAGCCACAATAATGGGCAAACACAGGCTCATTATCTACAAGTGCACTAAATCTGGTGAGACAATCAAGTGAAAAATAAATACCATTCGTTTTCTTTCAACTCAATGTTAGTTTATGTAATTATTTTGGAGTGCTACACTGAAAATCTCTCTTTTTTTAAATACCTTCAAGCGGGGGTGGGGATTTACATGTTCAAGGCAACCCAAATGAGCAATATCAAAGCTTATCTCTGTGAAACTCATCAGCTGCAGCATTCTGTTGCCAAACAGAAACAGGAAACGGTTCCCTCCTCCTTCCCACCTCGCATTTTTTACATTTATTGACTTAAGAACTAGTTATTGTGAAAGACATCACGTGTTCTGCTATTACGGATGGAAGGAATCTCTACTTAGTTACAGTGACTGAAGTTCCATTATGCAGAATTCCACAGAACACTAATGATGTCTCTCAATGGGAGTTCAGCAACCTCATTTCTATTAATTAATTATGCGATGGTAGCGAAATAGGTATTGTGGGTGCCAATGTGCATTTAAGACTCCCTAGATCACAGCATGCAGTGAAAATGGAAGAATATTTATTATATATTGTTTCTATTGCTGTAATGCCGACAGACCTCAAACAAAGATTAGGGCCCCCGCTGTAGTAGACCTACTTCTCTCACTTCCTTCTTGGAGATCTCACAAAATATACTTCAGACAATACATCATCAAAAGTCTATTGTAAACTGGTTGCGGAACTGCTTGGACCACAATCTACCCAACTTCTGAAACACCTTGTTCCCACGATGTTCCTTTAATTGACAGTGATTTGTTCTGAAGTGATTGTTGGTTGTTTTTTTTTAAATCTTCAAACCCAGGATTTGGAGCTTTTCACCGTGACACAGTTGTTTTGACAGTTATACTGCAAGATAAAAAGAACTAGTACTGCTAGGACAGACAGCACAACACATCCTAATTGATTTATTCTTAGCTGATGTTGAGTATTGACTAATAAGGGCTGAAATTCACACACACACACACACACACACACACACACACACACACAATTCTGCCTCGTGAATGGAGTAAAGGTGCCCGAATGACATAAAACCCCAGCTCCAACCAAAGGAGATTCCCATCAGCCTAGCAAATGGGTGAGAAAGCCACAAGCTGCCTTCAGAAGTCTCTCACACATCCCTTGTATATGGAGCACAGAGACAAGGCAAGGGGTAGGAAAGAAAGGAGGGACAGGCACTGTAAAAATTCTCAGTGGGGCTTCTATACATTGGCAGACAGGGGGGACAGGCAGCAACAACAACGGCAATTCTTAAATTATCCCAGGGCTGTTCTGGCTCCCAAAGAGCCCAAAATGAAGGGACTGCAAAGGTGACTTAGTGCCACCTTCACCTCTTTCTCCCCCCCTCCCCTCCCCGCCACACTGCAAATTTTGTACTGTATCTCTCTAAAGTATGTCTTCCCTGCTTATTGTTAGCCCAGGCATGTGGAACCTAACCTTCCCTCCCATCTACACACAAAAATCTCTCAGAGATAAGGGGTGCACTCAGCTTGGGCTAGTAGCCCAGCTAGGAGTCCAGATTCAGCTTTCATTTGTGTTGGTAACTTGCCTGCTTTGAAGCAAGAATATAGCTACAGGCTAAACCAGTTTCTTTCAACCAGTTGCATGAGTACCCTTGGGGGTACTCAAGAGAAGTCTGGGGGATACATCAACAACTGAAATTTGGAGAAACTAAATTTTTGTTTTTAGTTTTACAGCACTTTATTTTTGTACCTTTTACACACAAACATTTCATTGCCCGCCCGACTACAATTAAGTTGTTTAAACAAATGTGTTGCAATGATAGAAAAAACCTGTGTGTCTGAAAACTGTAAGTACTTTTTTTTTTAAGGGATACTTTATAAAAAAAGGTTGAGAAACACTGGGCTAAGCCACTCAAGTGTGATTAGACCTCCAATGGCTTCCCATATTTCTTCCTAGGTGCCCAGGAGAAACAAGCTCTCTCAGTTCACTGGGAAAGAGTCAAGGAGCGGCTCAACTTCCTGTAGCACAAAGAACCATGATCGAGCTCGCTCACTCTCTCTCGCTCTCGCGCTCTCGCTCTCAACACATGCATTTGTGTAATTTTTCAGCAGTTACAGGTTTACACATGGAGGGAAAGAGAGCAGCAGCTGCAATTCCTCTCCCCCCTCACTGCTGCCTCTGCTACAGCTCCGCGGGATCCGGCATGTGCAGGAAGCTGGCTTAAAAGATAGCTCCCCTTGACCACCAACTCCCAATTCCCCCTTCCCCCGCTGCCTCTGTGCATGTAACCATGAATGTTAGCCAATAAGGCTAGTCTCATCAGCTAATCGTGTACTCAGGTACATGTTCACATCCCTAATGTACACAGGAGTATGCAGCACCAATGAGGACCCAGTAACTCAGGCATGCCTTTGTAGTCTGGTGGCTCACTCCCAGATGCCAATCACTCAGGCTAACTCAGCAGTGAAAGCATACCCTTACAGACACAACACAGCCCAACAGGCATAAGCAAACAGCAGATTTACATATGATAAGTAATGATAAGGACGTATACCACACAGCTTCATTGTGTGGGACATGCCAATACAAAGGCTGCGACCACAGTACATTTAAAATGAAAGATTTTTTAGAAAGTTCTTACTGTTCAAATCTCTCAGCTCACCCTTCAATATACATTACTACGGTTTCCCAGCTTGGTGACCCGTTAAAAAGCAAGAGAGCAATAAGACTAGGGCCAATGCAGGTGGCAGTTACAGTTCACAGTTTGACAACATGGCTTCTTACTTCAAAGTATACCATTATGCCTTGAGGAGATCAGATGAATACATGGTGTTAGCCAAGATGAAGACTGTCACATTCACATGACCTTCTCTAGGTCTCGTTCTCCTCTAAAATACACAATTTTTTACAGGGTCTCTATTTTTCTTGTAAATATTGTGCTTGTGAGAGGAGCAGAACCAGAGTCATATAACCTACAAAAGCTACTTGTTACTTTGTTAGAGATTGAAGCCAGGGCACTTCAATTAGTGGACAAAAAAAGCTCACAAATACAAGTGTGAGATTTGCAACAATCTTTCAATAAAGCCAAACCTAAGAGTGGTTATTGGAATCAGTGGAAAATAGACCACCATAGAATCTTTTGTAACTGAGCCATTAGCCAGTGGCTAGGGCAGGGAAATGAAGTGTTCTCTCTCACTAGCACTTGTGCATCACACCTTCCTTTCACCAGGAACAAAAATTGCAGAGAAGTTTTGAACCTACTGGAATTCAATTGTTCCTCAGAAAGAGGCTGTCTTGATTAATAATTGTTGGCTATGCTGTGTATTGACCAGTGATCTTAAACATTTTTTTTATTTCTTCATGTAAGAGGCTACCAGCATAATGTCGTACTAGATTTATTGTAAATTTTATTGTTAATGAAACATGACCACCATACTGAGAACAAAATTATACTACTGTGACTACTTGAAAAAACAAGATTTTACTTCTTCAGTGAAAAAGCTAGACAAGAATCAGTGAAAACCAAGACACTTTACAATAATAAATTAAGAATAATATTTTATAAGAATCAAGTCAAAAACATTTACTGTGAGGTTTCTCTTGGGTTGGTGTAAAATTATACTATGTTATATACTGTTTAGCCCGGGGTTTAGTTGGACATCTAATTTAAGCAAACAAACATCCTGACACACATACTCCATTAATAGGGTTGCCAGGTGTCCGATTTTGAACCAGACAGTCCAGTATTTGAGCTTTCTGTTCGGGAAACAAATTGAGAAAATATAAATGAGAAAATATAAATGTTTGGTATTTTCTAAATAAGATGTAATATAGATTGTGATATAATGTCAAGTGTGTCCAGTATTTTTGTTGAAACCATCTCGCAACCCTATCCATTAAGTACACAGGGTTCCTTATGTGTGCATACATCAGGAAACTCTTGAGTGTTTGAGATTTATTTTGCAATACTCTGGGTGGACTCATTTGAAAATGTGGACTTTTATACATAAAAAATATGGGTTTTTAAATGACACGAAAGGGAAAGAAACTCACGAGTAACACACAAAAGCATTCAATCATCTGAAGTCAGATCAACATAAGGTGATATGAAAAGTAAACACTCCTCTTGTGTTGCAAAATAATAAGCAACATGTTTTTCAGAAGCAATGTACAACAATGATCTAATCCAAGATGAAAGAAAGAAAGAAAGAAAGAAAGAAAGAAAGAAAGAAAGAAAGAAAGAAAGAAAGAAAGAAAGAAAGAAAGAAAGAAAGAAAGAAAGAAAGAAAGAAAGAAAGAAAGAAAGAAAGAAAGAAAGAAAGAAAGAAAGAAAGAAAGAAAGAAAGAAAGAAGGAAAGAAAGAAAGAAAGAAAGGAAAGGAAAGAAAGAAGGAAAGGAAAGGAAAGGAAAGGAAAGAAAGAAGGAAAGGAAAGGAAAGGAAAGAAAGAAGGAAAGGAAAGGAAAGGAAAGGAAAGGAAAGGAAAGGAAAGGAAAGGAAAGGAAAGGAAAGGAAGAAAGAAGGAAAGGAAAGGAAAGGAAAGGAAAGGAAAGGAAAGGAAAGGAAAGGAATGGAATACTGGTAAATTACCACATAAGGATTTTTTCCCAATATCTCTCTTGATACTGGCAAACATCTACTGCACAAGTAATCACATAAAGAACAGGACATACTGAGGAACTCTGTTTTTCCAGGACACGTTTTTATGTTTGTCCAAAGAATAGTTTGTCTCTCTCACTAGTTCTAAATCTGGCTTAAAATGCATACATGAGGATGATGCATGTATATTATGGTAGAACAGGTTAAATGTTTAGAAAGGAGGTAGTTGTGTTTAAAATGCCACAGAATCAATCCTTATAATTTTCTAACCAGAAGAATAGGTTTTATTTAAATCATTTGTTTTGCTTGTTTTCAGTAGTGACCAAGTCACAAGATTAGGAAGCCTACAAAAAAAAAAACAATCACTCTCTCTCTCTCACTCACTCACACACATACACACACACACCCATCAGTATTATCTTCAGACTTTAATAGTTAAGACATGCATTGTCCAAACACATTCAACCCCATTTAAAAATGCATTTGAAATTTGTATGTAGTAAGAACCTGTCAAAAACAACTGATCTTGAATACACTGCAGCACCATAAACTCACTTTCAGTCATCATACAATTAGTATTTCAAGCACTGACAAATTGAGGCTCTGCACTCACTCTTTTGCGGAGTAAGAATTGATACTGACAGTAAGAAAGAGGAAGAGAAATACCATGGGTTCGGATCTGCTCAAATTGGTGTTAAAAACAATTTCATGCAAGAACCACCATACAAGGAAAAACTTCACTCCCAATACACTTACCTCAAAAGCTTAGGATAGCTAAATGAAAGCATAAAACTGTTTTCCACTTCCTCACTCATGCTATAACTAACATAGCAACTAGTTTAATAACAGACTCACTAACCAAGCCTTTCCATTTATTCTATTTCTGTACATGAGTGGGAATAGCAAAAATTATGCCTTTTGCAAGGTGTAATATATGACAAGAGTACAGCCCAATCAAAGATAATACTAGATGCTAAAGTAAAAAGCCATGGCTGAATACACAAACTACTCTGAGGGGAATTCTGCACCACTATGAAATGAAGAATTTGCACAGGAATTAATGCTATGTGCAGAATTTCTTTTTATTTTCACAGGAATGGGCTGCAAAACTCTTAGATGCCATTGGACTCGGCAGAGCTCAGCTTGCAAATAGAAGACACTGCTGGGAGGGGTGGGGAGGGGAGAGGTTCCTGTAAACTGCATACCCTGAAGGATGTGGAATACAGGAAATTCCACACAAGTCCATGACCCAGTATCAGGCTGTTTCTCCCTCTGAATCCTAGGCTCTGGTGGGGGAACAGATATGAGTGTCTGGCATGGAGGATGCACCATAGCTGGGTTCTGGGGCAAGGGTGTCTGGCCAACCACGTGGACTCAGAGGGAGGGAGCAAAGAAACAGGAACTGGGTTGTCTTCAGCTGGGCTATTCTGCATGTGTCTATATTGTTAAAGACTTGGTTGCAGATAGATATTTTGAAATAAAATTACAAAATAACTGAAACTGGTGAGATTATATACTATTGATGAAGTATGCAGACGTTTGCAGATATTCTGCAGAGAATTTTTAATTTTTTGATGCAGAATTCCCTCAACAGTAACCAAGACAGCATGGTTATCAGCACGGGAACTGTTAGCAGTTTAGACCATGGTTTCTGTATACATGAAACTATGGAATGAGATCACAATCTCAACTGGCAAGAACTTATTCTGGCAATGGAATCGCTAGATTTATCCACTGGCTAAAGCAGGATAGACTAAAGATATTTTTAAAATAAGCCTACTGAAAGTTAAATTTGAAACTGGTGACAGCCTACGTACGTTAAGGCCTAAACTTGCCCAACTACTGCAATGGTAAGTGGCTTAAGTACCTAGAACTTGAGAAAATGTCTGTTGAAATTAAATAGCAACAACATTTTCTGAAGGTGGAGAAAGAAGATTTTCTTCCTTTCAGTTTATTCATCTAGTTCAATTCAAAGACCAGTACACAGAAACTTAATAAACCAACTGAGAATTGAAACAGGAAAGCTTGTTTTACTTTTCCAATCTATTAATTAAAAAAAATCAGGTGTGAGATTGAGATCTACTAGGTCTAAAATGCTGAAGGACCTACAGTGACCAGAAACAATCAGTTCAGTTCACCAAGATCATACTTAATTTGTTCAATAAATCAGTTAAACTTCCGTCCTCCTTATGCAAGATTTAAAGATAGCTTAATAAAAAAAATTAAAAAGATGTTTTTGTACACTTTTCAGTTTCAGTTTCCACTCAAAGAGGATGACACAAGACAAGTTAAATTTTTATCATTTTAACAAATATAAAAATTAAGAATGTAAATAAATGTAAATTAAGATACAAATGGCTCAAATAAATGTGCATAGACCATTTCAATAGTATAACCTCTTGGTTAGCAAAATAAAGGACTGAATTTACTGCATCAGCTATGTTAAGTTGCAAATCAAAAAGTTCAAATATGTATCAGTTAATGACAATCAAATTTTGTTTTCCTAAACATACAAATGCAAAACACAATTAAAAACTGTGATTTAAATCAAAGTTTCCTATTTACTTTGGTCCATGGTAGATTAATTTAAACCACTATAGGCCGTGCCACAAAAATGGCACCCTTACAATGATTTGAACTTGTGTGCTCAGATGCACACAAAAGTGTATATTTTAGGGGGGATACATATTCATGTGGTCTTGTCCATCTGGTCACAACTCCTCATAATAGGCTAGCCTTAAAAACCACACACTTACTTACTCTCTCACAGATAAGGAAGTTCTTCAACATGACTAGCAGAATTGGTTTTGTGGTGTTAGATGTCTGGGGTTCAATCCCCCCTAAGATCATAAGATACATAGATGTATGTTGCTATGGCAGTTAAGCACTTGCAGAATGAAGCATACCATTTCCATTATTTAATTTACACGTATCTGAGATTTAGTAGATAGCAATTTCTTGTTTTCAAAGTGGGCTTGTCAAACCTCATAAGCATCCACTCTGTCAACCAACATTTCTGATTAAAATGGGCTTAAGTTAAAGTTTTCGGTTAGCAACCCTAGAAGAACAGGCAAGAAATGTGATAGAATGCCAACATGCCTAAACGTTATGCAGGTCGACAATTCTCTTAGTAAATGTTCCTTATCTTTACCACAAAACACTGTGATTCAACACTGTTGCCTTGAAATATGGTCATATAACATAATTTTGTAATATTGCTTCACAACACTAGAAGATGAATGATTTTGAATGCAAGACATGCATAGCATACATTTATGCTATGACGATGGCTATTTTCATAATAGTTATTCAGACTCCAAGGTATCTTTGATTTCTTAGTAAATTCAGTGGAAGTTCCACCTAGTCACATCACAAGAGGCATAGCTGAAACTGGATAGACTGTAGCATGGCCAACCCCAAAGATTCACAAATCAATCTTCACACTCCCAAAATCCATGAGATTTCCTAAAAATAATGGGGGCTTAAGGTTATACTGTGTTTTTGGTCTCAAGTTTTGAACAAATGATGCCCACCAGGGGAGAGGGTGTGTTTCACACCCACATCTGCCCATTCCATTGCTCAGGCATTATGTTCCCCAGCCAGTCCCCTCCAGCCACACTTTTGCTGCTCCTGCACCTCCAATGGCTCTTTACCCTTCTCTGCCCCTTATAGGTTATACGGTGCAGGGAAAGGGGGGAGAGAAGAGCCCTTCTGTTACACTCAGAAGAAATGGAGAAAGAAGATCTGCCCTGTGCTACCATAGTCTGTCTGTCTCCTTCCTTCCCTCCTCACACGAGAATGGTGTTGTTTCCAGACTGGTTGCACTGCCCTAGAAGGCAGACAAGGTGTCCCCAGGCACAGCAGAAATTCTGCATAAGACCTGGGAGCTTCGAAAACTAGCACCAGATTGGCTCCAATCACAACCAAACTCACATAGCTCAGTAAGAAATGGTGAAAGTTAGCATTACAGATTATAAACTCATAAGTAAGGGTAAGATTTAGTCGTTCGTGTTTTTAGCAAAAGTCAAACAGGACATGGGTAGTAAATAAAAATTCACAGCTTGCATTCGACATTTCTATTACTTGTACTATATACCCCTGAGAAAATCTTGGCTGATGTATTGGGGACATGGGGGGTGGGGTTCCTCCAGAGGTGCCACGAGTATTCTGGGGGGGGAGGGGCACTGCAAGTACTCTGGGGAGGGGTCAGGGCTCAGCCCAGGCCCAACACCACTGCTTGGGGGGTGGGCGGCATGCAGCGTACCAAAACTGTCCCAGCAGCAGCCAGTGTGGCTGGTCTGAGGGCTGCCCAAGCAGACCAAGTGGCCCTGTGGTCAGTCACATTGGTCACTGCAGAAGTCATGGAGGTACCAGAAAGTACAGAATCAATTACTTCCATGACAGACTCACAGCTCTACTCATAAGGTAAGGGACCAGGGCTCTTTACACAATTGTGAAATGCTTTGCACAGTGCATCCCCAAACTGGATCCTTTATCTTACAATAGCACTGTGGTAGCCTCAGAGACAGAGATTTACAGGATAATTGCAATTCACCAGGGGGCTCAATAAACTTATGAGACTAGCTTGGTTATGTGCTACAAAAGTGCCACAACAGAGAGAAAAAAGAAAACATCTGTGCTTCTCTTCTTATTCCCTCTCAACGTCTTAGTTGTGGTTCATGTTGATTGAGGAATTGATAAGGATGGAAAACAAGAGACAATTAGATGTCAGTGGACTTTGATCAAATTTGGAGGCCCAAAATCTTAGGCTATGTCTCTGAAATATATGGAATATTAATGAATATGACAAAAAAAAAGTTTCAGTTTAACTTCATTAACTTAGCCAGAGGCTAGGGGACTATTATAGGAGAAGGGAAGGTGGGGTGAGGTTGTGTGGTAGGTAGCATGCACAAGGTCAGACTAGAGAACCATGATACCACCTTCTGGCTTAAAGTTGATGAGAAGCAATGGAACTAGTTCACCTTTCTCTGCATTAGTCTGTCCATCCTCAGAAACTTTCTTCATAACAGTCATTTGGCCAGATGAGCTTTCAGAGTGAGTCACTGCCATGTCTGAGAAGCCAATTCAGCAGAACTCCTCCTAATTTACAGAGCTTACCTTGTAGCATGCAATACCAGTGTGTCCACTGATCTAATCCCACCATCCTTAAACACATGGCAGCTTTACTAAATTAGTTTGCATCTCAAACCTACCATTTTTTAAATTGAAGTAACTGAGGAAACTTAAGAGTGCCCAAAAGTGTTCTGAAAATGTATTCACCGATGTCCAAAATTACAAGAATCTGAATGCCAGAATAAAAAGATGTGTAAGGACTGCACTGACAGTGAACTGTTACCCACCAGCTCTGTGATTATTGGGGAACCAGAACATGGTCACCTGTCAGCCTTGTGCTCTTGGGGAGTCAGGGAGTGACATTCATGGAAAACCATTCCCTTCCCTCAGGCCTCTGCTAGAATCAAAGACAAAGCAATGAAAAGGCCGGGGAAGACACACCTAAACTGCTTCAGACAAGGGTGATACAATTAAGGAAACACCCCAGCCTCATTTGCATTAAAGATGGAACAGAGGGACATCTCATTAGCATACAGAATGGAGAGCAGCTCTTCCAAGGCAGGAACCGCACTGAACTATGGGACACCGAAAGCAGAGAAGCAGTGCCTGATGGGAAATCCCTGCTCCAGATGCTAATGAACCTAAGCCTGCTCACACCCAAATTAGTCATTATCAGACCAATTCTAGTAACGATCCTATTGACATCTAAAATACTGAAACTGCCAAGTTGCATTGTGAGCTCGTTCAAGGAACATCACCCATAACCAGGGGTGATCAGTCTCTATTGTCTCTCCTCTTTCTCTTTGAACTATCCCTATAAAAACTCCTATCCTTGCCCCAAGAAATCTGTTCTGATACCTGGACTTAAACTGCATCAGTTCCATTGAGACTTCTTCATCTCCTGTCTGATCGTGCTGGGGGCTCTGTCCTGCTTTTCTCCTGCCCTCTGGACCCCCGGCTACCATCATCATCTGGGAACCCCGATCAGTGCAAGCTCCGTGGAGTGGTGAGGTCTCTCTCTCTCTCTCTCTCTTTCTCTCTCTCTCTCTCTCAACTATCTCTCTGAGCATAGCCTCCTGACCCTGCCCTGTGTAAACTGTTATATGGTTACCTAACATTTGTAAGCAGCTTCAATTTAGATTTAATATTGTAATTGTTAGATTTAATATTGTAACTGTTTGATATCTATTCACTACTCAGAAATAAATCACTTTCATTGTTAAGCTGGTTGCTTCTCTCTCTTTCTTTCTCTTTTGCTCACTCTTCCTTAAGGGGTGTGGTTTTGACTTCCCCATTCGCTCTGCAACAACGCTTCTTGTACCCAAGCAAAAGATCCCTGTAGTGCCCAAAATCCTGTGGGGTTTGCTCATCGTGTGGTTTACCAGTGAATGACTGTGGTGTGAAAGTGGGGATAGGGGGTGCTGAACCTGGGGGCTTATGAGGATGGCAGCTTAAAGTGCTGTTTAATCCAGCCCACGGAGTCCAAAGGCACATGAGGGTGCAGTGTGGCATTGCTGTGAAACCCAGCCAGCTGAGTCCAGGGACATATGAGGGGGTCAGCTTGTGAGTGCTGAGTACCCAGTCCTCTCAGACGTGCTCCGACTAGTGTGTGTGAGTGTCTGTGTGTGTTGCTAAGGTGGGAAGAACCCCATCCTGAGGAACCTAGTTCCTGCAGGAGAGCTCCAGTGGGAGGGGGAATTGGCAGCAGGGAGAATTCAGCTCCATATGAGAGCCCCAGTAAGCACCAACAGCACACTGATAGAACTGTTAACCTTCCCCCAGTCCCATAAGGGTAACCCTGATAAATGAGCATACCCCAGAGTATTGGGCAAATCTGGTAACAGAACCTAAAGTAAAATATTTCTCTCCCTCCGTTTCCTTCATGGTGGCCCTATCTTTCTACTAGGCAACAGCAGTCATAGTACATAGAAGTATTCTAGAATCACAGCAAGATTCCTACAAAGCTAACCATTATTAGCATTCGTCTATTCAGCTTCACTCCTTGAAAGAGAACCACAACAGGAGAAGCCTTTACCAGATAGCCAAATAATAAAATCATTCATATTTTAATACTCTAATATTACCCAAGTAGGACGAGTATTTTCCCTTAATGCTGTCTACAAGTTAAACCTCCTGTAAAGTGCATAAAATGAGGCTGAAGTGGATTAACAGCTTACTGAGGAAAAAAACCTCAGACATACCTATTAAAAGTTGATGCAAATTTGTCTGATGTTTAAATAGGCAATCTGTTCTATAAACAAACAGAATTATTTTTATATCACCATAATAATACTCAGGACAGTTCAACAATCTGACTCTCACTCCACCACAAATTTCAGAGGAGTAGCCGTATTAGCAAAACCAACAAGAAGTCCTGTGGTACCATCAAGACTAATAAATTTATTTGGGCAAAAGCTTTTGTGGGCTGGAGTCTACTTTGTCAGATTTATCTGACGAAGAAGGCTCCAGCCCGCAAAAGCTTATGCCCAAATAAATGTTAGCTTTTAAGGTGCCATAAAATAAAGCATAAATATTTCTATATGTTTATAATGCGACTACCAAAATAAGGCACACATCTCTAGGAACTACCTTAAAACAAATAAATAAATCAAGAGACTTACATAAATCCAGCTCTACTCAAAAAACAAAAAACAAAACAAAACAAAACCACACACAAAACAATTCCCTCCCCCAATCTTTAAGTGATTTATGTCCATTTAATAGCAATTTATTCAAGTGTCTTTTGTATCAAATATTTTGAACCTGCCTTTACAATTCATTTAGTTCACTATGTTTTCATATAACACCTGTTTGTGTGTGTTTAAAGGTAACATAAGACAGTCTCCCAATTTTCTTGTGCAAAGCAGCAGCTTAGATGGATATACAATGGAGCCATTTTATGACAATATTCTGTTTCTTCTCTCTTCATTATAACAAAGGACTAACTGTAACAAAATACTGTCTATAACAATAACTCCATTTGTTTCCAGAAGGAAGCCATTCAAACTCTTAGCCTCTTTAGCCTTGGCTTTCTGACAAAAGACTGAAAGGACCCTAAATGTACAGCAATGTAAATTGCTACTAATAATTCATTCTTAGTAATATTACTTAGCTAGAGGCTGTATCGCTAAACAAATGTGTAACAAAACCCTCCATTTCTTTACATGCTTCACTAATTTGACTTCTGTTTCATTCCATATTGATTAAAGTTTGAAAGCCACAGAGAATTCAAGGACTGGTGAGTACACTGATACCTCAGCTACTCCAGTTTCATCTATTTAGTTTGCTTTACAGATAGAATTCGCAAGAAAGTCCTGCTAGCTAGGATACAGTGCAACTAAGATTAAACAATTATACACAGTATTTACTACTAATCTAGATGAAGGACTGAGTTTTATTTTTATAAAAGTTTGTTATAAAATAAACATACTGATGCAAGGTAACAAAGTGAGCATGAATTTCAACTTTTGCCAAGTTTTAGAAACAAAACAGAAATTCGGTTTTAAAATAATTGGCTGGCTGTTGGCCATCCACATCTCAACTTTTTGCCATGTCTCCAAAGCAAAATCCAGGTCTCTCCCCCACACTAAAGTTAAAGAACACTGAGCTTAATAATACTTTTCCAACCTCATTACAATATTATAGGGCTAATTCATACCCTCATCTAACATGAGATAGAACTTCACAAATTAAGTGCCCCTCTCCTATTTCTTGTATAAGCTTATATCTAAGTGTCATCATCTGAATAAGTTATCAGTAAAATCTGTGTGCTTTTTAACTAAAAAATTAAGACTTATTAAAATCTGTACAGAAATTTTTTTGGATATTTTACTAGAGTATTCATGAAGAATTAGTCTACAAACTTATTTATTTTCTCCAATCAATAGAGAAAATGCAGCCTGTCAAACTAACAAAAGAATTTGTCCAAATTATGTATCACTTCAAGTGACATTTTCAAGGACAATATTTTCCTTTTGTGTAAAATAGGACAAAACCTTTCAAGAACTAACATTTTATTTTAATGATCACCCAATGAGAAAGAAAAAGATTTAAAAAAATTAAAATTCAGTTTTGTTCTGATTTTTGCAATCTTGTATCGGTTACCTACCTGCACAGGTATACATAATTGTCCAGTGACATTTCCCACCAGTACTAAAATATTTACCGTTTGAAAGACACAAAGATACATTAGTATAAGATTGAGGGTTTGGGGAAGGTGAGGGGTTGTTTGGCTTCTCCCCGTCCCCCTCCCCCCGCCCCATTTGGCTTTTTTTTGTTAAAGAGATGTAGCCGTCCAAAATACTCTAAGGGAATCCATAAAGTATTTAAATTTTAAATAACCAAATTTAATATTCCTTAAGCTATTTACACAGATTGGGGCATATGTTAGTACAGATAGAAATAATAAGATCTAAACAAACCAAAAGGTTGCATCCACCTATTCAAAGTTTCACAATATGGGTCGAAGTAACTCTAAACATAAATATCATCAAAAACAAACTTACAGAGAAGTAGGGACGGTGCCCCCTGCTTGTATGCTCACCAACCCCCCGTATTGGGGGTTAACAGTCCCAGTTCTCCCCCGGGCCACCAGAGAGGGCTGGGACAAGGCTGGGCCAGCCCTGGCCTGCCCTCTGTCCCAGTCCCCTCCACCCCCCCTCAGCTGCCAGCCAGGGCCGAGGCCAAGCCAGCCCCGGCTCTCCCTCTCTGCCACCTGTACTTCAATTTGATCCCCCTGCCTCCATTCCTGTACTCACCATCCTTCCTAATCCCTCCTCCTCCCCACCCTTCCGCCACCTCCTTTCTCCATTCCTACACCCCTATCCTTCCTTGACCTCTCCCCACCCCCACACTGCCTAACCCTAACTTCATTCCTATATCTCCCTCATCCCTACCAACCCCCCTCTTAACACACCCACCCATCCCCACAAACACCCTTATCCCCCTTCCTACACACACCCTGTCCCTTCCCATGAATTCGTAGAGCTGCACATCCACCCCCTGCAAGAGCACTACCGGGCTGGGCAGCACAGCCCTGGCTAGTGCAGCATAAGCCACACCCTGCCCCCAGGCCCAGCCTTTCTACATGGGCTGGTTGGGGCAGTTTTGTCTGTGGCGAGCCCAGGGAGCCCAGCCCACAGAGCAGCTGCTCCGGAGAGCTGGGGAAGCAGCCAGGGTGCAAGGCCTGCCCAGTTCACAGTGGGCCCGGTAGAATGCGCCTAAGCCTGGGCCACACAGAGCCAAGCTGCGCAGCAGGCACATGGGCCGGGCAGGCTGGGAACAGGGTTCAGAGGCAGGCGGACACTGCTCCGGGGGGGAGGGGAGGAGCATGGGGATGGAGCAACCTCCCCCCCGATTTCACAGAGCAGTCACATGGTCAGGGCTCCTGGGGACACAGAGTGACGTTATGATGTCACTTTGTTGTCCCAGAGGAAGTTTTTTTATATATAGAGAGAGATGAAAGCAAGGTCTCTATGAAAGCATTGATTTCTATTATGTTAAATAAGGCATCGCAAACTTGAACCCTGGATCTTTCATTGATCTACATATTCAATAACCAAGTAATCAATTAAGATGTAAGGTAAGGGGAAAAGAAAACTACCTTGCTTAATGTAAACATACTACTAACAACCCCAAGATGGACAGTTTATTAAAATGGATTGTGATCATGAACTCAACTATAAAACCAAACAATGACTCTGCTATCTTAAAATGATCACTCAAAGTGCTGAAATGTAATACTAAAATGCAGAACAAAGACAACTGAAGCTCATATATCTAAACACCAGATGAACATATATCTATATGAAAAATGCCACAATCAAATTTTCCATTTGTTATAAGCTAAATGAACAGAGCAGCTGCTGAATTCATCCCTGTTAAGTATACATCAAAACATTTGGAATAAGATACAGGATGTGACTAATGAGCTCTCTCAGACCAAACATTTGATCTGGTCATATACATGCCAAATTGATTAAGAGCCATATGCAAGCTTACTAGTTTGAACTGTTAGTACATACCGCACAGTGTTCAGAGCAGAGCACTGGAGAAGGCAACCTAACGAAATATTCAGTATAAAACTACCTTGTCAGGCTGTCCCTATATTTCATATAGCAAATACAAGTAGTAAGATTTATACTTTCATGACAACAGGCGAAGCGTGAAGGAGAAAGATCAGCAATAAATCTATTACAGCAGAGGTGAACCTCAGAATGGTTTGGATGAATGTTCAAACATCTCAAGACTTACTAAACTTGTTCAGAGCCAGGAAAACTGAGTGAAACGCACATAAGAACATTCTCTCCTGTAAGATTTGTAGCATTAACCATTTCCATTTGGGTCCAAAAAACTTTAAGGAAAAAAAGCTCTCACCGTAAGTTAGCAATCTGGATCCTAGCATGGCTCCACTATACACACAGGCATTAAAGCAAAGACTGAGTTTTCTATCTATTCCTCCCCGGAACAGAGAGGAATTATTCAAGGCTGGTATATGGATCTATATAGGGGGATGGGATGAAAAAAGTCAAGAGGAATGCAATCATATGCCAGGTTTCATGACACTGGGATGCATCTGTCTCTGTAATGGTCCTCTTAGAACATTAAATTCAACTGGACAAGATGTCAAGAATGTATTATAAAAAAATTCTGCTGTGACAACAAGATGGACTTGGTGACCAAATTAGATTTCTTCTATCTCTAAAGAAAAAGAAAGAGTATAGTTAGTCTGTTTTATTTTATCGTAACTAGAGCCTGTGTTTCTACCCTCTCCTCCATCAATACAAAAGTAACTCAAGGAGAGCTATTCATATGATCTTCTGTAGCTCTTATTAATACCTATGGTAATTAGTAGTACGGATGCCATCCATTAATTGATTAACCAAGTCTCTAACAACACTAGAGAGTTTTTACAGAAAAGTCCCTATTCTCTTCCCAGTTGAGAAAAATGTAACCCAGCTCCGAATGCTAAAATGGCTACCAGGGCTGGAAAGCCATCTATGCTAGCAACTCTCTATATTAGAAATTCCCTGGAATAAGAAAGAACTTAAAAGTATTTTTAAACAAATTCAAGATTTCTTCATGTACAACAGGAAATAAAAAGGGATGTGAAGAATTATATGCTGGAGCTTTGCAAAATAACTCTCCAAAACCAATGTATATACAGGCAGTCCCCGGGTTACATACAAGATAGGGACTGTAGGTTTGTTCTTAAGTTGAATCTGTATGTAAGTCGGAACTGGCATCCAGATTCAGCAGCTGCTTAAACTGACCAGTGGCTGATTCCAGGAAGCCCGAGGCAGAGCAACTCTGCCTTGGGCTTCCTGTAGTCAGCGCTGTTCAGTTTCAGCAGCGGCTGACTTGGGGATGCCTGGGGCAGAGCAGCTGGGGTGCTGCTGGGCTGCTCCAGTAGCACCGCTCCTCGGCGCTACTGGACCAACCCAGCAGCACCCAAGCTGCTCTGCCCCAGGTGTCCTGATTCAGCTGCTGCTGAAACTGACCAGCAGCGGCTGAATCAGGACACCTGGGGCAGAGCAGCTGGGGTGCTGCCGGGTTGGTCCAGTAGCGCCCAGAGCAGCGCTACGGGACCAACCGGCAGCGCCCCAGCTGCTCTACCACAGGTGTCCGGAGAAAAGCCTGGTCTGCTGGGGGGTAGAGGGGCACGCACTAGCTGCGCCCCCGCCCCCAGCAGACCAGGGAGACGCGGGCGGCGGACCGAGACGCACCGCGGTCCCACCGCCCAGGTCCTCCGCGGCTTTGCTCCGCGTCTCCTTGGTCTGCTGGCCTCCAGCAGACCAGGGGAACGCGGAGCAAAGCCACGGAGCACGGGGGCAGCGGGACAGCCCAGACGCGCCGCGGCTGTCCCGCTGCCCGCGTGCTCCGCGGCTTTGCTCAGCGTCTTCCTGGTCTGCTGGGGGGTTTCCCCCTCCCAGCAGACCAGGGAGACGCAGAGCAGCTTTTCTTGCCCCGGAGGACGCGGGCGGCGGGACCGCGGCACATCTGGGCGTCCCGCCGCTCCTGTCCTCCGGGGTGAGAAAAACCCCGTTCTTAACTGCGGATCCGACTTATGTAAGTCGGATCCGCGTAACTCGGGGACTGCCTGTATAAGGAAAGAGGCTGTGATTAAATTGTTTCTCTTCCTTACAGTGAAGTCAGATATCTTCTGTTGCTACATAGGGGAAGACCTGCTCTTGCCTCACCGCATTCTATATATGTAATTTGTCAGTTCTTTAACTTCAGCTATACAGGTTTTTTAGCAGCGCAAAAAGCAGAATGACTTACAGCAATGGCACAGTAATGTGTTTGACAAGCAGAAACCTCGAGAATTTTACCGTTTACGAAGTGTTCTGAACTTGTAGCATTTTCCATGTATTTAAAAAATAAGTTTCACACAAAGAAGTCTTTCTTATACAGGAGGCACTGATGTTTAGGCTATTCTAGCACCATGCATAATTATCTTAATGATAGCTTATTCCCAGCAATTATTCAATTCATTTGTGTGTTAAGGGCAATTTCCTCATATCCTGTTTTAAATAAAATTACCCCAAGTGTGAGGAGGAGTGAGAGAAAGGTATTAGGACTAGCAATTTTTTCTTGTTCGCTTCTGAGTTGACATAATGGCTTTTACTTAGTATGTTTGAAGTTAATAGTCTGTGATGACTATTACCTTAAGAACATGAATTTGCTCATTGATGGCTGGACACAAAGCTTCTTCACTTCTGAGTGACCATGTAATCTAGTGAAGCGAGCATAGGCGATTAGGAGATAGAACTCTTGAGCTATATAAACCCACCATTGGCAACAGTTCTACATAGCTTGGTACAAGCCACTAAAAAAAACTCTCTCACTTTATCCATCTGTAAAATCTGAAGTATTACAGCTCAGAAAGTCTCAAGTGCTCAAGCTGCATAAATGATTAATATTGAAATATTTAAATTCATGCCCTCCCGCCCCCTGGATGGTCAACAAATATCAGTAAGATTTTCTGGCTCTCATCACAATTCAAATTCACACCAGACGTCATAATGTTCTTCAAAGTAACTGGCCTGTATTTCATAATATATTTACATACTAGTATCCATATATACCTCCACAGCAAAAAGCATATTCCAGTCACGTCTTAGCAATATTACACCTATTCCTCTCCCACTGCTGGAATTTGCTTTGTGAAACTTTATGGTAATTTCTCATCTGGTGACCCTGCAGCTGTTCTTAACGTGTGCAGATTTGCTCAAAATCAGCAGCCCAACTTCCAACAATAAATAGTCATGAAGTTTACCTTCAAGAAAAGGAAACATTCTTTTGAATTACTGCCCACTCAAGGATATCAGTGTGCTTGGTTTACTATGAATCTCCCCTCAATAACTAATAATAAATATAGCAAAATAGTTGGAATTCAAAGATCTTCAGAATATTTGAAGGTAATTAGATTAAAACCCTTTATCAAAAGTAGGGCTGCATTCAGCTAAATATCACTTCCTTTCTGTGATGACTCCATTAGTCATGAACATGGCTACTGCTCCCTTTGGAACTGATAACGTAGTTATTCTTGTATTTCTGCCAAAACACTCCAGGGAGGCTGTGTTTACAGTAGCAGCTGCAGGTAGAAGTCACAATATGTTCAATTAGAGACCAGATAGGTATAGCCTTTATACATAAAGGGCTAGCCTTCGAGGTGGGCTGTGAGGGCCCCTGTCCAGAGCAGCCTGCCAAAGCGGGCATCGTGAGCAGGATTAAGATTATCACCTGACTGGCCCAGAGCAACTGAGCTGATGGAGATGGCAGGCAGGCTAGCAGTCCCATTGGGGGTGGGGAAATCTGAGGTGCAGAGGGCAGCTGAACCACCAGCCACCGGAGCCTGGTGACTCGTCCAGAGCAGGGGTACCCTCTCCATCCTGTACTCAATTTGTGCTGTCGCTGCTGTTCCACACACACACACACACACACACACACACACACACACACACACACACACACACACACACACACACACACACACCCACCCCTCGAGCTACACTGGCTACTCTGGGCTGGGACCACCCTCTCACTCTTCCTGAATGTGCAACAGGGAAGGTGCTTTTGTCAGGATGATGTCCTCCCCAGCTTCTCCGAGCTGCGGAAATCTGTATGTGCTGTTGCCTTGCTGGCACTGAAGCTGGAATACAAGCCTGCAGGCTCCTCACCCTGAATGCTAACTTAAAGAGACAGCGCACTCATATACTCAGCCATTCACACTCTCTCTCTCCCTCCCTCCCTCTTCTCCCTCCCCCCCCCCCCCCCCCCCCGGCCCAAACACACAACCACCAGCTTCACTTGTGCTCTCCTCCCTTTCCTTTTGCATCTGTGGGCTGCTTGGGTTTTAAGAGCAGCAGCCCAGTGGGAGAGCAAGCAGCCATGCAAGCTGTTTTGTGTATCCAGGTGGATCAATTTCCTAATGTAGGTGCAGGAGGGAGATGCAAGGGTTAGGGGCACAGGATGGAGGTGCAATGGGTAGCAGTGAAGGGGGCACAATACAGGGGATACACAGCACAGAAGGGAGGTTCAGGGATTGGGGCAAGGGGGCACGGTGCAAGGAATAGGGACACAGGAGGGAGGTGAAGGAAAGAGAGCAGCCCATGTTGGACCAGGTACAATGGGGGCAGGCTCTAGCCAAGAGATGCTTACCTGTGCAATTCCTGGCCAGCAGCCCAGCAAATTCCCTGCCTTTCATGCCCTGGCATGCTGTTCAGAGTAGCCAGCTATGGGCCATGTTTCTAAACAGCTGCAAGCCCAAGCGCAGATGGGTAACCACTGTGATTTTTAGTGGTTTCATGGGTACATTTTTACATCCCTAGTATATATTATGCCAAAAGTCCTGTTCAACATGACAGATGACATTTAATATACAAAGTGACTAAAGTCTGAAAAAAAACTGATTCAGAGTATATACCTACTCTATAACCAACACTTTCATCCTCTATGTTACTCGACACATGTTTTCTCATATGAACATGTACAGGCAATATCTGGCTTGAACAACTGTTTGATCTCATCAGCGGAAAGGCTGCAACATAAATAAATCTAATCTGATACAATCTTGTTGAGATTGTATGGGACTATAAACGTGGGTAATATTGGATAATATCTAAGCAAAGTTAAAATGTTTCAGAACAAATTGTCTATGTACAGATTCATAAGCAATCAAAAATGTAGCTTTCCTTTTCTACCATATTACAAACTGAAGAAATGCCTTTAGGCTTGCATAAACTTTACAAAAGGAATGAAAACATTTTTTATTTTAGGAACTCCAGACAACCGGTTTGTCTGAAGTCCAACAGTTAATGAACAAAATAATATTGTTCTTGATAGACAGGCCACTGAAATGCTGGGACTGAATTCAGTTCTCTTAAGATCTAAAGGCCAAATTTGGCTCTTGACAACAAAGGCTTAACTACTATTTCACTCAATGGGAGCCAGACTTTTGTAAGTAAGGAAAAAGCAGGGTCTTAGCAATCTGTGCACTAACTTCTTTATGATACTTTATTCAAGGAATGTTTTGTGTATTTTGCTTTAATGGAATGTGTCACTAAATTCAGAAAATTAGCTGTAAATATCTAGCCTGAATTTTGATTAATAAGTAACATTCCCAAAATGTAGAAAAACTATTTGAGGGAGTCTTCATTGTTCTTAAATAAAATACCTTAACATCTTCTATATGAGCTATAGGGCATATATCAATGATTATCATGTTGCTTAATTTGAGGGGGGGGGCAGATGCAGCCACTTAGATAAATCCCTTACTGGGGAGAGAAACAGCTACCTTGAGTACTGAGCTGTATCAAAACAACCGAAGGAAACTACTTAAAGGAACAAAGTTGGACTAACAAAAGATATTACTTCAGCCACCTTGTCTCTCCACTATCCTGGGACCAACACAGCAAAGAGAAAAACTTATTTTTCAAAAAATGTTCTGCTCAGGAAAGCCCAGAGACAAGCCCAACTACTAACTGCATAGATCTAAGATGACAATATGCAAGCAGATGGAGTTTTCAACTTGTAGAGCAAAGAATCTCATGGGCACTGGATGTAATCCAAACTTATTCTCTTCCTGGGATCTGGTTTCATCTCTAACTCAAAACAGATATCTCATCAGTGTATAAAAATGACTTCTGGGTTTTTTTAAAGCTATGTTTTATTTAGATGTTGCTGATTCTTTACTGGCTTCTCATTTGATAGTTTTAAATTGATAAAATGGATTTTTGTAGTTCTTTCCTTAATTAGTTTCCTGTTAGCAGAATTTCACAATTCATAAGAGATTCACTTTTACCAAGAATTTTCAAATGTAGGATGCTCACCTACACTGAAAAAGAAGCGTTCACAGCTTAACGTCTTTACTGAGACCACCACAAAATCACTGTTAAATATCCTCAGCTGTATTTGCAACCAACACTATCTTGTTCCATACTGAACTTCCACAAGGCAAAAAACCAAATGTTTTGACAAGGCTATTCTATCCTCAGATCTTGCACAAAAAGGACTTGTGTGTCTAAGCCAGGAGGTTCTGAAAGTCCCATCCATACATGATTAAACGTGCATTTATGGAGCCCAATTTTCAGGGTTTCATTTTAAATATGGCCTTTGCGTAATATAGTTGTAAACATTTTTCTTCATTAAAGTCTGGACTTGTTAAAAAATAAAGTTGCTTGAAAGTGACAGATTGTATTCCATAAAAAAGCTTTTAATCAAAATAAAATGTTAGCCTCTCATGCAAACATGTATGTACATGCTTAATTTTAAACACAATTTGAAGTCAACAGAACTATTCCTGACTGAAATTACATACCTGCTTTGTTTTGTGTTTGCAGGCTCTATGCCTTTACTGTGAATATTCTGTCCTTGCCAACAGCTAAGTAGTAAAATTCAAATATATTACCTACAAAGTAGTAGTAGTAGTAGTAGTAATCTAATTCACTATACATTTTAATTAAAAAAATAGCATAGAATTTCAAATTAGTTTTACTCTCAGACTCATTTATATACATTATTTTTAATAAAAATCAAACTAAATAAGTCACCACTGTAAATTATCTTGATTTAAATTGTTCCAGTTTGCACTTCAACCTAAATTATCCCCCAGGCTTATTTATGCCTTCCTAGGTTTTCCTTACAAAAACTTCCAACCCAGACCTTAACACCCTTTGCCCAAAGGGGCATTTCAGTCTTCCTTATAACTGGAGCGGAGTCAATGAATCATGTCTGCTACAGTGAGTCAGCAAGAATCAGGCAGCAGCTTTCTGCATGGTTCCAATACTTGCAAACAGCATGGATCAATAGAAGAATCTCATCATCCTACCTACAGCATGAATTGTGAGCATTGTAACACTCTCTTGTGAAGCATCCAGTATTGGCCATTGCTAAAAACATGATGATCATGGTCCAGATCCAATTCCTATGCAAAACTCTTTTTAATATGGGTTCAACTGGCAAGGAAATCTTCTTAATTATAACTAGTCCAAGACAGTTTTAAAAAACAGTTGAGAGCTGTAGCATCTTTTGAAAATTACATTACCAATTTAAAAGCACAAAACAGTTCTGAGGAAAATAAATCATTTACAAAGAAAGTATCTGTAAAAAACAAAAACAAACCCACTGCCCTGAAGTCTTGAAAATTAAAGAGACAACATGAAGAAGCAAACAATGATTATAAACAAAAGCAATGATTTGCGTTATCTAAACTGAGAGAATAGCTAAAAAGGCAGGATATATTTTTTTTAAAAAATACCTGTGGAGTCCTTTATGTACCTTCAGGTTTATTGGGCATTTAGGAATCAGATTTTCATCTTTTCTCACAAACACAAGGGTCAGAAACTTTCCCTTTTTAATTAAATTTGAGAAACTCAAACAATCACATGACTCTAGAAGCTAAGACTTTAAAGATCAAGCAACCTGTGATAGAACTGCAGGAGCTGTCATGACTGAAACAATGACAAGTAAACTGGAAACCTAAAATTCTCAGTGTAAATTGCCTTTTAGTGGTCACAATATATAGTTTTATAAATACTGGCACTTCAAGGATAATAGTGCAATGGCACAGAAGTTCAGATAACTGAACTAGTTATCAGAAGGCCTTAGTGAAGTGAATGCTTGAAAATACTAAAGAAAATACTGACACATTAAGAAGCAATTGTACTCGGATCTGAATTTAAAATGGTGGGGAGAGAGAATACCGCACATAGCGAAACTGCAAAATTGCAGAAAATGACCCTCAAAACTATCTTGTTTATATGTATTAAAAAATATTGTGAACCTTCATGAAATAACTCAACTCATATTAAAGTTAATTACTATTTATCCACAATCTGGACTAATTACTTCATGTTAATTTACAATACCTAAACTATTTTGGTTTTTCTATATTTCCTTATTATGAATCATCTTACAACTTTGTTCCTCTCTGATTTAACATGCAGTCATTGTGATTAGGGGTTTCTTAATAAATTCTCAATTAAATCTGCACTCTTTTTCTGTAGTTTACTTTCCCCCAAAACAATGCTATAAATGAATGCTCAGACAATAGCGTGTATGTGTGTGTGCACATGCACGTTTGTTTTTCTGGGCTAAAACCATGGGAGTGGCTCTTCAGGGAATACTTTTGATTAAACTCATTTTAAATCTTAGAATGCAATTAAAATAGAAACAAATCTTTAACAATAAATGGTATTACTGAACCATTTTGCCATTTAGAAAAAAGCAAGCAATAGCTGGAGAACAAGTAGACTCCATCAAGATCTTTGTTAATGATGCAAAGACATATGGTAATGAGAGACGACATTATCACAATGTTCTGCATTTGAGGCTTAGTGCAGTATCACAGTTATATTTAAAAAGTATTTATACCTGAAATTTAAAAATAATTGAATTTAGCTGTTGTTGTAAACACAAAATCCACCATAAAGTTTCCATCTCAAAGCTATTTTTGACATTTGAGAAGTCTAGAAGAGAATCAGGAGAATAAAACAGTTTTGAATACCCCATGGTCTTGAGATGGGTTTTAATTATAAAGTTTGTGATTCTTTAATTTTTTTATTTTTTTTTAAACACAAAGCAGTCTCTCTTCTCCAACATAGCTCTCTCCAGTTTGCTATTCTGCTGAAAAGGTAACAGTAAACATGCTTCAGGAACACAGATGATGAGACCATAGGCTAGGGTGAGTTTTGAAATAATTCCCAATGGTTGGCCTATTTCTCTGTTTTCATCTTTGCTCAGTAGCTCAGCCAAATTCTAATTTCTGAAAGTAGAAAGGAGACAATTCTCCGGGGGAGGGGACGAAATCACCTACTAGTGAGAGACCACATAAGTGAGGAAGTACCTTTTATTGGACCAATTTTTCTTAAGTTGAGAGAGCTAGCTTGAGAAAGCTCTTCTGCTAGTGAGTTTCTTAACCATGAATAACTACATCACCCAAACTTCTCTGGAATTACAGTTATGTAGACCCACTGTTCATAATTATGTTGCCCTAGCTTTGTAAAATTCCAAGAAAATATATTTTAATAACTAGGGTTGCCAGGTAGACCCCACCAAAAAACCGGACACACTTGATCGGGGGGGGGGACGGGGACTGGCCGGGAGGTGGGGGGGGAGAACTAGCCGGGAGGTGGGGGAAGCAGAGCTGGCAGGAGGAGGGGTGTCCGGGGGCCACATGGCTGGCCAGGAAGAAGGGGAGGTTGAGAAGCAGAGCTGGAGGGTATTCGGGGGTTGCGGGACTGGACAGGAGGAAGGGGGGTGAGAAGCAGACCTCTGGGGGGGTGGCAGCAAATGGCCACAGCCGAAGTCCTTTGGGCCACGCTCCCGGCAGGCACTCCCTTTAGTTGCAAGCAGAAGCCAGGCATCACAGATTTGATATGTGAGCTGGCTAGGGCAGGGACCATCATTTCAATTTAATTTACACTTCTCCTGCATTGTCTGACACACACAGATTTGTACCTTGACAATACAACTGCTTCACTGAAATACTTAGAAGAAAGGAAAGAGGTTTTAGAAATTGGACTTGACACTATGGAGTCTTTTTGAACCAAGGCAGAAGCCATTCAGGGTCATGGGATATGGATACTAGCTGGATGTTTCCACTGAACTAGCAAAAAATGAAGCTGCAAGCAGTACTGCTGCTTAAATTGCAATCTGTAGTTTTCAGAAACAAGAGTACATTAAGATGAAAGAGGTGGTTCACTTTCTGAGTTATTACTTCAGGCTGTCTGAAAACTCTGCATCAGCACAGATAGTTCAATTTCTCAAGATCTTTGGTATTACTACCAAAGGACTTGAACATATATTTTTAAAACCCATAAAAGCTTGTATACAAGTATGCAGTGAAGTATGGGTAAAAGGTAGATTCCACAACAAATTCTGTGACTGCAGAATCATACAGGATTGAGTATATTCTTTTATCTTGCAATAAGACATTTGTGACTTTTTTCATTAAAAGTTTCTTTTACACAATATTGCTTTAGGCTCTCATTTCCTGTTTCTCCTCAGCTGTTGACATTCCTGGGATGGGCAGCAACTTGTGAACTCTCATCATAAAAGAACATGTTCTAACAGCTAAACAAGCTAGCAAAGTAGCACAGTATTATTTAATTTGCTTCATTTTTAATCTTCTTATACCAAAGGATTTTTCCAAAATCTCAAGAATTTAAATCCAATAACACACAGTTGCAGACTTAAGTGTTAAAACCATGACAGACGGCACATTAGACGAACATATTACCATACATAAACCCAATTATACTCTTACCAGCAGATCTATTCTTCATATGTACAATTTACTTAACACAATTCTTATTAACTACAGTGCTAGGAACTCTTCAGATGTTAACTGGGAGAATGTTATTCCATTTTTTGTTGTTCTCTTGATTAGTTTTGAAAGAGAGAAGTGGGATTGGGATGAAAAACAGGGAAGAATTAAAATCTCCAGGAAGAATGCATGCGGGTAACCTTATATTCTGAAAGAGAGGGAATTCTGAATTTTATAGTAAGATTTTGTAAGGGGAGAAACAACCAAGTACATAAAAGATCAACAAACATAATTTAGTGTAAAGATGCTCTTAAAAAAACCAAACAAACCAGACATTTGAAATGCTGCAATTAAGATGTAATCCAAATGTTCTGGTGAACAACTATCTGCAAAGAACAGTGTGTAGGCATTATTTCATAGAAATGTTAAAAAAAATCAGTCAAAAATGAAGTGGCAATTAATTAAGTTATACATAATTGCTAACTTTTGAAACCACTTTTGGTGCCTACTACTCTGACAAAACTATTAACAGAAGGAAAAAAAAGTTTGATTTCTTTAAAGATCTTACCCACAAACTAAATATTCCCCATGTATTACTTTCACAATGTTTCCCAAACGCAAATGCAAAGATCAACCAATATAAACCTTCATGGCATCATGATACAAGACTATATCACTTCTGGCATAAAGTTTGTATGAAACACTGGCCAGCCAGCACAGAATAAAGAAAAGATCATCTGAACTACTGCACAAGAATGCTTCTAGCAAAGAATTTGCTTCAAATTCTTCACACCTCACTTTGTATTTCCACTCTTTTTTGGTTTGTTTTATGAAAACATTAAGTAATTTATAAACTTTCTCCAGAAAGTGTGTCTTTTCAAAATAGTAGTCATGTTGGTCCCATGATATAATAAAACAGTATCTCTTAATATTGATCTCTCTTACTGGACCAATTGCTCGTGATGACAGTACCAGCTTGTGAGCTACAAAAAGTGACCTCACCCTTTGTCCTGTTAAAAGGATAAGTCTGAATATTCTTTACCTATTGCCTACTAGCATGACTATGAATAAGCTTAGAGGACAAGCCATTTTTTACTATTTGAATGGTCAGCATTACGTGTAGAGCCATTTTCACTGTTTCCCCTGAATAATTGTTTTCTATTGCTGAGGGTAGATCTCAGATAGTGACAAAAAAGCATTTTATTGTTTAAATAATTTTCAAAAGGCTTAACTATAAATTATGGTTTCATGGGATGCAGGTACAACAATGCAACTAATTTATATGTTTGTTTTGTTTTAAGTAGTGTCTAGATTTCAAATTGATGTATTTCCTTTATACAGGTTGAGGTATTTTTGGAGTTTATTAAAAAAACACATGCACACAAACCATTAATAAAATAGCCCAACAGCTATCCACTTGCAAATAAATGAGAAGTCTGGGGAGGTCTGTAGCGATGTCTACAAGTTACTGTGTCAGGCAATAAATGTTTTGTATTTTCATTATCACACCAACATACCAAATGAACTAAAAGTACTGCCTGTTTAACCATTGTAATTTTAGTTAGCTTCTATTACCATGCTAGAACAATCTCACTTGTAAAAAAACATTGGAACAACCAGAGCATTCAAAACAGAGCTGACAGAAATCGTGATATTTCCATTAATACTCTAATTTAAAAAAAAGAAAAATCTCAGCTAATAAAATGGGATTGTTCACTAAGAAGTTTAGCAAGACAATTTAATAGTGCTTGATTGTGTTAATTTATTGAAATCCAGCAATTAGTGGAAATAGATAACATGGAAAATATCTATTCAAGAGTATAATTAGAAGGAGAAATGCCTTTCCAACTACATCTATCACTTGTGCATACTCATGACAAATTTTGCTTAATTAAGCAAAACGGGTATTCTTCAACACAAGTCAGTCACACAGAATGAGATAAAAAGTTACTTAAACAAGTATAAGGTCAGTGCACCCGTAATAAGGAATGCATTTTAAAATACAGTACATGCTTCAAGAAACCTTAGTATATCAGCATAAGAGGTTATTCCAGGGGTCAGCAACCTTTCCAAAGTGGTGTGCTAAGATTTAACCCTACTGTCCTGGGCAGCACCATTCTCCCAGGAGAGGGGAGGGCTCTTTCCACCGCATGCCCCGCTTGGTCTCCTGCCCTGGGCTCCACTCCAGCTTTTCTTGTGGGGAAGGGAGGAGCAATGCATGGGCACTTCCCCGCAAGCTGGATCCAGCACTGACTCTCAGAGCTCTGCCCCACCCCCCCGGAGGAAGACAGCACTGGCTGCAGTCGTGCGAAGGGCACGATGCTGGATTGCCAGTACAGGCTCCCCGTTGCAGGTGGGGAAGCCCATTCATTGCGTGTACCACTTATGCCATACGTTGCTGACGCCTGGGTTATTCACGATGTACAACTTCAAACAATTTCTCTTCCTTGTCCTAGCTATCTTCTACTTATCCCTCATCCTCATCCCAAATATATGGAATAGAGATGATTTCTTGAACAAGAACTGTGAGATTTTCTGCTACATAATGAATGCCAAAAGCAATTTGAAACTATAGAAGAAAACTTCTACTCCTAGAAGCAAGATTTTCAAAGACTCTAAGCAAGCAGAAAACTCTCAGATAGGAGCAAACAGCCATTTCAACTGAGGCATATTGTTTCTTCTTTTCTCCCTGCCCCAGGTGTCTATTAGAAAATGCTTCTGACAATATACTGAACTGTCTCACTCAAAATACTATAGTATCAAGTTCACACAAGTGTATTTGACCATATAAAGATCCCATGCTGAATGTTGTTAAAAACAATACATCTAGAATGCCTGGCAATTAAACGCAGGTAATTTGAGAATTACACATAATACAGGTCATTGAATAAAATAGGAACTCTATGCATACAATTATAGTCTTAATTTAAATAAACTCTTTCAAGACAAAGGATGCCATGCTGAAAATTTAGAATATCATTCTTCAGCAAACAGAACTAAACAAGAAGGCAAGGAGAGTGCTCCTAAAACAGGACACAATCTTTCCCATAGAAAAACTAAACTAACATAAAATCAAAGACCCCGATTCCACACTTATATATGTGAGCAAGCCTTCTCTTGCAGTCTTCAGATATAATTATTCACATGCATGTGTAACTGTTTGCAGGATCAGGGCCCAAGCCAGTACTGTAGCAAAATCAAGATGTAAAAAAATTGTCCTTATTTATCTATTGTTTCCTGTGTAACCAAATAGCACCTGTAGAAGATTTAATTTATATTTAAAACAATATTTAGTTGAATCAATTTGACAGAACCCAAACCATTTAAAAATTAAGGACTCAATCCTACAAGTTTCCCTGAGATCACTCTCAGTGGTGAGCAATACACCATGCAGTAAGGGCTCATGAGAGTAGACCCAGAATTTAGAACTCTTTAATTTTAAAACCCGTAGCGTTTGAAGTGTATGTATTTTCTTATTAACTATCACAGAAGATTCTTTTTAAAAGAATTCCTGCCTCATCTGATCTGAAAATCTAGAGTAAAATATTCTGATGGTCGCCTTGGGAAATAAAGATTGACAGTTCATTACACAAGGGCAGTCAATGGGTTTTTGCTTGGCTGTTGAGACTGAGCTTGCTGCTGGTCTGTATTACATTGCCATTCCTTTAATTCCTCCTTCCTAGCAAGACTTTATTTGCTTTATTCAGAGAAGAAGAGAGCCTGCACCTTTGAAGGAAAGATTTGAAAAACAAGAACAGAAGATTCAGAAGATGACTCAAGGCTTTTTTGTTGTTTTCCATTCCATTGTTGGTCCAGATTTTGTACAAAGGACAGCAACTGCACTATACTTGCATTTGTTACCCACCAAGAGACCTACTGTGTACATAATTAACTTTATTCAAGAAATTAGCTTGCAATTCCTTCTATCTTTTCAGAATCTCCTCAGTTCCAAAGAAGCTGGGACATATTTAATTCTTTCTATCCATCCACAGTTCTTTTTAACAGGGGGGAATCAGCAGGCATCTAGTACAATTCAGCCCAACAGCAAAGCTGTCACATTTTTGCTCACCAGTGCATGGTGTTGGGATATTCTTCACAAGAGAACCCACCTCTCCCCGAAATTACACTGGCAACAATTAACAAGGGGGAGGGAAGAAGAGGAAAACAGAAAGTTCCCATAAGGAAAGAAGAGTGCCTAAGAGTACTAGTGATAGAATAGTGATAGAGTACTAGGGTCAACTAAGAGTGAATGGCGACCCCCCCCCCCTCCAAAAACCCCCACTGTTGCTGGGTGTTTTTCCTGCTGGCAGGCATTGCCATGTCGCCTGCAGCTCTGGCTGCCTACTGGGCAGTGACAGGAATGGAAGGGAGAGCTGTTAAACACCTAGCGGTGGGAGGATTTCTCCAGGCTGCAGCTTTCATGACAGCCAGTCTTTGCTGCACTGCAGAGGCGCCATCTTCTCGCTCTTAATCTTCGTTCACCCCAACCCTGCCGGCCGGGCCCTAGCCCCACCTGTCCGGGAGAAACCCCCACAAGCCGGCTTCCCCGCGGGGGAGGGGGGCAGCGCCCGCCCCTGGCAAAGCCTGCAGCAGGCACCTCCTCCCCGCCCACCCCCCGAGGCTGTCCCTTGCTCCCAGCACACCTGAGCAGCGCCCGGGGGATGAAGCCCCGGCTCCCCGCCCCGAGCAGGCGGGGGCGGCCTCTCTGCAGGGCCCGCTCCGCCGGGCGGAGGCGGGGCCCTTTGTTTCCCGGCCGGGCTGGACTGGCTCGCCCCAGGCGGCGCCGCAGCGCAGGGCTCCAGCAGCAGGCGCCTCCCCCGGGGGCCCTGCCCTGCGCGGCTCGCCCCCGCCCCGCTGCTCCTCCTCAGCGCCGCTGCACCAAGGAGCCGGGCCGAGGGGCTGCTCGCGCCTCTCCCCGCCGCGGGGGCCGCGCCGCCGAAGTTGGCGGGAGCAAGGCGCCGGGCAGGGCTCCAGGCTGCCCCAGGGGTGCCGGGCTGTCCCCCCTGCCTGCACGCGCCCCTCCACTCCCCGGGCACGGGGCAGGCGCTGCCGCCCCACCCACGCCCGCCGGGAGCCGTCTCCCGCAGCCCAGGGCAGCCAGCTCGGCCACAATGGAAGCGGGCGGCGCGCAGGGGCTGTGGTCGGTGCCCGGCACTTCGCAGCCAGCCTGCCTGCCGCCCCCACTGCCTTTTGTTCATTGCCCTGCTCAGCTGGGGGAGCCTATTGTTCAGCCTGGGCGCCAGCCCCTCCTTTCGGGAGACCGTCGAGGCCCCCGTCGCCCACCTTTGCAGCGCCTGGAGGGGGCCAAGCCCGAGCCATCGGGCGGCAGGGGCGGCTCTGGGCGCTGCACAGACAAAGGCTCTGGGAAGCCGAGCAGGAGGGAGGAGTGGCAGCCCCCCGCCCGTCTGCCCCTTACCTCTACAGCCCGGGCCGTGCAGGAGCAGGCCAGCAGGAGGAGCGCTACGCGGGGCAGCATCGCCGCGGGGGAGACCAGCGAGGTGGCGGGAGTCTGGCTGTAAATCCGCGCGCTCGCTGCCCGCCGCCGCTGCCGGGGAATCGGAGTGAGCTGCGGCAGCACCAGCCGAGCTCCGGGCAGAGCGCGAGTCAGCTGATAGCCTAGCCCACCCAGAGCCGCGGCAGCGCACACACCCCAGGGGGACCCCTAGCGGAGGCGCGGGGAAAGCGCAGCCGGCCGGCCCGAGCCCTGGCAGGCTCAGCCTGGCAGCCACGGAGCGCAGCGTGCACGCCCGTCCGGGTTTCCCGAGACTGGAGGGGAGCGGTGCCTCTGTGCGTGAGACCGGTGTCAGGCCCGCTCCTCCTCTGTATTTCCTGCAGGATGCAGGCGGGAGCTATTTTTAGAGACGGCAAGCTGCCTTGCTGCTGTAATGTGGGAGACAGACACCGAGCTCTACCGCTTGCCTCCCTCATATCCTCCGTCTGGTGAAGTGTACAACGCATCATCTGAACGAAATTAAATCCAAATAAAAGACACATTTTGCCAGCTGCTTCCAAGCTCATGTCAGAGGGGCATTTCATGCCCTGCAGCCCATTTCCTAGGGTAAATAGTTAAGGCAGAAAAGTCCTGCTCATTTGTATTAATACTTTGTAACTAGAGCATCTTTTTACCCTCTCTGGGATCACTGATCTTTTCCTTCCTCCAAAAGCTATTGTAATTATCTGCAGCAGCCGTTCTTATTGGTATCTTTTGCATAATGACCATCTGCCTGTACTTTATCATCCCTGTTTTAAAATATAAATAATATGCAGAGATAACCCCCAAAATGTTTGTGAAGTCTCTGCAAACACACATTCCCAAGTAAAGTGCATGTTACTAGGAGAAAGTTTACTCTTCATTAATATTTTACAACTGTCTTGTGTTTAAACTAGTCTTTTCAAACATTGATAAGTTATAACATGATGTAACCAATTTTATTGCAGTACAAGAGCCTATAGGTAAGCACAGATTCAATTTCTTAGCCCCCAGTCCCGCAAACACACAAGAGCAAGGCAAAAATTCTACAATTCATATCTTGTAGGCTGGCAGCTGTGCCCATAAGGGGGCACCATTGCTCACTACCAATTGCAGCATCTGTGTCTGAATATATGGGACTACCCACATCATTAAAACTAGCCACATGTGTGAATGTTTGCCGAATTAGGGTCCACAACACCTATACAATGAAAAACTATTAAATAATTCTGAGCACTCCTGTAAATAATTCCTGGCCAGGGAAGAGGAAACAGACTTATTTTCTTGCTACCTCAACAGAATTAATATAGTATAATATAATAACAGGTATGATAAATCTTTATCATTGATTCACACTGAAAAGCGTGACAATTGAAAACATTGCATATTTTGTTGTGAACAGTTACCTTCATCTACATACAGTTTCAAAAATATCAAGTGATCTGCCCTATTTTCCATTCAAAATGAATCCCATTTTTAGTAGATTCCCTACACCTAATGTCCACCAAAATTATTTTATTGTGATTTTCAAAAGTTTAGAAGCAAATGTTTGGTACAGCCATGATCTTTATCAAATTTCATGTTTGAGAGTTTTGTTATTGTAAACCACCAATACTAGGGATCTACCTCTCTGACAAAATTAATAATCCCCCATACCCTACATTATTAATGGATTCAGATTGTTTAAATTGCCATTTAAAACCTCTCAGTGCATCTGTGCTCCCCCAAATCCATACTCATGCCTTCTTCCTGCCTATTTCCTTTCTCTCACACAGATGAAAGGCTCATATGCCTCTGTTACAGTGTCTGCATCCTCTCCTCTAGACCGGTGGTCTCCAACCTTTTTACACCCAAGATCACTTTTTAAGTCTCAGAACAGGCGAAGATCTACTGCCCCACCCCTTCCTTGAAGCCCTGCCTACATTACATGAGGAAATCTAATGTAAATGTACTGCGCAGGTGCGCAGTTCAGAGAGGGCTCAAGAGCTACTCTTAGAGCTCCTGAGATCTACCAGTAGCTCGCGATCTACTGGTTGGTGACCACGGCTCTAGACCCTACGGAGTCCAGTTCATATTGGAGAATCTGGAAATTGTGTTCAAAGATCCTGTGACTCAAGTGTCGTTTCTGATGTGCTTCTCTACTAAAGTTGGTAGCTAGCCTCTCAAAGCCACACTGGAAAAGATCAAGGCCAGAGCCACAGAACTGATGCGCAGAGCCTTCAGTGGTCTTGGAATTAATGTGAATCCATAACATTTGTGGGAGGGCCTTTATAAAAGCAAAGCCCACTACCCGATTGAACAATGAGAGACTTTGCAAGAGGGCCTTCATGTCATTTTCTGTATTCCTGGCCCATACTACAAGATGGAGTAATTAACCCCTCTCGAAGGAATGAGTTTTAGTCCCTGTACTTTACTCTGTGAAATATTACACATTCTAATCTCATATCTGTAAGCAAGTGTTAGATTAACTACATTAGGTTCAGTTATTATTTGCTCAACTGTTTTACATAAACCAAATACACATACTCCTTCCTACCCCATCCCTCCAGATATTTATCAGACAAGTTTAACTGGAGCATTCCATAAGGCAGACAGATAAAATAATAACATATTAATTTTTCAGTTTTATTTCAGATTCAGGCACATACATTTAGAAGACAATTTAGTCTCAGACAAATATGAACCTCATGCAAACTAATGAGCAGGCAGTACATGGAGGGACTAGGCTTTTGAGAATTATTAAGATCACACTTGCTGATTTCAATGATCTTTGGCAGGTAGATAGCAGATTAGATCTTACACACATCTGCAATGTTCAACAACTATAACTACATATGCAAACACATGCACCTAGAATGTAATTATATGCAGTGTTCCAGTAATCATGTCAGTCCCATGATATTAGAAAGGTATGTAAGTGAGGTAATATCTTTTATTAGACCAACTTCAGCTGGTGAGCGACAAGCTTTCCAGTTTACATGACATTCCATCCTGAGAGGGGTAATGATAGGGGGCCTAACACCTGAGGAGATGCACTCAGAGACGAATCAAAGGTGCAGCTAGCCCTGTAAGTGTGGCACACATATATTAATCACATTTAAAGCCAGCCTACTCCGTCCAATCAAGTAATGTTAGTTTATAATATAGTGTACTGAAATATAAAGTTAATAATACTGAAAGATAGTAACAACTGACTGTGAATTTAATACTAGCTTATGGGTGCTACAGAATTTACAAATTACTTGCAAAGGAAAAGAAAATATGTCCATCACTCTTTCCCCTTCATGGTATATAAAAAAGGCCCCAGTGATTTTTTCCACTTCCACTTGTTTTTTAGAATAGATATTCAGGTTCTGCCTAGTCTAAAGAACTCTAAGATAGTGGGGAACTAGAGAAATTATCACATCACAACTGCTAAAAGACTGAATGTTGAGCAACTGAGCAAGGGAGAATGTGCACATTAGGCTCTGATTAAATGTTAATTCTTTGCATTAACATGCTCAGAAGTTTTTTTGTTTGTTTTGTTGTTGTTGTTGTTTGTTTTTTTACACATTGCTTAGCTTTCTTAGCCAACATTATTTTCATAGACGGTTGTCAATACGCCATTTACATGCCAAGCTTCACAGTCTGACTGTTTTGAAGCTGTGTGCATTGTCTCGCTAAACAGCATTGATTTGCAGTAAAATATATACTATAATAAGATGTACATATTGTTGCATAAAGACAACCCTTCCTAACAAAATAAATAATAAATGCATTTGTCATTGAACTTTAAGATAACAAAAGACTCTTCTTCAAAAAGCTCAGAGCCTTGCCATTACTTAAAATGATTTAAACAATATTGCACAGAAAATCATAACATCCCACTTGGCTTCACACCTTAACAAAAACCATATAGTCAATAATAAATAAGCCAAAACTTCAGTATTCTCCCTCTACACCTTCACTCCCACAAATGTCAGGGACAAAAAAGAAAATAAAAGCAGATTTTTAAATATCCACTCTCTCTGCACACAATAAAGGAAATACAAAATAACAGCTGAAGGAAGAAAGGGTGGTGGTTAGAAAATATACTACAGTGGTTCAACACATTGGCAATATTTAAAATATTTTATTATTTTAAAATCAGACAGCACACTGTCAATGAGACCTCTTCTGCCATTGATGCTTGCCAACATCTCACATCAGTGAATTACAATAGCAGGCATCATACATGAATTCTGAAAGAAGAATAATCCTCATGTGCATTAGATTTGATTAAAGTATTTTTGGATGTTTTCAAGGGTGCCCTTTTGGCTGTATAGTGTGCATAAAATTTCCTTTTATCTGCCGACTGAATATCCAGTCAGTGACAAATTATGGCAACTTATTCCCTCAGACTCCTTTCCTGTTATAAAATTATCCCTCATGCTACTACTTAGGCCCATTCCCAACTATATTTTATTCATATTATAGATGTTTTTCCGGTCAGCTTTAAGAATAGGACAGATGTAGCTGATACCTTTGGTAAGATGACTTCAATTGTTCTCAAGACAAGTAGAGGGCTGCAAGTCAGCAAACTCGGATTCTGGTCCAGATTTTGCCACCAACTCATTGTCTTACCTTACATTCACGTAACTTCTGTGTGCCCCATTTTCTCCACTGGAAATTATAATGCCCACCCACCTTTGTAATTCACTTTGCTTTTGTTATTCAAACTTTTGTTGCTTGGGGTGGGAAATAAAACCCTTCCTTCCCAAATGACAAAAGTTTTAATAATGAATAGTGCCGGTCTGGACAATGCTTTTTGGGTGAGAGCTACAGCCCATCCTTGTGAGTGGTTTTATTTTGTTGCCAGAAAAGCTCTCCCCTGGTGATAAAGAGTACACTATTTCCCTTACAAGAGCATAGCTGCAGTGACATAGCTGCACCATTTTAAGGGGCGCATTGTACACATAGGCTTAGAGAATAGAAATGTACTATGTAAGAATTAAGACAGTATTTTCCAATTATCTTTAGGGAGTTAAGTGCCCAAACCCAATTGAATTTAAATAGGATTTGGGTGCCTAACTCCTTCAAGCCTGGAAGACTTAGCCTGTATTTCTCCACAGATCCAAAAATGTAGGGGGAAAATTCAAAGTATATTTTACACCTGTGTCCAACAGAATTTCTTAACAGCACTGAATTCACTGTAATTGAAATCTCATCCAATTTATGCTGCATCTTTAACAGGTACAATTATAAATTAATCTACTTGACATTGTGTAACTATCTTTCAGAAACAATTGGCCTCTTGGAGATCAGAAAATGTAGGGATAAAGTGAGAACTGTCAAAAGTCAAGCAGAGTTGGACTTTGCAAAGGGAATTAAAACCCATAATAGAAAGTTTTATAGCCATATAAATAAGAAGAAAACAAGGAAAGAAGAAATGCAACTGCTAAGAGCTGAAGATGGGGTAGTCGAACACCTAAACAAATATTTTGCCTCACTTTTAAAAGAGGCTAATGAAGAGCTTAAAGTCAGTAGCAACGTGGCTAATGGAAACAAGGATATGGAGGTAGAAATTATCACATTCAAGTTGGAAAAAAGTGATTTGAGAAACTATATGCCATTTTATGCAGCTAGATCCCTGAATGTACATGGAGTGAAGGCAATGGGGCTCTGTCTAAGCACAGGAATCTGTCTGCAGAATCAGCTGTTGAATCAGAGCCTTGGCTCTTTTATCTTACCACTGTATTGAAGAAGAAAAAAACCAAGAAGCTGTAATGAAGTACATGTGAAAAAGTACAAGGTAGGATTTTTAAAAGTACAAGGGCATTAGGTATCCAATTACCATTATTCTCAAAGGAAATTAGGTGCTTAATTTGCTTTAGGTTTCTTTGAAAGCCCTGTGCCACAATCTATATTAATGTAAAACAGCTGCTGATTCCACCAAGCACAGAACAACATTCAGTCAGAAAACAACTTACTTGTTCAAAACCCTATATAATTTGGCCATCACCATATTCCCATGCAAACAGATTAGCTTTGCAACATGCCTGGAAAGTCAACAAACTTGGATTATTTCAGATTTAACCTGATTGTATAAGGTTCTGCATGATGCATCCCCTCCTACTGAGTTTAGAAGCTTCCACCTCCAGGCTTAGGATGTCCCTTTTCTTACAACAAGAAGACTTCTGGTTCCAACATCCCTCTCTCAGAAATCCATGTTCATTGTACCCAACTCTGTCACTCAGAAAACTTCCCTTCACTCTCAACAATCTGATTTGCCTGCTCAGACCATGTTATTGTGGGGCCTGAAGGAAAAACAAAAGCAACAGGGAAAGACAGTGTTGCAGGGAGCATATCTGAATGACCCTTCAGAGACAAGTATTCCCTCCTCTTTGCCTCTTCCATCTTCTGCTTGGAGTTCATGTGCTGTATAAACTCTTAGGAGGAGTCCTGGAATAGCTCCCACTTCACTGGTGGCAGCTTTTGACTCTGTACCTGGTGAAACATCATGCACATTGCAAACACGACAGGATCTGTAGTTGAGGTGTTAGTGGGATTTCACCTTAACAGCCAACTGCTTCTGAGTAAGTTCACAGCAAGCTTCATGTACTCCACCTAACAAACAGGCTGCTCACCTGCTTCCGTTTGGGTATGTCTACACTAGCCCCCTAGTTCAAACTAGGGAGGCTAATGTAGGCATTTGAAGTTGCGAAAGAAGCCCGGGATTTAAATATCCAGTGCTTGATTTGCATCTTCCCGGCCGGTCGCCATTTTTGAAATTTACCAGTCCGGACTAACTGCCCGCGTCTATATGTGGCAGGGACCCGGTAGTTCGAATTAAAGCCCTAGTTCAAACTACTTGTTATTCCTCCTGCAAGGAGGTTTAACAGGTAGTTCGAACTAGGAGCTTTAATTCGAACTACCAGGTCCCTACCACGTGTAGATGCGAGCAGTTAGTCTGGACTTGTAAATTTCAAAAAATGGCGACCGGACGGGAAAATGCAAATCAAACATGGGATATTTAAATCCCAGGCTTCATTTGCAACTTTGAATGCCTACATTAGCCTCCCTAGTTCCAACTAGGGGGCTAGTGTAGACATACCCTTTCTGAATGGAATTAAGGTGTACTCCCAGGTAAAATGCATCAAAGTAGAATGACCTGGAGATGAGAGGGACAGGAATTACATGGTTCCTGTTTGAAAGAAAGGGTCAAAAGATCTTATCAGATACAGATGGGGGGAAGCTTTCTTGGACTCACTATGCCATTTGGTCTTATAAAAGCAGTTGAGATTCTAACCAGGTCCCAGATCACAATTATTGTAGCTAATGGTGGGTGCAATGGAAAAGTCTATTCCTGTTCTCGAGGTATCACCAGTTCTAGCTCTGTTTCCCATTTTAAGTAGATAGAATACTGTATTAAGTAAAACTGAAATTAATGAAGTGTATCCATTATATACCTTTCATCAATGAGATTGATATAAGATCTATCATATCTTCTAGTTACGCCACCCAAATTTGCTTCAGCATGTCAGCCTGATCTAGAATGGTGCTTAACCAACTCCCTTCTCTCCCTCATGGCTCAGACTCAAAGGGTACGACTAGACTATATGCCTTTTTTGAAAGAGGCTTTCAAAGTATCTTTTGAAAAAGAGCATCTGGACTGTGTTACGCGGATCAAAAAAGCGACCTGCTTTTTCGAAAAAGAGTGTCCAGACTGCTGGATGCTCTTTCAAAAAAAAAAAAAAAAGGCACCAGGAACCACTTCTGCCAGAGCATGGGGGCAGCATTTACTTCCTGGTGCTGCTGCATGCCCTTTGCAGACACCCGTGCTTAAAGGGACCCCCCTGAACAGCCGTTGCTCTGCTCCTGCAACAGGCTTGCCTACCTCCTAGAGGGACAGCAACACTTCTGCAGTGCTTGCTGTGAGTACCCTGCTTTCTGGGATACCACAACAGTTACTTTCCTGATTGGTTTTTGTGCTTTTAATTGGTTTTTATGCCATGGAGCTAGAGCTGTCCCTGGGCAGGCGATGGCCCCACGCTGTGATGCTTGAAGTTCTGCTGCAGCTTCATGAGACCACCATGATGTTCGTGCCAGATCTGGATTCAGAACCCAGCTTTGAGCCCCTCCTCACTCAGGCTGCAGCCCCACTGTCCTTGCCACCGAACTTATTCCTGGAGAGGCGAGTTTGGAGGCTGGACACCAGTTCAGATGGGTGAGACTGTCTTGTTATGGAGCAGTGGGATGACCAGGCTTGGCTCCAAAACTTTTGTATGCTGAAGTCCACATTCCAGGAGCTGTGTGCCTGGCTCGCCCCTGCCCTACAATGCCAGGACACCCACTTGCAGCCCGCCATTCCCTTGGAGAAGCGGGTCGCTACTGCCCTCTGGTAGCTGGCCACCCCCAACAGCTACTTCTCGGTGGGACACCAGTTTGGCATGGGGAGGTCTACTGTTGGGGCTGTCTTGAAGGAGGTAAGTCACTCTCTGGGGACAGTCCATGGGGGGGGCGGACAAGGGGGATGGTCAGGACTGGGCAGAGGGGATGGGGTGGGAGTGGTAGAAGCCCTCCTGGCCTCACCCTGCAGTGGTGCGGGAGGGGGAAGGATTGCTTGAGGGGGCCTCTTAGGGTCTGGGAGGGGAGTGGAGGGGTGGGGGAGCGCCTCTCATAAGCTCAGGCAACTCCTCTAATTTCTTGTTATGTGTGTTTCTATTTGTCCCTTTCTGCAGGTGGTTACGGCCCATCACTTCGGAGCTGCTTCACAGGACTGTCCGCCTCGGAGACCTGGATACCATCGTGGCCAGATTTATGGGGCTAGGATTTCTGAACTGTGATGGAGCACTTGATGGGACTCACATCCTGATCCATGCACCACCCCATTGAGCAGCCTAGTACATTAACAGAAAGGACTACTTTCCATGGTGCTGCAGGCCCTGGTTGACCACTGGGGACAAGTCACAGACATTTGTGTAGGGTGGTTGGGCCAGGCACACGATGCCCACATCTTCTGGAACTCGTACCTGTACCGCAGGCTGTAGGCTGGGACATTCTTTCCGGAGCGTAACTTTGCAGTCGGGGATGTGCAGATGCCTCCGTGCATCATGGCAAACGCAGCCTTATGCCCTGGCTCATGAAGCCATTCACTGGACAACTGGATGCAAGCAGGGAACTGTTTAACTCCCACCTGCACCCGGCTTGCTTGCAGGTAGAATGCACCTTCGGGCATCTGAACGGCAGGTTTAGATGTCTGATCACTCGCCTGGACATGGGGGAATGCAACATCCCCGAGATGGTTGCTGCCTGTTGTGTGCTGCACAACCTGGTGGAGAGGAAAGGGGAGGCCTTCCTCCCAGGATGGGGGACATGGGCTGATGTGGAGGGGAGGCAGTTTGAGCAGCCCCAGACAGCTGCCATCCGCCAAGCCCACCAGTCGGGATTGCGAATTTGGGAAGCCCTGAGGAGAGATTCTCCCAAGGAGCCCGATGACTTTCCCCAGGGCCTTCCAAATGTGCATTTGCTCTATGCCGCCAGTACCTTCCCCCCTCCAAACCCATCCCTGCCCCACTTTGTACACATATACAAGGATCCCCCCAGGATCCGGTCCAGGTCCTCATAATACGCACAATAGTGTGCTGCTTCCCCAGAGCTGGAGCTGCACTCAAGGGCCCTAACATACCCCTGCCGCAGCTCCTTGACCTTTGCTCTGACCTAGTCTGGTGTGCGGGGGTGGTGGCCTATCTTAGCAAGGCCATCAGCCATTTGGGCATAAATGTCGGCATTTCTCTTCCTTGACTGCAGGGCCTGCAGAGACGACTCCTCAGACCAGAGCTCCAAGAGGGTTTTGATCTCGGGACCAGACCATGATGGTGCCCAGAGTTTGGTGCCCCTGGCTTGGTGTGGGGATGTGATGTGTCCCTGGAAGGACCAGGGAGGTCTCAGGGGGCTTGTGCCTGTGACATGGCTGTAATGGGCCTACCAGGAAGAGCCAGGCAGTCAGAGTCCTGCTTGGAGCTGGTTTGCTGCCACAATGCTACTCCTGGGTGCCTGTGCCTTTAAAAGATGGCTACAGGCAGGAACAATAGAGGTGAAAGGTCTGGCAAGGAATGCCCAGCAGGGCTTTTTCCTGGAGGCCTTTAATTTTGGAAAAAAAATCTTCCCTGCATCCACACACACCTTTTTTCGACAGATCTCTGTCAAAAATAGCATTATTCCTCATAAAATGAGGTTTACCGCCATCGACAAAACTGCTGCATTTTCAATTTACTGTCGACAGAACGCGGTGGCAGTCTAGACGCAGGTAAAGATTTTTCGAAAAAATGCCAGTTTTTTCGAAAAATCCCTGTAGTCTAGACACACCCAAAGACTGTCAAAATTATGTGGTGTAAGTTGGGTGGGCTTCCCTACTTACAAAAAAGAAGCCAAGCCAGCAACCAATCAAATAAAAGGCAAATAGCAAAATGTCTGAGGACATCTTATGATTGGTTTTCATTCTGGAGAGACAGCTTCTCAGTGTTTTAAGTGGTGATGCCAATTAATTTTGTTACTTTTGAACTGGCATTCATTCTCCTATGTAGGATAGTGCACTGTAAAAAACTGCACTTTCTGACATTAAATCACCACAGGGAAACAGGATAAATAAATTATGTATGTTTAGAAACATTGACAATTCATGTTACAGCTGATAGAGTCCACTTAAGCTTCACATCAGTACATCAGTTGTTAATTATTTGATAGGTCTGAAAGGAAAGTAACAAGAGCCAAGACAGTTAGAAGCTCTGTTGAAATTGTTATTAATTTGTGGCAATATCTCCTGTGTACTTAAATGTTTGGAAATGTAAGTGTGCCAGGCACTTTCCACACATAAAAAGTAGTGTTGAGGTGTTTACTGTAAACAAATTAATAAAAATAATTTGAGAAATCAAGATGATGGGCAATATATCAGTAAAGAGCTTGTGATGATAATTGCCTCTGATAATGTAATGCTTGGTAACAATGTATTCTGCTTATGGAAAAAAACCAACATGATGCATCTCCTATACCCAGGACCTCACAGCCTGGCCATAATAATCAGATTGTATTTGTTGTCTTGGCAGAGGTAGATTTTTAGGGGATATGAATGCAGAGGGGTTAAGGAGATAACTCAAATAGGATATTCCAAGCACAGGGACTGGCATGTAAGAAGGCACAAAGGAAGTATGGGTACATCTAGACAGCAATGTTATTTTGGAATAATTGACGTTATTCAGAAAAAAAAGAGCAAGCAAATGGTCTGGTAGCACTTTATAGACTAACAAAACATGTAGATGGCATCATGAGCTTTCGTGAGCACAGCCCACTTCTTCAGATGACCAGAATAACATAGTCCGTGTCCACACTACAAGCCTTTATTTTGAAATAATGTCAAGTTGGAGGATTCTTACTCCAACTCATGGTAACCCTCATTTCATGAGGCATAAGGGAAGTAAAAGAAAGAGTGTTCTTCCTTCGACTTCCTGCTGGGTAGACCAGTCCAAAAGCCAAATTAAGCTATTTCAACTTCAGCTATGCAACTGACATAGCTAAAGTTGTGTAGCTTAATTCGACTTTGGCCCTGCTGTATAAATGTGCCCTACCTGCTTAAGAATCTGATTAATGAGCAGACAAGACTGGCAGTACTTAGGGTATGTCTAGACTACATAGCTCCGTCGACAGAGCCAAGAAAACTAGTTTACCTGGCACAGGCAAAGAAGCGCTTCATTAAACATAGCCACTGCACTGTGCCAACAATCAGCTGATCCAGTACAGCACGGCAGTCTAGACGTGGATCTGCCGGCTGGGGAAGCCTTTGCCAACCGATCCTATAAACCTCGTTTCATGAGGCATAAGGATTGGTCAGCAAAGGCTTCCCCAGCTGACAGATCCAAGTCTAGACTGCTGCGCTATGCCAGATCAGCTGATTGTCGGCAGAGTGAGGTGGCCATGTTTATTTTACTTTGCCTATGCCAGGTAAACTAATTTACATGGCTCCGTTGATGGAGCGATGTAGTCTAGACATACCCTTAGGGTACATCTAGACTGCACCATAACTCAAAATAAGATAAGCAATTTGATCTACACAAATTTCATATCTTATTTAGATGCTGTTTTCAAAATAACTTATTTCATCATTTGGTGCTGTCTACACAGCGCCAAATTTTGAAATGAAGCACTATTCCGAAACATCCCTTATTCCTCATAGAATGAGGTTTACAGGAACATTGGAATAGTGAGCCTGAAATAAAGGGCTTTCTGTGGAGGTGCGAGATAGCTATTTTGGGATACTCCGGTATCCTGAATAGCGTTGCAGTGTAGATGTACCATTATGGAACAATAGGGACAGAGTGGGCATTGTGAAAAGAGACAATGATAGTTAAGTATGATGGGCAGATTTATGCCGAGTCCTGAAGACAAAGTCAAGAAGCTTGACTATTTCATGGTAAAGGAAAGGGAGCAGTGAAAAGATTTGGGGAGAGGAGTGCTATATCAATGGGTGAGGAAGATACACTTTGGCAGTAACAATTGTTATTGACCAGAGAAATGCAAAGTGGGTGTTGAGGAGGCCAGAGAAAAGAATGGTATAATAATCAAGATGTCCAACTCTGGCAAGAGTTTGAATGAACAGCCAGACATCCAGGAGATATCCGAGTCAAAACTGAATGAATTGCTAAGGTAATTTGTGATTCATCAGCAAAGAGATGAATGCAAAAAAGTGGATCACATAAACAGATACATGAGTGAAATAAAATGGAGGGGCTCAAAGTAAGAAGAAAGCCCAAAATGTGCAAAAAATGTATTCAATTTTATGTACAAAGAATAATGACAGTCATTAACTGGAATTTGCATACTGCTATGAAAGCACTAAGTGCTATATAAATGCTAAATATAAGTGCTATATATAAGTGCTAAGTATAAATCCTCGTTTCACGAGGAGTAACGGTAGTTCGGACTAGGAAGCCTAGTCCGAACTACCTAGTCAGTGACGCGTGTAGCCGCGCGGCACGGAGTCTGCACTAGTGGACATTTAAAAATGGCGGCGCCCGGCTTTATGCAAATGAAGCCTGGGAAATTCAAATCCCTGGCTTCATTTGCAACTCCGGTTGCCTACATTACCACCCTAGTTCGAACTAGGGTGGTAGTGTAGACATACCCTTAGAGTGGAGATTTGAGAGCAGTGTCCCTGGGGCCATGCACACATGCACTGCCAGCCACTTGCTTTTAGGTTTCAGGCATTGCACATGCGCAAGCCTCCCTCCCCCCACTCCGCAGTTCCTTCTCTACCCCGGAACAATACTATAAGAAAGCCAGGATCCCAAAGTAGAAGGTAGAAAAGGAGGGTTGTGGGGTCTCTCATCTTGAAGAACGTCAGTTACTATCAAGGTGAGTAACTTCCTCTTCTTCAAGAGAGATGTCCCTGTTGGTGCTCCACATTAGGTGACTACAAAGCTATTTCTGTTTAGGGAGGTAGGGACTACAGATCTGGCAAAAAAGCAGCGGAAAGAACCGTCTTAGCTAGTTTTAGGTTGGAGAGAGGTCCATGCGTAAGTGCGTAGTGCTTTGCAAATGTGTGGTCGGAGGACCATGTAGCAGCTGCATAAATGTCTCTTATGGGTATTTTGCCGAGGAATGCTATTGAGGAAGCCATGGCTCTGGCTGGGTGTGCCCTTATGCTCTCTGGAGGCAGCACATATGATTGTACAACAAAGCTTGATACAATCCAAAATCCAGTGGGAAAGTCTCTGTGATGCGATAGCCTGGACTTTATTATGGTTTACTATTGAGACAAATGGTCTTGGAGACGCTCAAAAAGGTTTAATTCATTGCAGGTAAAAGGAGAGCTCTCTGCACAGGTCAAGGGTGTGCATTTTCATCTCGAAAGAATTGGCATGTGGTTTGAGGCAGAAGGTGGGTAAGTGTATTGTCTGATTCAAGTGGAAAGATGAGTGTACCTTGGGGAGGAATTTTGGATGGGTATGTAAAGTAACTTTGTCTTTAAAAAAGGTGGTATATGGGGTATCCGCCATTAGGGCTGCAATCTCTCCCACCTGTCGCGCCAAGGTAATGGCTGTGAGGAAAACAGTTTTCATGGATAAGTGTAATAATGAGATGGTCACCATTGGTTTGAAAGGCGACCAAGATAAAGCATTCAATACTAAATTCAGGTCCTACGGTTGTGTTGGTGGAGTGATGTCTTGATAAGGCGACTGAAACCTTTAGAAACCTCTTGGTGAATGGATGAGTAAATATGGACAAGTTGTCTTATCTTAGCGTGGAAGACAGTAATAGAAGCAAGGTAAACTTTAATGGAACTTATTGCAAGGTCTATTTGTTTAAGGTGCAGAAGGTAGTTGAGGATGGTAAGTAAGGAAAATGTTGAAGGAGCTACTCAGTGGTGTACACACCATATCAAGAATCTTTTCCATTTCTGGAGGTAAGTCTTATGGATGCACTGTGCCCTACTGTGTAGAAGGACCATTTGTACTTGTGAGCAAGTCAACTCTAGGTCAGAGAACCATCCAGGAGCCACGCCTTCAGGTGTAGTGAGTGGAGGTTCGGGTTGGCGTGGGTACCTGGATGAAGAAGGAGATCCTTGCAGTAAAGTAGGTGGATCAGTGAGGCACTAGAAAGGGGAACCATGGTTGGCGTGACCATGCTGGAACTCTAAGTATCAGGTGGGCCTTGTCCCTCCTTGTCTTGTAGACTACCTTGTTCAATAGGGGTATGTGAGGAAATGCATATATTAGGTGGGATGTCCAACTGATGAGGAAGACATCTCCCATTGATCCCTTGCCTATGCCCGCCCCGGATCAGAATAGGGGACATTTTTTGTTGGATTGCATGACAAACAGATCTATGGTAGGGTGAAAAGATGTCCACCAATATGTGCGGGTGCATTTGCCACTTGTGTTCGGTTGGAAGAGCTCTGCTGAGTGCATCTGCCATTGTATTCAGGGCACCTGGAAGGTGCACTGTGGTGATAATTATGTTGTATTTCAGGCACCAATTCTAAAGTTCTATGGCTTCTGTGCTAAGTGCTTGAGATCAGGCTCTGCCCTGATAATTTATATAAAACATTGCTGTGACATTGTCTATGTATAGTCTGACATGGCTGTTGGTGATGAACAGGAGGAATTTGACATATGCATTCCTGACTGCACGAAGTTCCAGGATGTTTATGTGCAAGTTCTTGTCGCTGCTGGACCACAAGCCCTGGCACATATGATGTCGTAAGTGGGCACCCTCACCCTGTACAAGATGCATCTGTTGTCATGGAGACTGATGGTTCTTGTGGGTGGAAGGGAACTCTGGAACAAAGGTTCCATGGGCTCAGGAACCAGTGTAAGGATTCCTTTACTATTCTTGGGAGGGCTAGGGATTTGGATAGTGGATGGACATTGAGTTTGTAAATCTGTCCCAACCAGCCCTGTAAGCATCTCACGTGCAGGTGCGCATTGTTGACTATGAAATTGCACGCTGCCATGTGCCCCAACAACTGAAGGCATTCAAGTGCTGTTGTGCAGGGGCTAGATCGTACGGTATTTACTGAGGCCACAATTTTTTGGAAGTGGTCCATAGGGAGGGATGCGGAGGCTATTGCTGAGTCAAGGCATGCTGCTATAAATTTGTGTAGGAGACAGCATTGATTTGGTTTCGTTCACCTGAAGGCTGAGTTGTTGGACTGAGTTGTTGGACTGTCTTATCAGATATGCTGTGACAACCGCTAGAACCTTTGAAAAAAGCCATAGGGGCCGTAGAGAGTCCGAACAGAAGCATCTTGTGTTGGTGGTAGTGTTGAGAATCTACAACAAAACAAAGAAAACATCTGTGAGCAGGGTGGATGGCAAGATGAAAGTATGCATCTTGCAAGTTGAGGGACGAGAACAAATCTTCCTGTTCCAACACCGGTAATATAGTGGCAAGCATTACCATCTTGAATTTTTGTTTTTGAACAAATTTAGTGAGGGTCCAAAGGCCTAGGATGGGTCTCCAACATCTGATCTTTTTTCTGTTGAGAAGCAATGGGAATAGAACCCCTGGCCTCTAAATTGTGCGAGGAATGGTTCAATTGCCCTTATGTGCAAAAAGCGCTCTACCTCTTGATGAAGTAGAATCTCATGACAGTGGTCCCTGAAAAGGGACTGGGAAGGAGGGTGGGAATAAGGTAGCCTTTTTCAATATCTGCAGTACCCATCTGTCAGAAGTTATAAATTGCCAGTTGTTAAAGAAGGGTAGCAATTGATGATGGAACAGGTTTGCTTGCGTTGATGGCATTGGAATAGGTGAGAGACTCTGCCAACCTTCAACCTGATGTTAAATTTGCTTATTGGACTGCTGCGACTGTTGGGAGTTGGTAGAGGAAGGGCAGCACCATTGGGTTCTGCCTCTACCTCTGTTCTGTTGCATCTGTTCTGTTGGTGTTGGTCTTGTCTATTGTAATTTTGTGCATATGGAGGGTATTAAGGTCTTGGGTAGGGCTGATACCTATATTGACTTTTTCCAGGTGCCTGGTTGTGGATCCCCAAGGACCGAAATGTTACTCTGGAGTCTTTCATGGAGTGAAGAATTTCATTGGTGTTAGCTGCAAACAACTTCTGACCGTCAAAAGGCAGATCTTCCACTGTAGATTGAATCTATCTGGGGAATGGAGTGGAGTTAAACCATGACGCCCTTCTCATTACTACTGCTGTTGCTGTAGATCATGCAGCCATATCAGCAGCGTCTAAAGCGGTTTGCAATGCTGTTCTAGAAATCGTGTGATCCTCCGATACCAGTGTTTTATACTGCTGTCTCTTAGCCTCAGGAATATCTGCGGTAAAGTCGTTAAGTTTGGTGTAATTTCTGTAGTCATATTTGCTTAATAAAGCTGCATAGTTCAAAATGTGAAATTGTAAAGTAGAAGATGTATATATCTTGTACCAAAATGTGTCAAGCCTTTTGCTATTGCAGTCTGGTGGAGTACACTGATATTGTTCCTGCTTGGATTTTTGTTGTGCAGCCTCCACTATGAGGGAATTAAGTACTGAGTGAGTGAACAGAAATTCAGATTCCTTGGGTGGAATATAGTATTTCTCATCTGTTCTCTTAGACATAGAAGAGATTGATGCCGGAGTTTGCCACACTGTCTTTGCTGGTTCCATTATTGCTCGATTAATTGGCAGTACTATTTTTGACGGTGTTACTGAGTGCAATATGTCTGCTAACTCATGCTGATTCTCCACAACCTCCTGAGAAGGAATGTTTAATTCAGCAGCTACACATTTTAAAAGGTCTTGGAAGTGTGCAGCGTCATCTGAGGTATTTGCAGCCAGGGCCAGAGACCCTCTTCCCTTCACTGAGGGGGGTCACTTCAGTCCAGAGAGATGGCCCCCCTCTTGTGCAGGTGTCTCCCCTTCTTGTATTTGTTTAGAAGGGGGACATTGCATTCTGTGTCATTTGCAGCCATGCTGGTGTTTCTGATAATATTGCCATTTGTCCCAGTATTGCCAGTGGAGGTTATGGTTTGGGTGGGGATACCCAGGGATTGCCATAATATGAAGTCATATTCCCAAATCTGAAAGAGTAAATAGTCTAATCTGTGTAAAGGAGAATTCTCTGGAGAAAAACCCCTAAAGAATTCATCATCAGATTTGGATGAAAATCTTTCCTGAGAGAGTGATCTCTGTGATGCTAATATAGCAGGAGAGTACTCAGGATCTAAAAATGATGAGTTAAAAGTTGATGAGACTAATAAGTCCCTGTGTTGGGTATAATGCCCAGCTGGCGTTGTCAGTGCCGTTGTGGGAGGCACGGAGGCTATTTGAGCTGCTGAATCATGCCTCGGTGCTGAGGAAACTGGTACCTCATTAGGCATCTCTGTAGTGGAAGCTGAGACACCTGTTAACACGGTTGGCACCTCACTCTTATGCTGCACTGGCAAGATTGTATCAGTGCTGGATGGTGCTGCAGCTAATGAGGCAGGCAACTTGAAGACTGACTCCTCAGAGCGTGATTTAGCGCATGCATGCTCGTTATCTGTGTTGGCGGCTCCTGAGACACCTGGAACATCATATGTGCTGAGGCACGGTCCTGCTGCTGCTCTAAGCAGTGGCCATGAGGGAGACGGCTGTTTCGGTGCTATAGTTCCCTGAGGTAGTGAGGAGGCTTGCTTTTTGATGGGATTTTTGGTTCCCCACTGTTTATGTTCCTTGGGCTGTCAGCCTGGGTCAGAAGCTGGTCTGAGAGAGATTTTGAGTAAAAATAGCTTGAGGCGGAGGTCTCTGTCTTTCCACACTTGCAATTTTAATTTTGCACAATGAGGACATTTTTGGGAGATATGCTGCTCTCTGAGGCAACGGACACATTGTGAATGGACATTTGATATTGGGATAGGTTCTTTACATGAGGTGCAGCGCTTAAACCCCAGTGAGCCAAGCATGTCTGGGAAAGCAGTCATGAACTGCAGGAAGGGGTTAACTGGGAGAAAAAACATTTTACTAATCTAGTTTTTTTTAAAAACTAATGAACTAATTAACTAACTAATTAATTACTACAACATAACTAAACTGGTTTTAAACAAAGATAATCACGAAGTCGCGAAGAAGCTAGGGACTGCTGAGTCCGTCTGTAGCCAGAGGCAATAGAGAAGAAACTGAGGAGCAGGGGATGGTGTGGGGGAGGGAAGGAGGGCTCACACATGTGCGATGCCTACAACCTATCAGCATGCAGCAGGCGGTGCGTACATGTACGGCCCCAGGAATACTGCTCTCATATCTCCATTCTAAGGCTCGGCGGCAGCGCACCAACCTAATGTGGAGCACCAATGGGGAAATCTCTCTCGAAGAAGAAGTACCAGTGTCCTGATTAGGAGACCTTTTGGCTTTATCTAGGGGAACAAAGTACCATCACTGAACTTCTGAGTGATGTTGGTGATGGGTTTGGGTAGCCACTTCTCTGGCTAAAAGTTATGAGACTTGGGGAGAAAACCAATACCACTCTTTCCCAAAGTCAGTTCTTTTTCACTGTGAAGCAAAGAAAGTCTTCCTAGAGAAAGGAGCATCTCATTGTTCTCTGCCTCCTCACAGTCCCTACTGGACTTGGAGGAACACAGTCTATATTCATTGAAACAATGGTAACCCATAGTCACTGAATTCCAAGAAGTAAAAAGTAAATATAAATCCTTTTGAATGTCATATCTTAGGGTATGTCTACACAGCAAAGTTATTTCAAAATAACAGGCGTTATTTCTAAATAACTTTACTAGAGTCTACACAGCCAAACCACTATTTAGAAATTAATTCGAAATAGCGGAGCGCTTATTTCGAATTTGGTAAACCTCATTCCATGAGGAATAACACCAAATTCGAAATTGCTATTTTGAAATAAGTGTTGCGTGGACACTTATATCGAAATAGGGGGCCTCCAGCCTTCCCAGTGTGCCCTGGTGGCAACTCCAGCCTCAGCCAAGAACAGTCCTCTCCCTCTCCCCTCCCAGGAGCCCTTAAAGGGTTAGACTCTGGCCACAGTGCCTGTGCCAGCTCCAAGCCTGCCAGCCCAGAGCCAGCAGTCACTGCCCCGACTCAGTGGCCCCAAAACATGAGCCAGCAAGCCACTGGCAGCCAGCCCTCCACCACTCCCCAGGAGCAGTCTGCCAGATCCCAGGAGCCTGCCAGGGCCCAGAGAAGATGGGCACCTTCCTGGTCCAAGGTGGAGATCATGAACCTTATTCAGGTTTGGGGGGGGGATGCCCCCAACATCCAGGATCTCTGCACTAGACTGAGGAACGCAGCCATCTATGGCAGGATAGCTGACAGCCAGGACGCCAAAGGCCACATGCGAACCCAGGAGCAGGTTTTCATGAAAATCAAGTTGGTCCGGCGAGATCTCCAACCCTGAGCTTCCGCTCCCCCTTCTTCCCCTTGCTTCCCCCTTTCAGCTCCCTCCTCCCAGGTTTCCCCCTCCCCCTCCCATTCTATCTTCTCCCCTCTCCCACCTCCTTTCCCCAGTCTCACCAGAGTTTCATCCTCCCCCCCGAGTTTTGTTAAATAAAGAGAGTTTGTGTTCATGAAAATACATGTATTTTATTTGACATCAGGAAGGGGGGTTAGGGAGGGGTAAGTGGAAGGACGTGAGGGCAGACCAGGGAGGGCAGACCAGGGAGGCTCTTAGTGCTCCTCAGGGTGGAAGCTCTCCCACAGGACCTCCTGGATACTGACAGTCCCTCGATGGACCTCCCAGATGGCAGCCTGCAGAAAGTGCAGCCAGGCTTGCAGCAATACGACCATGTTTCAGAGTGCTGTGGTATCCCAAGTGAGGGTAACCAGAGCACGCAGAGACAAAATGCTTTGCCGTCCCTCATCGAGGTTGGCAAGCAAGCAGGGAAAGTTGAGAACCGGCTGTCCATGGGGGGTCCCTTTAAGCACAGGCCTCAGATAGCCTCAGGCAGCAGCCACACAAAGTAATTCCTGACCTGATGCCCAGCCGGAACTGGTTCCGGTTGGCCTTAAATGCAATTCAGCATCCACTCAGTGTGGCTGCACTATTTCGAAATAGCAAAATGCTATTTCGAAATGTATTTTGTATGTAGATGCATTATTTTGAAATAACTTATTTCGAATTAACTAAGATATTTCGAAATAACGCTGTAGTGTAGACATACCCTTAAATAGTGGTAAGACCATCTATAGCATTCTTTTATCACCATAAGAAGGGCATTTAACTATTCTGATCAGTCTTTATCTGACTGATTAAAGGCCTGCTATGACAAGGCTACTCAGTTAGTGTAGCTTTTTTAATTTTATAGGGATTGTTTAGTTAGTTGCCTGTTGGCAGAGCAAAGTATAATCTGAACTATACATGAAAAAATTATTAGGAGGAAATACTGAAGTTCTTCACCACATCTGTGCTTGTGGACATCTTATTATTTTATCTAGAACTGTCAGTGTCTCACTTTAAAAAGCATCAAGTTTAGCCAAAACATTAAAAAAACAGAAATAGTCCCCAAAGAAACCAAAGACCTCTTAGCCAGATCTGGGCCAAACAATTTTGTTAAGGTGCTCATTTCTTCAATTATACATTTGTTCAAAGGTCAAAGGCTAGAATAAGCTCAGGGAAGCCCTCATTAAAAAGTCCACTGTTGCAAATGCCTAAGGTTTCCAATACCAGATCTGAGATGTATCTAATTATTGCCAGTTCCTTAAGTGGTCACTTATTTTGTGTATTAAATACAGTGACATTCATCTTATCTCCAAACTAATAGAGCTTTCTAAGATGTTCCACTTTCCATAATGTCTACTGATTAGAGAAAGATATCACAAAGTATCAGCCATCTCACTACATGTCAGTTTTATCTCTCCTTATCTTCAGATGACACCCAGCTTCACTGGATATCTGTGTACACTCAGCTACTGTACACAATACACATAATTCAGCCTTGTCAATCCTATACCTGGTTTCCATAAGAAAATCTGTTCTAATCAAAATTTGGTATAGTTTTGATATTTCTTCCCCTGCAACTGTGATACTTCAAACTCTGAAATTTAAGACAAAAATAATACAGTAGAAAGAGATTGAATTATTATCATTTGACATTACGAGAGGTACATCTCACTGAATAGCTATTTAGGGCATTATGACATGCTGCAAAGACTGCTAAACTCCCCACCCACTATCGCTGAGATAAAGAACAAGGCTACTTTTTGAAAGGAGAAAGTGGAGGATGGAACAGGATAATACATAAGAACATAAGAACGGCCGTACTGGGTCAGACCAAAGGTCCATCTAGCCCAGTGTCCTGTCTACGGACAGTGGCCAGCACCAGGTGCCCCAGAGAGGGTGGACCGAAGACAATGATCAAGCAATTTGTCTCCTGCCATCCCTCTCCAGCCTCTGACAAACAGAGGCCAAGGACACCATTTTATCCCCTGGCTAATAGCCTTTTATGGACCTAACCTCCATGAAATTATCTAGCTTCTCTTTAAACTCTAGTATAGTCCTAGCCTTCACAGCCTCCTCTGGCAAGGAGTTCCACAGGTTGACTATACGCTGTGTGAAGAAGAACTTTCTTTTATTAGTTTTAAACCTGCTACCCATTAATTTCATTTGGTGTCCTCTAGTTCTTCTATTATGGGAACTAATAAATAACTTTTCTTTATCAGCCCTCTCCACACCACTCATGATTTTATAGACCTCTATCATATCCCCCCTCAGTCTCCTCTTTTCTAAACTGAAAAGTCCCAGTTGCTTTAACCTCTCCTCATATGGGACCCGTTCCAAACCCTTAATCATTTTAGTTGCCCTTTTCTGAACCCTTTCCAAGGCCAAAATATCTTTTTTGAGGTGAGGAGACCACATCTGTACACAGTATTCAAGATGTGGGCGTACGATAGTTTTATACAGGGGCAGTAAGATATTCTGGGTCTTATTTTCTATCCCTTTCTGAATAATTCCTAGCATCCTATTTGCCTTTTTGACCACCGCTGCACACTGTGTGGAAGTTTTCAGAGACCTGTCAGAGAGCTAGATTGGGGGGGGGGGGGGGGGGAAGGGAACCCTGTACAATATTCATCTAGCCTTGCTGAGCTCTGATATAAACTTTTAATATAGTTCTCTTTCATGCTGGTCAAGGTAATGGAAAGTCAGAGTTTTTCTCATGCAGCTACTGAATGGCAGGCATTTTGTTTTGCCCTGTCCCAAAAGTCTTTCTTTCGGAGTTGAGGAGCAAAGATTAGAAGTTGCACCAACCAACCTTCATGTTCCCCTTGTTCACTGGCATTGCCTCTGTGCGTGGGGACAAAGACCAATGACAGTTAGTATAAACTACCAAAATCCTCATAGCCAACCTAAAACATTCTTCAGCTATTGAATGGTACCATGAAGTGTAGAACCTTATACAGCTACACGGGTTGGGCGACTAATAACATTCAACCAGACATTTCCACGTGGCTTCTTTTTACTGAGTTTCACACCGATATTGACATAACTGACAAGACACTAGAAGCAGAGGCAGCTGAATAGCACCACAAGAGCAACAGGGGAATGAATACACAGTGGTCAGTAGAAGATATATTGAGCATATTTCTGAGTCCATCTAAGTGATGAGCTGTAAGCATGTTTTATAAAATGCTAGAATTATTAGAGATCAAATAGTTCAATGAGCAGCATATAAATCAAAGCTTGCAGGATCTTTCCAGTGAACGGAGTAGTGCTAATGAAGGAAGAGGAAATGGTGAAGAACTGCAGATTGTTGTGATGGATTGGGTTACCCTTGGGACTGTCACCTGATGTGCAGAGACACCTCTGAGCCTGCTTCCCCTGACAGCCTGGGCACCTTGTAGCTCTGTCCTGCAGAGCCCCACTCTCCAGCCTGTTTCAGCACAGTCACAGAGAGAGGGCCACAGCCCCCAGACTGCAGACACAGACTGAAAGCAGTACAGTGTGAGGCCTTTTCCTAGCACTCAAGTACACAGCCCCTCAGGGAGCTGAACCCTAAATAGAGATCTATACAGTGTAAGATCCTGAAATTCATCCTCTTTCTCAATACAAACCATGCACTGGTTCCTTGCTCTCCCAGGGTATGTCTACACTACCCCGCTAGTTCGAACTAGCGGGGTAATGTATGCATACCGAACTTGCTAATGAAGCCCGGGATTTGAATTTCCCGGGCTTCATTAGCATAAAGCCGGCTCCGCCATTTTTAAAAGCCGGCTAGTGCGAACCCCGTGCCGCGCAGCTACACGCGGCACGGGCTAGATAGTTCGAACTACGTAGCCATTCCGAACTATCTGTACACCTCGTGGAACGATGTGTACAGATAGATCAGAATGGCTACGTAGTTCGAACTAGCGGGGTAGTGTAGACATACCCCCAGGTAGTAATTACTTACACTGGATTTATTAATAAAATCACATTTGCTTAGTAAGTGTAAGAAGATTTTAAGTGGCCATAGAAAGTAGCAGACAGCACAAAATAGATAACAGAGCAAAATATGCAAATCTGCCAGCTAAGTTGGATACACCCTCAGTGAGCGGTCCTGAACAACAGAGTTTTCCAGACCAGGGGAGGAGCACCCTGCTCCCTGCCACAGGCCTATTGTCCCCAGCCCTGCTGAGGATGTGCTTCCTCCCTGGCACCAGGGCTACATTTTTCAGCGCACTGACTCTGGCTGGGGTTGTGCTCTCTCTGATGGCCCAGGCTGCACTCCCGGGTACTGGCCCCACTGCCTCTGGCCTGGGTGGGGCTACGCTCCCCACTATGCCAGCCCAGCTGCTTCTAGGGCTGTGGTCCAGGGCAGGGCTGTAGTCCCTGCCACGCCAGAGCTTCAGACCCAGTTGTTGCCAGATCAGAGAGTCCCAGATTTTAGAGGTACAACAGGTAGTAAGATCTGATCCTAATCATAATCTTCATAATCTTCTTCACAGGCCAGATACCCTTCCATCCTGCGCCCAGTTCCTTCCCCCAGTTCATTCTTAGTTGTTTCCAGCAGTCATCTTGGGTGGGGTAGCCAAGGAGAACTGATGACCAGTATTATCTCACTCCCCAGCCTTATATAGGATTTGCATAAGTTGGGGTCCTTTGCTTCAGAGTGTGACCCCTTTCCAGATTCTCATGGAAAAATACAGAAATCAAAATGGGCTCCAGTATCAACTGACATGGTCACATGTCTCTGTATCCATTCTTCATGGGCTGACTCACATGTTTCCACTAAGGTTAAGCTCTTTTACAATTCATTGTCTCTAGCTTATGGGTCATCAGCACTGTGGCCTTTTTCATTGTTATACCTGAAGTGTCAGCAGCAAATATGAAGTTACAGATACACAGGTCAACATTCCTAACTTAATCTATACAAAAGATAGATGCATGCATACAAACGGGATAATCATATTCAGCAAATCTCAACCTTAATGTTGTGTTATATGAGCATAAAGCATATCTCAGCTCTGACATTCATATCATAAGCATACTTTCATAAAGCATATGTTCACAGTTCTATAAACAAGAGCAACGCCAGCCTCAGGTCCTATCCCTTTTGTAATCCCACTGCAATTTCCTGCAGCAAAAGGGTTTGAAAATTATTGAATCAAATTTGCATGTACCTGGCTTATCCCTCTTCTAAAAACTGATAGCAAAACATTCTGGTCTAGACTAGAGAGACAAAGGAATGATGTCAGTAAGCAATCTCATGGGTTCACTGCCCATTGAAGGATTTGTGTAAAGCCCCATATGTAGTAGAATCACTTTGGATCCATTGCATGGGAATTGCTGGTGGTACACTGGGCCCAGCTGCTAGTATTCGTGGGCCATTTCCCATTTAGGGTTAGGGGCTGAGAAAAGTAAAGGATTGGGCATCTGCTGTAAGTGTAGATTCAGTGGCCAGAAACGCCCATGTTGGGGAGGGGTTGTGCCTGGTATTCTACTTCAGGAGCTGGTGTAACAGCCTCTGAAGGGCTGAACAACTGTCCCATATGCTGCCTACAGTTGCGGGTGGATGCTGCACTCCCAGCACCAGCTGAGTCCCCTGTTCACTCATGATGCGTGCAGGGATGGGGGCGTGAACTTCACCCATAAGCATGAAGAACTCATTATGACAGATGTACTGACATTTATATATCATCACCCTCCTACACATCTTGTTTTAAATATCCAGCTAAAAAAAGTATTAAAAGTTGCTTCCAAATTGGTGGATTAATGATACAGCTGATCTTACAGCAGCGGGGAATTATGAGTGCTGTGTAAGCCATTTGAAAGATCATTCCACCCCCAAAGCATCAGTGCTGAAAAAACACAGTAGTGAGAGCAGATGCTGACACCAAACTAAACAAGAGAAATCCATCTGAAGAGAAATCCACAACTAGCTGTGATATCATATTACATACTTTTCAGTGAAGTATTGCATCACACATTACATGGACTGAAATAAGACTTAACTACGTGCAGTAATAGCTTGCAGGCCTGCCGATAGGAGGGAGCAAAAGGGGGCAATTTCCCGGGGCCCAGCAATTCAAAAGGACCTGCGGCTTTCTAGCCACTGTTCCTACTGTAAGCTTGCTGCCCTCAGCCCAGTCCCCTTCCACCTAAGGCTTGCTCCTTCCAGGATCCTGGAGCCTCCCCCTAGCCCCCCCCCTCCCCCCACATATACCATGTCTAGGAGTCCAGTAATTCTGTCAGCTCCCCAATAGTTTGTGTAACTCCTATTTTCAATAGTAACTCAGGCCTTAAGAAATCTTAGGCTATGGCTATACTTAAAACTACTGCAGTGCTGTAGCTGTGCCACTGTTCTGGGTCTGTGTGGTGTGTCAGGATTTTACCCTGGGCTAGGCCGTTCTCCTTGGGGGGAGGGGCTCTCTTCACCGCATGCCCCGTGGACCACCTAGGTCAATGCAAACCATTCTGCAGACTACCATTGCTAATAGAAACTCATCATTAATTACGCCAGAGCCATTTTGCTAGTGCTGCAGCTGAGGAGAATGGTTTAATTTAAACTATTAAACAGATATAAGTGTTTTAACTTTCTCATGTTAGTTATCAAACTTAATTTAAAATAAAGTAAAATACTATGTCCAACTCAAAAGATTTCAACATTTTCTTTATTTATGGCAGGGGTGGGGACCACACAAGTGGAAAAAAACCCTCTAAAAAACCCCAACCCTCACTGATGTGGCCCCCAAACTTAGACAGCTCACTCTACTGGCATTCCAACCCCTATGGGGGTGAGGGGAAGGGACAGGGAGGACTGAGGTACAGGGCTTCCCATAGGCTAAATTTACTTTTCTGGGGTTCTGAAATTAGTGGATTTTGTGGACTGCCCTTAGGCTCTGTGGTGGGAACAAAAATGAGGGGTTCATGTGCAGGACAGGGCTGCCAGCATGTGGGATAAGGGTGCAGGATGGGGTGAGGAGGGCAGGATCTGGGAGGGACTTTGGTGGCAGGAGAGGGTGTGGGGTGGGGATACAAGAGGGAGTTTGGGAGTGGGAGGGGGTTGGGAGAGTAATGTAGAAAAGGTGAGTGGGTGAGAATGTAGTCAAATAGCTAGTTGGGGAAGGAGACAAAGAAATGTGGAGTAAAGGAAAGTGCAGCTTCTGCAAAGTAATATTGTATCTCCCTCTGATCTTCCCTCTGCTTCAGCCTCACTCCCCTCATCCCCTTGATCCTCCCCGAGCCTGATTCCCTGCATTGCCCCATACCTCTCAGTACAACCTCTGCCCCCACCCATCCTGACTCTGAATTCTCCTTCACCCCCCTCCTGCCCCTATATTCCTGTGCCCCCAGTGCACTCACTGGCAGGGCAGCAGCACTGGGACTCGCAGCCCCCTGGGACCAGTGCTGGGGCAAGGAGAGGTGGGGGGAGGAGACAGAGTCTCTTCCCTGCCCAGCCCAGCCCTTTGCCTACAGCTGCACAACTGAAATGTGAGCCACGCTGTGCAGGGAGAGGGGCAGGGCTAAGTTCTAGCCCCACATGGCAATAAAAATTGGTTCACATGTCGTTTGTGGCATGCCAGGGGTTGCCAACCTCTGTAGACATTCATTACTGTCATGGGAGGGGTTCTCCTGCTGCTGTAGTTAACCCACCTCCCCAAGAGGTGGTAGCTACATTGATGGAAGAAATCTTCTGTCAACCTAGGGCTAATCTATACTAGAAGCACTACATTAGCAAGCTGCACTGCTGCAGTGAGTCTGGTGAAAATGCTCTATGTGGACCAACTAACTTACGTAAGTTGGTGTAACTTATGTTGTTTTGAGGGGTGGCTTATTCATACTACTGACATGTTAAGTTATACCAAAGTAAGTGGTAGTGTAGACCTGGCCCTAGTGTTGTCTATGCTGGGGGTTAGGTCAGTTTAGCAATGTTTCTCAGGCTACCTCTAGATGCAGGCTTCTTACGCAAGAACCTTTTTGTGGAAGAGATCTTCCACAAAAACTTCTTGTGCAAGCGTGTGTCCACACTACAAAAGCATATTGCAAAAGCAATGTTCTTTTGCACAAGAGAGCATCCAGACTGCATGAACGCTCTCTCTCAAGAAAGCTCTGATTGCCATTAACAGAATGGCCACCACGGCCACTTGTGCTTCTTTTGATAGGTTGTTTTTGCGCAAAAAAACCCTGTTTCCCGACCACACACACCTTTTTGTGCAAGAGCTCTTGTGCAAAAAGGAGTTATTCCTCGTAGGAAAACTATACTGCAAAAAGAGGAATACTATGCTGCAAAAGAGGAATACTATACTGCAAAAAGCCCTCTGTTCTATCAATTCACTGTAAATTTACTTGTGCAAAAACGTGCATGAGGTGTGGACGCTCTGCAGTTTTTGCACAAAACCCCTGTAGTGTAGACGTACCCTAGGGGAGATTTTCACAGCCTGAAAGACGTAGTTATACCTGTATAAGTTTCCAGTGTATAAATCTAATTGAAAATCAGTTTTGAGAAGTCATTTAGATGGCAAAATTTTACCCTAGACCTTCATCCTGGCCAATGGTCAACTCTGCTGAAGTTAAAAATCAGAACCACTTTCACTATTTTTGTTTTACACAGGTAAACAAATTTAATCTATTTGTTTTAAATTTTATACAAAATAAATGAAAAAGACCTGACATTTTGTACTTAGCGTCAGGTAGAAATTCTCATGGTAAATAAGACTAAAAAATGGTGGACATACTGTACATTATAACAGGCAAATGTTTCTATCATAATAAAAACACAGCATATACAGTGTATTTCATGCCTATATAACTAAACAAACTTAAAATAATAAAGAGAAATGAAATATATCACTATTATAGATTAGATATGGGGATGTTGAACTCCCATAATAGCAAAAAAAATTGCATTGAAAGAAATTGAATGGGTAGATATAGGGTGCTTGCCTGGGGAGGATAGGGTTGTGGGTTCAAGTCCTGCCTCCCCAGGCCCTATTGGGAAGGGATGGCAAAAAGCCAGGTGGCCTTGGTGCAGGAGGGATAAGGGGTGTCCTGAAGGTAAGGTAGTAAGGTGGGTTCCTGTGTGGGATAGGGCACTTGCCTGGGGTGAAAAGTATTTGGCCTGATTTACTGTGTTACAAGAATCTCCCACTGGCTTTAGCCCTTCTATGGAGTTTGATGGCTGCCATGAATAGAGATGTCTGGCCTGAGTCCATATTTAATCTTCCTCACCCTAAGAATGTTGGAATCTTCTCCTCCTATAGGCTAGCACCATGGTTCTCAACCAGGGGTACACTTATTCCTGGAGAGTACACAAAGATCTTCGAGGACTTACATCAACTTGTCTGGATACTCGCCTAGTTTTACAACTAGCTACATTAAAAAAAATCAGCGGTCTACACTGGCCGCTTGTTTTTCCGGAAAAGCAATGACGATCTACTGTAAAACTGTCAGTGTTTTTCCGGAAAAACTATGCTGCTCCCATTCGGGCAAAAGTCCTTTTCCGGAAAAACTGTTCCGGAAAAGGGCCAGTGTCTTTTCCGCAAAAAAGCCCCGATCGCGAAAATGACGATCGGGGCTTTTTTCCGGAAAAGCGCGTCTACATTGGCCATGGACGCTTTTCCGGAAAAGCATCCTGCCAATGTAGACGCGCTTTTCCCAGAAATACTTATAACGGAAAACTGTTCCGTTTTAAGCATTTCCGGAAAAGGGTGCCAGTGTAGACGTAGCCTGAGTGTTTCCATGGCTGTAGATGTGAACTGGCGTTAGGGTTGCCAGATGGTTGAACCAAAAATACCGAACACCCACCCCAAAAGTTGTTGGCAAAAAATAAAGGACTCCCAGACTTATTAAGCAAAAATAAATAAATAAATAATAAACCAGCATTAAAACAGCATGGCCCCTTTCAGAGTGAGTGCAGAGTTAGAATAGCGATAGGAACAGGTTGAGCACTAAGACCCAGGGCATTGCTTCCCCTTGGTCTTTAGGCTTTTTTGCTGGCAGCCATTTTGTGTACTTGTTCAAGCCAGAACTTAGCTTCCTTGCGGAACCAGGTAAGCATGGGGTCCAGGAGTAGGGGGCTGGAGGTGTCAGAGTCCGGGGGGAAGGCCAAGGGCTGGACCTGGGTGCTAGGGTTGCCAGGTGTCTTGTATTTTCACCTCCTGGCCGGGGAAAAAAAAATCAGAAAATACAGGACATTTTATGTGTCTGGTATTTTCTGAATTTTTTTACCAGACAGGAGGCGAAAATACTGGACTGTATTTTCTGGCAACCCTAACTGGTGTTGGAAGAACATACTTTTTTTTTTTTTTTTTCAAGATAGCCTGGTGTAAAATACATGTGTGTTTTTTATTTTTTTGTGTGTGGTAAACCCAGCCTTTGTTCTGAATTTCTGATGCCTCTAAGTCTGTCCTGGAGGAGAGATGTTCACTTCAATCAGTGGGTGATGGTATGTGTCTGCACCTCTAACTTCACCTTCAAAAATGTATTCATAATGGCCCTTTTTTTTTTCAGGGACGCCACCTAACTTAGGCCTATCATTCTTATTCCACCCTGGCTTGGGTGGCTTATTCAATACTAGTCACAAACTCTATGGCTGGGACTTGGCTCTTTGTAATTGTTGTTAAATGTCACAAGAAACATGTTTCCAAGAGTGTAACTGTGGTAGCAAAGCCTATTAAAAATGAATGGTGGTGTTTCACATTGTGTAACAAATTCAGAGGGTCATGTGCCTTCTTCCTCCCCCCCACACAAGTAACATTTCGGCTTGACCTCATGGAGGGAGAAGGGCTTTATCCGTCTCTTGCTGCTCCTGCCCCATGGCGCACCAGGCCTCCACAGGGAGCAGAGGTGGTGGGACCAATCACTTCTCATGCCAGCCATTCTGGCTTGCTGCTCTGAGCAGTGCAGCAGCTGCCTGTGTGAGCCTACCTGGGAGGGGGCAGTGGAGGTATCTCCCCCGCCCCCAGCCTGACTGCCGGGTATAAGGGCCATGTAAGCCTATGTCCCCTCTTTCCACCCAGCATATTTCTGGCTTTTGCACTTCACTTTAGGCTGCCTGCTGGATGTGCAAATAGCTGGGATAATAATTCTCTAGCATATAAAATTGTAATGGACAAGCCACTAACCTCAAGTGCTTTAGTGCTAGTGGTGCACTTTTTTTACCTGCTTAATGTGTTTGTACATGGACAGCACTCTAACTGATAGTGACCAATCAATAAAAATCAGTTTTCTCTGGGTCAAAGATTCCAATTAACTTTAATAGGCTTTAATCAGGTCCCTGAACAGCAAAACAATGCTTGGAATTTTCCTAGACCCCAGAAACCACAAATTATTTTGTTTGTCTTTTGGTGAAGCCGTTGATGTAACCTTACCTAAGAGAGAGCATCAGAAGAAAGGTGTATATGGGGAGAGAGTTGTCACTTTACCTTACTGAATAGTCCCATTTACCCTCCCTCTGCCAGTCATCTCCTTTGGTAGAAATTTCTGCTAATTTCTGGCTGAATTTTGACACCAGATGTTAGCTGGAAGAATATTGGTTATAGCTGGTAACAATACAAGTTTTGTGGGATCAATGTGCCTGTGATAATTCTAATAGTGTAATAAATCTGTGTGTCTACAAGTCTAGGGGTGAAGAACTCAACCATACAGGGGAACAGTGTTCTCTAAAGGAGTAGCAGAAAATGATCCTCACACTATGCCATTTTCATGCAGTGGCTCCTCAGATAGACCCTTCCCGTTTGTTCAGAAGGCAGTTTCTGCTCTTGATCTTTTAAGCTACTTCATTGAGATGGTATATGTATGTGAATGTACATTTTGGGCTGAACCCCTACATATGATCCAAAGCCAGTGTGTGACAATCACTTACCATTCAGAAAGTGAAACTTAAAAAACAACAAATGGTCTGGTAGCACTTTATAGACTAACAAAACATGTAGATGGTATCATGCACTTTTGTGGGTACAGCCCACTTCTTCAGATGACTGGAGTTTTGAGTTTAGGATGTACAGACCCAAAATAATAGGGGAGAAGAGACAGGGGGAAGGAAACAAATGGAAGGGGGTGGGAAACAAGGAGCAGAGGGTATGAAAATATCAAAGGGAAAAACAAATAGGCAGAACTGGTAATCTATAAGTACCTAAAGATTGGACAGTTAAAAGAAGCAAATAAGGATCATAGGACAGCAATATATAGGAAGGCAACTAATGCAAGAATCTACACAGACAAAGAGTCGTTGGCACCTTCATTGAATGTTAGGTTGATAACGTCCCAGCCATCTATTATCTCAATTGAGGAGGCCATCGGTGTGAGAACTGAATTTGTGGATGAATTGTAATTCCAAGGTCTCTCTGTGTGTAAGGCTTGTAGAATTGGTTTGTAACAAGACAGCCACTTGGAGATCTTTTAAAGAGTGATTAGGTAGATTGAAGTGTTCATACAGAAACCTGTTGGGGAACATTTTTTTATATTGTTTAAGGATGTCTTCATATTCTTCATCTGGCCATGGTATATCAATCTTTGGAAACCACATAGGCTGGGCTTGGAAGTGGTCTTAAATATAGCTTTGGTAAACCATGACTATGCTTGATATATTGAGATGTTAAGCAGGATACATACCCCATACTGGCCAATGAGCATAGTGTATATTTTCCACTGATCTTTTCTGTAGTTCCAGGAGCTTTGTGCTTATTGCCATTATGAGTTTGGTACCTTTATTTGGATGAGGCTAGGGAGATGTTGGCTAGGGGGAGAAATTTCTGTGGACCTTGTAGGTGGCTAAGAGAGGGCAGTCATCAGCAGAAGTGGCCCACATGAACGCAAGGGAACAGCCCTGGTTCCAGCAGATTCGGTTCAATAGTTGAAACTTTGCTTTTCCCTGAAAGACAATCACATAGCTTGATTGTACTCCATAAAATCTGCTAACAGAAGAATATTTGGGAAGAAAGGAATTAGTGGGAAGAGTTGCCTGTTTAACTCCTTTACTAAGTCTGACACTAACCTATCTAGAGATAGGTTGTAGACTAGCCAAACCTTCCATATACTCTAAAAGTTGACAACAGTAATGTGATAAACCAGAGCATGAAGCCATCAGCCCTTAAGAAATTTCAATTTCAGAACACAGCTGCTGGTCTCAGAAACATGGGCTACTGTGATACATTAGATCCCAGCTTTGATCTTTACACTCTACATAACCTCTCAAGTTCAGGGACTTCATCCTTAGCTTCAAGGCATTCAGTGGCCTGTGCCCAGCATATCTTAAAGATCACCTAATGCTCCAGAATGAGCTTGTTGTTGTGGGAAGGGGTGGGACCTTTGGCAGAAGGGATGGGGCTGGAGAATAGTCCACCCCAGCCAGCCCTTCAGTGTCCAGGGCTCTGGCTGCAGTTTAAAGAGCCTGGGATTCCAGCCACTGTTGTGGCTATGATAGCAGCAATGGTGGCTGGGCCCTGGGGCAGCTGCCCCCTTTTCTCCCCTGTCGGCAGCCCTAGTGGTGGTCTACTCTATTGCTCCGGCAAAATGCAACTTTCTGTTGTGATAAGCTCCTCTGTGCAGGACACAATTTTCTTCAGGGGCCAGGCTGAGGAATTAAAGACTCTCACAACTCTCCAGGCCCACCGACAGGGGAAGGAAGGGGGAAGTTGCCCCAGGGTCCAGTGATACAAAAGGACCTGGACCTCCCAGTCCTTTTAAATCACTGCTGGAGTGTCATGCCACCTGCTCCAGGCAGCACTAAGGGCTGGCTGAAGGGGAGGAGGCACAGCACAGCACACTCCGGGTGGGACTGAGGGCTGGCTGTGCCTAGCTCCATCCCTTCGACCCCACCCCTTCCAGCTCACCTCCCACTTTGTCCAGGGGCCCACCAGGCCTGCTGGCTCCCCTGCAAGCCTCACCCCTTTCTGTTCCAAAGATAAAGCCTGCTTCTTTCACCTTGTCTTTTCTCATATAAGCAGAGTCACATATACTTTAAAAAAAAACCCTACCCCCTTACTCTATATTGCTCAGACAATTCTCCTGTTGAAAAGAGGGTGAGAGAAAGAGAATGGACCACACTTGACAGATATTAATCACATCCCATAGTCTACTTCTGGAAGAGGCTCATATACTTGTATAATGAAGCTGGCACAAGAATCTATGGGGAACAGGATAGATAGTTACATCCTTGCCAGTTTTCTCTGTGTGAGTTATATATGTAGTGACTCAGGCACCACTGTATAGGAATGCACTAACCACAGTTGTCTGGCTGCCTGTGCTATATACAGCTTGTAGATATACATCTGTGAGTTACAGCTCACAGATATAATTTCTTATTATGGGCGTCATTTCTATATAAGTCTTTGCTCAGTTCTTTCTTAAGCAAAATATCCATTGATTCTCTACAGTACAAATTACTATTACTTACTATTATGGGGAAAATTTGGGCTTAGTATCATGCAGACACCTGCCAAAATGTTCAACTAGCCAATTGCGTTAGAAATGAAATCATACTGTTATCCTACACAGTTATGGGAAGTGACAAATTGCATTTTGGGCCGGACAGAGTTTGGTTTCATCATAGTAGCAGACTCAGATGGAAGGTTTTGTGTTTTGTTCTTTTTTAGACAAATTGTCTGAAATAATGAAATTTAAACATCGGTGTGTCACATAAGGAAATTTACTTTGGCGCAAGCCCACATTAAGCTCACTATGGAAATCCTTATCAGTCTGAACACAGCCTCTTTTTCCTGGAACATCAAATTTGAAGACAATTGCCTCTTTAACCTCCCTGTTCTCCCACATCATGTCAAAACACACTGGAGAGAGTTAAAAAGTGAAGGAAGTTAACATTGGCATGAGGCTGAGCCAAAACCAGTAAACATCAAAGTGAGTTATGGTAGATTTGCGCCAATAAATTGGTAATGACGCAAAGGAATTTTATGAACCTTGGCAGTCTTGTAGGCCCAGACATTTTTTTGCTGGCATAGCAAACTGAAGATATATATTACAGTTACTGAGATATTGTAGTCTAAAGCTTTTCTTTTTTTAAGGATAGAGTAAGTTCACATTGAAGCAAGTGCTGAGGTGAATTGAAGAATAAAAATGAGCAAAAAAGAATATAAATGAGCTAAACGGTATTAAGTATTCCATTTCTAATGACATCCTTTACTAGCTTTCATGCTTTCCAGATAATACTACCTACAGCCATTTGGATATAACTCTGTAAATTACATCTTGCAGTGCTGGTAAAAACAAAAGTTTTTAAAAAAATCGCAAAGTGAACATATTTGATTGATGAGTAGAGTAGGGTTTTGTCAATAAAAATGAATGCAACCCAAAAATTAATGGAGAGATTTTGTTTTGCCATTGTTCACATTTACTGTTGACATCCTCAGATTTGTACAGACATTTATGATTGCTTGCTAGGACGTTGAAGTATAAACCCAATCAACGGTGTAAAAAAGAGGAATGCAGTTAAATAGGAGAGATGGGTGATTGAAGAATGTTACCTCACAACTACAGGCCCTAATTCATCCCGGGAATGAAGCAAATGCCTAATTTTAAATTTGAGCAGTCCCACTGAGATCAGTGAAACTATTCAAAAGCATGAGACTTTCAACATAGGACTAAAGCACTTGAACAGGTCTACTGAACTCAGTTAAACTATTCCCATATTGAATTATGGGATCAACCCTGTTGATCATTTATCAATTAAATGTATGCAAAAATTGCAGCTTACTTACAACATTCATATTCATCTGTGAGAAAAGATGTTTGCCAATTTAATTGGCTCAATTAGCTTTAATGAGTACCAGTCCTTTCTTTTTGTGTGTGGATACCTTTGGAGTATTAGAGGTGAGCACTAATTGCTAGGTGTCAAGAATTTTTAGCTGCTGTGGGAGTGAACAGAAGCCGAGGGCATGGAGAACCTTGCAAGCTGAGGGCCTGTATCTCTCTCATTTGGAACTCCTCTGTCTGAGTTTGTGGGACAGCAAGCCCAGTGCTGCTGGACTTTGCAGTTGAGTGTACCTACATGAACACAGCTTGAGTTAAAACTAAATCACTGAAGAAATGGATCTGTTGCTCCTGTCACTGTGTTCCAGAGAGGGCAAATGTTTTATAGATTGTTCCAATATTAGAATGATAATCTTCTGACTTCAAAGTATATCCAGTGCCATACACCAAGTGAAAATCTACAGATTTCATTCTCGGATTCTTTTGATTTACAAGAGGCACTATTCAGCATGTGGAGTCTACACAAGATGCATGGCATGGTGAGGAATCATTTTACACTCTCAGGTGCTGGATTGTCACTGCACTCCTTTGGGAGGTGCCTTTTGATTTTCTGCACTGTGCAAGGACAGAAGGTGTAATAAACAAAGGGAAATATTAATCAGTGCTTTAAAAAAGAACTACCAAAAGCTGATTTCATCATCATAGCCCTTTTGGTGGAGAAAAAAGGACTACAATGGCACTAGGAAAGGCAATAAATAATGGAGGATTTTGTTTTCAGAAAACAAGTATTTTAAATGTGTCTATAAAGAACTGTTTCTAAATAACTTGTGGAAGCCTTGGACTTGAAGAGCTAGTCATTATAAGGTGTGATGGATCAAGGCTTCTTTTTGCATTGATTTCTTAAACTTTGCTTCTGTAACTTGGCGAGGAGAGTATTAGAAATAGTTTCTTCTTGCTCGTAGCAACCAAGGACAAAATGACTAATACTAGAGATAGTGCTTGCACTGTTTCCTGGGACAGAAGATAATCTACACAGATATAAAATTTGTATCCACATCCACCTCCGCATCCACCAAAAATGACAAAGGGAAGATGGGAGAGGTGTATCACATATGAGGATGGAGAAAATCTATGAAAAAGAGAAACAGTGGTATGGATGAGAAGTGGCGTATAAAGACAGGTGGTGAGAGGATAGTCTCCAGTAGGGAGAGGAAGAAAGAAGGGACAAAAAGAAAGAAAGTGAAGGAGAGAGACTGAGGTTTGAATGGTATGAAAACTGAAATATTCTTTCATTCTTCAAGGTTATTGTTGCAGCTCCAGGTTGAGGCACACTGATGTGAAATTGTGGGGAAAGTTGCAGTATTACTTACTGCACTCACTCACTCTGTACTTGATCTGTGGAGAGAGGACCTTCAGAGTTGTCACCCTAACATCTTTTTGAACACTAAATTCATCTTGAGTTTTCCTTTGGGGGAAAATATTTGAAGCAAGAGGTGAGAAAAACCCATCCTACTCAACTCTGTGCTTCTTGCCAGTCACAGGTATCAGAAGCTGATTCAAGAGCCGCTAATTTATAATGAAGTAAAAGAGTGATACGGACCATTTAAGTCTTGCAACGTAGGCACACTGAAAACTGAAAGGAAAGATGAGAAAGCAGGCATGCTAGTTTTTAATATAATTTTTTTAAATCTGTGTGTTTGTAAATCTGGGTGTTTAAATCTGCATGGTGCAGATTAGAATGACTAAATTGACATGCCACACGCCATTTAAGATCAAGAGGGATTTTTTGGTGTGTATTTTTTTTGCTGGATTAAATATGGATTTTTTGATAAATACGTGATTTTTTCCTCTATAGTATTTCATTTTTAAAATAAAATTTAAAATGTACTAGAGTAATCAGAAGAGAGAGCAATCATCTCGGACCTGGTCACTTTTTACATTATAAATGTAATTATTTTCTCAAATCTTCTCCCTCCAAAATTTCCTCTCCAGAGCTCACCCAGGTAGCAGTCACCAATCAATTTCTTTTTTACTATGTGGGTCACAATTAGACACAACAAATTACCACCTTTTGCATTAGACAGGAGGGATATGTGTGTAAGCCAGAAGGCAGGCAGAATACAGAGAGACACCCCAGCAGGATTGAAAGAACTTCAGTGTATAGATAAAATGCAGACCTGCATGCAGAAAACAGCATCTTCAGCAACACAAAAACTGACCCTCTTCCAACCCTAAGTGCACACAGTCACAGGCATCTTGATCCATATAAAGTATAATGAAACAGTCAACTCAGCCAGGATCAATACCAGAAATTGTAGATAGGATCCTAGTTGAAGGCCAGACTGGAAGGCCTCTTTCACTACAGGCAGTCCCCGGGTTACGTACAAGATAGGGACTGTAGGTTTGTTCTTAAGTTGAATCTGTATGTAAGTCGGAACTGGCGTCCAGATTCAGACACTGCTGAAACTGACCGCCAGTTCTGACTTACATACAGAATCAACTTAAGAACCCCAGGCGTCCCCAAGTCAGCTGCTGCTGAAACTGATCAGCAGCTGATTCCAGGAAGCCCGGGGCAGAGCAACTCTGCCTCGGGCTTCCTGTAGTCAGCGCTGGTCAGTTTCAGCAGAAGCTGACTTGGGGACGCCTGGGGCAGAGCAGCTGGGGTGCTACTGGACCAACCCAGCAGCACCCCATCTGCTCTGCCCCAGACGTCCTGATTCAGCCGCTGCTGAAACTGACCAGCAGCGGCTGAATCAGGACCTGGGGCAGAGCAGCTGGGGTGCTGCCGGGTTGGTCCAGTAGTGCCCACGGGCGCTGCAGGACCAATCGGCAGTGCCCCAGCTGCTCTGCCCCAGAGTCCAAAACAAAAGCCTGGTCTGCTGGGGGGGGGGAGCACACTAGCTGCGCCCCCCCCCCCAGCAGACCAGGGACACGGGGAGCAGAGCCGCAGCGGCAGCGGGGTGCCGCGCCTCTGAGGCTTTGCTCTGGCAAAGCCTCAGAGGCGCGGGACCCCCCCACGGCTGCGGCTTCAGTCAGGGTGCCTGTGCTCTGCTGGGGACCGTCCCCAGCAGACCACAGGCACCCAGACTGGAGCGGCAGCAGCGGCGGTTCCCCGCACCTCTGAGGCTTTGCTCTGGCAAAGCCTCAGAGGCGTGGGACCCCCCGCGGCTGCAGCTTCAGTCCGGGTGCCTGTGGTCTGCTGGGGACCGTCCCCAGCAGACCACAGGCACCGGGTCTCAAGGGGCAGCAGCAGCGGTTCCCGCGCTTCTGAGGCTTTGCTCTGGCAAAGCCTCAGAAGCGCGGGAACCCGCCCGGTGCCCCTGGTCTGCTGCAGATGGTCTCCAGCAGACCAGGGGCACCGGAGCAGCTTACGAACGGGGCTTTCTCGCCCCGACTTCCGGGGCGAGAAAGCTCCGTTCATAAGTGCGGATCCGACGTAAGTCGGATCCGCGTAAGTCGGGGACTGCCTGTATAGTAAATCTGTAGTCAAATCATTATTGAACCTGACCTCCCCCATCAAAGACAGTGAAGTGCTGCACTGAATGAATGCTCTGAGTATGCACTGAAAGATGGGCAGCTAAAATTCCTCACCTAGCTACCTGAGCTAGTTCTAGTCATGTGTCCCCCCTTTCCCCTATTCATTTGTCAATCCTAAATGGAAGTAACAAAAAAAAATAATTCTTGCCCTCCTTCTCTGGTGAGGAAAATAAACCTAAAAAACATGCAAATACAAGAAACAATGTGATGCAGTAAACGAGCTTGCAATATATGATTAATTATCATTATGTTATGCTGCTGCTGCCATAACACCTAAAGGCCTTAATCGGGCTCAGGGTTCCATTAAGCAAATATTAAAACAGGTCTTTGCCCTGAAGAAACTTTATAGTCTAAGAATGAACATCAACATAACTCAATTACTTGTACTCTCCTGACACTGATATATAACCTATTTTACTTCATTTGTGAGAAGTATTGCTGCTTGTTAATAAAAAGTTTGATTCAGCTGAGGGTTATATTGGCCTATGACTTAATCATTTTAAAAACATCATTATGAAAGGTTACTGTCATTGTATATGCACACGGTAAGGTGAGTAGATGCTGCCTGTTTGGCTGTTGGTGCTCCATGAGTTTGTCCTCCTGCGGCAGTGAAGTCTATTGTTCCGTTTCAGTAGCATAGCCCCCGGGTCCCAGAGCAGCATGGCCTAAGGGCTGGAGTCACTTGCATAGCCCTTGGGTTCAAGGTTGCACAGCCTAATGGCCAGAGTCAGTAATGTAGCCCTTGGGTTCAGGGCAACATGGTCTAATGGCCAGAATCCGTTCCACAGCCCTGAGGTGCAGGGAAGCACAGCCTAATGGCTAAAGTCAGAAACACGGGGATTTGGGGCAGTAGCCCCTTTAAAGTCCAGGCACACCTTACTCCACAAGTCTCTGACCTAAGGCCCTGTTAGTGGCAGTGTGATCAACCACGTGCTCAGCAGGGAATCCCATCACACCATGCTGAGCTCACTTGGATGGAAGATACCACTCACATACCCTCCCTAGGTCACTTCCTACCAATTCTAGCATTGGGATGACCCACATAGTGTCCACATGCTCTGGTTCTGCAGCACCAGCCTCTCCCTGAGACACCTCTGGCTGTGGAGGCTTGAAGCAAGCTCCCAGGCCTCTAGCTCCCATTGCCCAGGTCTCTGGCTGAGGTACCTCTGGCAGCAGCAGGCCCTTCTCCAGCTTCCACCCAAGACTGAGCTGAGCTACTCCCTTTTATATTGTTCCAGCATTTGGAGCATGCCCAGACTGGGTGGAGGGGCAGGACTTCCTCTGCCCACAGGTTTTAACCTCTCCTGTCTCAGAGCAGGTACGCAAATCACGTCACAGTTACCCTTTCACTAACCAAAAGCAAAAAAAGCCCCCAAAACAAACAAAAACAAGCAGGTATCATAATCAAAGTTAGGAGAGAGGGTGGAGTGCATGGGAAAATGAGGACTTCCAGAGAATGGGAAGTGTGGGGGTTGCTGGACACAGAATTTTGAATCTGCTTCCGGGAGTGGGGGAGGGGCATGAACATGTGTTGGTTCATTGTGCTGCTTGACTAGACACTTGAGCTATGTCTACACTCACGGCTGCTTGTGCGAGAAATATGCAAATGAGGCTAAGCATAGACTATCGCAGAGCCTCATTTGCATACCTAATGAGCTGCCATTTTTGCAGAAGAGGCTCTTGTGCCAGAAGGAGCTGTCTACACTGCCCCTTCTTGCACAAGAAAAACCCTCTTGCGCACTGCCATTATTCCTAAAAATAATTGGCATAGCAGCATTGCGCAAGAGGGTTTTTGTTGTGCAAGAAGGGGCAATATAGATGCTTCTTCTGGCCCAAGAGCCTTTTCTGCAAAAATGGCAGCTCATTAGGTGTGCAAATAGGGGTCAGCAATATTCCACGCTTAGCCTCATTTGCATATTTCTCGCTCAAGAAGCCGTGAGTGTAGACATAGCCTTGAAGACCTCTATCTGTTCTTCCATCACCCTGATCGTTTGTTGTGTAGCTGTCTGGCGAAGTCCTGGTTGTCCTTGCAGTTCCAAAGCTCCCTTTCCAAAGCACTGTTTCCTGCCTCTGCACTCACTCTATGATTGTTTTAGCATGTCACGAACCAAATCCTACCTGTTTTTTCAGGCCACTTCCTTATCTATTGCAACCTCTCTAACATCCTCCATGATGGGGACATCAAAGTCTCTGCTGTTCAGCACAATTCACATAAAGGAGTCTGTTAATATCAAGTTCTAGATTCGAACATTTAACTTACAAACCCCTTTTCCAACAATTCCATTTGCTTCCCCACTGACCCTTGTAAGCACCATAATCCTGGTGAGCGAGGGGGTGAGGGTAGCTGGCAGCTGTGCATACCAACAAAAGAAATTCTAGCCGGGGACAGAAAATTCCCTTTGCAGGACCATTGCTCTAATTATGCTATGCTTCTCCACAGGGGGGTAACACCTTGGCAGACATCTCCCTGCTCAGAGTAAGCAAGGAAACCAGGACACAAGTTCTCCAGGTTAGTGGCTTTCACCCTGCTCCATATGCAGCCCACCGGTGTTTCGCTTTGGTATGCACAAGTGATTAATGAATGGTACGAGCTAGTGTCCTACAATGGGGGATGGGACAAATCTGCACTGCCATGGAATTTGTGGCAGAAAATGTACAAGTTCCTCAGAAAAGTTCCAATTGCCTCTCTCTGCGGGATCCAGTTGTGATCACGGCAAGTATCAACATGTTGCTCGGCCATATCCATTAGCTACCCTGGAAGGATACATGCAGCTCACAGAAACACAGCCACCCTCCTATTTTTCCATGCCTTCGGCCCTGCACTCCACAACCACTTACCCCATGCCTCCCTCCCTGCTTCCTGGTCCCTGGAAAGCAGCTTCTCAAACTGGCTATGTCCATCAGCGGTGGAGAATAGTTCTTGTTGCCCGATACATTCAAAGACCCCAGGAGCAGCCCTGGTCCTTGTCTACCTCAACATCTTCGTCTACATTTCATCCCCAGGTTACTTCCTCTGTGCACTGCCTGTAGGCCAAGGATTGCATCTAATTCCTTATAAGAATGGTGGGGTTTGCTGAAGCAACTGAGCATCAGTTCTCTTCACAGGCCTTATGATAGGCTTGTCTCAGTTCTTTAATCTTTACTCCGCTGTGCAGAGTGTCCCGCTTATGCCCCTTTTCACACAAGGATTGAGAAATGTGCCTGTATGTGTCCCAGTTCCTATGGATCACTCACAGCTAGGACTAGACAGAGTCCTTTCCCTATACACTGATCAGATATAACAGCTTCATGGTGGTCAAAGCAGGAGAGTGTTTGATGTGATGGCCAGGCATGGACACCTGGGAAGACACCATGACACCAGTGTACACTGAGCCAGCTTGAAAATAGGGGACCCAGGTGCTCAAGGAGCAGGAAATGGGATTAAAATTTCACAGAGCTTGCAAGCAGGTGGGGAAGAGAGCTGGTCATCTGCCTGCAGGGCAGTGGAGTTCAAACTATTGACCAAATTGGCTAGGAATTATGAGCCACTTCCTGGAGGCCAGGATCAGTGACAAAATCCCTCAATGTGTCCACAATGCATGTTGTCAACAACACAGGGAGGGGAAAAGACAAAAGTCCCTCATGGAGCTGGAAGTTTTTTGTTGATGAAAATTTCTGTTTTTCCCAACAAAAGCCAAGTTACAGTGTGAACGCTCATGCAGTTTTATTGATAAAGAGCGCTTTTCTATAACAAACCTTGCCTGTGTAGACAAAGCCTTAGTTTGATGTGTAAAAATCTGTAATGTTAAATGGAGTAATGGATATTAGGACTTATGCAAAGTTACACCATCGATAAAATATTTGTATAGTGTGATGTAAAATGGGAAGACATGCAAGACCATTTGCTTCCGCATCAAATGCTAGAACTAAGCACCACAGGAAAATCTGTGGTTAAAATTAAGGTTTTCTTTTACATGATGCCAAAAATTGCATGTACTTCAATCTTTTCTCATCTAATGTCATCTGGGAATAGTTGCACGTCTGTCAGTGTAGGTACCAAACACATTTTTACAATACAGTTGTTTCAAAGGTTTTTAGGCTTTTTGTTAATACCAAAAAGAAATTACAATGCAAAGTTGAATGTTCTATTATGGACAGGACAGAAGCATTTCTATTAAAAGAATTTTCCTTTGAATTTGCACTTACACACATTCACATTCTAGAGCATGAAGATATTTTAGTTACTTACTTACTACACCATTCACACAATAGATGGCTAGTTACCTAGTTGCAAATGAAAAAAAGTTCAAAGATAATTACCTTCTCTAATGAATATTATGGATCATATACCAAACTATTCAGAATTGTGATGCTGGAAATGTTTTAGAACTTAAAACTGTGGCTGAACTGAGATGAGAGATAAAATTTTTACTAGAGATAAAAATATAAAATTTAATTAATATGCACCTATAAAACTTAAGGTTCAGTTAAGTATTCAGACTTTATTTTAATTTAACCGATATCAGTTAGTAATGGTAGTATTATGTAGAGGGAATGAACAGTTATTCAAATCATAACACATTATATTCTCTACATTGTTTACTCAATTAGCAGTAACTATCATATAGATCTTAGTATCTCCCTACACCATTTTTTTCATCTTCTATCCTCCAATCCTTGCCTACTTGTTCAATTGACCTTTATATAAAAGGATACAAAACATGAGTGCAATATTATCAAAAGTTATACCATTAAAACAGGATTAATTAGTCTATAATATATTCAATCCAAGAAACTGTTCACTTTTAAATAGGGAGACTGTGCCTTGGATTTTTAAAATGTCGATACCATAAAGTTACAAATAGAAGTGGTTATCAAACGGAAAGTCGTTTTTGTGAACATTTTCATAAAACATACATCTTGATTTTTTTATTTATTTGTAATTTCAAGAAAAGAATCAAGATTTAAAAACAATTTGATACTTGTTGTTACATCCAATAAGAAACAAACTACATAGGCAAAGGGACTGAACTACCTCCCCATCCTCAGAAGAAAGAGTTACTCACCTTGTGCAGTAACAGTTGTTCTTCGAGATGTGTCCCCATGGGTGCTCCACTCTGGGTGCTGGTGCGTACTCGCGCCGGCGACTGGAGACTTTTTCTAGCTGTTTCTGCCGCGGCGCGCAGGCGCCGTGGCCCCCTCTAGTGTCGTTGGGACTGAAGGGGCACCTGCGAGCGCGCGGCTCCTCCGTTCCTTCTCTACACTCCAGAGTATCAGGCTCCAAGCAGGGGAAGGAGGGAGGGTAGTGGAGCACCCATGGGGACACATCTCGAAGAACAACCGTTACTGCACAAGGTGAGTAACTCTTTCTTCTCCTTCAAGTGGTCCCCGTGGGTGCTCCACTCTGGGTGACTACACAGCAGTTGTCGGCTCGCGGAGGTGGGTTTGGAGCCGTGTGGTAGTAACTGTGGATAGCACTGCTTGTCCAACCACCGTAGAAGATGCTATCGAGGCGGAGAGAGCATAGTGTTGCGCAAACGAGTGGTCAGATGACCAGGTAGCAGCGTTGCAAATGTCCTGCAATGGAACATTACGAAGAAAAGCGGTCGTGGAAGCTACCGCTCTAGTGGAATGAGCTGTGATAGGTCCAGGTAAGTCTTTGTTATATAGGATATAAGAGGTTTTAATGCAGGATGTAATCCATTTAGAGATTCTCTGAGATGAGACTGTTTGTCCCTTAGATCTTTCAGCATAGGAGATGAAAAGTCTAGGCGAGGCTTGCCAGGGTCTCGTGCGATCTATGTAAAATGCCAGTGCTCGTCGGACATCGAGAGTGTGCCACACGGTCTGGATCGGTTCCGTGTGTGGTTTCGGAAAGAAGGCAGGTAAGTGTATGGGTTCATTCACATGGAAGGGGGAGGGTACTTTAAGTAGGAACTTAGGGTGGGGTCGGAGTATCACCCTGTCCTGTAAAAATACAGTGTATGGGGGGGTCAGCCATTAAGGCTGCAAGTTCACTCACCCTCCTACTGGAGGTAATGGAGACGAGAAAAGCCACTTTCATGGACAAATGAGACAATTGGTTCAAACGGGGGTTTTGTGAGGCTCTTAAGGACATGGTTCAGGTCCCAAATGGGGACTGGTGGCCAGACTGGAGGGAAGGTGTTCTGCAGGCCTTTGAAGAAACGCTTGGTCAGTGGGTCAGCAAGAAAGGAAGTGCCTTGTAGAGAACGGTGAAAAGCTGCTATGGCCGCAGCATGGACCTTGATAGTACTGAGTGCTAGGCCGGAGTGTTTCAGAGAGAGTAAGTAGTCCAATAAGGTATGTACAGGAGCAAGATGTGGTGGGCTTGCATGGGTTTGAGTGTGCCATTGGGAGAAACGCGTCCACTTGTATCAGTAGGTTTTCCTGGTGGAACGTCTCCTACTATTAATTAGTATGTGTCTCACTTGTTCTGAGCAGGCAGTTTCGGCATCTTGGAGCCATGAAGGAGCCAAGCGTGGAGCTTCAGCTTGGGGACGTCTGGGTGAAGGGTTCGAACGTGGTTTTGTGAGAGGAGGTCGTGATGTGGAGGGAAGGGATATGGGTCCGTTACCATCATCTTGAGGAGGTAAGGGTACCATGTTCGTCTGGGCCACGCAGGTGCCACTAGAATCACCCGTGCTTGGTTTGATCTGATCTTGTCCAGGACTCCTCTGTGTAGGAGTGGGAGAGGGGGAAAGGCGTACAGGAGGGAGGCGTCCCATGTGATGGAAAAGGCGTCTCCGAGGGAACTTCTCCCCAGGGCTCCCTTGGAGCAGTAGAGGTGGCACTTTCGATTGCTCTTTGTGGCGAAGAGGTCCACTTCCGGTTGGCCCCAGTGGAAGAAGATCGGAGTGAGGGCGTGTCTGTCGATCTCCCACTCGTGCTGGTCCATGAACATGCGGCTTAGGGCGTCTGCTGTGACGTTGAGTATTCCGGAAAGATATACAGCGGAAGGGGTGACCCCGTGTGAGAGGCACCAGGTCCAGAATTTGGCAGCTTCCGAGCATAGGGAAGGGGAACGGGCACCACCCTCACGGTTGATGTAGTACATGCACGTGGTATTGTCCGTCATAATGGTGATGGTCTTGTGGGCTATATGTTGAATGTAGTATTGGCATGCATATCTGACTGCCCGTAATTTGAGGAAGTTGATGTGGAGTGTTTGCTCCACAAATGACCATTTGCCTTGGGCTGTGATGCTTCTCAAATGAGCTCCCCATCCCATGAGTGAGGCATCTGTTATAAGGGTGAGAGTGGAAGTTGGACGTTGAAAGGGAATGCCGTGTAGCATATTTTGAGGAATTGTCCACCAGAGCAGGGAATTGATAATGCGTGGTGGGATAGTGATGTACTCGGAGATTTGGTCCCTGAGGGGTCTGCACACCTGCGAGCCAGGACTGAAGAGGTCTCATGTGGAGTCTGGCCAAACTGACAACGTAAGTCGTAGAGGCCATATGTCCGAGGATTTTGAGGCAGTGGCGGACCGTGACAGTAGGTACCTCTTGTGTTGCTCGGACAAGGTCGCAGATTATCACAAACCTGTGTTTGGGAAGAGTGGCCCTTGCTGCGATTGTATCGAGGAGGGCACTTATGAACTCCAGTCTCTGTGTTGGGCGTAGAGTGGATTTTCCGTAATTTATGTGAAACCCGAGACTGAGTAAAAGGGCTACTGTGGTATCTGTCATGGCCTTCGTTTCGTCGAAAGATGCAGCTTTTATGAGGCAATCGTCCAGGTATGGGAATATTATGATGCCTTGGCGTCGAAGAAAGGCCATTACGACCGATAGGGTTTTGGAGAATACCCTGGGGGCTGTGGAGAGACCAAATGGGAGCACCCTGTATTGGTAGTGTTGGGTACCCACTGTAAATCGGAGGAAGCGTCTGTGAGCAGGATGAATTGTAATATGGAAGTATGCGTCCTGAAGGTCGAGAGCCGAAAGCCAATCATCTTGGTCGAGTGCCGGAATGATAGTTGCGAGGGTAACCATCTTGAAACGGTGGTATGCAATGTATTTGTTGAGGCGCCTGAGGTCTAAGATGGGGCGCCAACCTCCTGTCTTCTTCTGGGTTAGGAAGTACGTTGAGTAGAATTCCCGGCCTTGGAATTGTGTTGGTACGTGTTCTACTACACCCAGTTGAATGAGGTGTGAAACCTCCTGCAGGAGTACGGCTTCGTGAGAGGGGTCCCTGAAAAGGGATGGGGTAGGAGGGTGGTTGGGCGGGGTAGAGGTAAAGGGGATGACATAGCCAGATTGGACTAAGTTCAAGACCCATTTGTCCAAGGTAATGAGGGACCATTGGTGGAAAAATGCTCGGAGGGGGTGGTGGAACTGAAGGGTAGCAGTTGGGAGGGTCGGCGGAGTGGCTTCCTGGCTCTCGACCAGGCCTTCAAACCTGCTGCTTGCTGGATGGGGTGTGGCATGTTGTTGTTGTTGTCATTGTCGTTGTGGTCTACGACGCTGGGATCTCTGCTTGTGGAAATCATATTTGGGTTGTTGGCGGAACGGTTCTCTCGGTCATTGGTAAGGCTGGTATCTGGTTCTCCTAAATGGGGGAGTATACATTCCTAGGGTCCTAAGGGTTGTACGGGAGTCCTTCATAGAATGCAACACCTCATCGGTCTTAGATGTAAATAGGTTGGTCCGATCGAAGGGTAAATCCTCGACCTTTTGTTGGAGGTCCCTAGGTATGCCGGAGGCTTGTAGCCATGACATTCGGCGGAGCACTATCGCCGAGGCCGTGATTCGAGCCGCGGTGTCTGCCACATCCATAGCGGACTGCAAAGCTGTGCGGGAAATGGTGAGGCCTTCCTGCATAATACTAAGCAGGGTTGGCCGTTTATGCTCCGGGAGATGTAGGAGGAGGTCCTGGAGCTTTGAGTAATTGGCATGATCATAGTCTGCAAGCATAGCAGTGTAATTGGCCACCCTAAGGAGCAATGTGGACGAAGAATAAACCTTTCGGCCCATAATGTCAACCTTTTTGTGGTCTCTGTCCTGTGGGGTTGTTCTTAGGTTAGGTTGTTTACCCTTGTGACGTACAGAATCCACTACTAGGGAGTTAGGGGGTGGGTGGGTGAAAAGAAAGTCCATATCCTTTGGAGCGATGAAGTATTTGCGGTCTGCTCTCTTATTTGTTGGAGTGACGGACGCTGGGGTCTGCCAAATATTGTCAGCCGGGTCCATAATGGCCTCATCCATAGGGATGGCAATTCTGGAAGCAGTTGGGGGTTGAAGCGTGCAAAGGAGTCGATATTGTTTGACCTGCACCTCTTGAAGATCTTTTTCTTGGGCTACAGCAACTCTTTTAAACAATTCTTGGAACTTTTTCATATCGTCTCCCGACGGTGGGGCATCGGTGATGACCGCTTCGTCTGGGGAGGAGGAGGACTTGTGTAGCGGAGATCTGGTCTCGCCCTCAGAGAGGGAGTCATGACTGTCTGAAGGAGCTGGAGAATTCGGCTTTGTGGCCAATGTGGTGGCAGGAGGTGAGGCTGGAGGTGGCCTGGAAGTGGTAGAAGAGGGTCGATGGTGAGTCCTCTTTGGATGTGAGACCCAGGGTTGCAATTGGGTGGCATATGGTGGGGGTGGATAGGCATACTGCTGTGGATACCATGGATGCGGAGGGGAAGGGTATGCATATTGAACCTCAGGCATTTGCCAGGATGGAGGTCTGTGAGCCGGGCTAGAATGTTGCGACGAGAACCTGCTTCTGGGTTCGGTGCCGATGTCACTAGCTGAACAAGAAGCGGCCGAGGAGCGGTGAGATCTCGCTGAGTGGATAGAGGAACCCGGGGACGACGGTGCCGAAAAGGTGTGGCTCCGCACCGGGGATCGGTACCAGCTCCAGCTTTGGGATGGTGCCGAGCGGTGTGGTCTCGGTGGTAACGGCGTCGTTATTGGAGATGTGGGTGCCGACGTGCGTCCCGGCACCGAAGTGCTAGGAGGTGGATTATTGGTACGGGCCCTTTTCGGTGCCAAGCCCGGTGCCGTTTGGTGTTGCTTCGGTGCCGAGCGCTCTCTAGACGGTGCCGTCGGTGCCGAGGACGGCTTAGGCACCGTAGCGGTCAGTGCCGCTGATTTTTGTTTTGGCTCAGAATGAGCTCTCTTGTGCGGTGCCTGCGTCTTAGATCGCGGTGCACCAGAGGTTCCCGGCGTGTCCTCAGTGCTCACCCGCGATGCTGAGGGTGCCGAGGATATAGTTGGAGCCGGAGAGAGTCCGGTTTTTGACCCCGCAGAAGAGGAGTGGGTAGGCGGTTGGTCTTTTTCCATAGCCTTTGTCGGCTGAGGCGGTCTAGAGAAGGAAGGCGAGTCCTCTGAGGAGGGACGGAGCGACTTCTCATATAAGAGAGTCCTCAGTCTATTGGCTCTGTCACGGCGCGCCCTCCCTGTCAATTTAGAGCAATGCGGGCACTTTTGCGTCTGGTGTGCCTCCCCAAGACACTTAATACAGGCGGAATGTCTGTCGGACACCGGCATGGCATCCCGACATGTCTCGCACCGTTTGAAGCCCGGCGAGCCGGGCATGAAGTGTTGGGGAACAAGCGGCAAGCCGCAACGAGAGAATTTTTTTTTTAAAGAACTAGTGGGGGGGGGAGGGTTCGAAAACTTGGTTGATGAGGTAACTAGGGGAAAAAACGAAGAATTTAACTGTTTTTCTTCCCACAGAAATAAGGCAAACAGAGGGCTCTGTCTGCTGCCGAGGATGGTAGAGAAGGAACTGAGGAGCCGCGTACGCGCAGGCGTCCCTTCAGTCCCAACGACACTAGAGGGGGCCACGGCACCTGCGCACCGTGGCAGAAACAGCTAGAAAAAGTCTCTGGTCGCCGGCGCGAGGACGCACCAGCACCCAGAGTGGAGCACCCATGGGGACCACTCGAAGGAGAAATGGTCATTCCAGGTCAGGATGAGAGTGCATTTACAGGTCACTGTGAAGTTCACACTGCTGTTCTCAGTCTCATGCCTTTTCAGTGGCTACAGAGGAGATATTCAATTACCCAGGCATCCAGGAAACATTTCTTCAGCTCACAATTCATTTTCTTCCCTCAAATGCCATCTCGCTCCCTCTGAGGTTACCCATTTTATGGGACTGCTCTGGCAGAAGCAAGCTAAAATTGTAGGGCAGAGTAGCATCACCAAATTTACATCATCCCAAACCTGGCTGTTCCAGGTATTTTCCATCCCACGTCGGGTATTTTGCAGTTGTACTCAGATGATTCCCTTTGACTTTAATGGGGCAAGTAAGCCCCAAATGTCCTGATTAACCAACCATGCACCAGGCCAAATGAGATTCAGGAAGTAGAAAGAATTCCACTGTAGGGTATAAGCACATGAAACATTTTCAGCAGCCTCATGATCCATAACAAGTAATAATATGTACCCTAAAGCAGTGGTTCCAAACCTTTTTTATACCGGGGACCAGCAAACCCATTCACAAACTGTTGGTGGACTGGCATCATTTTATTTGCATATTTGAATATTCATCATGCCAATAATGAATATTTGAATATGCAAATAAAATGTTACTAGTCTGCCAAAAGTTTGTGAATGGATTTGCTGATCCACGGTATAAAAAGCCTTGGTCCCCAGAGCCAGACCTTATCCCTACAGCCCTTCATCCCTCCACCACCACCCCAGCACCAGCCCAGCGTCCCTTGCACCCAACACTCTCGCAGTGACAGTCTCTTGCCCTCAGAGTTCCCTAGTTCTAGTTTCCCTGCCCGAAATGTCGCAGTGCCAGCCTCCTGTTTCCAGAGCCTCACTGCACCCAATCACCCCAAGTCCCCCTTGCTGGTCCCCAATATTAGCCCTGTCCCCAGTGCCAGCCCTGCTCCCTTAGCCCCCTCAGTATTCGCCCCACTCCTAGAACCCCCTCAGTGCCAGCTCTCTATTCTGGATGTCAGCCCCCACCCACCTCTTAGAGAGCACCTGTGCCTGCCCCACCTCCCTCATGCCTCTGCCTCCCAACCGCCAACTGAGCACAGAGTGCTTCCCTGAATGGCGGGAGGGCTGTGCTGGAGCCTGCAGCGTGCTGGGCTGCTGCTGAGCACTGCGGCAGCCAGGCTCCAAGCAGCATTTGGCCCCAGCCAAGTGCTGTAGCTGCCCATCCATGCCGGCGCTGGAACTAGGGTCCTGGTGAGGCCACCCCAATAGGGACAGCCTCACTGCGGCATGACTTCAGCTGCAGTACATCGGGTTGCTCCCTAGGCCACTTACCCTGCTGCATGAGGAACACCAGTGGGCGGGGCTCATTAGCAGCTGGGGGCAAGGTCTGGCAGTGTGTCGATGCCTGGCAGGCAGGTTCGTAGCCAACTGCCGGTCTGTGGACTGGCAGTTGGGAACTGCTGTCCTAGAGCAATGTTTTTCAAAGTGTTCCGCCACGTTTGGGAAAGACACTAGTGAGTCCATGCTGCTTTCTTTATCCAAAGGCTCCATAGCCAAAATGTGTAATTTGCATAATGTCACGTCTTCATTGCTACGTGGAGTACCAGAGTCAATGAAAGAGCACTTGGAGACCAATTTATTGTGTTGAAGCAGCTGCGATAAATTGACTGCTGGTGACTTGAGCACTGCAGCATCCATCTGCAGCATAGTGAAGACAAGCCCATAGAAATGTCTCCCATAATGCACTAGCGAGGGTATTTTTCTTTTGGTGAAATCACAAGACAATATATGAGGACAAAAAAGTTAATGTTCTTCACAAACAGAAGAGAGTGAATTGAATTTATTCTTTTTGTTTCTAAACTTTAAATACATGAGTTTATTTAATCTTTCCAGCTCTTCCCTCAGCTGTCATGCAACAATGGTCATTGAATATCACTTCTTTTCCTTAACACTGAATGAGATGCCTTCTTAGAATAATGAAAACTACATAGTTTCTAAAACTTCTCTCTTGCCTGTAAATCATCCACCTAGATCCTTTTACAGTTGCTATATATTTTGTAAGTAACAAAATATAGTGGCCACTCAAAGTATTAGTACAAATTTGATAGTACCCAAATAGAACTAGAATTACAAACCGCAAAAGAGAATTGCTTAAAAGAAAATATATTCCCAAGTAAGGGCTGATTCTGCAAATGTTTAGGGCTAGATCCACAAAGAGATTTAAGTGCAAAAATTAGCTCTTCAAAACCACTGCTCGGCCAGCTGCCTAACCTGGTAATTGGGGAAGCTATCGGGTAAGATAATTATAGTCTTTATTCAAACTTAGGCGTAAAGTGTCAAATTTAAGCATGAATGACAGTTCAAAGGATTCTCTTTCAAGTGTAGTCTTAAAAGGCCTTTGAAGCAGGATGCAGGTAATCAAGTCGTTGAGACAGTGTCCTTTCTGGTTGAAATGGCAAGAAACTGTTTTTTCTTTGTGATCCTGTCTAATATCTGTTTTGTGGGCATTGATCCTTTGGTGAAGTGTCTGAGACGTTTGTCCAATGTACATAGCACAATCTACATAGTCCTGTTTTTTGTAAATGAGTGGGTTGTTTAGATAAAGGTCACTAGAATGACCCATGTGTGTGTTTAGCAACACAATTATGGGTTGTTCAATAAAAGAAGAGAAAAAAATCACAAAAAACAAGGAAGGTTGGCCTTAAGTTAAAGTTCTAGCAGGATTAAGTCAGCTATAGTTCTCTTCTGGCTGGGGCACTCATTAATGGATCTCCAAGTCATCTAACTGTTTCAGGCCAATTCCACAAGCCAAATACACAGGGAAGGGTTGGAACTTAATTTCATTTATAAGTTTGATTCTTATCAGAATGGAATGAACAGGGATATCTCCTGGCTCTCACACTCCTAATGACTTAACCAACCAAACCAAACAAATAATGGCGGTGCTAATTTTTCTTATCAGCCTCTTGTAACTACTTGAACAATCTAGTCCTTATCTTTTTCTCCTTTTTTCCCTCTCCCCCCTTCCCTTATTTATTCTTCATCTGGACTTCTAATACTCTACTCATTGGAAAAAGTGTGTTGTGCCCACGAAAGCTCATGATACCATCTACATGTTTTGTTAGTCTTTAAGGTACTACTAGACTATTAGTAGTTTAAGTTTTTCTAGTTACAGACTAACTTGACTACCCCTCAGAAGCTTCTGGTTTGTTGTGTGGTATGCACTGCATAATTAACACCCTCCCCAAAACATTAACTTACACATATAGGCTGTGTCTACATTGGCACCCTTTTCCGGAAAAGGGATGCTAATGAGACAAGTCGGAATTGCAAATGCCGCGGGGGATTTAAATATCCCCCGCGGCATTTGCATGAACATGACTGCCACTTTTTTCCGGCTCGGGGCTTGTAGCGGGCTTTCCGCTCCACCACAGCGCCCCTGCCGTCTGCTCGGGGAATTATATCTGCCGGCAGGTGGCGCGGTCTCTTCGGGACACTGCCCTCCGGCAATGTCCACAATAGCCTGAGCTTTTCCCCCTTCCGGGGGAAGGTTCGTTATAGGCCAGCCGGCCTTTAGGAGGCGGATCCTCCGCCTTGGTATACTGGATGGCTAGTCCGTCCTATGGCCCTTCCGTGCCGTAGAGTAGTCCGAGCCCTGGCCCTTTAAAAAGGTCTGGTCCGGGTGCTGGCCGGGTGCCAAAACCCTTATACGGATGCCCAGGCCCTCGAGCAGGACAGGGCAGCAACTGCTGGCCAGACCCCAACGCAAGGCGGGGCCGCAAACAAACCCACAGGTCTGTAGGAGCTCCTAGTTCAAGAGCGGGGCCGGCAGTGCAGCTGTCGCAGTGGCAAGGGGGTGGGAGACTGCCACCCGGTTAGTGGGTGGCAGGGGGCGCAGGCCCACCCACTCCACTGCGCCCCGGCCCAGGGGCCCTGGATGCAGCCGTTCCGCTGCTACGGGCTCAGCAGGGGCTCCAGCCCGCAACTTGCTGGCCTAGGGCTGTCCTCAGCCCATGCTACCCCCTGGGCCTCTCCTCGTCTCCCCCCCCCTTCCCCAGTACCTGTAGCCTCAGCGGCCTGTCGGGGAGTTGAGGCCCACGTCGTCTCCGCAGGGGCTGGCGGCCCAATCCAGGGGTTAAGAGGTCGGAGCTTTGTCGTGTCCCGTGGGGCTTGTCCAGCCCGGCGTTCCCGTACCCACCAGGGGTCCAGCTGGTCCAGCGGTGCGGTCCCGTCCTCTGGGTCCGCGAGTGGTTCAGCTGACGGGCCGGGCCAGGCCTTAGTAGCCGGGGCAGGGAGTCTCTGGCCCGCCTCTGGGAAGGTGGCTGAGGGCGGCCTACCCCGGGTCTTAGCCTCCCCAGGCAGGAGCTCCAGCCAGGCCTCTGGCTCCCTCGGAGGCTGGCCTCTGACTGAGCTCCCAGGCAGCCTTCTTATAGTCCTAGCCCCGCCCTTTGACTTCCGGTCAGGTGAGGGGGCGGAGCTAGGCTGGCCCCAAAATGGCTCCCAGAGGGTTTCTTCTGCTTCCGGCTCAGAGGGCAGCCCTTCCACCCCTCTACAGGGCTTTGCAGGAGAAAAGTGCCAGTCTACACGGGATCTTTCAGAAAATAAAGCCTTTTCCGGAAGATCCCTTATTCCTCTTAAAATGTCGTGCGTAGGGCAGATGATGGGTTGGATTTTCCATAGAGGAATGATACAGCTCTCCTGAACAGGTGGGAAGGGAATGGCCCAGTTGTACAGCTACTTCAGTGTGTCATGTGATATGTGCTGAATCAGGTCCAGGGGAGAAGCAGGGAGTCTGAGAAGGAGCTGTGTAAGGGAAACATGCCAAAGTAGTGTTATCATTCAAATTAATGAAAAGAAGTCTATTAATATTAAATGCATTTCTAGGTATGATAAGGTAAAATGAAATTGTTATTTGCAGAGTATTTGTTCCTGTTAAGCTGTTAGATAAATCAATGAATGAGCAAACAAAGGGAAACAGAAAATAATTGGAATCCCATACTTGTGTTTACATTAAATAGTCACTTGTGTTAATGTTGATAGTCAGTTTATCTTTCTAAGAGCAAATATCTAGTGAGACATAATTCATAAATATTAATTAACCCAATAGCTTCTGAAAAAATCCCCTTTTCTAGGATGGAACTGGAGGGCAGAATAAGGATTTTATTAGAGAACCTCTCATAATGGAAAAGGAAAGGAACTGAGGAGGGAGGGAAGGGTTAGGGTTAGGGTTGAAGTGCATGTTGAAGACCAAAGGTGCATCTTAACTTTATGTAGAATATAAATGAGAATTAGATAAGCTTTTCAAGTGTTAGTGCTTCCCTACTTCAGATCACTTTTCCATGGTTTGTGCTGGGCAAATATCTAGGGTTTGTCAACATAAATTCAAATAAAAAAATAACTAAATTGGTTTTAATTCACATTTTTGTTCTTCCAGTGCAAGTGTTAGTACAGGTTGAAATGCCATAATCTGGACTTCCCTAGTTTGGCAACACCCCTGGTCCAGCATCTTCAGGATGGCCCCATGGACTCAGTAGCATTGCTGAACTGGGGGGCAGGAGAGCAGAGCCCTGGATGGAAAAGTTGCTGTTGGGCAGAGAGCGGAGCTCTGGATGGCAGTGGGCTGCTGGGGAGAGCAGCAGAGATGCCAAGCAGAGCGTGGAGCCCTGGGCAGTAGTGGGAGTTGCTGGGGGGAGTATAGTGCCCAACCAATGGCAGCAGAGCCACGGAGCAAAACAAGATACCCAGGTGACAACAGAGTAGTGTGTGTGGGGGTGGGGGGAGGAGAAGAGGCTCTCCTCCTCTCCGTGGAGAGAGCAGAGCCTGGGGCGGCCAAGGAAGAAAAGCAGAGCCCCTGGAGCTTTGACTTCCCCTGGTCCAGCACTGTTGGGACCTGACTGGTCCCAGACCAGGGAGGTTCAAACTATACAAATATTATTTGGGAACAAGGACACCTAATTTCAACTTAACTTCAGCTAGAAAAGCATGGGCGTCCTTATTTCAAAATAATAGTGCCAGCGTGGGAAATGACGACTAAGGGGGGATATGATTGAAGTCTCTAAAATCATGACTGCTGTAGAGAAAGTAGATAAGGAAGTGCTATTTACTTCTCATAACACAAGAACTAAGGGTCATCAACTGAAATTAATAGTCAGCAGATTTAAAGCAAACAAAAGGAAGCATTGCATCATACAACACACAGCCAGTCTGTGGAACTCCTAGCCAGAGGATGTTGTGAAGGCCAAGATTATAACACGATTCGAAAAAGAATTAGATACATTCATGGAGGATAGCTATTAGGCAGGAATGATGACCCTAGCCTCTGTTTATCAGAAGATAGAAATGGATGACACGGAATGAATCTTGTGATGATGTTCTGTTCTTTCCCTCTGGGGAAATTGGCATTGGCCATTGTCAGAAGACAAGATACTGGGCTAGATATCTGGACTGACCCAATGAGACCACTCTTCTGTCCCTCTGGGAAAACCTCTATTAAGTGGAACTCTACTATGTTTTCTCTTAGGGTGGCGGCATTGGTGTATTCGTATTTATGATCAGTTGTGGCCTTTTGGCATTAACTGAGAACCTTGGAAGCTGTAAGTTTTCTTAATCCAATCATCTATCTGTGCAGTGAGTTTCTAAAAAGATCTGGATGCTAACAGGAACAAAACAATGCTGCCTAGCGATGCCACAGACAGTGGCATGCTTCAGTGCAAGGCATTGTAGAGGTCCTCCTGCAAGAGAAGTAAGAGAGTGGGTCCCATGTGTAATGCTGGATACACGCCTGTTGTGAGATCACCAGGAAATTGTGAGAGAACAGGGATGGAAGGGGATATGTACATGAGGTCAGCAGTGGACATTGGCTTTTCTCTGTCTGAAGTTCATATTCGGGCTGGGCTTCCTCCTTCTGCTCCATTCCTCCTCTTGCCATCATGTCACATAATGATGCTGTCTATCATGTTGTATTCTGCTATCTGGCTTCCTCACTCCCTGTCCAGTAGCCACTTTTGCTTCCCTCACCACCTTGCACCCATGGGTGTTCCTTCCTAGCCTTGTCCCAGTCCTCCTGCTCACCCCAGAAAGCCTTCTTGTCCTATGTAGCTATTCTAAGATGCCCCTCACATCGCAAATGCTCCACTAACTACTCCTCTGCTGCCTTGAGCTCTTCACTGTCCCTGATCAGATGCCCTACCACCTATACCTAGCTCTCCTTAACAGCTGTCTCCAATAGATCTCGTTTCTCTCTCTGGCTCATGCTTGGCATGTTGCTCAAGAGTCGCAATGGCAACAAAGGGTCACTTTATGTCATTTGGAAACCCCAACTTGAATAGGAATAAGCATTAGATTTCAGCTTTCACAGGTGAAGCGATATTCCTTCTTAAAATTAGGAATAGCATGTAATACTGATACATTTAAGAAACTTTTAAAGCCTAAGTAACAATATTTTTTCTTCCACCAAGCACTTTACTGTTGGACTCAGGGAACTAAGGCAGCCTGGCTTTAAAGGCAGAGATTAATAGTACCATCAAAAATGTAAAATTGGTTTTCTACAGAATGTGTGGTATCTATACAATACACCTTGGCGTGTTAGAATGTAGTTTTACTAGCTCTTGTTAGAGATGATCTGCATAATTAGCTCATTGTGCAATGAGTGGAAGTGGAAGCCAAACACATTTAATCTAGAAACAAGGAGTGGTTTTTTTTAATCCCTAAATTTAACAGTGAGGGAAGTTAAAAATCAACATGGGGGCATCATGGACTCTTCATCACCTGAAGTAATTAAATCAAGACTGGATGGATTTCTACAAGATACATCCTGCATCAGCTAGAAGTAATAATATGCTTGATGCAGGAAACATCTGGTAACATTCTGTATCATGTGTAATGCAGTACATCAGATTATGATTATAATATTCTTGTCTGGCCTTTAATTGTTAACTATATTAACTGTTTTACTAGTAGTAACAAAACCATCTTCAAGCCTTCAAGCCAGTAAAACCCCTGCATGACAGAGCTAATGTGGAGGACCTAGATAAGTTTAGTTCCCAACACAGAATTCTCTGATGCATTATAGACATCTAAAGATTTTTAAAATGGTGCTGTAATTCTAGTGCCATTATTCATTTATAATTTTAAAGGTTCATGATAAAGGAAGGTATATATTAGAATTTAGAAACCTCAAATTTTGTTATGTTTAGAAAGAGTACAACTCAATCAACTTATATTATCATCTCCAGCTTACTATATTGACTAAGTAATTAAACACATGCTTAATTTTAAGCATGTGAATAGTTCCATTGGCTTCAGAGGGACTACTCAGGGGCTTAAGTACCTCATTGACTTAGTGACAGAATAAGAATAGTTATGTAATTATAGGGCTATATCCATAGAGTTGGAAATGTGATGTTTAAAAATGACAGACTAATTTGCAAGCTGCTAGGAACACTTAATTGCAGCTGAAGGGAATATACAACCATAAATAAACAAAACAGAGAATGTCCTCTATAATGACCAATTTTGTTTTTAAATGCAAAGAGTTTGAGCTGAAGAGCTTGATGAACGGGAAGCAATGCAATGAGACTAAGGAGCTTTCACTCCCCTCCCCCTCCCCCCCCCCCCCCCCATGCTCCCACACATATGCTGGGCACTGTCCTGTAAAGCTTTTTTTGAAGGAAAATAATTACTTCTTTAGTAATATTTGTGATGCCTAATGCATTTTTACAATGAAAAAATGGGTCTTTCCTTCACTGGATAAACATGCCTGGATTTTCTAGTTGAAAATAGTGGGACCCAAGATCCTTTGCCACTTGACTAACTCCCATTGAAACAGGTGCCTCTACAACTTTGAGAGTTTGGTTCTAAGAAAGAACCCAGATCTGCTCCTCCTTGATTTCAGTGGGAGATTGATCATCCAGTTCAAGGGTGTGGGCCTAGCTGGTAGGTAAGCCAACTGTGTACTTTGCGTTTTTTGTTTTGAACTGTCTAGTGAAATCTCAAATTAGTTGGTAAAATGCTGCTGCCAGTTGTATCTTTAACCTGGCTCTAAAACAGAATAAGTAGTTTAAAACATTAAGAACAGGAAACACTTCTCAATAAAAACTCAACCCAGGCCAATGTTGATTTCAGACTCACTCAGCGGTGGTAAACTACTTCCATCAACTACACCATAGATTAAATCACAATAAAATCCTTTAATAAATTTACAAGAAACAGCACACAAGATCAATAGGATGAATTAATGCCAAGACATACAACTTTTCTGTGAGTTAATAAAAGAAATATTTAAAGCTTACCATCATTAATCTGTTGTCCTTTTTATTACCTGTTGCATTATAGGAGTGCTGTATTCATTTTCCAGAATTGAATCAAAGCTATTGAAGGAGAAAAGTGGGTTTGCAGAAGACTGAAACAAGTTATTAAACAGCCTTTAAGTATGGAGCTAGCTCTAATAAAATTGATCTTTATAGCCCTTATTATTCTATCATGATTTCCTTTATCCCTGAGCTGGAAAGGCTTATAGATATACATTCAAATTCCGTCCTGGAGTAAGTGGATTCCATTCCAGATCAAGATGCACTTAAGAAGGATAAGGCCATTGTGGAGAAATTAAATGAATTCTTGCATCAGTCTTTATGGCTGAGGACATAAGGAAGATTCCCAAACCTGAGCCATTCTTTTTAGGTAACAGATCTGGGGAACTGTCCCAGATTGATGTCAGTACAGGAGGTTTTAAAACAATAATTTAAACAGTAATAAGTTGCTAGGACCAGATGATAGTCACCCAAGAATTCTGAATATGCTATTGCAGAACTACTAATTTTAGAATGACTCCAGAGACTATTTTGGCAATTATAGGCCAGTAAGTCTAATTTCAGTACAGGGTAAACTGGTTGAAGCTATAGTAAAGAACAGAATTATCTAACATGTAGATGAACACAGTTTTTTGGGGGGAGGGGTGGAAATAAGTATAAACTTTGTAAAGGGAAATCATGCTTTGCCAATCTCTAGAATTCCTTAAGGGGAGTCAACAAGCATGTGGACATTGGGGATCCAGTGGAAATATGATATTTTGATTTTTGTCAAGGTACCTCACCAAAGGCTCTTAAAGTAATCTGTCCTGTGATAAGAGGGAGCCTGATCTCATAGATCAGTATCTGGTTAAAAGATAAAGACAAAGGGTAGAAAGAAATGGTCAATTTGAGAGAGAGAGAGAGAGAGAATATGAATATGAATATGAATATGAATATGCTAGGTCTACACTGCCACTTTTTCTGATTGTTCTGTTGGAAGAGGCTTTTCCGACATTTGGCCCATCTAGAATGGCCCAAATGTTGGAAAAAAAAACCCTCTTTTGGAAGCCCCCTTATTCCTCATAGAATGAAGAATACAGGGGTTTCCAAAAGAGCGCATTTGTTCTTCTGCAAAAAAAGCGGAAGAGCAAACGTGTTCCCTGGATGCAGAACAGTTTTACCTCCAGTATCCCAGAAAAACTGTGTAGTCTAGATGTAGCCAGAGAGAGTGTGATGCCCTCCAGGCACTAATACTGGGACCAGTTACTGTTCAACATATTCATAAATTATCTACAAAAAGGTGTAAACAAAAAGGTTTAAACAATTCAATGATACAAAACTACTCGAGATTTATGTCCAAAGCAGAGAGTAAAGAGTTACAATAGAATCTCATGAAGCTGGCTAATAAGACAACAAAATGCCACTCCACACATAGATGTGTTATTCAATCACTTATGCTTGAATACTTCAGCTGCTTACGCTGCAGATTTCCTTTCAGCAGATTGGAAGAACATCTCCCTTTGCTAATAGGGCACCACAAGAACAGTTATGTCCTCCAAAAATGTGGAAAGTATGAAGTGATAAAAAAGCTGCTGTAGCACGGCCACTGCAATTTTTCAAACACAGTAGTCTTGCAAGTAGTTTTACAATTTTTAGAAAACAAAAGATAGCCTGGTTAATCACAGTGAAAGACGTGTAGAGACAAGGGTAAATTAAAAATTCAGAGCTATGTCCTGGGAGTCTGTGGCCTGAAGCATCTCTGTGATAGTACAGTGAAGTTCACATTGGGAAAGTAACATTCTATGTCCTTGAAATTCCACAAGGATTTTTTCTGTGCTCCTGCACTGAGCTTTTGAGACAATAAACCAAGGTGGGAAGCCTCTGGTGCACTGGCTACATACAATTTGTCAGAAGTAGCTGGTGGAGGGCTGCAAGATGGTTTGTTCATCTGAGTGGCCATAGGCATGGCCACCTGTAGCTTCCAATGGCTGCAGTTCACCTTTAATCACATCAAGCCATAGTGTGAATTGCCCTGCTCCTCCAGTTTCAGAAGCGGTCATGTCATTCACAGGTACATTACATAGTCATCAAGACCCCACTCCTCCACAAGCACTGAATCCTCCTTAGCCTCTCGCCCTTCCCCCACTAAAAAAGTGAGTCACATCTCCACTGTCTACAAGCCCAGAGGAATTATTCTCCCTCTCCCATGGGATCAGGAAAATGCATAATGTGGGAACACAAATCATCCCCGACTTCTGTTGCCCAGGTGCATCCAGTTCAAGCAATGGCAACTGGACTTTGTGGCTGAGGGAACCGATTCAGCGGACCCGCACAGCCATAGATCCATTCCAGGGGGAAATGGCTGACCTCTGGCTTTGCAAAGGTTGTGAAGGGTGCAGCAAGCCACAATAATGAGGACAGCATTGATGACACTGGCATGTAAACAAGTGTATAGACATCTCCAATGGCCTTTCAAACTGCCAAAAGCACATTCAACCAAAATTAAGCACCTGCTGAGAATGTCAGCAAGCCATCTCTTGTGAGGGCCTCTTAAATCAGAGTAAGATTTCATGAGACATGGCAAAAATGGGTAGATGGAGTTCCTGAGAATAAAGGTAGGGACAGTAACTATGTGTATGACATGGAAATAGTATCCCAGTCTTCCCATGCATACAGATTCCCCAGGGGCAAAAAAAACCTTGGCATCAGCAGCTTTCCTAGTGCAATCCACTTGACAAATTGCCCTCTGTGGTCCATGAGGGCCTGCATAACAATGGACTAGCACCCATTGGGGTTTCTACAGTAGACTCACATGCTGTTTGAGAAGGGCAATCTGCAAAGTCCCATCAACGGCTCTGACACAGGTTGGAAACACTATTGCCTCAAAGTCAGCAATTACTTCAGGTATATTTGTGATGCTGCCATCTTGGGATAAACCACATGCCTGATAGGCTCAGAAACATGTGCCACAACATTACCCATAGTCGACTTTGTAATACCAGCTGGTTGGCACTGGACCTGCAGCAGTCTGGAGATAGCCAGCTTCCAGACAGTTCTAGTTACCTGCTTCTGGACTGGCCAAGGACAATCAGCTCATAAAGCTACAGAAATGTGGTATCTTCAAGCAAAATTCTGGACCCACTTGCGGTAATCCTAGATCAGCATGATGATGGAGTCCCACCAGTCGGTGTTTGTGGCTCTGCATGAGAAGTACCGATCTACATAGAGGGCATCAGTGGCTCTATTGAGTCTCATGAGCAGCTTCAATCAGTTTGACTCTGCCATGCTTGAGTACTCCTCTGCCTCCTCCTTCTCCTCCTCCTACATTACAAGCTCTGCTGTTTGGTGGATCAGAAGAAACGGCCAAAATGTGCATCAATTCCCCGTGGAAGCTCTGCCCATTTCTGGACACAGCAGTGAGTACATAAGCAAGAGAAGTTCTTCAAAATGCACCTTCTCCATCTTGCTGGCTCCACTAGCTTGGAGCACAAGGATCAAACAAAAAAATTGTTCTGCAGGCTGTGCACAGACAACAGAGCCCCAGTTTCAAGCCTATGTTATAAAATTCTTGATGCAGGGTTAACAATCAGTGTTGCTACTCAAGCTTTGGCTTCTCTAACTCAGGTTCAGCTGTCTTGAGTTTCACCCTGGGCTTCCATTGCAGTATAGACATACCCTTCATAATGTCTTAGCCCTTCTAGCTCCCTGCCTTTCCCCCCAGAGAACATTTTAAATCATGTTTACACTAGCGAGCTTACTGTGACACTGCTGAAGTGATGCAGCTCCACAGCTGTAAGATGTCCTGTGTAGCCCCTTTATGCTGATGGAGAGAGCTCTCCCATTGATATAATGAAACCACCCCTAATGAGTGGTGGTAGCTATGTTGGCAGGAGCGTTTCTCGGGTCCACATAGCACTGTGTTATTTTCAGATCCCTGAGTGACATTTTAAACCGACAAAAGTGATAGTGTAGACATGCCTTAGTTGAGTACAATCAACTCCCATAAGAGAAAGCCAATGGCAGCACATTTTAAAAAGACAGATTTAGTCTCCAATCTTGCAAGCACTTATGTACTAAACTTGATGCATAGGAGCAGGTCTGCACAAGACGTAGCAAATGTCATTAATGAGAAGATTAACACTGTTAACACTAACTAGCACTGTTAGATTTCAGAGGGGATTTAGTTAGATTTAGTTAGTTAATCTAACTAACAGATTTCAGAGGGAATTTTGAAGGGAGAATTGAGGCTATTTGGCTTACACTTAGTGTCTGTTTATATTAGCACTTAAAATAGCCCAAACAACAGCATAAGTGCTATGAGAGAAAGTTATATAGGCTCAAAGTATAAAAAAAGAAATTAGTGTTAAATAAACCTACTTAGTATTTCTGCTGGGACAAATGCCTCTCCTTGAAAATACAGATGCTGCACAGCTTTATCCAGAGGTCTAGCCATAGGCCAAAGCTGTGCAGCTTCAGAAAGAGATTATAGTATTACATTTATTATGCTTGCTGGATATAACAATATTTCCTTTGCTGCGGAAGTATTTATAGCAGTATTTAATGAAGGTGAGAAGTTTTATCATTATAACTATATAAATATGCCAAGTATTGTAAGGATTAAATAGTTCTGAATAATAATTACAAAACTGAGCTGTGGCGCTAGGTTGATGACAAGTCTGGCTATGAACAAAGTGTTTTTTCGTAGCCGTGTAATTGTTACATCTGCCACATTTCTAACTACAGTACAACAGCCATCTTAGAGTTTGTACCAGGAACTTCACATTTCTATTAGAACTCATGGGTCTCCAGATCTCCTGAAACTAGCTGAAAAATCTGGGGTTTTTTAGACATTTGCAATACTTTACCAGCATTGCTTCTCTAGGTGCATGCCAGAGGCACAGTAGAGAATGTATAAGGGAATGGACAATGATTCAGACTGGATTAAAAAGCACCCAAATAGTTCTTTCTGCTTTCTTCTCCCTTAGCCACCATTCCTGTTTCAAGAACTACAGTACCATGCAAGTACTTGCTCCTGTTCTGGAACCACACAGAGAACTCTTTCCCTGCTGACAATTTTAGACAAAGTGTCTAGCCAATGAGTTCCTCCCATGCCTCCAATTGCCCTGTACCCATTTGTCAAGGTCTCTAATTTACCTTCTCCTCTCTGCCAAACTGTGCAGAATACAGATACTTTGTCACAGAACTCAGGTGCAGTTTTCCATGGAATGCAGGGGGCCTTGCTTGCACTTCCTCCTCTCTCCTTTGCCAGGTCTGCTGTAACCCTTGAGACTCTTCTGTAAGCAGGAAAGTAGGGTATCTGGGGGGAGGGAACAGTGTCCTAACTACAAGAGTGAAGAAGATCATGGTGATTCTCACCATCCCAATGAGTTTTCAGGAGTCTGGCTATTATGGAAAGGGATGTCCCTCTTTTATTTCTCACTACCCTTATCTATGATTAAGGGGATGTTTACTTTACCCTCTGAATGGGTGAGGCAAGATATGGACTCATACAGAGAAATTTAAGCCAAACAACCAAATTAAAGAAAAATACCCTGATCGTGACTAGATACATTTTCCCCTCTACTCACGATACATGCTGATCTGTACTTCAAAGTCCAGTTCACTCCAATGTCCAATATTTCTTATAGGCATGGTAATTCTGAACCCTGCATCTGCTCTCTCCAGCCCTTTTTCTAGAAATCCCCAGAAAGGAAGAGCAGACCAGGCATCTATATATAATTCAAATTTCAGCACTGTATTCCCATTGGTTCTTCTGGCCCCCTGCCAACACCCTTTCTTAACCCCTTGGTCACTGGGTGCTGGTCAGCATTCCTTCAATCCGTCAAAGAGCATCTGCTCAGGAGATTTAGATTACCCAGAACAGTCATTCATACATGTACGTAAGACTATTTCCAGTCTGGTTTCAAAATTAGGCATGATGGGGAAGGATTTCAGGAAACACATTTCTTCAGTACACTGATAACAGCTTTGTAGACCCTTCATGGAAAGACTGAAAACCAGTTTTTCTTGTGCTGAGCCTGTAGGGACAGTGCATACTCTCTCAGGAGTACCACTGTCCATTCTCTAGCCAGAATCATCAGTGTGTTCACCATTGATTTGCCAATCTAACAGGGATGAAAACTAACATCCAAAGCTTTGCCAGTCCCATTGCAGTACAGTAATTGAAGGTAATGGAAAAGCAAAGACAAGAGGGGACCACCATTACACACCAGTAGTAGTAGCTCGGAATGCATCTCAGAGTAACAACCGAAGCACTCAACAGCAGTATTGTCTCAGAAGAAATTAAAGCTGGGGGGGGGGGTCAGGTGACATCTCAGAGCAGGTGGTATTTTAAAGAGATGTCCAATGACTTCTCAAGACAGTTGCTGACACTAGCCAGCAGTAGGCCAAATTCAGAGGAGATGCTTTGGATTCATACCTGTGAAACAATGTGAAGTTTGGACTATTGTCTTGCTGGAGCCATTGAGTACAAACAGTGTTTCAAGAAATAAGAACATCTTCCACATGGACTGATTTTTTTTTCTCTTTACAGTCATCACAACGTTAACTATATATATATATATACACACATTTAAGGTTCTCATAGCAAATGAACATTAATAAAGTAATCTTTGCCACTGAACATTTCCAGGAATTGCCAGTTTAATATTTGTTCTCTCAATGGCACCCATGTTACGGTTAGGAAAATTGATTTACCAGCTAAATATGTTTGAAATCTCTGGAAGATTTACCCTGCATTGGCACAAACCATGTCCAAATGTCATGGATTCTAAAAGATATTTAGAACAGACATTAGCACTTTTCCAGACATAACATAACTGAGTGGTTGCCATGGATAAAATAGTCTTAAAATGCCCTGCAGTCACACACCTCCTACATACTTCAGAGATCTTTTACAATGAGAAATTTGGATTATTGCATGGTAAATTATATTACAACTAGTTAGTGTCTAGAATGTATTTGCCCTAATTAGTCTTACACATACATCATTGTTTCTATTTTGATAAGAAATTATCCAAAGACTAATTGGTAAGCACATTGGTATTACTGTCAATTAATCCATGCTTACCAGCCTGGCTCATTTCTTGTTAGTCCTCCTGGTTGAATGACTGCTAATGTATTACCCCGTTTCTAATTAATTAATTAATTAATTAATTAACCAGCCAGAGAGTCTTTCTTTGCAATTGCTGTTCTTTGCTGAACTAAGGAGGGAAAACATCATCTGCTCCTTCTCAGCTTGAATTAACATTTTGTGACCTGCAAAATGTTAATGAATGGGAACAAAACCAGATAAATTAGTGTTCTTTAAAACTGAATAAATAATGAAAAAATCAGTGCCACAACCTTCATGCAATAACAAGATTCTTTGCATATTCAAAGTCTGAATTTCTACAAGAACTTTTCACTGATTCAAAAAAGGACAAATCAGTGGGAGGTGGAATTGTTTCTCTCAGCATTGGTGCTAAAAGAAATGGGATTTTTTTCACCCTTACTTCACAAATATAATATAAACATTAAAGAGTTGATGCCAAGCAAAGAACAAAATATATTTTTAAATGGATTTGTTATTATCTGCAGATAGACTGAGAAAACACTTCCACAGCAAAAAGTAACTAGCTACTATTCCAGCTGTTGTAATGACTGGGTTTTCTGACATCTCTGTTAATATTTGTCTGCTCCATATTAGTTGTTAAGCTGACACCCACACAATGTACAAGAAAATTGTGACAGTTTTAATTTTAACCTCCACTTCCTAGACAGATGAGCAGTTTCCTCACATATTTTGTAGAATAATTAAGAAATTGTATCAAACATAAAATGTGATTAACAGACAGAGGGCTGAATTGCAGACCACTTCAGAGAATCATAAGGCAGATGCCAGTGACTATTAAGGTGTCTATTCTTCACTGATGTGTACACAGAGCTCCCATTAGCAGGCTGTGTCTGTTACAGGGGCTCTTGAAAATATTTCTATGAGGCCTGCCACAGTTTTGTCACTTTTTTTACTCACATAAATTTTAAATTGTAATTGGAAAGATATTAAATAAAATAAGAATGGAGGAGACCTGAAGAGGGGAGGGGAGGGGAGGGGAGGGGAGAGGGAGGAAGGGAGATTGTGTCCTGGCCAGCTGTTAAGCCCTGCAGCTGTACGGGACCTCCTGATTCTCTGGCAAATCTGATAATCCGGCACCACCTAGGTCCAAAAGGTGCCGGATTATCGGAAGTCTACTGTATAAGGAATAAAGATACAAAGAGTTGCAAGCAAACAAAATGAAAACTTTCAGCACTTATCAAACTAAAACCTGCTTTAACAATCTAGAGTGTCTTCTTCAAAGAATTTTTTCTCACCATATCGCTCCCCCCCCCCCAAATGCTGACCAAACTCATTGGTGAGGATCCATTTCAGAGCTTAAAATACTCCGATTCTTTGTTCCTCAGGTGAAAAATAACTTAAGGATCCCCCCTCCTTCTTTATAGTCCAATTAATCTTTGAAATGTATTCTTCTGAAAGGTATCCCCAGATAAAGTTCCTTTCCCCTGCTGGTGAAAACACCAGGCTGGTTCTTCCCTGGCTGGTGATTTTTACAGTGCAAATGATCTCCTCCTGCAACAACCTCTGACACAAATGAATAGCCCATAGAATTTGGCCAGACTTGGTTTGAGGCATTTTCCTCTTTCCTTTGTCTGGAGAAAACCTTGATTATCCATTCTCTCTGACATAACTAGTATAAGCACATTCTATTTCTAGCACTTCTGCAAAGTTCTTATTGGGTTTACTGTATTCATACCAGGCAAGACTATTAATGATCAGTGAGTATTAATTTTCCAGTGATGTTATATGCCACATTCTGGGTAAATAGCATAGCAGTTATTCGGGTGTGCTTAGTATGTTATCTTTCAGGCTACATCTAAACTGCCTCTTTTGTTGGCATAGAGTATGCTAATGAAGCTCTCATTAGCAACTTCTCACACTTCATTTGCATATTCTCTGCCCGAGATTTTTTGAGCAAGAGGTTTTTGTGCAAAAACAAGCAGTATAGATGGGTTCATTTTGCACAAAAAAGCTCTTTTGCGCAAGATCAATATGCCTCTTTTTTTAAGGCATAAGGATCTTCTGCAAAAGGTTTTTTTTGTGCAAAACAGAAACTTCCACACTGCTTGTTTTTGCGCAAAAACCTCTTGCGCAAACAGCATCAGAAGAGATTAGCAACTTCTCATGTTTCATTTGCATAATGAGAGCTTCATTTGCATTGTCTCTTCCGCAAAAAAAAAAAAAAAAAAGGCAGTGTGGACATAGCCTCAGATTTGGGAGGTGCTTACTAGTGATCAGATGAATCTGTTTGCATTAGAGGTGAACCCTCTCTCAAACCAAAACCTGAGGTAAAATTCTGACTTCCATCATCTTCCATGGCAAAGCATATTAACTACATTAGGATTAAGATTTCATCCTTGGGCTCCAGATTTTGTATTCTCAGCACCCAATACATTTGACTGTGCACTGTTCGAAATTCAACCAGTTTCCAATCTTTTCTATTTTGGACCCATATCTAGTATCTGGAAAACACACATTTACATGCTATCTCTGACTGAATCTGACAAATGGGTTATAGAATATAACCTTTTGAATGGAGTTTGCAAAACATTGATTTATTTCTTCACTAGACCAGCCTATTTAAGTAGTTCACATAGAATTTCTTCCTTGATCAAATTTCAGACGATCAGCTATTTGATCTCAACGGCATTAGGTTTGCAAAGCTGGATATCTATTATAAACAAATTGCAGGCTTATTTGATGAGTATTTATATTAAAGTGGCTCTGACTCACTTCTCTGAAATATCTTCTTGTAACACTAGTATCTGATTCAAAAATACCTACAGCTATTTTAATGACTTCTGAAGAACCTTTCTGAAATTACTTTTTCTATTAATATGACTGCAAAAATGCTTTCCTCCCTTACATGAAATAACTGTAGTACTAAACAAAGCACTGAAATAGTCTTTAGTATGTGGTCCGTATTGATTGATTATTTTAATAATTGAAATTATGATCCCAGCACAAAAGCTGGTCATTAGGCTAACACGAGGATGATGAAACTAACGTATTAAGATCAGAGCCTCTTGTGCACCATACGATATCCCTGCCTCTGGCTTTTGAGTAGCTGAACTCCTCTGCCTCTTGGCTTCCCAGTTGGGAGGAATATGGTGACTTCCTTCATTAGAGAAGTTGGGACAGAGAGCATTCTCATGATAATGGTTCCTCTTTTGCATTCAGAGACGGTTGTACTATCTACAATATAATTCACTGCAAAAAATGGTATTGAAATTGAGGTATTTCTCATTTAATCTATTTAAGCATTAAGAAAATGTTACTAATAGTAGCTCTGGTTCATCATAATGTTCAACTAAACTGAATTTCAGGGGTTTATTTTTACATTACATTTTAGATGCACAGGGCTCTGAACAGTAGTAAAATACAGATAGGACAAAAACTAAGGTACAAGTTCATCAGAAATTACATCTAGAAGGAAATAGTATAATTAACACAAGAAGTGGATAGTGGAGCTGTGTGTGAAGACAAGTACATGATGATGTCATGGAACAGGGAGGTTTGCAGCAGAAATGTGAACAAGACGACGAATTGGACTTTTAGCTTTGATTGGGAGGCTGTCCTAAGCCCAGAAAGAGGGATGAGAGCAGAACCTCCTTTAGCAGATGTACACTGCTATAGCTGTTTTGAGTTCAGTGGAAATGGGCCAGTTTGTACCAACTTAAGATCTGACTCATTAAGTTAAGCATAGGGCAAAAGAAAAAATAGAGCCATAGCAGAGAGGGATGAAGTTTAGTGGGAATATGGGAAGCCTGATTTTCATCTCACTTCCATCAGTGTAACTCTGGGTATGTCTACACTACCCCGCTAGTTCGAACTAGCGGGGTAATGTATGCATACCGCACTTGCTAATGAAGCCCGGGATTTGAATTTCCCGGGCTTCATTAGCATAAGCGGGAAGCCGCCATTTTTAAATCCCCGCTGCTTCGAACCCCGTGTAGCGCGGCTACACGGGGCTCGAACTAGGTAGTTCGGACTAGGGTCCTATTCCGAACTACCGGTACTCCTCGTGAAACGAGGTGTACCGGTAGTTCGGAATAGGCACCCTAGTCCGAACTACCTAGTTCGAGCCCCGTGTAGCCGCGCTACACGGGGTTCGAAGCAGCGGGGATTTAAAAATGGCGGCTCCCCGCTTATGCTAATGAAGCCCGGGAAATTCAAATCCCGGGCTTCATTAGCAAGTGCGGTATGCATACATTACCCTCCTAGTTCGAACTAGGAGGGTAGTGTAGACATACCCTCTGTTAATTTTGGTAGAGGTATTCTTGACTTTCACTGGTTGAAGTGAATGAAGAAATATGCCCAAAAAGTGGAATAGGCATAGAAAGAGATTTTTCCCTTTTGTACAGTTTGTGGCAATAGCATTTCAAGTAGCCAGAAGGGTTTTGTATGTATGTATGTACTGTGACAAAGTTCCTACTCAAAGTTGGTGGGTCCTGCATTTTCAGGTGGATTTGCTTACCTCAGAGGCTCATAGCAGCCCTCTACTTAGGCACCACACCGAGGGCATCAGCTTGCTGCTTGTTGAGCTACTCTCATCATAGACAAGTGTCAGATATAAAGGGAAAGCCCAGTTCCGCAGGCTTGGTGGACCCTCCAAATGATACGTGGCTAGGTAAGCTCTTTTCTTTTCCCCAGTTGGGCTTTTTCCTGAGTGGAAATGGGGAAGTGGGTGTTGGGGGAAACCTGATCCCACTCTCTATTCCTGGTTCCAAACCAAGGCCCTGTAATAGCAGCTGCTTATAAAAGTCTCCAACACCAGCTGTGAGACCGCTATAAAACCTCTGGGCTACTTCCCCAGCACCTTTCTTATCTCAGGCTCTTCCACCTAACATCCACTGGTGTTTACCCATCTTAGACCCTCTCTCACACTGCCTCTATCCTCCCATGCTAACAAACTGCAAAGACACTCTTTTCAACCAGTTTCAACTGGTTCTTTAATTGACACCAGCTGTTATAACTAGCCTTGGCTCACTTGACTCTGTAAGACCACTTAATTAGCCCTAGGTGCTTAATTGCCTTGATTGATTTTGGCAAATTCTCACTGGTTCTGGACTAGCCCATGCCAGTTTACCCTGGGAACAGAGATTTACTCAATCTGAGGCTAATATAACTTCCTTCCATTATTCTCTTGCATCCCTCTTGCTCAACCCTGTCACTGTATGTATGTATGTAATACTACTAGTCTTAATTTGACAGAGTACAGGAGGGTCTGGAACATGAAAGAAGAACAGGCAGAAGATTCCAGCAAAGCATCAAGAGTATGTCTACACAGCAACATTCTTTCAAAATAATGTTAGTCTGTGTCTACTCAGCAGGCAGTTATTTTGAAAAAATGTTGAAACGCTTTCAAGCTGGAGGACTTCTTACTCCAACTCCTGTAATCCTCATTGTACCAGGAGTAAGAGAAGTTGGAGGAAGAGTGCTCTATTTTGAAATAAGTGCTGTGTAGATGCTCCCAATTTCAAAATAAGCTACTCAACTGACACAGCTCAATTTACGTAGCTTATTTTGAGTTAAACCCTGCTGTGTAGACACACTCCAAGGCTATGCCTACACTGGAGCGATCTTGTGCCAGAAATGTGCAAATGAGGCTAAGCGTGGAATATCGCTGAGCCTCATTTGCATATCTGATGAGCCACCATTTTTGCGGAAGAGGCTTTTGCCCCAGAAGGAGCGTCTACACTGCCCCTTCTTGCGCAAGAAAAGCCCTCTTGTGCAATGCCATTATTCCTGAAAATAATCAGCGTAACGACATTGCGCAAGAAGGTTTTTCTTGCACAAGAAGAGGCAGAGTAGACGCTCCTTCTGGTGCAAGAGCCTCTTCCGCAAAATGGCGGCTCATTAGATATTCAAATGAGCCTCATTTGCATATTTCTGGCGCAAGATCGTGCCAGTGTTGTTGACATAGTCCAAGTGTCTCTGTCCTCTTGGGAGAGAAAAATCTGGTAACTCTTTTATTTGATCTGGTCATGGTAGAAATAATTTGTATGATTTTACTAGATACTGGTTTGGAATCAATTCCTGTGAAGAAAGGAAAATAAGGTCTTTTTCAAAAGGCTAGCAGAGTCTGAAAAATCAGTGTATGATGAAAAATCTAACTGTTGCCATTGTATAATTATAGCACAGATTAACCAATGTACAATATTCAGGATAAACCTGCCTGCTGGCTGTCTACCAATTAGTATTTAAGTTGGTTTGAAACAGCCAAGATATTGCCCCTCAGAAGTCATGTTACAATGCGTGAAAGAACATAAATATAAGAAGTTTGGTTGTCCTTGCAGTAAGTGTGATGTTTTAGTAATGCTAATTTTCCATTCTAGAGGATAAAACAAAGAGTAGTTAGCCAGAGAGTGCTTAGTAGTGGTTTTCAAAGTTAAGTAGAGTTTCTCAGCTGTTTTAAAAAAAAAATTTCACTCAAACAAACCAGACGACATTAGTCCACTGTAAGTGCAATTGTCTGCCAAGCTTCCTTTTTCTTTTCAATATTTAATTAGAATTCAAAAGACTGACACAAACATAGCAGATCCAATTCTCACAAGCTGCCCTTTCTGAAACCTATTTCTTTCATCAAAGAGAATGAGGAAGTCAGAACAAGTTTCTTTAGCAGTGCTGAATAAATACTGGAAAAAAAATCACCTGAATATTCATTCAAATGTTTTAAAATTTTGCTCTGACTCATCACACTCCAATTTTATTTGCTTTCCATAACTTCAAATTCATAACTGAGAACATACATTCTGAAAATGGAATTCTAAAAGTTTCTAAGAGTTATCCATGCATCCAACTACCACATGAGTGATGCCTCTCAGTTACTGGGCTGGTATCTCTGTTTGTGTTCTGGTGTCTGTGAGGCTATGTCTACACTACAGAGGGTTTTTTTGCAAAAAACAGCCATTTTTCTGAAAAAACTTCACTTAGGTCCACACTGCAATCGCGTTCTTTAAAAAAAAATCGAAAGAACAGAAGGGTTTTTCCGACATTGGTAAACCTCTTTCTACAAGGAAGAAGCCTTTATCCGAAAGAGCTCTTTCGGAAAAAGGCGTGTGTGGATGGGGAAGAGGGAATTCTTTCGAAAGAAGAGGAAAAAGGAAAAAGCACATGTGCCCTGGAGGCCATTCTGTCCATAGTAATCACAGCTTAAATGCGAGATAGCGTTCAATCAATGTGGACACTATCTTTTGAAAAAGCAAATTGCTTTTTCGATGCGCTTTGGCAGTATGGACGCTCTCATTCGGAAGAAGTTTTTTTGGAAGATCTCTTCCAGAAAAGCTTTTTCTGAAAGAAGCCTGCAGTCTAGATGTAGCCTGAGCGTGATGGGCCTTGTATCTTTTTCTTTTGTGTGTGGAACTGTGCACACATCCTATACAGAATGCTGTAGCGCAGCACATGATCTGTCAACTGTGATTGCTTTGCAGTTTCAACTGTATTCCAAACCTGAAGTTCTTGCCTTTGGAAATCTGTGACCAGCAGTGAATATAATGACCAGGCAGCCTTCTCAAAAACCAATGCACTATTTATTTTAGCATAGCTTTTGTGGGTTGAAACACACTTCATCTGATGCATGAAGTGGAATCTTCAGCTTGGAGCCTATATAAACACACAGGCAAAGATGGGTGTGTTACATTATTATACGGAGAACTGGCACTAATGAGGTTAATTCAATTACCCTTCCCATGAGAGAAGGTTTATTTTAATATTTTTGTGGTCTTGTGTTCTTCTGTGCCCCCCAGTTGTGATCTTTCTGGTCATTTTTAGTCCTGTAGGTTTAGCAGGGGATTGAACCAGTATCACAAAAGCATTTAGGTCTGGCATTATGTATTAACAACTGCCAAGTGTTTGCAGAAAAATAGCTTATTTTAAGCCATTCATTTTCCTTCCTGCTTATTTGTCCAGATAGCCTTGTTGATTGAACTCAATATATTCATACAGTGTCTCAATAATCAAAACCACATACAATATTAATACATTATTACAGAGTGGTTTCAAATCATTCACTCTATGTAGCCAATAAAACTATTTCATTACAAATGATTTGCCCTGCTCTACTTTCAAGAGGAAGACAAATTTGGACTTACTTGAAATGCCTCTTAAAGGCTTAATTGATTAGTATCATCATTTGTTAAAAATGTGTATCTTTGTATACAACTTGACTGCCATTTTAATCTTAAAATGCCTGAGCTGCTAAGTCTACGTCTAGACTGCAGAGTTAAATCGGAAAAAGAAAATTGCAAATTGCGTCTCTTTTTCCGATTACTTTCGAAAGAGCCTTTTCTGAAATTTGGCGCATCTACTCCGTGCCAAATTTCAGAAAAAAGTGCTCTTTCGACACATCCCTTATGCCTCATAGATCGAGGTTTACAGGGATGGCAAAAGTGTGCATCCGCTCTTCTGAAATTATTTTTGGAAAAGCGGATACATTCCTTGGGGTATGTCTACACTACCCTCCTAGTTACGAGGAGTAACGGTAGTTCGGACTAGGAAGCCTAGTCCTAACTACCTAGTCCGTGCCGCGTGTAGCCGCGCGGCACGGGGTTCGAACGAGCCGGGATTTAAAAATGGCGGCGCCCGGCTTATGCAAATGAAGCCCGGGAAATTCAAATCCCAGGCTTCATTTGCAAGTGCGGTATGCCTACATTACCCTCCTAGTTCGAACTAGGAGGGTAGTGTAGACATATCCTTGGATGCAGCGTTGCTTTTCCAGGAGAAAGTCTAGACTTAGCCTCTGTTACACTGACATTAATAATGCCTACTGAAACATGTTCCAGGGCATGAGTTAGAGTATGTACACTCATTAAGGTAGAGAAGGTAAGCAAATGCAAAATAACATTTTTGGGATGAAATAAAATGCTATCATTGAGCTAAAACAGTGGATAACTCCTTTTGTAACGAAGTAACATCAGAGAGGAAGTTAGCCCAGACAGAGCCTGAAACTAAATGGAGACCTGGCCAGTCTTACCACTGTGGTGTAGTGAGTGTGCTGTCTGCTCTCTAACCTGGTGTCCCTTTGTGCTGTGATGTGAGATTCTCACTGACTCTCCCAAATGTGTATTAACCCAGACACGTAGGCTCAGCCTCCCAGGGAGAGAGACAAAGGGAGGAAGGCAGAGACCAACACCTGGCTGGGGGGCAGGGCCTTGGGAGGAGGCAGTTGCTATCTGGGAAGCATGGAGAGAACGGGCTAAACTGCCTCTGTCCGGGGTGGGGGACTAGATCATCACTATGACCCCTTCTGACCTAAAAGCCTGTAAGTCTATGAGTATCCTAAATCCCAGTCTTGTGCTCTGTCTACTAAACCATCCTATTACGAATTAAATATTTGGAAATTAAAGTGAAGCTGAATTAATGAGGCAGGGAGAGAAATAATGTGAAGTGAGAAGCTCGTATAATATCATCACATTTTACTGAGCAGAACAGTCATTCTACTGAGCAAAAAGCTGACAATTGTTCTCCACTTTGAATGATTGAGAATGTCACTTGTTCTATAACTAAAATGGTATTTTAGATAACTTTTTTCATTTCATTTATTACTGCTGTCATTAAGGTGTGATTAGGAATGACAAGAGACACTAGATCAGAGAGCAACAGCTGCTTCCAGCCTTGACCTTATGGAAAAGGGAGAGGAAAACAGGACAAGGGAGAGGGAAAAACTATAGTTAGTGATTTGAAAACATATAGTGTAAATAATTTAGAGATTCACCAAATCACTTGCTCACCATCTATGAAAGCTGCAGGCCTTACCCAGGTACCTGCACAAAAAGTTCTTAGAAGTGGCTACTGATTTTGGGTACCCTCAGGAATTATCTATTCAAGTAGAAGCACCTTTGGACTAATTTTTTTCTTCCGTGGTGCAGTGTGGCAGGCGCTCAGTGCTTCTGAAAGTCAGGCCAAGAGCCCTTCATCTCGGCACCCAAAAGGCAGCAAGCACTTCTGACAAATGTGGGCCTTAACCTCCATCCCTCAATTTTTTCCCACTTATAAAACACAAAGTGCCACTAACACGTTCCAAGCCTGTTGCAGCATGTTGAGAGCTTCAGATACAGAGTGCAAACATTATTAAACATTATTTTTTACCCTGTCCCAGCTTTTAATTAGCACACTCGCTCTTGCAATAAAAACAAAAACAAATCACACACACTTAACTATTCTCTTCCAAAATAATACCATTGTAATAGTACGAAAATACCAGATTCAAGTAACTAATAACGGCTATAGATTACATTTTCTCTGACAAAACAATCATTTTATAATAAACTGTTTTCAATAAAGAGTCAGTCCAACATTTGTAGCTGCAATATTACTTACAAGGGAGACAGAATAAAAGAAATCATGTCAGATTAAGGTTTTCCTGAATCATAGCTCGGAGCACAGACCAGAGCTTCTGAATAAACAGATCATGTTGCATAAAATAGAACTAGTAGGCAATCTTCAACTATGGCCATCTGCATTACGGCGGCATATGACTTACTGTGGCATGTCCAAGGGAAAACATCCACTGGCATAATGATTATTATAGATACATTATTAAGTTTCCTTGTTTTCCTTCTGCATGGGCTTCCTCAAAACTATTAAACATTCCATCCCGACTCTGCCCCACAGCAAAAATTAGACCTGAAATTATAAGAAGACACCAGGATAGCTAAAACAAATCAATTGCTTAATTTTCAAAGTTTTTTAATCTGTACAAAACACAAAAAATTGCCCACAAAACAGTTAAAGACTGTATATACTAGAGCTCAGTGAATGACAAATTTCAAAGAGTTTATGCAAAAAGAAACCACAACTTTTATCAAACTGTTCAAATACTATTTGAGTGTTCTTAGGGCTCAGTTCAGCAAACATGCAGGCATGTGCTTGATTTTATACACTCTGAGTAGTCCCAATGCCTCGGTGGAACTTCCCAGTATTCTGTTCTGCAGAGCTTCTTACATCTGCCTCATTACAGCAGTATCTACGCTCTTTCCACTAGTGTGTAAAGTGACCAACATCTCTCATGTGCATTAGTTTTCTCTCTTTTACCTTCTCCCAAGAGGAAAATAGTATGTGCAGTACAGTGTTCTATTTTGGTAGGATTTGGAGTACGTTTGTTTTAAATGTACACATTGCTGGGTAAACACAATGAGGAGTCTGGTGGCATGTTAGGCTATGGCTACACTGCACGCTTATTTCAAAATAACTCAGGTTATTTCGGAATAACAGAGAGTGCATCTACACAGCAAGCCCGTTATTTTGAAGGCTGTGAAGGCTAGAACTAGAACTAGAACTAGAACTAGAACTAGAACAGAGTTTAAAGGGAAGTGAGATCAATTCATGGAGGTTGGGTCCATGGAGTGCTATTAGCCAGGGGGTAGGAGTGGTGTCCCTGCCCAAGGTTTGTGGAAGGCTGGAGAGGGATGGCACGAGACAAATGGCTTGGTCACTGACTTCGGTCCATCCCCTCCAGGGTTCCTAGGGTTGGCCGCTGTCGGCAGACAGGCTACTGGGCTAGATGGACCTTTGGTCTGACCCAGTACGGCCATTGTAAGCTCAGGGCTCAGGGTCGGGGGTCCCAGTGGACCCCCTTGATTTTCATGCACACCTGCTCCTGGGTGGCCAGGCTGGCAGCTATCCTGCCCTAGCTGGCCACTTTCCTGTGCCTAGTGCGGAGATCGTGGACGAGGTCCACGATGTCTGCACTAGCCCAGGCGGGTGCCCGCCTCTTGCGGTCCCGGGCAAGCTCCCGGGAGCCGCCAGCCTGGTCCCAGGAAGAGGAGGAGGGCTGGGGGGCATCGGGTGGGTGGCTCAATCCGTGCCAGGTGCAGGGTCTTCTGGCTGGGTGCTGGCAGGCTTGCACCTGGTACAGGAACCGTAGCCAGCCCGTGCCCCTTTAAGGGGTCCGGGGCTGGGAGGGAGGCAGAAGAGTTTCCCTGGTGGTGCCCAGAGTGGCCACCAGGGAAACCTGGGAAGGGCTAGCCTCCCACTAGTTCGAATTAAGGGTCTACACAGCCCTTAATTCGAACTAGTAAATTCGAACTAGGCTTAATCCTCGTGGAATGAGGATTACCTAGTTCGAACTAAGCGCTCCGTTAGTTCGAATTAAATTCGAACTAACGGAGCGCTAGTGTAGCGCCTATGAAAGTTAGTTCGAACTAACGGATGTTAGTTCGAACTAACTTTGTAGTGTAGACACACCCTAACAGATTTACTAGGGCATAAGCTTTTCTGGGTAAAACCTACTTTATCAGATGAATTGGAGTGGAAGTTACATAGGTAGGCAGGGCTGGCTCTAGGTTTTTTGCCGCCCCAAGCAAAAAAAGTTTTGGCTGCTTCCCTCCTTTTTTTTGTTGGCTTTTACATGTTTGCACTTTGCAATGTTTTTGTTGTTGTTGTTGTTGTTTTCATTTTTGTCCCAGCATTTTATCCCTATAAATAGCAAATATAATTTTAATTATTTTTTTTCCATAAAAGGCAAAGGCGCTTCAAGTAAACTTCCTCTTTCCTTTCACTCACTGTTGGGACACAACAGCCTTTTCCCTGCTCTGCCCAGCCCCTCCCTATGGACAAGCACCGCTCACTCCAGACCCACAGGGGGAGCAGGGTGCAGGGACAGCGTAGAGCCAGAGCGGCATGGGGAAAAGGGGGAGCAGAGTTCACTGTGGGGAATGGGAGGCACAGAGCCAGAGGGGCGTGGAGAATGGGGGAAGCAGGGGGACTGGGGCTCGCAGAGCCAGAAGGGTGTGGGGAACAGTGTGGGGGATACAGGGGTGGCGTGGGGAACGGGAGGCATAGAGCCAGAGAGATGCAGGGATTGGGGGGGAGCAGGGTGTAGAGTGCAGGGGAGGCAGGGGAATGGGACGCAGGGAATGGTAGGGGCAGAGGTATCAGGGTCCAGGGGCAGTGCAGGGAATTGGGGGCACAGACCCAGGGGGCACAGGGAAAAGGGGCTGCAGGGTGCAGAGGGGGCACAGAGCCAGATGGGTGCGCGGACCGGGATGTAGTGGCGGCGCAGGGAATGGGCAGTGCAGAGCCAGAGGGGCGCAGGGATCAGAGGCAGCAGGGTGTGGGGTACCAGGGCAGCGCAGAGCCCGAGAGTCTCAGGGAGAGCAGGGGAACTGGAGTGCAGGGGAGCAAGGTGCAGGGGCGGTGTGGGGCGGGGTGGGTGCAGTGAGCCGGGTGGCCAGCAGGGAGCAGTCTCTCGCCGGTGAAGGGGGCTGGGCCATTGCAGGACTGGAGCTGGCGGGGCAGGGCGAAGCCTAGCCGCACCGCGCTCCGCAGCTAGCTCCCAGGGACACGCAGCCAGAGCCAAGCTCCTGCGGCCCTTTAAAAGCAGCAGGGCAGGGCTGGACATTGCTAGTCGTCTGCTTACCTGGAAATCCCGCCCCTGGAAATGTGCCGCCCCAAGCACATGTTTGATTTGCTGGTGCCTAGAGCCGGCCCTGGAGGCAGGGGTACATTCATTGTGTCAATGAGGCTAATCAAGTCAGGGTTCATTCACAGCATTTGTTGTGGAGATGTGAATATCAAGAGAGAGGAAATTGCTTTTATAGTTCATGAACAAGGTAAGATCCTAAGTTGCTCTTAACTGGTTAACGACTGAACAAAATGTGTTTTCAGGAGAAAAAGATCAGAGAAGTACTCCCACTAGGAAGCAGAAATAAAACCATGTGACATAGGTGATGACTCCAAAACTCAGATACTCACAGCAGTACTTGTAGAGAACAGTTTGAAAGCAACTCTTATCTCTCATGACGTGAAACACTTGGGGCTCTCTTACATCCCAGTATGCTCACAAAGGGAGCATTCCCTACTCGCCAGTGACTGCAACTGTCCACTGCAGGGATGCAAGAAGCAGGATATCTCCTCCCAGACTGAGCAACTGGGCACCATTTGGCCTCCTGAGATATGTCACAATAATAAGAATAAATGCTTGTGCGCAAAACACAGGTGGGAAAAGGCCTGAGGCCATTCAATAAATTGCATGTTAGGAATAAATCAATGAGCTCCAGAAGACTCATTTTCAGTTAATTATAAGTCTTTTTTGCAGAGGACCATATATTGCACAATTATTACAGAGAATTCAAAGAGCAATAACAATACAACTATGTTTTGTCTATATTTCCCCCTTTCCACACTGTTTTAACGAGGGGGATACGTTTAACTAAGCAGCCATTTTACGTGATCTAATGCTGGTACCAAAGTATTCTAAGATGCACACAAAGCAACATATACTATTAAGAGCTGCTGCAGGAGAGATATTTAGGGAAAGACTGTTATTGGTTCCCTTCCCTTCCCTGTGTAGGGAGCAAGCCTTCATGAGCTTTCTCATGAAATTTTGGCTTAAAATAATATATCATATATTCTACGGAGTCCTCCTGCAAGCCAGGTTTCAGACCCTTGTTGGTTTCCTGCCAACTCAGATCCTGGGCTGTCCGCCAAGTGGATTGATTTAGAATTGGAGTTCCCAGGGTTTCCAAAGTCATCCACAGGGCTTCCCAAACAACCTGGCCAGCGATCCGCTTCAGAGATGGGAATCATTCCCTTTCACAGAGAATTTAGAAATTTATTATTTTTATTCGGAAACAGGAGTGAAATCAAATTTCAAAGTATCAAACATTTCAATAAGCTGGATTTACCTTTCTCAGCCAAATGCCAGTTTTAGGCTTTGTTCATTACATTATTAGGAGACACACAGACACTATGGGTACGTCTAAATACATGGCTCCGTCGATGGAGCCATGTAGATTTGTTGTTTTGGCAAAGGCAAATGAAGCCACGATTTAAATGATCACGGCTTCATTTAAATTTACATGGCTGATGCACTGAGCCGACAAACAGCTGATCAGCTGTTTGTCCGCTCAACGCGCTAGTCTGGACGCTCCCCTGCCGACATCAAAGCCAGAGGAATCAATCCCACGAGGAATAATGGGGCTGCCAACAAAGGGCTTTGATGTCGGCAGGGGAGCGTCCAGACTAGCGCGCTGAGCGGACAAACAGCTGATAAGCTGTTTGTCGGCTTAGCGCGGCAGCCATGTAAATTTAAATGAAGCCGCGATCATTTAAATTGTGGCTTCATTTGCCTTTCCCTATGTGTCTAATCTACATGCCTCTGACGACAGAGGCATGTAGTCTAGACACAGCCTATCAGTGCTTAGAAGTGGTCTGAAAAAAGGATGTGTGTGAGATCCCAACTCAATTTTGGTTTTCTCCCCTGGTTCTGTGATTGCTTATGATTCCCCTTGACTATAATGGTAAGTACTATATGTATGTCAGCAAATTTTGAGATTGAATGGGAGTTCAGGGAATTTTTGTTCATTTTGTTTGCCACCAAGCTATTTTGTTTTGCATCATGTTGAAGGAATGCCGAAATATGCAGCCCTTATTCTATGGCAACGAGTGTTCTGGGTATGTAAAGAGATTTTAAAGCCCTTGTGTCTTTAAAAGCATATTTTTAAACATAGGAATGAAGTTATTCTTTCTAAATGATGTTATTATAAAACTAATGTTACATTGACCAAAGCATGCTGCTCTACACTGTACTATTTCATGTATTGCAAAGCCATGTCTTGTGCAGGCCACATTCATTTCATGTGCACTTATGAGCTGCTATTGACAGCTGCTGCTCACTCTAGGTGCTTTCTTAGCTGACTGAAGCTTCCTGTAATAGAGAAATTCACAGCAACTCCAGCTTCTTATATGCGAGCATGGGCAGTCGGTGAAGGCAGAGTTGGGAGAGGCAAGCCCCCAGCCCCACCCCCACCCCCAGTACCTCCCCTTCTGCTGAGACCCTGCCCCTTTCCTGTCCCCCCCACGGAGAGGCAAGGTGGTGTGCCATGCCCGTGCTTCCCCCTTCCAACCACAAGGAGGGGAGTGGGTGGGCGCGCATTCACCCCAGCCTCCCCAGCGCCAGAGGAGAGCACCTCAAACAGCTTGGCCTGGCCTCTCCAGCCCCAGAGCACCCGGGGAGGGGGAGGGACAAGGGAGAAGGGTGCACCACATGGCACGGCACAGCCTCTCCTGCCCCAGAGGACAGTGTGCCACCCAGCTTGGCCCAGCCTCTCCAGTCCTGGAGCACCGGGAAAGGGAGGAGGGTGTGCCACGTGGCCCAGCTCAGCCTCTCCAGCTCTGGGAGGGCCAATGCTGGGTGCAGCAACACTCTGCCTCCAGAACACCTACAATGTGGGCGGGACAATGCTGGTGGGTGGGACCAGGCCTTACACATCAGATGCCTGTGTGTGAGAGGATGATGGAATTTAGACCATTAGCCTTCTGGGAAATACAGCTTAGTAACTGTGGGTATGTCTAGTAAACCTCGTGAAACAGGAGAGGTCGACAAAAGCTTCCCCTGTCGACCGATCTGCATCTTGACTCGCGCGCTGTGCCAACGATCAGCTGAGCCGGAACAGTGTGGTGGCCATTTTTATTTTAATGAAGCCGGGGATATTTAAATCCCTGCTTCATTGACTATGTCGGGTAGCCTATTTTACATGCCTCAGCCGATAGAGGCATGTAGTCTAGACATACCCACTGTGGCACTATACCTAGGGCTTTAGTTTGCTGTTTGTTGAGCTCTTTTCATAAGTGGCCAACGTATAGTAAAATGGAGAATAAACTCCACAGTCCTTTTCCTGAGTGGAAGTGGGGAAGTGGAGGTTGGGGGGCGGGAACCTGGGCCCACCCTCAACTGTGGGGTCCAGCCCAGGGCTCTGTAATAGTAGCTGCCTGTATGAATCCATGACACCTGTTATAAAACAGTCTGTGCGAGCCCACCACCGAGCAGACTGCTGAGTGACATGGAAAGCATATCAATCTCGCTTTGTAATGTGTCATCCTGTCAGCTTTTTTTGACACTTTCTTCTGCTTGCCTTGATACATACAACAAAGGAATATTTCTGTGGATGATCCACTCATTCTGCATTGGGTTCATATGTCAGAGCATTCAGGCGGACATCTTAATCAGGTAAAAAATGGGTTAAATGGTGCTTGCCTTTCTCCCATGAGTAATCCACTGAATAGGTCAACGTATGAATAAGAATTTGTACCAAAAGGACTTCACTGATGTATACAGACAGCTCTCAATGGAAAGGGATAGTGCATTGAAGTGTGAAATTCAAATACAGACCCACAAACATAATTGCCAAAATTAGCTGCCACTCCACAATATTTAACATGTGTTTTCAAGCAGTATTCCAGGAAGAAGCAGGCATGTCACATCTGCATCGGACTTGAGGTTGACTAGCAATAGTTGCGATGATACCCAAACCTTGGCATGTGGTTACAGTTACTCCAAACAAATACCAACCTAAAACAAACAAAACTACTGCCACCAATACCTGATTTGCCTGTATCCCATGCACTACGAGAGCTGTGCTCTGCCCCATCTAGGGGCAGTTCTCTCCACCAGGGTCTTACAGTTAGATAACTATTGTGTCAGTTACCTTGCTTTAAGCCCTCCCGCCACCCCTTTTTGGCAGTGAAGACAAAACCTTAGAAATAACTCAGAGACAGATTACACAACATCACATATGCATGTGATTCATTTTAATATAGGCTATTGGATTCTAGTACCTTTCAGTCATTATGACATTAGGCTCAGATTCTCTGCCACAGGGAATCCCTGTAGTTTTCATTGCAAGGCAGCTGGGGGAGATTAACACTATATATCTTGCCCATGGTTGACCTCACTTACTCATGATAAAACTGCACTGCTAGTGGGTATCTGACATGTATTGGTTACTTATGGTAAAACACTTTTTTTTTTTTTTTTAAGAATGAAGACCAAAGATTAAAGGGCCTTTTATCTAGGTATCTATGAAATGGACCAAACTTCAAAATAGACACCAGTCTCACTAGGTTGTGGTTAAACCAAATGGTAGCTTCCCCCGCTCCTCATCAGCCACTGAAATTTATTCAGGCTGCCTAGACTGGCAAGATTTTGTGCAAAAGCGGCCACTTTTGTGCAAAATCTTGCTGCCTGTCTACACTGGCCGTGAGTATTTGCGCAAGAACACTGACTTTGTACTGTACAAAATCAGTGGTTCTTGCACAAATACTCCGACGCTCCCGCTCAGGGATAAGCCCTCTTGCATAAGAGGGCCAGTGTAGATAGCCAAGTTAATTTCTTGCGCAAGAAAGCCCGATGGTTAAAATGGCCATTGGAGCTTTCTTGTGCAAGAGAGCGTCTACGCTGGCACGGATGCTTTTGCGCAAAAGCAAATCTTTTGCGCAAAGGTACATGCCAGTATAGACACTCTCTTGTGCAAATACTTTTAACGGAAAAACTTTTCTGTTAAAAGTATTTGCGCAAAATCATGCCAGTCTACACGCAGCCTCAGTGTTCAATAGAAACAAGGACAAAAACAGATTCCAAAGCCAGGGCCACAGGCTGTGTTTATGTGTCTATAAACAAACAGTAGAAATCAATGAAACAGTCCAACTAAACATATATCTTTATATATCTTTACAACTACCTCTAGGCTTATTTATTTATATATGTTTAGCATAGAGCTCTGCCTGTAAATTGACTTGGGACATGGTTGTGAGGCTCACTTGAGCCCAACTCAACCTATGTTATAGCCTGCTGGGTTAATTGACAAACCAATGAAGGACGTCTGCCAGCAAACCCAACCGGTTTGTAACTCGTGCTGGGTCTGATGACTTACCTGCAGTGCCCACAGGGTCAGAAGGTTTTTATCCAGTGACAAGCTCAGGGTGAGTTATCACCCTGCACACACCCCTCAAGGCTGGTCTGATCTGCCTGGCAGACATTAATCACCATCACAATTAGTTTCACCAGAAGCTCAGGATTAAATGTGTAAGCAGGGGCTGAATTGCTGCTTGCTATCAGCCAGCTAAAAGGAGGGGTGGGTGTGCTGATGGAGGGTCAGTGTTGGAATGGAATGTGGAGAATTGTAAATATTTGGGACTGTTGTGTGGGTCACTAATCATGCTACCCCTAAATGTGGGAACTGTAAAACATGCCACCAGTGCTTGCAGGAGAGACACCACCATCATGGTAAGAGGTCTCGGAGGAACAAGCCTCCCCCCTTCCAGAGTTGAGTGAACTGAGCTGGGGGAAGGGTTAAAGGGCTTGAGTCAGCCTGCTTCACACCTGCCAGGTGTGAGCTATAAGACTGGCCCAACCTGCCCCTTTCCCCCTTTGTTTTAAGGGCAGACCTGAAGCAGACTCTCTGAGGAGTCTTTTCTTTTGCTAGTCCAGCTGGTGGCTAAAGAGTTGAAATCACTGAGAGCTATGCCCATTGCAGCCAGTGGAGTGGCAGTGACCAGCAGAGTAGCTGGTGGCATAATGTGGCCGGTTGGAGCAGCGGTAGGCGAGAAGCGGCAACAAGTGGCATGGCACGGCAACCAGTGGCAGGGGTGAAGCAGGCTTACTCAAGATCTTTCACCCTTCCCCCCAGCTCAGTTTACTCAACTCTGGAAGGGGGGAGGCTTGTTCCTCTGAGACCTCTTACCATGATGGTGGTGTCTCTCCTGCAAGCACTGGTGGCATGTTTTACAGTTCCTATATTTAGGGGTAGCATGATTAGTGACCCCCACAACAGTCCCAAATATTTACAATTCTCCACATTCCATTCCAACACTGACCCTCCATCAGCCCTGGCTGAATGGGATTTACCTAGCCACACCTCAGATTCTCTCCTGAGCTGTATTTACATATCAACAGTTTACAGTTAATTACCTTGCAGAGCTAAACAATTGTAGTGGGCACACCCACCCCTCCTTTTAGCTGGCTGATAGCAAGCAGCAGCTCAGCCCCTGCTTACAAATGCATTTGTGGAATGAACCACCCTTTCACCCTGAAAGGTTATATCTCAAGAATGTGGCTTAGGGGGTTAATTTGTGGGCCCCAGCTTTTGCCTATACTGAAAATTCCATACAGATAAAAAAAGGATTCAATACGGCACTTCTCATATTGGTGTTTAGAGAATTGTCATGTGGTTTTTTTCTCTTTCCTCCCAGGTTTTGGAAGCTGTTCAGATGGGAAGACATCTCATTTGAGAATTTTAAATAGTATGGGATTTTAAATAGTATCCTAATTCCTATAGATTTTTCACTGAAATGGCAGCCTTGCATACGAGACTACACTCTGGGTCAGGCCTCCATCCTGTGGGGTTCTAACACCGAGGCAAAAAGGCTGGCTCCGGAATCTTGCTGACTCATTCAATGCCTTTGACGGATTTTCACTGTTAACCTTGTATTTGATATTTCCATGGGAAAAACTGAATATTTTGTCATGCCCAATTACATTTATGAGTTCAAGTCTGCACTTACTTAGAACCTAAACACATGCTGCATGTACAGTAATGAATATTTCCCATCCTGAATCACACAAAGACTGTCCAATCATACCTGAAGGCAAACAACAGGAAAATGATGTTCCCTGATTGCCTTCTCTCTAATGAATAAGAACCATAAAAAGGAATTACGTTCAATATCAATTATTCATACTCCAACAACTAACTGACACATCCTCAAGTTATGATTTCCATCCACACTGGCAATAAAACGTAGTTTCAGTATGACTGGAATATATGTTATTTTCAATTGAAATATAGATCATGTAACAGGCAATAGAAAATGACAACACCAGAGAGGAAATAGCACTTGGCAGTCTCTTGGGAAATAAATAGGTAAGACAAGATAGCAAGACTGTCCAGGATCTTTACCGACAGCTTCTGTACTTTTAAACATAGACGTCTGAGGTACAAAGAACAGGACAATTTTACCTGTGCTTACGTGAAAATTGCCTTTCCTTAAGTAATAAGCTCTACTGATCTGTTACAATGGATACTATCTCTGGCTTGTGAGCAGAGCCAGACTTGTCATTCCTCAGCAGCAATAACATCACCTGCTCCCTTCGGATGAGATTAACCTCCACAGGAATAAACAATGAGAAGTCCTATGGCACATTATAGACGAACAGATTTATTGGCGCATAAGCTTTTGTGGGCAAAGACCCACATCACGAGAAAATTCCATTACAATAACATTTAATTATTTTTTTAAAAAAATAATAATTAATATTTAAGTATTTATTAATTTTATTGAAAACAATTTTCATTTGTGTTGCTCTTATTACCTTGTTTAGCATTTGTTTATTATTATTCTTACTTATTTGTGGTCTACTCTTTCAGCTCCATATATAAGACTGTTATTAGGGGTTCTGCAAAATTCTTTCAAGTTTGAAAGGGTTCTATGGCCAAATAAAATTGGGAAACACTGATCTAAAGAATTGAGTCTGAAATTAGGGAGAATTTCACATAATTTGCCATTGTTGGGCATTTTCCTCAATGTATATTTAACAATATCTATCCTTTAGGAAAAATTTGAATTATCATGCTGGTGTCTGAATCTGCATAAACAACGAGAAGTCCTGTGGCACATTATAGACTAACAGATTTATTGGAGCATACGCTTTTGTGGGCAAAGACTCACTTCAACAGATGCATGGAACCCTTTCTCGTGGAACCCTTATTTTTACTTTGTAGCACCCCGGGGTTTCGTGGAACATCATTTAGAAAACACTGTTTTAGATATTAAATTCTATCTCTATTCTGGGTTATCTATTTGTGTCCAGGATGGACTGGATCTGTAACATATTACTTGAAAAAAGGAACTGTTCAGGTAAGCACAGATAATTAGCCCTCTTTGTCATCATGTTAAGGCCCACAGATCCATTACAATGGGATTTTCATAACTGTGTGCCTCTGGACATGGGAAATGGGATCATCCTTAAATGTGGCTCTCCAAAAAGAGACACATTACATAGCCTCCATCTGCCTTTGTCCACTAAGGCATGGTGAAGACTTCTGCCAAAAAAATAAAAATCCTGCATTGCTAAAGATTGGATGGCTAATGTACATAATTTGATGAATTTATGCGTGAATGGCCACACAGCTGCCTGACTGATCTCAGAACAGGAGGCCTGACTTCTCTGCCCTTACAATATCACTGTCACTCTCTCCCTCCTATCTTTTGTATGGCCCCAACAGAAGATGGAAAGTGAGAAGGCATATGTCAGAAACTGCTCTCATTTTCTATCTCATTCGCAGATCAGGCTACATGCAGAGGTCACAGGACACTTTATAGCTGTTCCCAGATGTCACAAACATCAGCCCATCAACTGAACTTAAAATTCATAAGGCTACTTCTGGGTGCAGGTTCCTCTCTACTTAATTCAACATCTGTTATGTATGTGTTGGGATTAATCTTCCCCTTGAGGGGTAGTGTAGAAAGAGACAGAAACTTGCTCGGCCCAGGACAGAAGTCCCTTTTACTCTTTGGGTGCATCTAGACAGCAGTGCTATTTCGGGATTCTCCTGGTATCCCAAAATAGCGTTTTACACATCAAATAGCTTTCAAAATAATGAGTGCACTATTCCAACATCTCTATAAACCTCGTTGCATGAGGCATAAGGGACATTTTGGAATAGTGCTCTATTTTTAAATTTGGCACGGTATAGACAGCACCAAATTTCAAAATACACTCAAAATAAGCTACTCAATTTGTATAGTTTATTTTGATCTATGGTTGCAGTGTAGATGCACTCTTTGGGAGGAGCCTGATTATGTTCTTCCTACTTGACTTGTGAATTTCCCCTCAGACATATGGATTTTTATGATTAGAATAGCCTGTTACTGATGCAAGGAATGGTGCTTTGCCATCTAGTGAATCACTGCATTCCACCTAGTGGCTGCTCTGCTGTGTCTCTCCCTGGTGCCCATTCCTTGGATTGACTTGGCACTTGAATGAGCCTCCTCCATTATTCTCAGATGCATCACTTAACCTGATTTACTAATCCCTTCAAAAATCTGATTCTCTGCACTCACTAACTGAGGGAAGGCAACACAACTGGACCTTGATCTCTGCATGCAGGAAGTAACAGTACTTACTGAGTAGGTCTTCGGCTATGCGACACCACATATCGCTTTGGACGATGTGTGGTATACATATACACATAGCACCCCCTAGCACAGGAATAAAGCAGCATAACACCGGAATGTTCTGTATACTTGTCTAAACTATCCTAGTTTTAGCAGGATAGTGTCTCACTGGCCTCCCTGCTGCTTGAGCAAGTCCCTTCTGCAGGAAAAGACTCCTCCAATAGGAAAAGACTCTGGGGACAGTAGTGGGGAAAACTTTGCTACCGGGAAAGGCTCTGGTAGTGGGGAAAGGCTGCTCACTTCCCACTACTGGAGTCTACCCCACCACAGGAAAAGACTCTTTCAGTGGGGAATGGCTCTGGCAGCTGAGAGGCAGTAGAAAAAGGCTGCCAGTGCCCAGCTGCTGGAGCCCTTCAGTGCCTCAGGGAAAGTCTCTGGAGCAAGGAGCTGTTGAAGCTTGCCCTGCAGCCTCACCTGACTGCCTGCAGCACCCCCTGATCTCTCCAGGGGCCACATGCCAGCTATTTCTAGGAGTGGGGCAGGGACAGGTCAGGCAAGGAGGCTGACTTAACTCTGCTGCACCACCAGACTTTTAACAACCTAAAATCTCCTGGTTTGGCTTCAATAGTGTCCGTGAGATAGAGCCTGATTTTAGGACACTCCTGGTTAAACTGGGATGGTTGGTATCTCTATTCTCAACAGGCTCCAGTAAGAACTGGATTTTTGTATTTGTGATACAACTTGCCTTTTGGCATTGCTCTCCTCATGGAGATGGGGAACAGGGGCCTGCTTGGCTATGGTGCCTGTTCTTTTCCAGTCTTGCCTGGGGACAAAGCTTAGATGAACCTGCCAGGCCTGAGTTGAGTGAGAGACAGCCCACTTCCCACAGAGCTGGCCATGCTCCCCAGTGAGATACCTGAGAAGGGTGGGGAGTATGAGACAGAGTCCTTATCTTTAGCACCTTTGCCATTCTCTGCCTAGCTCCCTCCTGTAACCTGCAGGGGCACCACCAGCTGCAAATGCTTTAGAAGAGCAAGGGGAGCTGAGGGGATAATCTCAAAAGACAAAGGCAGCTTTGGCTACAGCTGGGAATTAGACATATTATGTGAGATGTATTGTCAGGCCCTATCAGAGGAGTGGAGGCAGGAGGGCCATTTAGCCTGGGCCTCAGGAGACAAAGGGGCCTCAAATTTTGACATTTTTCTATTTATTATACACCTTGAAGTTATAACAGAGACAACAAAAGAAGCTATATATACTTGCAACAGACTGAACATAAGAACAGCCAAACTGGGTCAGACCAAAGGTCCATCTAGCTCAGTATCCTGTCTGTTGACAATGGCCAATACCAGATGCCCCAGCGGAGGGATCACAACAGGTAATCCTCACGTGATCCCTCTCCTGTCACCCACTTCCAGAGAAAACTCTGGATTTTATCACTGTGGGACCTCGGGCCTTTGCCAATTTTTTGGTCACATCCAAGTTTTCATCTGTGAAACTGGAGACTGGAGTAGCTTCTGTGATCAGTGAGTCTCCACTGTGAAATGCTGTTTACAGTCTTTGCATAGTTTAGAGGTTTTGAAAGTTATAATTAATTCTGTTACTGATTTTGCTTGATCTGAAGATGTTTAACCTTTAAATTAGATGTTTATCTCGTCACAGATGTTTATATTCCTGTTTTTTCTTATATGTCTTTGTATACAATAACCATATCAGGCTCAGTTGTGAGCTACCTCTTTGTCCAGTTTTAGATTCAACTTTAAAGGCTTTTTTGCGATAAACTTTTAATTCTAGTTGTTTAATAAACTTTATATCTAACCTGGCAATCACCCTGTGTTCATATTCATAATAATGTACTAGTTATTAGAGGAATTTAATAACAGGAACATGTTAACAGACAACATTTCAAGGTTTTGAAATACGGCTATAAGGGATGTAGTAAATAATACTCCAAACCATTATTATATAATATTCATTGTGAATATAGAATTAAAATTTTTTATAACCAATAGCCTTTAGCAAATTAATGTATTGTGTGTTCTGGTGTTTTAAAAGAACCCCTTTAAAAATGAAGCAAAGATTTGAAAGTGGTGTAAGTTAAAGATGTCAAAAGCAACAGAATGAAGCAGCAGTTGAGTTTAAAGCCAATAACATTGTTTCTCGTAGAAAAGACCCTCAGCCATTATACATTGACCATACTGAGAGTGACATTTCCAGTTCTGATGAAAACTTCATCCACTAATGACATTTCAATGCCACTGCCTCAAAATGAGGAGGTTATTAACTAAGACACAGAAATGTCAACAGTAGCAATAGATGCAGAATCTATGCTCGATTTAGAGACTATGCAGGCACAAAATGAGGATCTCATAGATGCTGTGCAGCAAGAGAAAGAACTTAGGACTAGCACAGGGCACAATGTAGCAACAGTGGCATCAGAACCTGATATTGGACTTCCTGATAAGAACAGTTACCCAAATGCAGTCATTTCTCAAAGTTAGTTGTTTTTAGATTCCAAGTAATATACTGAAAGATGTGGAAAATCATGCTTTGCCCATTCATCTGCTGACAAAAACTCTTCCAAATGGAGAGATCTACACAAGAGACTGGCTCTCCAGGACGGGCTCTGCTGGAGCATGGAAAAGTAGTTTCATTTTTAACAGTAATACTTCAAATGCATCAGTACTGACTGATCCATCTGGTTGGAGCATCAGTAGAGGTTGGAGAAAGTTGAAAGACCAAATACCTGCACATGAAACTTCAGTATCGCATAAAGATAACTATGTTACATGGAAATCAGCTAATAGAGCAGCACAAGCTGACAGTTCAACTGAAAACTTACTCCTGAATGAAATAAACACAGAAACTGATAACTGGAAAAAACTCCTTTAGTGCATATTGAATGTCATTCTTTTTCTTTCTGAATGGGGATTGGCTACATTAGATGTTGAGAGGGGTAACATTGAATTACTTCTTATATATATTCAAAAGATTTGTTATCAGTGGCACACAACGCTTTCTGAGTTCAAAGAGGTAGCACAGGGTATTGACATTTCATCTGAGTTTTGCACCAATTGCAGCCTACATCTCAATCTGATGCAGAAAGGCACTATCGAGTCAATGGGGTTTTTTGTTATTATTGACTCCATCAAATCTGGTCTTACATGTCAATTTGAGTCACTGTGACAAATCTGTACCTTTTTTGGATTCCTTTGGGAGTTCAGAGAACTAAGTGATGAAGATCTATATTCAGTGGCTGAATAGTTTCAACAAAGGAATAACGATGAAATTTCAAGAGATCTCTGTGATGAGATCGTCTTCCTGAAATGTATGCATTCCACCAACTTTAAATTGGACTTCAAGCCAAAAGAAGTGCTTCAAGAAATATTCAATCTTGGCCAGTCAACTGTATTTCCTAATATCACAATTGCATTACATATTTTTGTCAGTCTTCCTGCATCAGTGGCTTCAGGTAAATGCACATTCAACATGTTAAAACAAGTAAAGAACTAGCGTTGTTCTACAATGGGACAAGAGCATTTGAATGGGCTCGCAATGCTTAACATGAACAGTGATGTTGCACCTAAATTAGATTTTTCTTCAATTGTAAACAAGTTTGCACACAACAAAGCCAGAAAAACACTCCTAAAATGAAGAGTTTTGCTTACAGTGGAAACTCACAGTTAAAGTTACATTTTTTGAAATATTCATGCTATTGGTATAATTACTTAATTGTTAATAAGTACATTAATGTCTCAGGGTCTGGGGCTGAGGCTGGGGCCTCTAAACTCAAAGTGACCTGGCCTCTGTCATTCTCTGAGAGGTCCTGTGTATTGTTAGTCAGAAATTTGATGTTAAGAATGGAATTTCTTCAGAAGTGCTCTGTGGAAGGGAGGCTGAGCTGAGCTGCTGGCTGTGGGAGGCAGATTAAACTACAGGGAACTACAGAAGACATGGACCCCACACTGCAAATAGGCTGAAGTACCCATTGCACAGTATCTGTGAATTCCAGTACAGTGGAGGTGGGAGAAAAAAGAAATTTGCAGGGATACTCTACCCTTGCATCCCTGAAGCTAGTTAATATTGTATGACTGAGTTGTGAAGAACAGGACCAATAAGGGTCTGAATAGTTCTGTATGATCAATATGGTTTCTTGGGCTAGCCTCATGGGGAATACGTTACTGGATATTTTTGTGTCTTTAATTCAAAAGTAAAGTGACTATAGTGAGACAAAAAAATCTTCCCTTTGTTATGTTCTTTCTTGTATAAGGTGCTTATTTATATCCTGAATTTTCTATGAGCTCCATGATGATGAACCTGTGTCTGCAGGTAACCTCCCTGGCTCTAGTGGGCCTACACATACATAAGAATGCAAGGCACAGAAGTCTGCCTGTGCAGACCTTTTTGGAAGATCAGAGCTGTAACAAGTGTGGTATAAATATCTTGATTATTGACAAAGAAATAATATTATTTCTAAGGCACTTCTCTATCCCAGTTCCAGGCAAGAATTCTTGTAGCCCTCTACAGCTCTTAGAAGCATAATGAAATAATATACAAGTATTCAATTAAAATAGTATTCTACTAGTTTATCTGGTGGTCCTTTCTAGCCTTAAATTCTACAACTCCATGAGACACTAAAAATTTGAAATAAGGTGGCGGGGGGTTGTTGGAGCTCAAAAAGGCAAAGAAGATTTGGGAGGGAAATGTAACATGGTGACCATAGCCCCCATTACAAAGCAACTTTCAAATGGTTGGGGGGGGGGGGGGGCGGGATTATTTTGGTGAAGACAGTGTGTCAGATGTAAATCAAAGTTGACTGAACTCCATATCCTAAAGTAGGTGTATGCGATATGTAAGAGAAAAAATAGCACTAACAGACTTGACATTAATAAGTAAGTATGATATACATTTTTGTGACCCAATGTCCTAAGAAACTGAAAATATTTTAAACAAAGCTTTTCTTCTAAATTACTGGCTTTCATCCAGTCCAGACCAATAATGACCAAATATTATTATCTAATATCTATTTTTTAATCAATATGGAAGGAGCTGTTGATCTCAATTCAGTTCCTAATGAACAGGTGTCCATTCCAAAAGAACCAGTATAATTTGTATCCAGTAGATAGACTTAACTGAGATGCTTATGACTAATTTAGCATGAAGTCTAAAGTGCTAATTCAGCAGAACATTTAAATACATGCTTGACTTTAAACATGTGGGTGAATGAATCCATTCCTCTTCAGAAAAGCACTTAAGTATGTGCTTGAGTGCTTTGCTGACTTAAACCCATTAATCCTTTAACAATAGTATGTTCCATTTACATAGTACATTTCATTTATAGATCTGCAGAGGTGATATCTGGTGGAGAAGTGGTAAGAAATTTGTCCTGCCAGTGACTCAGGTTTACTTTTTCTATGGATGAACCGATACCTACAGGACTCTCAATCTGCCACCTTTGAAAAGCACTAAAATAAAGTCAATGATATTGACAAAGCAGCATCAGTTTCCTAGCTTCTTGTAATTCTGTTTTTGCTTTGCTGTAATTTGAGGGCAGGAGTTAAAGAACTGCCTAGTTCCCAGATGTAAAGAAAAATATATGGAGGTAGGGGAAGTGACAAATGTCACTTAGGTAGGAGAAGTAAAAGTCATTTGAGAAAAATTGTCAAAAGAAATGTGTCTTCGTGATTATTTTCTCTCACATGAGGGCTTTCAATGAATGTGGTATGTTACTTGTTGAGAAAGCTAGAACTTACTTTTAGAGGACCTGGGGAGTTTGTTCTGACCACATTCTAGAACATGAACATATATCCTTGGAGGTGTTGTGAAGGTTATGGAATGACTGAAGGTAAAGATGGCACAGTCACCACTTATGTGGGAAAAAGGGATCTCAGGAATAGTTTCACAGAATCATAGAAGTTTAGGGTTAGAAGAGACCATAAGAGGTTATTTAGTCCAACCCCTGTTCAAAGCAGAACCATTCCCAGCCAGGGCTAAGTCAAGCGTGGCCTTAAAAACCTCTAAGAATGGAGATTCCATCACCTCCCAAGGTAGCCCATTCCAGTGCTTTACCACCTTCCTAGTGAAGTAATTTTTCCTAATATCCAACCTAAAACTCCTCCACTGCAACTGGAGATCATTGTTCCTTGTTCCGTCATCTGCCACCACTGAGAACAGCCTCTCTCTATCTTCTTTGGAACTCCCCTTCAGGTAGTTAAAGGCTGCTATCAAATCTTCTCTCATTCTTCTCTTCCATAAACTAAATAAGCACAGTTCCCTGAGCCTCTGCTCTTAAGTCATGTGCCCCAGTCTCCAAATGACTTTTGTTGCCCTCCCCTGGACTCTCTCCAATTTGTTTCACATCCTTTCTATAGTAGAGGTGGGTGCAAAAACTAGCTTCAATACTCCAGATGTCACCTCAGAAGTGCCAAATAGAGGGGAGTTATCACTTCCCTCAATCTATAGGCATATTGAGCTGCATTAGTAGGAACATTGCCTTAGCTTTTTTGACAACAAGGGCACACTATTGATTCTTATCCACTGTAATTCCCAGGTCCGTTTTCTGAAGAACTGCTGCTTAACCATTTGGTCCCCAGCTTGTAGTACAACATGGGTTTCTTCTTTCCTAAGTGCAGGACTTTGCACTTATTCATGTTGAACCTCATAATAGTTCTTTTGGCCCAATCATCCAATTTGTCTAGGTCACTCTGGACCCTATCCCTATCCTCCAGCATATCTATTCGCTCCAGTTTAGTATCATTGACAAACTTGGATATATCACCTCCACCACTTTCCCCATATCCAGAGAGCCAGTTACGTCATTCACAGAAGGCAATTGGGTTGACCAGGCACGACTAGCCTTTGGTGAATCCATGTTGGCTATTCTTGATCACCTTCCACTCCAAGTATTTCAAAATTAATCTAATTATTGACACTGATACCTTATATTATCACCTTCCTATATCTGAGTTCCCCAAATCCTTCCATCAACTATTAACACTATAGCAGTTGTGTAGATATTTTAATAGATTATATTTGTAGTTTCCTGATTTTCCTTTATTAAAATATTATAGGTATCATTAATCTTTCTTTTGGATTATATGTAATGCAAAGGTCTTGACCATTTACGTTTTCTGTGTCTCAATTACCCATCATATATATAGTAGCCCAATGTCTGTGACTGTAACGCTGAAACGCTGGCTGTTCCCTCTGGGTGGCACTGTTGCCTCCTGTTGTGGCACATGGCTACTTCTGCTCTGCTCAGCTGGGCTGCCACACAAGAGCAAGCAGCGCAAGTGGCCATTTGGGGTCCACGCTTCTCAAACGGCCGCTTGCGCCGCTTGCTCCCGTGCGGTTGTCCAGCTGAGCGGTGCAGAAGTCAGCCGAGATCCACGGCTGGAGGCAACAGCGCCACCCAGAGGGAACAGCCAGAGGGCGGGGCTGGATGAGCGTGCCTCTCTGACGTGAGGAAAGGGTGCCGGATTCAAAAGGAGGAAAGTGGAATAGACACAGAGGACGCAGAGGAGACAGAGAGGAGAACGGAGGAGGTGGAGGACAGCGAGAGAGAGAGTGAGAGAGACACAGCAGGAGGAGGAGAAGAGAAACAGAGAGTGAGAGGCGGGAGGGGGTGAAGAGAAAGAGAGAGAGACGGAGAGAGAGGCAGGAGTCAGATGAGAGCTGAGAGAGAGAGAGGGTGAGGCAGTAGAAGGAGAAGAGAGAGAGAGGCCGTTTGTGTTGCTTGCTCCCGCGTGGCGGCCTGGCTGAGCAGTGCAGAAGTCAGCCAAGTGCCACAGCAGGAGGAGAAGGGGGGTGGGGCGGTGATGTACATGCACATGGGGTGGGGCCTAGACGAGCGTGCATCCCTGATGGAGGCAGGAGGGGGAGAAAAGAAAGAGAGCGATGGAGAGAGAGGCAGAAGGAGGAGGAGAACTGAGAGGGAGAGGCAATTGGAGGGGGGGAGAGAGAGGAAGAGACATGGAGCAAGAGACCAGAGGGTCAGGAGAAAAGACCGACGTGGAGGAGAGACCTGAAAATACTGTCTTATGATGGGCTAATTGGCTAGTTTGTAAAATAATAATACAATAATTATAATACTTTTAATGTTTTTTACCTTTTATACATACACTGCAAAGTCTTAAAAGCATATGACATTTGATAGTATGTTTGTGCATCAAACTAGGGCTCTGATCTTGGTTGAGGCTTCTAGGCAGTACTGCAACACAAATACATACATCAATAAATAAAAGCAATGTAATAATAGTGACCAATTGCTGTCATTAAAGAGTCCAGATATATTTCTCTTCTCGGTATTTGTTGTAGACCCTAATTTCCAGGGCAAATTCCTATTTGGATACATTCCATTTCCTTAATTCCTTGTACAGTTTCAAGGGACTACTGCATTTTTTAAAATTCCTGCCCCAAGTTGTCATGTACTATTACTCCGTGCTCTTAAATACCCATCCTATTTCATTCGATTATTTTATACATTTCAGTGGTGGTTAGAAATATAAAGCATTAGTTAGTAAAACATTCAGGGATCTTTTAGGATGGAAGATGCCATAGAAATGTAAAATGATATTCTTATTATTCTAATTATCCTAATACATGGCCACTAGAACCATCCCAATAAAAAAATTGCTGTAGTTGAACACTGTTTCTATCGACTTATTTGATTTATGGAGCATTATCATTTTTTCATTGTGGCATTATTGAAAATTTGGCTTCCAGTTTTGTTCCTCCTTAATTGATAAAATTCCAGCTGACTTGCAGGAAGGGTGCAGTCCTATGCTTCATTCTGCAATCATCCATAATGTAAATTAGTTATGAGACACTGAATCATCCTCTAATATGGCCCAATGTAGAAGTAGGCATCCCAAAGCTCTCTCTGGCTGGGGTTCCAGCATACGAAAAGAATCTATTCATTTCTATGAGATGCTAAAATGAATTGCTAAGACTGACTCCTTAACTAAATTGCTTCTTAGGGTATGTCTATAGTAGGCAATTATTTCAAAATAACTTATGCGTCCACACTGCAAGGCAGTATTGAATTAACTCAGAATTATTTTGAAATACTGCGTCCACACTCATTGGAGCCTACATCAGATTTAAAGCCCCTGGAAGCACTCTAGGGAGGGCACCAGGAAAAGTACTTCCTGTGGCTGCTTGCTGAGGCTAGATGAGACACATGCTTATAGGGGCTCCTCTCTGTGGCCGCATTCACACATCACTCCTCCACTGCCTGCCCCCTTGTGGGACACCAAACTCTTGCAGACACCACAGCATGGACACCATGAAGCCGGAGCTGCTGCAAAGCAGTGCCAGGCTCACAGAACTTCTGCATGTGGAAGGCCACCTTCCTGGAGCTCTGCAAGTGGCTCACCCCTGCCCAACCCGCATGTGACCTGCCATCCCCGTGCAGAAGTGTATCGCCATAGCGCTCTGGAAGCTCACCACACCAGACAGCTACCACTCGGTCCAGAACCAGTTCGATCCATGGCCAGAGCTGTGCTCCTGCAGGTAGTGAAGGCCATTAATAACATCTTGCTGTGAAGGGCCATCACTCTGAGGAATGTCCACATCATCATGGATGGCTTTGCTGCTATGGGCTTCCTCAACTGCTCGGGGCCATAGACAACACTCATATCCCTATTCTGGCCCCCAACCACCATGCCTTAAACTATATCAACAGGAAGGGGTACTTCTCTACGGTGCTGCAGGCCCTGGAGCACTACAAGGGATGGTTCACGGTCATGTATGTCAGCTGGTCGGGAAACGTGCACTATGCCTGCATCTTCCGGAACTCCTGTCTGTTCCACTTTTTCCACTGACCGCATCATCAGGGTTGGGGTCATGGACATGCCGATCTGTATCCTGGGTGATGCAGCCTAACCCTTGCTCCCCTGGCTGCTGAAGCCCTACACAGGCAGCCTGTACCCCACCAAGGAACATTTCAATGCCAGGCTGAGCAGGTGCTGTAGTGGTTGTGGAGGGTGCCTTTGGCTACCTAAAGGGGAGGTTCAGGAGTCTCTTCACCTGCCTGAACCTGAGTGAGCGCAACATCCCCTATGTGGTGGTAGCCTGCTGTGTGCTCCACAACCTCTATGATAGCAAGGGGGAGACTTTCCTGGGGGCTGAAGCTGAACAGCTGGCCAGGGCCAGGGCTTACAAGCTGAGGCATTGAGGGAGAGTTTCAGCCAAGGCCACCCGTGGGACTCTTCCCCCAGGCCTCTTCACAAGGGGTCCCTTCACAAGGCCTTTGTTCCCCAACCTCTCCCTTCCGCTGCCCTCCCTTCCCACATCTCCCCTCCCCTGCAGAGCAAATAAAGAAGCCACTTTTTTTTGGAAAAAAACAACTCTGTTACTCTGTGTGTTGGGGGAATATACAACAGGAGAGAAATTGGGGAAAGAACCTGGGGGTGGGAGGAGGGGAGCTCAGGGATGGGGCTGGGACTGGTGCCTGCCTTGGCTGCTTGGAAAGTTTCAGCTGCCTGAGTGGTCCCAACGTCATGTGTTCTGGGGCCTGGCAGTCCCGGGAGGGAGGAGAGGATAGGAGAGGAAGCCAAAGGGGGGCGGGGGGAGATCAGGGCCAGGGAGTTGGGTGGGGAGGGGACAGGGATGTGGCTGGTGGCCTTCTCCATGCACTCAGCCATGCGCTCTATTACATAGGTGAGAGAGGTGCACATAGCTTCTTGCTGGTGCTCCAGTTGATAGCAGAAGCCTTCCACTGCTCCCAGTCAGCCCAGTGCTCCTGCTGGTCAGCAGTCGGCTCCTGGCACTCCTTGTCGAGCCCCCAGATGAGGGACTGGAATCAGGCCATCAGGTCCCGCAGCAGGTCTTCCTGGGTTTGCTTCCTCTGGCGGATCCCGCGGAGTCGGGAAGATGGTTTGGGAGGTGGTAGATACGGCACACTCACAGCTGGGCCCGCTGTGAAGGAAAGTTACAAGGGCAGTCATCCCAGGAGACACTGCGTATGCAGCCCAGTCTTAACCTCTGCGCCGACACCAAACATCTTGGTTCAGATGATGGCAACGTGTTTCAAGCAAGGCCATATGTTGCCTAGGCAGTGGGGACTTTCCTGAAGAGGCATGGATGTCCCAAGGGAGCTTCACTACACCCTTGTCCCCTTGTCCCGGGGACAAGCAGGCATGGGACAATGTTGATTAGGCCAGGAGTTTGCATGTGGGAGGGGGGGATGGGGCAACTCGGCTGTTTTCTGTGTCCCACATACACCAGATCTGACACTGGCGACATTCTACAGAAAGAGAACTTCCTTCACTGTTTGCTGGAAGAGGAAGGTATTGGGGAAGAGGTGTGTGAGCGGCGGATGCTGCTTGTCGGAGAGTGCTACTGGGGTCCTCTTTCTCCCTTCTGGCAGGTTCCCATGCAGGGGATCAGGGTCCTCTTCCTCCACATTGCCATGCTTGACCGGGAGCAGAGGCTGCCTGAGGGCGGGCATGAGCCTGTGCCACATGCAGCACTGCTGTCTGGTTCCATGACCCCAGCCTCCTTAGCGGTGGTTTGTCATGGGAAGGTGTCCCACCATGGAGGCTGGAGTAAAACAAGCCTCTTCAGGAACCTTGTGAGAAGGAGCGAGGGGCTCCTGTGTGAAAGCATCATAGAGCCGAGTGCTCTGGACCTGTGTTCTATGTGCGCCCACTTGCATAGGCTGTTGTGTAACCCCCAGGCTGAGAAGGCCAAGTGAGGCATGTGCAGCTCCTCGCAAGCTGTCGCCTGCCACCAGCTGTGTATAGGGAAAGTGATGGAACTCACCTGAAGTGCCTTCGCCAGGACTGTCCGAGGCCTGGGAGACATCCTGGGAGGGGGGCTGGCTCCAGGGTGAGGAGCAGGTCCTGGCTGGTGGTCATGGTGGCCTCGTTGGCCTGCTCCTTCTCCTCGTCATGATCTTCCACAATTCCCCTCTTGTGGAGGCTGATGCCAGGTGTGCCCTTGCTGTACTCGATGATGATGTGGGGTGTGTGTGACTGCCCCGCCTTCCAGGATGGCATTGAGCTGCTTGTAATAGCATCAGCTGTGAGTGTTCTGAGCTGTCCCAGAACATCCTCACTGCTCTTTGGCCTTGTAGATCTGCCAGAGCTCTTTTATTTTCATGCAGACCTGGTTGAGGGCCAATGCATGACATTGGCATTCCTCCTCTGGTGCGGAGATCCTGGAAGTTGGTCTCCTTGCCCAGACTTTGATGTGGTCCAGGATCTCTACACCAATCTAGGCTGGTGCCCTCTTTTGTCCCTGGCTATTGGCAGCTGAGGGTGCTGTGGGAGCGCAGGCAGCCATGGAAGGGTCAGAGGGAGTGCTGGGATTGGACATGGCTCCTGGGATGGGAGCTGTGTACCACTGGGCTGTGAAAAGTCCACACATGCCGCAAGCCCTTTTCCTCTGCTGCCTGCTGCTTTAAGCTCTGCAGGAGAAAGGGAACATTGAAGATGTCATGTGCGTGGCCAGAGCAGCCACAAATGCAGCTGTGAGAGGCCTCTGGAGGCCAATTATTTTGAAATAGCAGCAGCTGAGTGTCCACACTCACGCTATTTTGAAATAATAATTTCAAAATAAGCATTATTCCTCATGGAAAGCAGGAGTTATTTATTTCAAAATACCCAGCCTCTTATTTTGAAATAACAGGCTTGGTAATGTGGATGCTCCACTTGTTATTTCGAAAAATGGAGAGTTATTTTGAAATAATTCCCTAGTGTAGACCAAGGCATAAGCACCTTATCCACTGTGACCATATTTACAACATAGACATGCAATCTCAAAACTACAGCTTAAACTGCAGAGAAACCAATGGTTTCTCGCTAATTACTCGACATGCTTTTTCCCGTCAGAGATGTGCTTTATAACTTGTTATGACTAAGCTCTGAGAGAGATCTTCATGATGAGGGAAGATTTATGATCCAGGAGACATTTATATTTCCTTTTTTTATTTAGGAAACTGTAAGCACTGGTTACAGCTACAGTTGTAACATGAGCTCATCAAATAAAAATGGAACTGCAAAATTGCTCTGAGATGTATTTGTGTATGCATGCATATTGTTATAAAACAGAAAATCCTGAAACGAGAGAAGGAAAAGTTCACATTTCATTCATACCTTCCTCTCCCATTGGTAATTACTTTGGTATAAAAAGGTGTGCTCAGCTGTAAAAAAAGCCTGGGTTACTCATATAGCATTGCTATGGAAGAAGGGGGACTTCATGCAGAGAATATGACGCTAGCTCTGATATGCATGCTGACCACTAGCTCAGACTGGTATATTGACAGATATGCCATCATCCTAACAGATGGTCATGAGTAGGGGATGCCAAAATATTATAATCAGGAATCCTACTGTCAAATATATTTTATCCCCTTACTTGTGAGCAGCCATATTAATGGATAATATGGCATACCTTTATTACTCCAGACCTACATTAACTTTAAAAAAATCAGATAATTTTGGATTAGTGTTCTTTGCACTGCACCAAAATGAACAATAGTCAATCCTCCATTTTTTGTCAAAGGCTCTAAGAATCTTGCTACAGCCATGTTCTGCGGGATAGTCCAATTTCCTCTGAATAGGTTAAAAAGTATAAATATGTAATGCTCTACACAGTGGCTCAGTATGGACTTTTCAGGAGGGTAAAACTGCCCAAGCTGGAAGGGAAAAATGCTACTACAAAATACAAGCAAAGATAGTTACTAAGGTCTTGATTTAGCAAGGTACTTATCAGCTTCTGAATACCTGTAAGCATGTGAGTTGGGGCTGTTAAATTTAGATTATTTTAGCAATCGAGTAGTCAATAGAATTTGTATTGACTACTTGATAGGGGAAGGCAGTCCCACTCAGTCATGGCTCGTGCCGAGACCAAAACCTGCTGGGGTGCTGCAATTTAAAAGGCAGTAGGAGCCATGCAGCCTGCCCCCGGCTCCTACTGCATTTTAAATAAAGCAACAGCGGGGTTTGGTCCACGACCTAGCGTGAGCAGGGACTAAACTGGGCTGCCTGCCTGCCCGGCTTACTAGGAGACAGTGCCAACTTTTAAGCTGGCTCACTCCAGCACCGTCTCCTGTTCCCCCCCTTGCTGCCTCTGATATGGGGGAGGGGGAAATGCAAGTAGCTTATCAGGTTGTCGACTAATCAACTAGGGTATGTCTACACTACCACCCAAGTTCGAACTAGGGTGGTTAATGTAGTCAATCGAAGTTGCAAATGAAGCCCGGGATTTGAATATCCCGGGCTTCATTTGCATCTTGCCGGGCGCCGCCATTTTTAAATCCCCGTTAGTTCAGACTCCGTGCCCGCGGCTACATGCGGCACGGAGTAGGTAGTTCAAATTAGGCTTTCTAATTCGAACTACCATTACACCTCGTTCCACGGTACTCCACGAGGAGTAATGGTAGTTCGAATTAGAAAGCCTAATTTGAACTACCTATTCGGTGCCGCATGTAGCCGTGGGCACAGAGTCCAAACTACCGGGGATTTAAAAATGGTGGCGCCCGGCAAGATGCAAATGAAGCCCGGGATATTCAAATCCCGGGCTTCATTTGCAACTTCGATTGACTACATTAACCACCATAGTTCAAACTAGGGTGGTAGTGTAGACATACCCATACTCTCTTACATCCCTAATGTGAGCACTCCCACTAAAGTCTATGCACTCATTCATGTACTTAATGCTACACCAGTGCTAAGAACCTAACTGAATCAGGGCCTAATCACTTTCCTCATTTGGGGCTTAATTCAAGCCCAACAATGGCAAGTCTATTGACTTTAGTAGATTTTGGATCAGGTCCTGGATGAATCATCTTTCTTTTTAGTTGCAATATATTGGTATGCATGAAAACTATGTGCTAGTTTTTGAATAAATACATTCTGAGCCTTAAGAATCATGGTTACGTTGGAGTTTATATGCATAAAAAAGGCTGTTTCCACAGCTTTCTGGTCACCATGATTTTCTGATATGTTACATCATGTTTCCTCTGATACCTTTTGCATAGGTTGTAGAGCATACTAATAATGAAGGGAGCCATAAAAAATCCACAACAGCTGTAATTTTTGCACAATAGTAAGTTCAAATTACAAAATTAATGCGTGTGTTTTTATTCCAACAACTTTCTAATGATGGACATTCACCAACAATGCCTTCAAAGCAATTCTGAAAGAGAGGCGATTAGAACACAGTTGTATCCACCCCTAATTTATGTGTGTAGTTGTTAAACAGGATGGAAAATCCAACTCAGATCTTCTCCCTTTCAATCTATGGAACTCAATCACTTTTAAATAACCATTCCCCTATGTTCCCTATTGATAGCAATGTTTACAGTCTCTCTCTATGCATCTTTCTTTAGGTTGACTATTAGCTTGTCAGAACAAATGTTCAATGAAAAATTATTACTGTAGCTGTAACTATATGAAGAGGATCTTCATATAGTTTAATTGGCAATCAAATTGTAGGAAAAATCTATTTTTCCTCCTAAATTATGTCAGGATTTTGCTGAATCTATATTTACTTTCAAAATTAAAGTATTATTTAGTGATCTAAAAAGTTCTATACAGTATTTAAATCTATAGAAAATATGTCTATACGTTATAGTGAAATCTACATACAAAAATGTTCTGTATGCTTAGATTATAGGTTATAAACCAGACTTAATCTTCCTAAAAGTAGGCACTTAAAATAGCCTGAGTTTTGGTCAAAACTAGTGACAGCAGTTACTATCAGCTACTGAATGACTTAAGTGAAATTCTTATTTGCAATAAACCTATCAGATTCCATATACTGCTATACATACCAAATCATATGGTATTCCTTTTCTGGAATGGAAGTAGCTTCTGTCTTCCTTGTTCTTCCTTATCTGCACCACTTCAAAGAAATATACATCTAGGTTTGTAAACAATTGTTGGAAATTTCCTCCCAGCATAGAGCTCAACTACAGTCTCATGCTCTGAAGAGGAAGCCTATTAACTGTTTTTATCATAAATCCCTCTAAATGGAAAAATAATATTCCACTTCCCTGTAACAAGTTGCTAAAGAAGGCCAGCAGAATTTTGGAGGATGCTAGCCACTATTAGCTAGGTTGTAAGTTCAAGTAGCTGTTTCATTTATTGTGCTCTAATGTATTTGTGAACTACAGTGATCAGGGATGGACTACAGTTTTCTTCATCCTTTAGAAGTCATCTTGAGCCACTGCAACTGTCCTCCCTGACACTAGCTCCAGGCAGTATATGCTGATGTAGGCCCCATCCTCTTTGCTCCTGAGCCAACAATTTTCATCCATAATGTGCTGGCTGATTCAATAGGAACTCTATATCTCTCTAAAGCCAGTTCATTATTTCCCTGAATATCCAGGGTACGGAGGAGGTGGTGGATATTGCACTGAAGTCTGTGGAGTTGGAGTATAAGGCGGAGGTAGGTCTGCTGGGTATTCCATCTCATATTCATAGTTATATGGTGGAGGAGCCACTGAAAGTGAACAAGAAGAACAATTAGTTTGAAAAGTATAATTTATCCCCATCAATATGATTTAGGTGATGAAAGTATCCAGTTAGCTCTACAAACTGTGGGACAAAGCCTGAAGTCTTCTTTTGAGTGTTTCTCGGCAGGATTTTACCTGAATAAGACCAAGTGAAAACTGGGAAGAACTTTAGGCTTTGGGCTTACATGTGATAATGCTACTATCTAACAAAGAGATTTGCTGGCTGGAGGTTTTTGAAAATTCTATTAAAATTATTCACTATTTTGTCCCTTCAAACCAGCTCTACCTGCTGTCAATTTTATAGAATAGGGTCTATCCCAGAAAGCATACATCTGCAGCTCTTACTATTTATTTACATCATGGTAGCATCTGAAAACCCCAGCTGGTGTCAAGGCTCCATTGTGCCATGCAAATACGCAGAAAGACACAGTCTATGCCCCAGCATGTGGTTCTTCACAGCACCACATCTCCTCATAGAGATGTCCCAGCTTGACACTACACTGAAAAGAGGTCGGACAGACTGACGAGCGTGAGTGGATGTGAACCCGGATGTGTGCACTATAGGGGAAAATCAGATTCTACTGCAAAGGAGAAATAATGGCACTTCCTCCAAATTTACTCAGAGCTGAAGTGGAGGCAGAAGGAAACATTGCCACTACAATCTGAGGGGTGGGGAAGGAAAGGGAAGAAATATTTTCTCAGAGCCTACTTCATTTCCTAAACACTGCTCTTGCTGAAACATAAAACCCTCCCCAGAAAGGATGTTCATAACAGGGATAAGGAAAATAGAAAACTAATAATTAATGCCTCTTACTGAGAAAAGCCTTGTGGTGGTAAAGTATAGAGCCTCCATTTTGTTTTTGTGAACTGGGGTGACTATTAGATACCAGCATTGCTCTTTAGCAATTTGTAATTTTTTTCTTCACCCAGCACGCAGTCAACCTGTGGAACTCCTTGCCAGAGGATGTTGAGAAGACCAGGTCTTTAACAGGGTTCAAATAAGAACTAGATAAATTCATGGAGGTTAGGTCCCTCAATAGCTATTAGTCAGTATCGGTAGGAATGGTATCTTTAGCCTTTGTTTATCAGAGACTGGAAATGGATGACAAGAGAAGGATCACTTGATGATTACCTGTTCTGTTCACTCCCTCTGGGGCATCTGGCATTGGCCACTGTGGGTAGACAGGATACTGGGCTAGATGGACCTTTGGTCTGACCCAGTGTAACTGTTCTTATGTAATTGAGAATTCTAATGAGTCCTAGCATGCTCTTTGTTACCCAACTCTCTATGTCGTGCAAAGCAACATTGCTATAATGAGGCTGATTATAGCCGTTTTGTGCAGCTGAAAAGTACAGATGTGAGTGGGAAAATGGATACAATGCAATGGGAGACTGCAATATGGATACATGCACAAATACTAACCATATAGTGAAATGGGGAGGTTGTCTGGCAAATACAGTTTAAGCTGAAGTGGTATTACTTGTGCTGCAGAACCCCAAAATGGTATGGAATACCATTTGTAAGGCAAGGGGGAATTTCTGTAATGCATCATGACTGATTTATATATATATAGAAAACACACAAAACCCTTTGCAGGTAATTCCAATAAAGTTGACAAAATTAGACCATAAAATAAGACACACTTCACTAGTTATAGGCAACTTTATAACATTAGCCCAGGTCACACAATTAATACAAAAATACAACTGCTATAACGAAATATATCCTAGAATACTTGAGAAGCTGACTGAGGAGATATCAGAGCTATTAGTAATTATCTTTGAAAAGCCATGGAAGATGGGAGAGATTCCAAGAAGACTGGAAAAGGGCAAATATAGTACCCATCTATAAAAAGAGAATAAAGACAACCCAGCCAGCTTAATTTCTGTACCAGGACAGATAATGGAGAAAATAATTAAGAAATCTATTGACAAACATCTGGAAGAGAAGGTGATAAGAAAAAGCCAGTGTGTATTTATCAAGAACAAATATTGTCAAACCAACCTGATAGCTGCACTTAACTAAATTCTTACTGTAAACAAGGGGGGAGGAGCACCGATCACCTGCAACTCCAACACCTCTAATCCTGATCTAAATGGGAGGCCTTAGAGTGGGGAAGCAGATGCTGGAGAGCGACCCACCTAACATTCACCATGCAGCAGTGGATCATGCCCCAGGGAGATGGGCTTGGTACCCTGTTCTTGGTGTTGAAATGTGGGGGTCAGGGCTACAGCAGTACCACTCAGGTTTGCAGCATTAGTGGAGGGATCATGATTTCTGTAGGTAAAATTGACTCTGTGAAACCCCCCTAAAATCGTCACTGCTGTGAAATCATAATGATTAAAAAATATAGCTCTACAATGAACATTTCCTATGGAATTCTTTGGCTATGTTATGAAAGAGTAACTTAGCATCCTCACCTGGATAGGTGCTGATGGTGTTGATGTGCGTCGTTCTGATGACCCCTACTCGAGTTCCCCGGTTGTTCTTCATACACATGCAGACACAGATGGTGATGCCGGCAATCACCCCCATTATAAACACAATGCCAAACACGATTCCTGCTATTGCTGTGCCTCTGCAATGTAAGAGGAAATATGCAGTCAGTTTCAGCCAAAGGCAGTTTAAAAAAGGAAATCCTTTTCTCGTCAGTTGTTCCTAATTTTTAAAAAAATGCATACTGATGACTGGAAATATCACATAAATCAACCCATCATTGTATCAAAACAAACAAGAAGATCCAAAAGCTTCCAAGGGTAGCCAAGTTAGTCTGTACAGGATAAACTTAAAAAACAACAAATGGTCTGGTAGCACATTAAAGACTAACATGTAGATGGTATCATGAGCTTTCGTGGGCACAGCCCACTTCTTCAGATGACCACAGTATTAGATGTCCAGAACTAAAATAAACAGGGGAGAAGGGAAAGGGGACGGTGGGGGGAGGGAGAGAAGGAAAAAATGGAAGGGGGAAAAACAAGAAGAGGCAGTGGGTATAAAAATATCAAGGGGAAAGCTGAGCTGGAATATAACAGGAAAAACAAATAGTCTACTTATAGCTTTCCCCTTGATGTTTTTATACCCACTACCTCTTCTTGTTTCCCCCTCTCCCATTTTTTTCCTTCTTTCCTCCCCCTCTTCTCCCCTATTTATTTTAGTTCTGGACATCCAATACTCTGGTCATCTGAAGAAGTGGGCTGTGCCCACGAAAGCTCATGATACCATCTGCATGTTTTGTTAGTCTTTAAATGCTACCAGATTATTTGTTGTTTTTTAAGTTTATTTATGAAGAGCCAAGACACAAAATGAAACAATTAACTCAAATTCACCCAGTACAATAAGCTAGGTTGTTCTCTCAATTTACTATATGTTAAATTGTCCCATTCTAGGGCATACATACATGACTTTCAAATATTGTGCAGATTACTTTTTCCTTCTCCTTCTTCATATTATGCAGTCCTCCCCCTTCCCCCGCCCTGAAGGTTTCACTATTCTTTTCTCTTAGGAAAAGTTAAAGTTTCCCATAGTAATTCCAAAGGCATCCCAAGGTGCTTGCCTGGCATGGTTCCATTTGCATTGTTCTTTGTATTTGCTATATTTGGGGTTACAACATTTTCCTAATGCACAAAACTGTGTGTTTGTCCAGTTCTAGGCTCACAGATTAGGAGAATCTATTGTGAACAATAAGAAGCAAATTCAATGTGGTCGTTCTTTCTGAATTTTTGGGGGCAGCCAGCATGTATATTTGCACAATGATTAAAATAAAACAAAACAGTCATAGGTGCTCAGTTCACCCCACTTATCTCTTCCTCACAGTGATTAATCAGAATGTAGTTCCAAACTATTTGGATGAAGGAAGCCCTGTTGCAGCTTGGGTCAAAATTCTTCTTTTAGGTATACATGAAGAGCTCCAGATATCAAGGACTGAAATGGCCTCTTCTGATACACCTTAGACTCTTGTTAGTCTGTGCAGTGAGTGAAGCATGCACAATGTATGATAGTTACAACTTCTGTACACAGAAAACACAGTTTATTGAATATTTGTGCATCATTTTACTTTCAAACCAGGACTCTAGATAGTAATCTTGTGGATTCTGTAATATATATTTTATCCAATATAATTTGATAGTTTGATCAATAACAGGTAAGCTACACTAGGATATATTACAATGCAGAGAATAAAAAAATTTACAAAAACCCGATGGTTGATAATAAGGTTTATAACACACTGGTTTTCATACACAAATGTCAACACAAATAATTAGAAAGCATGTCAAAATATTAAGTGTCCAGCTGCTACAGCTGGGATCAATGAAAACTGCAAGAACCCAACTCGTCTGAAAATTCTATGTATTTAGGAGTCTAAAGATCCAGGGACCTCTCTCGAGCCACAAAGGGGGCTTAAGCTCAGTGTTTTGTGGTCAGGGGAATCCTCAGCCCCTACTGAGGCACCCAGGCTCTTTATACAATGAACGAGGCGTCTCAGGTGCCTGTGAATGAGACTCACAGAGACCATCACACTCAGAAGACACATAGGCTATGCCCTCAATTAGGCTGATGTCCTCAAAGAGAGTTAAATGCCTGACTCCCCTCAGGAATCAGTCACAAACCCTCTCTTGACAGCAGGCACCTAAGCTCTTTCTCACAAAACTCAGTGGTGGTGGCCCCTTCACTGGCTGATAGCCTGGCACTTAGCAGGCTTGCTCAGGCAGTGTGGGGGATGCAGATGCAAGTCCCAACTCTACCTGTCTTGAAAGAAGGCTTCCTGAATTCCAAGTGTGCCTCAAACTACCAGACAATGGGCTCTTCTGGGGTGGGTCTCTCCATCTCTCCTGTTGAAGCTATGCCATTTTATCATAACATATCTTTATGGTTATTACAGCAGGGACTGGAATCAGGGTTTCCCAGGACTGTGGCCTCACCATTAGACTACAGAGTCATTCTCTCTGGCCCAGTGCATATGTAAAGTATTTTAGAAAACATTAAAAAAGCACTCTCCCAAGATGCGAAAGACCTTAGCTTCAGGTACCTGATCTGAATTACTCAGAGGGCAGATTTAAATCTCACTCTCTCATGCTCTAACAACTGGACTACTGGGTCATAATAAGTTCAGGGACAACTCTTCCATGTTCTGTAGGGGGCCCAATCCTGTAGTCAGCCTTCAGGAATATCTGAGAGAGCAGGCTCTGCACCTGAGATAGGCAGGGAATTGCCTAGTCTGAGAATCCTGCAGGGTTTATGTGGTGAACAGCTCAGTGGTGTCAGGAATTAGATTGCCTTTCTGTTGGTGAGGATGCACCTTTATCGGTGCAAACAGAGTCGCCTAATGACTTTATGCACCTACAAGTTTAGGCAGCAGTTGTGTAGGAGTTCTGAAGGTTTGCATTTTAGATTTAGGTGTTTAAAGTTGTAATTAAGTGCTTAAATATCTGCTGATCTAATCCTTAGTGTTCACCAGCAGGGGTCGGTATTCTACTTAAACTCAAGCACAGAAATGTGATACATAGGAGGCCCTTATTTGTAACATAAGAGAATGTTGCAACATTAGAATATGTGAAGAGTTCTTCCAGTTTTCGAGTTCATCCAGTTCTTGCTGGAAGCAATTTAGGCACTTTTGGAACAATAGGTGCATTAAAAAAATTTACAATTCTGGAAAGATGTTAGTGAGATATTCTTTCATTTACAAAGAGTTTTCTTATGACACTACCAAAAATAAGACCAAACAAAAAGCAAAGGCATAATGAGAGCTCCATTTATTATAAACAACTGCAGAACTGTGAATGCTTCCATTTTAACCAGTAAGTGGATTAATCATTGTGACCTTGCCCGGGACTGCAATATCAGAACCTTGTGCTTAAACTATGTCCTAGGAGGGCAAAACAGCACCTGAAATCAAACAACCCCAGACTTCTGGCTACAATTTTAGTGGTTTTTTTCCGTTTGTATATGCAAAGAGGGTCTCCCACATTAATTGTTCAACAGTAACATTCCAAATGTACAAATCTGCTCTACCACACTCATTCACTCAAGCTCTTGAGATTAATACAAATTTACTATTTTTTCATTATGAAAGTGTACCAGTGGAAGGTGAGCCAAACCACTGTTAAAAGAATAAAGGCCAGTCCCTGCCCCCTAAAAACTCTCCCCCAATCTCAAAGCAAAGAACCACCCACCTCTCTAGAAACAGCAATTGATCTATAATTGCAACAACATAAATACGGTGGGCCAGAATCTGAACTCTTTATGCAGAGTTAATACTTTACAACATCAGGGTTATGTCTACACTACAGTGTTAATTCGAAATAGCTTATTTTGAAATAATGCATCTACACACAAAATGCATTTCCGGCAGGGCACCAGGACAGGACTTACTGTGTGGGATTGCTGCCTGAGGCTATCTGAGGTCTGTGCTTAAAGGGAACCCCCTGGACAGCCAGTTCTCAGGTTTCCCTGCTTGCTTGTCTACCTCGATGAGGGACAGCAAAACATTTTGTCTCTGCGTGGTCTTGTTGTCCTCACTCGGGACACCACAGCACTCTGCAACATGGAGCCAAAGCTTCCCCTGGGCACTCTGGTGCTTTGCTGCAAGCCTGGATGCTCTTTCTGCAGGCTGCCATCCAGGAGGTCCATTTGGGGGCTGTCAGTATCCAAGAGGCCCTGTGGGAGAGCTTCCACCCTGAGGAGCACTAAGAGCCTCCCTGATCCGCCCCACTGGGGGCTTGTGCCTCATTCCTCCCTCACATCATTCTACTTACCCCTCCCTAACCCCCCTTCCTGATGTCAGATAAAATACACGTATTTTCATGAACACAAACTCTCTTTATTTAACAAAACTGGGGGGAGGGATGAAATTCTGGTGAGACTGGGGAAGGAGGTGGGAGAGGGGAAAAGAGAGAGTGGGAGAGAGGAGGGGGAAACCTGGGGAGAGGGAGCTGGAAGGGGGAAGCAAGGAGAAGAAGGGAGAGGGTAAGCTCAGGGCTCAGTTGTGAGAGTCTCGCCGGACCAACTTGTTTTTCATGTAAACCTGCTCCTGAGTTCACATGTGGCCTTTGGTGGCCAGGCTGGCAGCTATCCTCCCATAGATGGCCGCGTTCCTCCATCTAGTGCGGAGATCATGGACGTTGGGGGCATCCCCCCCAAACCTGAATAAGGCCCATGATCTCCATCTTGGACCAGGAAGGTGCCCGCCTTCTCTGGATCCTGGCAGTCTCCTGGGAGCTGGCAGACTGCTCCTGGAGAGTGGTGGAGGGCTGGCTGACAGTGGCTTGCTGGCTCATGTTTGGGGCCATTGGGTCGGGGGCAGTGACTGCTGGCTCTGGGCTGGCAGGCTTGGAGCTGGCACAGGCACTGTGGCCAGAGTCTACCCCTTTAAGGGCTCTGGGGGGGGGGGGGGACAGAGAGGAGTGTTCTTTGTTGTGGCTGGAGTGGCCACCAGGGCACCCTGGGAAGGCTGGAGGCCCCCTATTTCGAAATAAGTGTCTACACAGAGCTTATTTTGAAATAGCTATTTGGAATTTATTTCAATTTTATTCTGAAATAGCGGTTTGGCTGTGTAGACGCTTGGAAAGTTATTTTGAAATAAGGGCTGTTATTTCGAAATAACTTTGCTGTGTAGACATACCCCAGCAGAACTGAGATCAATGGGATTAATAATGGAGTTTGGTAAAATCATGTGTGGTAAAATCTGTCCAAACACCTGAATGAGGAGCAAATGATATTAGTGTTCAGATATGATAATGATACTTAGCCCTTGTCTATACTTAAAAGTTTCCTGGGATAACTATGTCCCAGGATAATGCTTGTGTAGATAGTTATAATTGCAAAAAAAGTGCTTTTGCAAATATAAGTTTCAGTGTGAAAGCTAAAGTAAATCAAAAGTTCTATGTTAGTACTAGTAGGCCTTTTATCAGTAGACTAAGTCATAACCCCCCCCCCACCAAAAAAAATACACCCGTAACCAACACAGTCCTGCCAGCTAAACTTTTATGTATAGACCTGGTTTTAGATTCTATGATAATGAGCCCAAAAATTGCCTCGATATCTAAACATTTTTGTTTCTATTTATGAAGTCAGGTTTTGTATTAAAGTGGTGTTTATTAGATAGTTTGTCAGTGAGAACATGAGACATAAAGAAGAAACTGCTTAACTTAAAATGGCTTCTTTGATGAAACAGCAGGTGATCCAAGTCTGCTGAATCAAGACCCACCGGCCATATATTTCATATTGTCATGTGAGCCAAGTACTTCAATTATTAAAAAAAAAAAGATTAAGAGGATCTTGAAGAGAATGTAACAGCATTAAAGTTCTATTTGCTAATCAGCTGAACAACATCAAAAAGAAACATGCTATGAAGAGGTCCTGGGCAACCACAGATGCCACTGACTTCAGCTAAAGCTACAAGTGCTCTGTACTTCTGAAAATCTGGCTCCAAAAGGCTAAAATTCTCAGACTCAAGTCCTGGCATGACTAGAGTGTCAGAATAACTGATCTGTAGATATGCGAAAATAAAAATACTAGTTCGCTTTGTGGATAACCTTTAGTATGGCTACAATGTATGAAACAAAATAATAAATATATTTACTTAGCCTTCTGACATGGCCAAATTTTTTTACTCCTATTTTCATGTTGCTTTTCAATGAAATACCCTATAACAAAATGTCATTTTATATTATAAATGCATGCTTGCTATCTCTCTGGCTCTCTCTCTCTCACATCTGTCACACAGATGACATTATTCATGCTATCACCACTGCAAATTTCTTCAAGGGGGAGCGTCTTTAGAGAAAAAGAACTGTAAAGCAAAGGAAGACCTAGAAACTGCACAGCAGAATCACATAGCAACTATCTGAAGGAAAGAGAAAACTTTGAAGTACAAAAGTTTAAAAGAAACCTTATGGAAGGTTCTTCACAGAAAAGATATGCACATAGGGAGAAAAAATAGCCATAGAAATAGTGATGGAAAAGATTATACAGAAATGTAAATGGGGGAGAAGAAAAGATTTTTTTATAAGAAAAGGGAAATTCCAAGGGACATTCTCAAGGTAACCATAAAATAGTCAAAAGACAAGTTTCCTTCCTCCCAGCTCTAACCACACATTTCTATTTTATCAGTCACTACACTTGGGCTGGTGCAAGACCCATGGGAGCACTTCAGATCTTCAGCTAGGATGCAGAGAGGGAGGCTGCCAGTAAACAGTGATCCAAGAAGTCTCTGAACCTCATGTGCTAACCACACTACATGCGCTGTCACCGAGGGTGGTCTTGGGTGGATGAAAAGGAGAATGGCCACAAGTCTGGCCATTATGTGCATGCGATGGCCTTAACACCCTGCACAGATGGCATAGGGGCAACAGCCTCTTCTGTGACTCAGTGGTGTGTAAAGGGGAGTGGGGGAGAGCACAAATGGTTCTTGGGATGGGGCCATAAAGAAACTGGGAAGCGGGTCTTTCAGGACCTGCTGACATAATTACAGGATCAGAACAAAAACAAAATGTGTATTGCGGATAGGGTTGCCAGATGGCTGAAAGAAAAATACCGAACCCCCCTTCCCCCCCCCCCCACGAAAAAAAACGCAGGGAAAAAATTTTGTTGAAGGAAAAAAAAAGAGGGGGGGGGGACCAAAGTTGTTGAGCTAAAAAACCCCCCCACAAAACCCCGAACATGCTTCATTGGGGGGGGTAGGAGGGGTCAGCCGGGAAGAGAGCGCTGCTGGCTGGGAAGGGGAACCTGGAAACAGCTAATGGGGGGGGGGGGGGGGCGGCAATGGGGCTGACCGGGGGAGGCGAAGGGGCCAAAGGGAAGCAGGTCTGGTCGTGGGGGGGGGGGGGGAGGGTTGGGTGGAACAGGGCTGGCTGTAGGATATTGGGGGAGGGGAGACCAGCCGGAAGGGGGCAGGGCTGGCCAGGAGGAAAGAGGAGCGGGAAGCACAGCTGGTGAGGTGTGTGTGTAGCGGGTGGGGGGCCGGGAGGAAGGGGGGGTGGAAAGCAGGGCTGGTGGGGGGGTGGGTGTGCAGCAGCGCTGGCCGGGGAGATCAGGAAGAGGAACGGGCCAGCGGGAAGCAAAGCTGGGGGGTGCGGGTCAGGGGCTGCGGGGCTGGCCGGGGTAAGGGGGAGGGGAAAGCAGAGCTGGGAGGGGGGATGCAGCGGTGCTGGCCAGGAAGAAGGGGGGGCCGGGAGGAAGGGGGTGGGAAGCAGAGCTGGTGGGGGCGGGGAGAGGTGCAGCGGCGCTGGCTGGGGGAGACAAGGAAGAGGAACGGGCCAGCGGGAAGCAGAGCTGAAGGGGTGCAGGGGGGCTGGCCAGGGAAGATCAGGAGGGGAAGTGGGGGAGAACTGGCAGGCTGGGAAGGGGGAGGTGAGCAAATTGGCCGGCGGGGAGTGGGACAGACCCGGGAACTTGCTGCCTGTCCCATGCAGGGTCCCGGCGACGCAGGAGCAAGGAGGAGGCTTCCCCTCCTCCTCACACTCAATCGATTGAGGGTTCCCATCAGCAATCGCGGCCCCACCTCCCAGCTGGGACTTCCAGCCGCTCCCCGCACCCATGCCAGGCTTCCGTCCGGTGCATAGCCGGAAAAATCAGAAAATACCAGACATTGCACATGTCTGTTATTTTCTGATTTTTTGTTACCGGACAGAGCGTGCAAATACCAGACTTTCCGGTACAATACCGGACACCTGGCAACCCTAATTGCGGAATGGGTGTGGGGTTAAAAACAATAATCCTCCCACATTGCAAATACGAGTGCTTTGGCCAGCAGCTGCCACTCAATTCTGAAGGAAGTGGCACCAGTAGCAACGCAGATGTGAGGGAGGCAACACGGTTGCTAGTGGTGGCACTGCCTTCAGAGCTTGGTGGCTAGAGAGTGGCAGCTGCTGAATGGGGCACTGTCACCCTTATGGCTGTGTTGCTGCAGGTCTTCAGAAGTGGGTGGCCAGACAAAGGATGTGCCAAATTGCACACATGATCGGGGGCACCACTGGAGAAGTTTGTACACCACTGCTCAAACTCATAGGGTTAAGTAGTGACTACTGGGGCCAGGACAGCGACTGTATTGTAGCTCCACACCCTAATCTAGGAATGGGGAACCTTTTTTGGGCCACAACAAAAATCAGTTGGGAGGCGCAAACAAGTGAAAAGCAAAAACCAACTCAGGCCCCCTCAAAACCGCAAAACAAAACAAAAACACAACCCTCACTGATGTGACCCCTAACTGAGAAGGAGAAAGACACTCCCCACGTTCCCCTTGCTCACCAAAGTCTGGGGGGATCTAACTTGGCAGATTTGGTACACTCCAACTCTGCAGTGGGTCACTGGGGAGGCTAGAGTAACAGTGCCAACTCTCCAATGCTGGGCGCTGGGGAGAGCCCTGAGCCTCGGAGCCAGATCCAGGCACACCAGGGGCTGCATCTGGCCCTTAGTTCTCCACCCCAGCCCTAATCCTATGTTGGTGTAGGGAGATTTCACCTACCTGGCTTCTTTCCCCAGCAGAAAGCTTGATAACTAGGGATTTATGCAAATGAATTTCAACTTTGATTAATAAAACAAATACTATATTTCTAGTGACATCTACGCATTGTGGCTTGTGTGCCTCCGAAGCATAAAATACATATGATCCATAGCTTAGATTACTTCAGAATAATTGTGGCTATTGATCATCCCTCCCTCCTTGAAAACAGGGAAAAATGTAGAGGTTTTCTTCCAATTTAAAGACCTAATTTACAAAGAGTTTTTCTACTGCTATTTAGCAGGGACTTAGCTCGGCTGACTAGACCCTCTACTGCTTCTCCAGCTCCACAATGAGTCAATATAGACTTTCATGCATCAAATAACACTCCATCATGTTGAGATCTGGTTTGTTAATGCAAAGTTCACAAGAAAACAAGACATTACATTTAGACTTCCCAGCTGTCCCACAGCCCTTAATACACAATTCTTAGCTCTGGACCTGCTGAGACTCTGCTCCAGCAGGCTCTCTCTGCACTCTAACCTTCCTAACTGCCTGCTGCTCTCTGCACAATTGCACTTCGCAGTCCTCCACCTGGAAGCTAAAAAACAGCTTTCTATAGAGCAGGGTATGCTTCCATCTCGGCTCCTTTAACTCTCTCCTTGACCTCCAGATGCCCTTATATTTCCCAGCAGGCCTGGTTCTGAGTCACATGCTCACATCCCTTGTAACCTGGACTTAATCCCTTCACTTGGGGTGTTAGGCTGAGCTCTGTACTCTTCAAGGATCAGCTCACTGTGTGACACCCACAATTATATCAGTTTAAAATGCAGTGCAGAGTTAAAATAACACAAGTTTCTGGTATGAACATAGTTATATGGGTGTAAAAGTCCTTTTGCTGAGATAGTTGATTCTGAGAAATTTATAGAAATCCAGCCTAACATGGTGTAAGAAATATTGTTCTTACAAGACATATGATGGATAGTATCCTCACCACGTTTTACTAGGTTTCAATACAGTAGGGAGGTACTCCTTTCATGATCTGATCTAGTTGCCAATTGTTGGCACCAATGGTTTGCTGGTTTTGAATTGTTGTAAATATTGTACATCAACAATTATCCCTAGAGGAATTCTATGCCACTGCACATGTGCAGAATTCATATGTTCTGCAGAATTTTCGTTTTTCTGCAACAAGTACATACTGCCCTAGAAGTGCTGCAATTCTGTCTTTCCCCCAACAGAAGGTACTGTGGTGCCAGAACAGCCAAGAGCATGGATATAAACAGGCTGTTCTAGTGCCACAATCTAGCTGGGCAAAAGGCAGAGAACTGAACCACTTCTTAAGCAGAATGTATTTTCTGTGAGGAAAAATAAAATTCTGTGTGCACAAAGAAGCACAGATTTCCCCCAGGAGTAGAAGTTTATTACAGCACCTGACCTGTGGAGCCAGGTCAGGATAGAATGGGACACACTGGGCTGCTGGACCAAGAGGAAGGGTGTCACAAACTGGACTAGCTGGAGGACAGACTGGAGTGTAAGTGCAGGAGGTAGTGAGGTAACAAAACCAAGCCAAGAGTTCAATGGGAGTGGCAGTGCATGCCATATGGTGATGAGGAGAGGGCAGGGTACAGGGACACATGGGGATAGGCTAAAGGAAACCATCAGATTGGAGATTCTGGGAACAGGGGCAGAAGTGCTTGATGAATGGGTGAGGCTTGGGATTAGCCAGGGTCTGCATGAGAGAGGCTTCCTAATAATTCTGCCCTTCCTCCCCCCAAAAAACTGTTCCTTTTTTCCTCTCACCTACACCCAGCAGCCCTCCACATTACTTCAGGCTCCTTCCCTCTCTTTTAGGTCCTCTGTTACCCTTGACATACCCAAGCCCTTGGACTGCTTCTGATGGGCGTGGAAACACAGTTCTGTATTGTAATTTAAATGAATTATTCAAAATTCTATATTAGTATGCCTATTACAGAATCTATTTGTCAAAAACAAACAAACAAACAAATAAACAAAAAACCCCTGACTCTTACCAGTCTATATTGTCACAGGAATTCTCGCTAGAAGAAATTCTAAAATAAATTACCAAAAGAATCAAAACTGGCATGATTATGTTGTATTATTTGGACAAATACAACACAAAGAATTTTGCAGAATTTTAAAATATTGTGTTGTATGCGCAATTTTTAATTTTTTGGCACAGAATTCCCCCAGGAGTAAATCATAGTACAAATTTTGGAAGATTAAGAGTAATAGCAATATGTCTTTTAAAGGATTTTTCCCCAGTGTGTTCGAAAATGAAGCTCTAGGAATTAAGGAAGTCATTTTCCTGAGATAACATTATAAAAATAATACTGTATGCTCTTAGATCCTCTGTTCTAGCATATAGTATGTTTGAAAAATGAACTCTCTAGACATCTAATTAGGACAGATTTTGTTGTGTTTTGTTGTGTTTATAGCAGCCAGGGTTGGGCAATAAGTGGCCTACAGTTCACCAGGGTTAGCTGGTGGTGCAGCTGCTCCATTTCTCTCAACCAATGGGAACTATGAATGGTGAACCACAGAGAATGGGAGCTGCAAGTGACCATATCTGCGGATGTGAAGGTAAATAAAGAATCTATTGGCCTGCCATGGCCTAACCCTGATGAACTATGTCTGACCCATGGGCTGCTTATTGCCCATCTCTGATACACACAGAATTTCCTCTGAATTTACTGGGGCTAACATTCACATTAGATCTACAGCAAAGATTCAGCAGGCTCATGGGGGTGCACTTTTTCCTCACACACAGAGGGCAGTCTCTTGCCTTCTAAACAATGGGGCTGTGTCTAGACTGCATCCCTTTTTCGTAAAAGGGATGCAAATTAAACATATCGCAATTGCAAATGAAGCGGGGATTTAAATCTCCCCTGCTTCATTAGCATAAAAATGGCTGCCGCTTTTTTCCGGCTCGGAGCTTTGCCAGAAAAAAGCGCCAGTCTAGACGCGGATCTTTTGGAAAATAAAGCCTTTTCCGAAAAATCCCTTATCCCTCTTAAAATAAGGCTTTATTTTCCAAAAGATCCGCATCTAGACTGGCACTTTTTTCTGGCAAAGCTCCAAGCCGGAAAAAAGCGGCAGCCATTTTTATGCTAATGAAGCGGGGAAGATTTAAATCCCCGCTTCATTTGCAATTGCGATGTGTCTAATTTGCATCCCTTTTACGAAAAAGGGATGCAGTCTAGACACAGCCTGGGTGTTCAATGTTCACCTCTATCTTTCCAGGAGCAGCTGCACCTGATGGGGATTTACCTCCCCATGGAAGGCAGAGTAGGTTTCTATTACTACTCTCATACAGGGTTTTGCCAGAGAGGGAAGATTTAATTTGTGGCTGGGACACTATAGGTGTCCCCTTAGCAAAGCACGCACTGGCCTGCTTGAATCAGTGTATCCTCTGGCCTCTCAGGGCTCATTGCTTCTGGGCAGACTTTCCACCTCAATGTGACCATAAAGCTAGAACAGATTAACAGAAGTCCAAGTCATCTGAGGTAGTGAGAGAACTACCCTCACTACTCAGTGAAATTGTTTGGCTAGCTGGTACCCAGTGTTTAATGGTTCAATATGTGTCTTAGAGAATATCAACTGCACTAGGACTGGCTTTACAGCCTTATTCTGCTGTCTTCACTTAGGCAAAACTCCTACTGACTGACTTATTTTTGTATTTTAAAACAATTTGTGTATATACGAATATCTTTTCCCTAGTGGAATGGGGTAAAATGATACACAGGAGACACCCCTATACAAGAAGGTTCCCCATTCAGCACAGAACTGTGGAATGGTACTATGTCCCCAGTTTTAGCTGAGCATTACACAGTGCATTCTGGCTATTCTTCTTGGTTGCCCATGCTTACTAAGGGGCTATTGAGTGTATAGGGACAAATGGGAATACCCTTGAAGTCACTCCAATTTCTGCATGTGCCTGGCAGTCCCCATTTCAGCTCTGATAATATAGGAAATACAAAAATGGCTTAAAGTCACTTTTGCTCCATCTTCCATTCCTATGCCCAGTAGAAAATGAGAGCAACTCAGAATTAGGGTTAGTGCCCAGTCCAGGTGGTGCTCTACACATGGCTCTCCTTTTAAAAACTAAAATGCCCAAGAAAACTCTTTAAGATAATAATATTTATATCAATTACTAATTCAAAGATCTGCACACAAATCAACATTTTAAAAGTACACCAACAGCTACTTTAGGATTTCAACCATTACTTAATTTGTTCTGTTTTACTCAGATCAGATCATGTATTTAAATATGCTGCTGATGTTTTCTCCATCCAAACTGACTTTTCCCCTTCTTTGGAACTCACAAGGTGAATTATTTTTTAACAGCTCAGTCAACCAAGTGCCTTGAGAAATATAAACACCATTAGAAAGCAAAAGTGCAGCATTTTGGGCAGACAGTGAAAACTCTATCCTTCATTCCCCCTTCTCTGCTGGAACTCAAGACAATGTAACACTTCATGGGATTAAGAATAACTTTTGTCTTTTAATATTTTCAATGCATGAACACAGGCTGCAAGTTTGTTACAAGGTTGCACATCCAGTAAAGTGTAGCAGTGGCATATTTAAAGTACCAGAGAGGAAATCATATACTGTAACATAAAAGGATACATAATTACAGTTTGTTCTGGTTTTAGTGTAATTCTTGGATGGACTTTGCAGACAATTTGTTTCCAGAAAAATGTGAGTACAGTGTGCTTACTTCCTTTATGTACATCTGCACACTACTCTTCCTGGCGCCTAGCCCTGAGTGGTTTGTTTGGGCAGTAGAGAAGTCAGCAATGCTACAGAGTGACAGAGTGCTCCAAGTAAACTATCCTGAAGAAGCCTGTAAGGGCCAGGTGCCCATCCTCCACAGGGAGAAAGAGCCAAACGATTTCTGTAGTTATGGATCCTCTTGTCTTGTGGCATCCAACCAGTTCTGAAGTGGTAGCCATGATAGTAGCTACTGCTAGAGCGAACTAGCCACACTCAACTGGACAAACAGCCACATGTGGCTAGTGGTTAGTGCATTGGATACCACAACTCTAATCCATTCTGCAATCCCTTCACACAACAATAGCAAGCTTCCAGGATGCTTTGAAACACGCCAACAAGGGGTGTGTGAGATCTCTTCCTTCCCTCATCAACTGTACAATAGCTAAGTGCCTCTACAGCTCAGTTCCTCTGCATCTCAGCCTCTGCACTCACAGAGGATGACACAGGATGTCTTGCTTAGTACATTTGGCACACACATGTAAAGGTCTTCTGTCAAATGTATTTCTTGTAAAAAAAAAAAAAAAAACCTGGAGGAAATTAATGTTGTGCTTGTGGAAATGGCTGAAGTGACCTTGGAACTGAAGTCATGTCTCCATAGAACATGCCTAAGCTATGGGTTCTCCTCCGGGGTACTAAGGTCATTGCAGTTTGCAAACCACCTCCCTTCAGTCTTGGACTCTGTCTCCTTTGTCCCTGCCACAAGGGACAACTCTGGTGCAGTAAAGCATTTGACATCCCGAAACCATTTCAAGTGGGTGAACATCATTATCAGTTTGTACCAGAGTAGTGCTTAGGTGTCTCTGTCAAAGTTCATAGCTCCTGTGTGCAAGTCACAAGACGAGGGCTCCTGTCCTAAAGAGCTCAACAGACAGAGCCTGGACACTACATGAAAGCCAAATAAAACAGATGGGGGTGGGGAAATCAAGGATGGCAGGAGGACAGGATAACAGTACGATTAAGCCTGTGTTGCATAACAGGAAATGCTTTCATCCCATAACCTGATAATGGCTAAGTAACTAAATTTTGATCAGTCTAGATCTGTTCTATGTTTGAAGCTGAATTTTAAAAGTGAACAGATCCAGATTATAGTTTTGAAATCCTGAGACAATTAGTTCAATAGTAAAGAAATGAAATGCTTTTACTGCCATTTGGGAAAAAAACTAAGAATACATTTAACTTAATACAAAAGTGATACAGAAAAATGCTATTAATACTCTAATATGAAAAACAAGAGCTTTTCCATTTAAAGTATTTTGATCAGGACAGTATCACAGGCTTCCAGTTATTGACTTTGCCTTCTTATCTGTTTGAGGTAGGTGCCACAAAGGTATTTGAACCCCAGCCTCTCAGATTATTTTTATGTGTCTTTTCTCACTCTATTTTCTAATCAGTCGCTTTACTCTCCTCTCTCCAGTCCTCACAATCTCATGACATTAGAATTTTCCAGGAGCAGGCTGGAAAGGAAATGGAGCCTGAAATGGAATTTCCACTTTCTGAAATGTTCCACTTTGTTGTGCTTGCTTCGGGGACTGATCCAGACATTGTATCTATAAGTAGCAGAGGGACAGAGTCATACTTAGATCACCCTTGTCTTATGTTAGACTCTGTTCTGTTGTTTTTGATCACTGATATTCCTGGGTCTATACTACCGTTAAAAATTGCCCCGAGAATCATCTGACCAGTGTTTGTTTGGAAAATGGTTGAAGTCCTGTTTCTTGCATCAATTTTATTTACATCAGCTTCTGAAAACATTTGGCTTCACATGTTTCCATCACTCATTTTAAGAGCTGCTATGTTAGAATCTGTGTTTGCTTCACAGGGTTTCTTTGAACATTTTATTTGCTTTCAATTTGCAATATTCATTTATACTTTTTAACTTGGAATTTGGAGAAATCCAAAACCTCAGATCAAAACTACCAAGGTTCACTTAGGTTTGCATTCTCAGTGGATGTGACATAGCTTCAATGCCAAATCAAATCAGATCATATCAGAAGCTTTCAATGAACCTGTTCCATGTATTATATGATTTTAGATTTCACTGAGAACATCACACATAGCTCTGATCATTATCTGCAATTTTACTCACACAAAAAACCACTAATTAAAGGAGTCACAAGACAAGGCCCTTAATTACAGCCTTGAGAGGTAGAAGAGCACAAGCATATGAGAAGAACATTAAGTGGTTGAGTGAATGGAAGGTAGCATTTTATCAGTGTAATTCAGTGTTTCTCAAAGTGATCCATGAAACTGCTTTGAGAAACCTGCTAACTGGCTGCTCCAATGTGTTTACTTACTGGCTCCATGGCCATGGAGCCTCGCAACTCCCATTAGTTTCAGTTCACCGTTTGCAGCCAAGGGGAGCCACGGGAAGCTTTAGTTGCTTTAGTTGTGTGTGTATGTCAAAAAGCACACATAACTGCAAAATAAACGAGTATGTGATACCCAAACAGAAATCTCAAATTAAAAAACAGATGCAACACTAATTTTACGGAAGAGGAAAAAAGCTTTTAGATTTTATTTTTGTAACATTTGAATCCTAAAACTTAAGTCATGCCAAAGAAATACAGTAATGATTGATTATATTCCAATTCAGATAGGAAAATTTTATCCTCTCTAGGAAAGCTAGAAAATAGAGTAAAAACAAAATAGGTATTATTTAGAAACTAAACTATCAGAATTATCTCCTAGAATCTATAGTGGGAAATTAAAACCCACAACTTCATTAATCATTTATACCCTATTTTTTTAAGATAGATAATTATATCTTTATGTACATTGTCAGAGGAATAAAACAACTGTGAAATATCTTTTAAAAAGGCAAAACTATCTGATATTGTATTTTTAAAGTATGAATAATTAATTCTATCTGGACTTTGAATTGTCTAGCATAGATTTTTCCCTCAGATCTTCCAATAAAAATAAGACCCTGGGAATTCAATTCTGTAGTAGAGTAGGGAAAAACACAAAAAGAAAAATGTTTTCTTCTCTTCTTTCTAATGTAGTTTAAAATGTACTTTGAATCTTCTAGCTGCTAAAATATGTGCGTTCCAGCATTCCTTCCCTTGCCAAATATGCAATATTGTTTACTTTTTAAAAAACTTTTTCTCTCTGAAGAAGCTGCATGAGCCCTCTGGAGATATCTCTCATGTCCTTTTGGAGTTGTAAGTAGGGCAAGGCCCAATTCTTTTACACTTAAGACAATGGGGCTATATTTACACTACCCCCTCTTGCGCAACAAAATATGCAAATGAGGCAAAGCATGGAATATTGACACACCTCATTTTCATATTTTTTGTGCAATAGAGGGTAGTGTAGACATAGCCTGGGACTTTTACCAGTGACTTCAACAGAAGCAGGAATATCTTCCAACGTCCTGATCCTGCAAGTATTTATATATATATATATATATATATATATATATATGCATATACTGTGTAATGCAGTATGCAGAGATCATTAGTGAGCTGTGATTAAGGTGATTAGGCAAGCACAGGTAACATGGTTATAGTATCAGATGTGTGAATTACATTTATTAAGCATGAAGTGAGTGATTGATGATGGGAATCAGTTTACATTTCTAAAAAATATATAAAAAGTATTAAACTAAAAATGTGTGTTTGCAAAGGATTTATGATTGTTTTCTTTATTTTGTTTCTCTCACATGTTCCAGAAAGTGCAATAATTAAGGTCATTTTACCCAAAGAGGGTTGAGGGTGTGGAAAAATATAATCATTTAAAAAAATACTGGGCTAGATTCTTCTTTCATCAGAAGACATGCTAGAGGTGTTAAGGAACAACAAATTATTAATGAATCAGCCAGAATTCTCTTATGGACTCCCAGGGAACACATATAGATGGTGCACCACCCTTATAAATAACAGAGTATATCTTGGCCGACATGAAGTAAGGGAGAAAACATAACCCAGCTCCTTCCTGCTCCTTTTCAGGCATCTGTGTCTACTGGAGTGCAAGGAGGGAAGAAGTATTATGCACTCCCTGTACTAATTCTGGATGGTTCCTTTACAGCAGGGGTCTCCAAACTTTTCAGCCCGAGGGCCGCATTAACTATCAAACAGCAGTTCGGGGGCCGACTACGCACTTGAGGTCCAAATAAAAAACAATCAAAACATGGATGTTGTTTTAAATTATTTATTTAATATTATTTTATTCAGTTATTATTTAATAACTCATTGATACACTACACATGAACACCTGTATTAGTGTGAATGGTGAAATTGTTTCCTGGATGCCAAAATAGCAGACATTTCTGGCTTTAGATTTGTTGTCCCTAACATCAACAGTGACCTGAGATTATCATCGGACAAGTTTGTTCTCAAATTGTTCTTCACGTATTTCATTCTTGAAAATGTTTGTTCACACAGGAATGTTGTTCCAAAGATTGAAAGGTACCTTGATGCAAAAGTTTTGACATTAGGAAAGTCTTCCTTGGGCAAAAACTGGTAAAAACCCACCAGTCCTATTTTGAACTTGTCCCTAAGGAGGTCATTTGCTTGCAACTCAATGACTTCCAGCTGCAGTTCATCTGGGCAACTGGCCACATCTGCTTCAAATGGTAATTTTTTTTCCGTAGACAAAAAGGTCTCCACGGGCCGGATGAGAGGGCCTCGCGGGCTGCATCCGGCCCGCGGGCTGTAGTTTGGAGACCCCTGCTTTACAGTATGTGGGATGACTACCATGTACTTCTCTTCCTCTTTATACATTCTCATATGGGCTGAGCAGAATTTGGCCAATTGTTACTAATATGTTTCTCCACAATTTTTAGCAGAGTCTTAACTTACTTTCTTTGCTATGGACAGGCAAAGATGCAGGGATAAAACCAGCTCACCTTACTCGTGTATGCAAGATGGGAAGGTTTTTCCCTACTGACTATAAGGAAAGAGCTATGTAATCTCAGTGAGGTCCCAATTCAGCAAAGTGCTTAGCATGTGTTTAAGCATCTGAGTATTCCCACTGAAGTCAACAGAACTACTCAAGTATTTACGTGTTTTGCTGAATGAGGGTGTGAATTCTCATCCATTACTTGTTATGCAACTGAAATGTTCCCTTGTCTCATGTTCCTGTATTGTGTAGGACTTTGGCCCTACCAGGCTGCCTTAAGATTATATCACAAAAATATTCTGCGATAGCCTCTTAAAAGAATGTACAACCCCCAGATTTTAAGTAGAAGAGGTGGCTCTGAAACCCTCACCCCCATACTCAATCATTTAAAAACAACCCAGAATCAAAAGAATTGCACAGCCTTAGGTGTCCTTTCTTATACTACATACTTTACTACATTAGGTGCCTGTAACAGCAGTGGAACATTACAACTTTGCAAAACAATGGTAATATCCCCAACCCAGAGGAGCTTATTTCTATGCAAACATACCTAATCATAAAAAATTGGAATAATGAAATATTGTCCTGCACTGGCAGAATGGTCTGTAAATAGAATGTTTTCCCCACCCAAAGTTCTCCTTGAGGCTTTAAGTATTGCCTTTATGTCACAGCTCATTACTAATGTACACTTTACATGGTTTTTATAGTACAGTAGTCTGAAGGAAGTGACTAAATACTATAATAATATGGCTTACAAAAATTTCAAAAACAAAAGTATTTGTAACTGCAAGACCACACACTGATATGATTTTCACTGATATGTACCACCATAGGGCCACTTTATTTTAAATGCCACACTCCAAAATAGCCACTTGAGCCATATGCTTCAGTGTCACATTCTTCTGGGATAGGATATGTCACAATGGCACATCACTGCAAAAGAAAACACTTCTTAAGGGAAAAAAGGGCCAAATTCTGTTCTTTGATGTGTGCAAAATTACTTCTACAGGAGTTGTACATATGCACCTGGGGCAGAATTTTGCTCAAAGAATTGACTAAAATATTCAAAAGGAATGTTTAAAAATGTGTAAACAAAAGCACATTATGATGTACTACATCCTTGGCTCTCAACCTTTTCAGACTACTGTACTCCTATCAGGAGGATAATTTGTCCAATGTAATCTCAATTTTCATGCACTTAAAAACTGTTTGGTTACAAAATATGACATAAAAATATATATATAAAAATCACAGCCCTCTACTACTGAAAAAATTGCATGTTCTCATTACCTTATACAGGCAGTCCCCAGGGGTATGTCTACACTACAAAGTTAATTCGAACTAACATCCGTTAGTAACAGGCACTACACTAGCGCTCCGTTAGTTTGAACTTAAGTCGAACTAGCGGAGCGCTTAGTTCGAACTAGGTAAACCTCATTCCATGAGGACTAAGCCTAGTTCGAACTTACTAGTTCGAATTAAGGGGTGTGTAGCCCCTTAATTCGAACTAGTGGGAGGCTAGCCCTTCCCAGCTTGCCCTGCTGGCCACTCTGGCCAACACCAGGCAAACTCTACTGCCCCCCTCCCGGCCCCGGAGCCCTTAAAGGGCCATGGGCTGGCTACAGGGTTTGTGCCAGTTGCAAGGCTGTTGGGGGGCTGCCAACAGACTGTGCACCTGACACCCCATGAGCCAACCACCCGATGCCCCCCAGCCCTCCCCCTCTTCCCGGGACCAGCCTGGCGGCTCCCAGGAGCCTGCCCGGGGACGCAAGAGGAGGGCGCCCGCCTGGTCTAGTGCGGAGATCGTGGACCTCATCCAGGTTTGGGGGGAAGCCTCCAATGTCCACAATCTCCTCACTAGCCACAGGAATGCGGCAGCCTATGGCCGCATGGCTGCCAGCCTGGCCGCCAGAGGCCACCACCGCAGCAGGGAGCATGTCCGCTGCAAGATAAAGGACCTGCGGCAGTCCTACTCCTGGGCCTGCCTGTCAGGGGCCGACCCGGAGGCCTGCCCCCACTTTCTGGCTCTGGACCGCATCCTGGGGGTTCATGCCGTCCCTGCCCCCCAGATGGTGATTGACCCCGGGGCAGAGGGACCACTCCCTGACACCGAGGAGGAGGACGCCGAGAGCCAGGAGCCTGCCGGCAGCCTGCCCGAGACCCAGGACCCCCGAGGCACCCCACTGAGCCGCTCGCCTGTGTCGTCCGAGGCCGGGGAGGCCTCCACATGTGAGTACCATCATGCTCCCCTTATGTGTACGGGGGGCGGAGGGGAGAGGGAGCCCAGGGACCGTGCGCCTGGGCCTTGCCCACTACGGAGCAGCAGCTGGGTGTCATGCAGGGGCCCTGGCCTTGCAGAGGGGGGCTGGGTTTCACCCACCTGGGCCCCAGGGAGAATTGACCGCTGCTCTTGTTTCACCACAGCCACAGCATCTGGGCCTGCAGGGCGCACCACCCTGCCTGCAGCAGCCACCCGCGCCCAGGCCAGCAGGAGAGCCAGGAACCAGGAGGAGTACCAGTGGCGGAACCTCCGCTTCCTGGATCACCAGCTCTGCACCCAGGACCACTGGGTCCAGGAGTACCTTCGGCTGCGCCAGCGGAGCTTGGAGGCGCTGGAAGAGCAGGGCCGTGCCCTCAGAGGCCACCTCCAGAGCCTCCTCGACCGGTTCCCGCTTCCTCCTGCTCCTGCTTCCTCCGCAGCCCCCGTCCCTCCTGCCCCAACCTCCACAGCCAGGCGGAGAGGCAGGGGGCTGACGTGCACCAGGTGGTGCCAGGCAGCCTCCAGCCATTGCTGGCAGGCTTGCAGCAGCAAGTCCAGAAAGTGCACCAGAAGGTGCAGGGCAAGCTCTGGCTCCATGTTGCCACCTGTGGCGGCATCCCCGAAGGGACGCACCGACACAGACGGGCACAGAGACCAATGCTTTGCTGTCCCTCGGCGAGGTTGGCAAGCAAGCGGAAAAGCTGAGAACCGGCTGTCCAGGGGGGGTCCCTTTAAGCACGAGCCTCAGATAGCCTCAGATAGCAGCCACACAACGCAACTACTGACCTGATGCCCTGCCAGAACTGGTTTCAGCTGCCCTTAAATGCGCCCCTGTGTCCAATCAGTGGATGCGCTAGTTCGAATTAGCAAAATGCTAATTCAAACTAGTTTTTAGTTCTCGGTGCGTTAGTTCGAATTAGCTTAGTTCGAATTAACTAATTCGAACTAAGTTAGTTCGAATTTGCGCTGTAGTGTAGACATACCCCGGGTTACGTACAAGATAGGGACTGTGGGGGTATGTCTACACTACCCCGCTAGTTCGAACTAGCGGGGTAATGTATGCATACCGAACGTGCAAATGAAGCCCGGGATTTGAATTTCCCGGGCTTCATTTGCATAAGCGGGGCTCCGCCATTTTTAAATGCCGGCTTGTTCGAACCCCGTGCCGCGCGGCTACATGCGGCACGGGCTAGATAGTTCGAACTAGCAAGCCATTCCGAACTATCTGTACGCCTCGTGGAATAAACTAACTATGGGGAAATGTTCAAAGGCATAAAGGAGAATTAGGTGCCAGGGAAGGCAAATGAGTGACAGAGAAAAGGACAAGAAGGAAAGAAAGACAAGAAGGAACAGAAGGAAGAGTCAGAGTGAAAAAATGGGAATCAAGAAGTAAGTCAAAGAACAAGGAAGGGGCGGGAGGAGCGCTCATCTCCCAGTTCCTGCGCAGCCGCAGGAAGGGGTAGGGGGAGCACTCCTTTGCAGGAACCAAGGGATGAGCGCTCCCCCACCCGGAGGCTGGAGGCTGCACAGCTGCAGGAAGGGTCGGGGGAGCACTCTCATTCTCCTGCCTGGAGGTTGTGCGGCCGCATGGGATCCAGGGAGGTGAGTACTCCCCAGTCTGGAGGATGGCTAATTCCCACCCCCCCCCCGACTCATAGAAACTCCTCCTCCCCCCGCACAGTTTGAAAAAAAGTCTTGTATACCCTGTGGGTTATACTCGTGCGTGGAGTATACAAGATTTTTTTTATTCAAACTACAAAAACCGCGGGGTATATTCCGATGCGCGGTATACTCGGGTGCAGGCTATATTCGCTAAAAGATGTTACTAATGTGAGTAAAGTTACACATCAGCTGGTGTACTTGCAGGATTGTGATCTTACACTGGAGTATATAACACTTATTTTTCAGATTCCATTTCCTACCCTGGTAAATGATGTACAGTACATTAAGCCTTCAACAATACGTTAAATATCATTTTGAGGGTAAAACCTCTGACCCCTTGCAATGAACTGATGTCATACTAGTCTCTATGGTCTAGCATCATCAAAGGAGACAGGCCTATATTTGTTCAGATTGGTCATCATCATCTAGGGCTGTGAAGCTTGTTACAAGAATGTGGCTATTACAGAATGTTACTGTTTTCAAAACAGCAATTTGCAATGTGATAAATAAACAGAAACTGAAGTAAAATAAAAAATCGAGTTCCTTTTGTGCATCTAACATCTGAAGTATTCATGAAGCACCATTTTGTCACATTAATATAATACATATTCCGATGTACAGTAGATACAGTACAGGCAGTCCCCGGATTACATACAAGATAGGGACTGTAGGTTTATTCTTAAGTTGAATCTGTATGTAAGTCGGAACTGGCGTCCAGATTCAGCCGCTGCTGAAACTGACCGGCAGCTGACTACAGGAAGCCCGAGGCAGAGTTGCTCTGCCCCAGGCTTCCTGGAATCAGCCGCTGATCAGTTTCAACAGCGGCTGAATCTGGACGCCAGTTCCGACTTACATACAGATTCAACTTAAAAACCCCAGGCGTCCCCAAGTCAGCTGCTGCTGAAACTGATCAGCAGCTGATTCCAGGAAGCCCGGGGCAGAGCAACTATGCCTCGGGCTTCCTGTAGTCAGCCACTGGTCAGTTTCAGCAGCGGCTGACTTGGGGACACCTGGGGCAGAGCAGCTGGGGTGCTGCTGGGTTGCTCCAGTAGTGCCGCTCCTCGGCGCCACTGGACCAACCCAGCAGCACCCCAGCTGCTCTGCCCCAGGCGTCCTGATTCAGCCGCTGCTGAAACTGACCAGCAGCGGCTGAATCAGGACGCCTGGGGCAGAGCATCTGGGGTGCTGCCGGGTTGGTCCAGTAGCGCTGAGAACGGCACTGTGGGACCAACCGGCAGCGCCCCAGCTGCTCTACTACAGGCGTCCCGAGAAAAGCCTGGTCTGCTGGGGAGGGGCGCACTAGCTGCGCCCCCCTCCCTGTCAGCAGACCAGGGAGACGTGGAGGAAAGCCGTGGAGGACCGGGCGGGGGGACCACCCAGATGCGCCGCGGTCCACCCGCCCAGGTCCTCCGCGGCTTTGCTCCGCGTCTCCCTGGTCTGTTGGGGGCGGGGTCCAGTAGACCAGGGAGACGCGGAGCAAAGCCGCGAAGGACCCAGGCGGGTGGCCAGGGCGAGAAAAGCCCCATTCGTAAGTGCAGATCCGACGTAAGTCAGATCGACGTAACCCGGGGACTGCCTGTACTGTGGCTGACAGAAGTAGTCTGAACAACCTAAAGAGTCATTTAAGTTCCACTGCACTTCTGCTTTCTTTTACCAGATACTTATCTTGAAAGGCCCCGGTGTTCAATATATCTCACAATGTTTTCACAAACCCATTCATTTCTTTAATGGCTTTGGGGATTATGAACATACCTTCTCCCCAAGGTAATATTCCTGGAAACATCTGTTTAGAAACTCAGTTCTGTGGAAGGGCCATTACCAGATTATGGGGAGTCTGGAGTCTGTTGTAAACATTAACTCTTGAGAAGGGAAAAAGGGACAATTTAAATCCTTTTAATTCAATACAGGAATTAGGTAAAGTTTTTTTCCCTCCCACCCAAAAAAGATGTAATGGGCTCCAGGAAATTTCAGGGGAAAAAAGTATTTCACTAGTAATGAGAGAGTTCACTGATGTGTTCACAAAATTAAAGCTATTGGGTTCTGTTGTTTCTATCTAATTTTCGAAGGGAACAGCCTTGTTTTAATTCTGTGTATTCCTCATTTACTAATTCCGGAAGAAACCATTTCCCTAACCCTATTTGGTTCCTTATGGAATTAAACTCAATGAAAACAAAATTCAAATTAGGCTCAGTCAGTGCCAGTTAACACAAAACATGACCAGTTGGTTCTGATTTGAACTCAAAGAATTTTAATGTGTTTCCAATGAGGAAGTCATAATTAAGCACTCTCCTCCTATTGACCCAACATTTGTGCCTGAATTTATAGGAAACACCCAACAAATGGGCATTTGTATCATGTCTGGCTGCATATTAGAAAGCCTAACATGACACACACACTGTTCACTATTCGGTTCTAGTCCTTCTGTGGGTGAAAGGGTCATTTTAGAAGTGAGAAAAACAGAAATTGCTTTCTTAGATTTCTAAAGCAAATTCTACCCAGCTCTATTTATCAGCATTGTGTCTTTACAAGAATGCTTGCAGTAAAGAGAAAGGCTTCTTCCTTTTTCTTTCCAAATGACAGTATTTCAAAATAATCCTGTAGGATTCAAAGGGCCAAATCCTTAGCTGACCTAAATCAATGAAGTAGCACACAAATCAATGGGATTATGGTAATTTTCACTAGAATCTACCCAGATGGATTTCTACCATTTTTCCTCATGAGCTAATGTAAGTTTATTCTGTCTTAACAGATCTACAATCTGATTCTTTTATCATTCCCACTGGTGTAAATGTGGACTAAGTGACAGAAAATAAAGTTCATAGGATAACAATTTAAAAAAGTGACTACATGACATAGGAGCCTAAATCCCATTTCCAAAATTGTCTTATGCACTCAAAAACCCATTAACTTTCAAAAAGACTTAGGACTTGTCTGAATAGCCTGCAGTTTCAAGCAGGACTACACTGACACAAACAAGGTGCTTTCTAGTTTCCACTAGCAAGGTTTACACAATGCAATATACTGCTATATGCTGCAGTTTACACCCATAGGCTATGTCTACACTTGCGGCTTCTTGCGCAAGTACGGCCGTTCTTGAGCAAGAATCTGCAGAGCGTCCACACTGCCCGCCCGCTCTTGCACAAGTAAATTTACAGTACGGCGTAGTAAGAGGGGCCTCCTTGCGCAAGAGCTACGCTCTTTTTTAACAGGAGTAAGCCCTCTTGCACAGGAGCTTTTGCGCAAGAGGGCAGTGTGGACGCTCAGCAGGGATTTCTTGCGTTAAGAAAGCCCTATGCCTAAAATGGCCATCAGACCTTTCTTGCGCAAGAAGCGTCCACACTGCCATGGGAGCTCTTGCGCAAAAGCACAGCTCGCACATGGCAGTGTGGACATTTTCTTGCGCAAGAGTTCTTGCACAAGAACACTTGCGCAAGATGTTCTTGCGAAAGAAGCCACGAGTGTAGACATAGCCATGTAGTCTGCACTGCAGGAGCATGTAGACAAACCCTTAGTTTCATAATTAATTTAATACCCTTTGAAAGTTTTACCCAAGGTTTACAAAGATAAGAAGCAACCAGTATCTGTATGTCCACTGCAAACAACAAAAAGCCAAACCAGACCCTCCCCTGAAAACGTTCTAGAGCAACAGTGTAAAACCAAACAAACACACGAAACAAACAAACCCACTCATTGCAAAGGGTATTGTTATGGAGAGCTAGCAGAAGGCTACAATATTGCAGGCGCTAGTCCAGTAAAGCATTTCAGTTTAAGTCATCTCCATAGCAGCAGTAGGGTTAATCAAGTTAGAAAACTATTTTCATAAACAAATTTGAAATTTCAAAGTGGTTTCAGTAGTGAATTGCTTGAAATACACCCATTTTAGTATTTTTAAAATATTTTTGTTCCAACATTTTTATCTTTTAATAATATAAAAAAAATGTAAGTTCTCAAAGAAAAATCAAATTTCAGTATGGATCATTTTCATGTGTTTTTAAAGAAAAAAAACCACTTTTTAACAACAAGGCTTTAATTTGAAAATGTATAGCCTGATGTAACAAGTGCTTAAAATTATGCATTGGCTACATGGTTAGTTGTATGGGGGTCTTAAAAGAGAGTTCCTGAGGCATCAGGATTTCTACGTACTCCTCTTTCTTCTTCCCCTTTCTTCCACAGAATGTAGCGGTATGAAGAAAAGATACTTTTCAGAAGTAAAGTTCCCTCTTCTCTTTCTTACAGTTTCAACTCTTTCAGTTCAAGTCCAATTACTGGATGTTGAGTATATCTCTTTGCATCAGATACAATGGATGAAGAAGAATGAGTCTCTACTATTCGACTGCCCTTTTATGTGTGTGGAGTTTTTTGTTGTTGCTATTAGCACAAATAATGGCTTTCTGAATTAGATATATTGGAAGTTCTGTGCCTCCAACAGAATTCTGCTGGAGGAGAGCAGTGCTTCCAAATGCAAAGCCATTCCTTATAGATATATCTGATCCAGTACAGACCTTGAAAGAAAAAATGGTTACTTTACCTTGTGACTGTTGTTCTTCGAGATGTGTTGCTCATGTCCATTCCCTGTAGGTGTGCGCACATCACATGCGCGCGTCATCCGAAGTTTTTCCCTTAGCAGTACCCATTGGGCCAGCAGGGGAGTCTCCTGGGGTGGTGCCGCTATATCATCTAATATATACCTCTTCTGGCCCTCCACTCCCTTGGTTCCTTCCTACCAGACTACTCCGAAGAAGGGGAGGCGGGCGGGATTTGGAATGGACATGAGCAACACATCTCAAAGAACAACAGTTACAAACGTAAGTAACCGTTTTTTCTTCTTCGTGATTGCTCATGTTCGTTCCATGTAGGTGACTCCAAAGCAGAAACTCCAGGAGGCAAGGTCAGAGTTCCAACCTTCCACTGAGTGGAGGGCAGAACTTCCAAGAGCCGCCTCCATCCTCGCGTTCTGAGTCAGATCATAATGGTTGGCAAAAGTATGGATCAAAGACCATGTGGCAGCCCTACAGATGTCCAAAAGAGTGACCTGAACCAGAAAGGGCATAGAGGAGGCCTGTGCCCTCGTAGAGTGAGTCATGAGAGGAGGGGCTGGGACTCCAGACAGATTATAGCACTCACTGATGCAGGAGGTCATCCATGAAGAAATTCTCTGGGTGGAGACCAGCTGGCCCTTGAACCTCTTTGCAATTGCCACAAACAACTGTGGGGACTTACAAAAAAGCTTTGTCCTCTCCAAATAAAAAGCCGATGTTCTCCTAACATCCAGAGCAGGGCTACTCAATTTTGGAAGCCCTGGAGGCCACAATGATACTCACAGCACATGCCGAGGGCCACAACTTAAGTGTGGTTGCATATACATGTAAATATATATACAAATTCCATCTCCCAAACAGGGTTGAAAACCCCGTGTTCATCCAACAAGCCATTTCTTTGTTGCCATTTTTAATGTTTCTTATTAAAAAGAAACTTGCATGCCAGTGTTTTAGGCGTTTAGCTTGAAGCTTCAAGTTGTGTGCTTCTTGAAGTGATCTTACTCAGAAAAAGTTTCCAAGCCAAAGCACTCCAACCTGTGGTGGGCGGAGAGCTGGACAAGTCAGGCAGGACACGAGGCAAAAAAAGAACAGGTGCCCGAGAGCCCCGTCCTGGATTCCCAGCAGGGCTGATGTCCCCATGCAGGTGTCTGTCACTCCGTGCAAGATGGAGGCAGGGCTGCCCGGAAGCAGCACCAGATCCAAACATGGCCAGTGTGAGCCAATCAGCACCTCTCAGGCTCTGCCCACAAGGCTAAGCAGCCAGCACTTCCCACACTCAGTTCCAGCCATCCTGTCTGCTTGTGTCTTTCAATGCTCACCCCACTTGGGAGACACCTCGCCTTTGTGGAGCATGTTCCCAGTGGAGGCCATGTTCAAAGGATCCCACCTGTGGGCAGCATGTTGAGACCTGTGTAAACCCATTTGTACTGTGGGACGCAAAAGTACAGTCCTGATCTAGAGTGCGTAAAGCCTGTTCTTTAACAGAAGCGTGGAGCTTGGGGTAAAAAAAATGGGAGGAAAATGTCCTGTGAGACATTTGGCAGGAAGGTGGGATGGGGGCGTAGCCTGACCTCATTGTTGAAAAAGACTGTGTAAGGGGGGTCTGAGGTAAGGGCTCATAACTCTGACACCTGTGTGGCCTAGGTGTTGCCATAGGCTCAAAGCGGGGACCTGTGAGCCTAGTCAGAACCAAGTTAAGGGCCCACCGAGGGACAGGTAGATGGGCACGTGGGTAAAGCCTGCCCAGCCCTTTCGGAAACAGATGGACCATGGGGTTTGAGAAGAGCATCATGCCCCGGGGGCCTGGGTGAAAAGCAGAAATAGCCGCCAGGTGAACCCTGATTGATGAAGAGGACAGTCCCTGGACCCTGAGTGTGAGGAGATAGTTCAGAACCAGTAGGACCTGGACATCCATGGGAGAGATTTCCCTCTGGGAAACCCAGACAGAGAAGCACTTCCTCCATTTAGCCAGATAGGTAGCCCTAGGGGAAGGATTCCTGCTTCCCAGCAGGACTTGCTGCACCTCCTCTGAGCAGCTTCACAGCTTTCTGCCATGGAGCTTCCAGGCCATTAGGCGTAGGGACCGCAGGTGCGAATGGCAAAGCTTGCCAAAGTCCTGCTGTGGTGCTGTTCTAGACCTACGGCCATAGTATGGGCGCAGTGTCGGCTGCATCCAGGGCCACTTGCAAGGCAGCGTGGGAAATAACCCTGCCCTCCCCGGAGAGGGACTTGAACTCAGGCTGGGAGTCCTGAGGGAGAAGTTCGGCAAACTTGTCCATCGCAGTCCAAGTGTTATAGGCATAGCAACTAAGCATAAGAACATAAGAACGGCCAAACTGGGTCAGACCAAAGGTCCATCCAGCCCAGTATCCTGTCTGCCAACAGTGGCCAATACTAGATGCCCCAGAGGGAGGGAACACAACAGGTAATCATCACGTGATCCCTCTCCTGTCATCCATTTCCATCAAACAGAGGCTTGGGACACCATTCCCACCAATCCTGGATAATAGCCTTTGATGGACCTAACCTCCATGAATCTATCTAGCTCTTTTTTGAACTCTATTAAAGTCCTAGCCTTTACCACATCCTCTGGCAAGGAGTTCCAGAGGCTGACTGTGCACAGAGGCCATGTCCAGACTCAGGGGTTTTTTCGGGAAAAGTAGCCTTTTCCCGAAAAAACTTCCCCTGCGTCCAGACTCAAGCTGCGTTCTTTCGAAATTATTTCGAAAGAACGCAGCTTTTCTTTTGATGGCGGTAAACCTCAATTTACGAGGAAGAATGCCTTCTTTCGAAAGTTCCTCTTTCGAAAGAAGGCGTTCTTCAATGTAAAGAGGCCGTCTTCGAAAGAGAGCATCCAGACTCGCTGGGTGCTCTCTTTCGAAAAAGCGGATTTCTCTTTCGAAAGATCCGCCTGCAGTCTAGATGCGATCTTTTGAAAGAGGCTCTTTCGAAAGAAGCCTGCAGTCTAGACATAGCCTAAGTGAAGAAAAACTTCCTTTTGTTTGTTTTATACCGGCTGCCTATTAATTTCATTTGGTGACCCCTAGTTCTTATATTGTTGGAACAAGTACATAACTTTTCCTTATTCACCTTTTCCACACCACTCATAATTTTATAACCATGATTTTATAACTAGAACCTGCTGGTTCAGAATGCAGAGTTGCAGGCCTCCCAAGGCGTAGGCCTTCCTACCCAGAAAGTTCATCTTTTTGGCATCCCCGTTCTTAGGGGTTGGTCCCGGCTGCCCCTGCCTCTCGTGCTGATTTACTGCCTGGACAACCAGGGGCTCTGGGGGTGGATGGCAGAACAAGTGTCCATTCCCTTCTTGAGGCACAAAGTAACATCTCTCCACCTTCTTATCAGTTGGTGCAATGGAGGCCAGGGTCTGCCAGAGGGTCTTCAGGATCTTAACCACTCTTTTATTAAGGGGCAAGGCCACTCTGGTAGGGATGCTGGCTTGCAAGATGTCTACTGAGTCCTCTGACACCCTCTCCAAATGTAGCTCCAGCTCCAGACTCAGAGCCGGTGGAGGAGGTCCTGGTGCACCCTTGAGTCTATGGATGGCATTGGTAGGAGGACCTCGTCTGGGTCACAGGCCTGGGGAGCCACCTGGAAGGCTGCGGAGGAGGCCACTATCAAGGCCTGTGTTGTGGGTGGGGCACTGACCTACAAAGCCCTGCGTGAGGCCTGGCCTGGAGGGAAGGGCTATCCCAACGTAAGGAAGTGGACAGAGGGGTGGCTGAGGGAGGAGCCATGGGCCCCGAGCAGACCGACACCAGCCTACAGGGTCCCACACCCTCTGACTGTTGAGGCCCAGGGAGTCCAAAAGGCCCATTGGACAGGTGCTTGCCACTGTGATGGCCATGACTGCTGTGCCGACTGGACAGTGTGGTCTGGGGTGGCCAGGGCTGCTGCTGAAGCTATGCAGAAGGACTCTGGTGCTGGGAGCAGTGCTGGGAGTAGGATTCATGCTGAAACCTGGACCTGGAAGCCTGTGATGAGAAGACCATCAAAATCTTCCGGTGGGACTCACGCTCCTGCTTGGTGTGTGGCTTGAACCCTCTGCAATTCTTGCAAGACTCAGAAAGATGCGCCTCCATGAGGCACTTTAGGCAAGCTTTGTGGGGGTCCCCACAGGGCATAGGCTTCACGTACTTGAGACAGAGCTTGAAGCCTTGGCGCCCAGGCATGTCCTGCCACAGGCACTGGGATTGCAAAGTGAGTCCCTTTGCCTGAGTGAGCTACTTGCCCTAAGAACTATTTACAGACGGTAACATGAACAATTTACAGAAACACTAACTAATCTGCAAGAACAAACTAGATGAGAACTGCTAAGAGTGCTTGCAGAGCATGTTCCAATGACCGTCATGAGAAGGAACTAAGGGGGTGGAGAGCCAGCAGCGGTATATATTAGCCGATATAGTGCACCCCTCCAAGCGGCTCCCTGCTGGCCCAACTGCTAAGGGAAAAACTTCCGTCGACACGAGCACGCAGCACACACTCATCTACATGGAATGGAAATGAGCAATCACTCAAAGAAGAATTCATTTTACTCAAAATGATCAGCTCACCTCTTCTGGTCACAAGCCAATATGCTATTAAGTCAGAAGAAAGGACAGAATTTGTGATCTTTGCTAAAGGAGCACTCCATTCATTAAGAGATCATATTGAAACAAGTAGAGATAAACATCAATAATTTAAATTGGGGAGGGAGCTACTTTACCCATCTGTATCAATTGGAGCTAGCAAAGCATCTTTAGATATGTCTAGACTGCACTCTAAAATTGAAATAAGATATGCAATTTGCGCTACATAAATGGCGTATCTTATTTCAATTTTGTTTCAAAATAGGCTATTTCGAAATTTGGCGCATCTACACGGCTCCAAATTTTGAAATAAAGCGCTGTTTTGAGACATCCCTTATTCCTCGTGGAATGAGGTTTACAGGGATGCTGAAATAGCACGTCCGTTATTTTGAAAATTATTTTAAAATAGCAGACCCATTCCTTGGACGTGGGGTAGCCATTTCAGGATACCTTCAGTATCTCGAAATAGCCTTACAGTCCAGACATACCCTTAGAAAGCTTGAAATTACAATGGTAAAGGATCATTCCAAGAAAAATAAAGATTTCTAAGACTAACAATTTCAGAGAATAATTTTTGGAGGGATTAAATATATCCTCTTCTCAAACTAATGCACTCCTAAAAGAAAACAAGCTTTACAAGTTCCCACACACTGTTTCCCAAACTCCTGCACAAAGGGCAAAATCCTATCCTATCCCCACGCCCTCTGTCCCCCTCCTGAAGAAAGAGTTGAGAGTGACTGTACAGCAGGTGGGGAGATATAGAGGGATAGTGTGTGTACTCCCAGTTACACAATGGAGCTATGCTTTGGGAGCTCGTCTTGTGCATATTTGTGGCAGGGGAGGGACCACCTAAGCCTGCAACCACTGGTGATAACAGTATCCCTGCACCTGCAGTGGTTGCTACAGGGTAACTTAAGTGCTGCTTAGAAAGCCTAGGTAGGGTTACCAGGTGTCCAGTTTTGAACAGACCAGTATTTGAGCTTTCTGTTTCGGAAACAAATTGAGAAAATATAAATGAGAAGATACACACGTCCGGTGTTTTCTAAATAAGATGTAATGTAGATTGTGATGTAATGTTGAAACCATCTGGGAACCCTAGGCCTAGGTGGGGAGAATTCTAACCCTCTCAAGCCCTGCTGATTTCTCCAATTTACAATCTGAGTAAGTTTAGCAGAAGAAACCAAAGGAAACAGAGATACTCTAGGGTATGTCTACACTACAGTGCTAATTCGAACTAAGCTAATTCGAACTAACGGATCCAGACTAAAAAACTAGTTCGAATTAGCATTTTGCTAATTCGAACTAGCATGTCCACATTGAGTGGACCCTGAACCGGGGTTAAGGATGGCCGGAAGCAGTGCCAGCAGGGCATCAGAGGAGGACTTAGAGCGTGGAGCTGCTGTCTCAGGCTAGGCGAGGACTGTGCTTAAAGGGACCCGACCCCCACCCCGGACAGACAGTTCTCAGGGGTGCCCCGCTTGCAAAGCAGTCCTGGCTTGGAGTTCCCTGAGTGCCCACACTGGGCACATCACAGCACTCAGCCATCAGACCGGCTGCACTTGCCGCAGGCTGCCATCTGGGGAGAGGGGACAATTGGGGGGCTGCAGGAGAGCTTCCACCCCCAGAAGCCCGCAGAGCCAGCCCAGTCCTCCCCATCGGGAGCTCGTACCCCATTCCTCTCTCACCTCCTTCCACTTACCCCTCCCTAGCCCCCCTTCCTGATGTACAAAATAAAGAAAACATGTGGTCAAAAATAGAATCTCTCTTTATTGAACAAAACTTGGGGAGACTGGGAAAAGGAGGTGGGAGAGGGGAAGAGAGAGGCTGGGAGAGGGGAGGGCAACTAAAATGATCAGAGGTTTGGAAGAGGTCCCATATGAAGAGAGGCTAAAGAGACTGGGACTTTTCAGTTTAGAAAAGAGGAGACTGAGGGGGGATAGGATAGAGGTCCATAAAAGCATGAGTGGGGTGGAGAGGGTGCATAAAGAAAGTTCTTCATTAGTTCCCATAAAGAAGGACTAGAGGACACCAAAGGAAAGGAATGGGTAGCTGGCTTCAAACTAGTAACAGAAAGTTGTTCTTCACAAAGCAAAGAGTCAACTTGTGGAACTCCTTGCTGCAGGAGGCTGTGAAGGCTAGAACTAGAACAGAGTTTAAAGAGAAGTGAGATCAAGTCATGGAGGTTGGGTCCATGGAGTGGTATTAGCCAGGGGGTAGGAGTGGTGTCCCTGCCCAAAGTTTGTGGAAGGCTGGAGAAGGATGGCACGAGACAAACGGCTTGGTCACTGTCTTCGGTCCATCCCCTCCAGGGTTCCTAGGGTTGGCCGCTGTCGGCAGACAGGCTACTGGGCTAGATGGACCTTTGGTCTGACCCAGGATGGCCATTGTAAGCTCAGGGCTCACGGTCAGGGGTCTCAGTGGACCACCTTGATTTTCATGCACACCTGCTCCTGGGTGGCCAGGCTGGCAGCTCTCCTGCCCTAGACGGCCACTTTCCTGTGCCTCGTGCGGAGGTCGTGGACGAGGTCCACGATGTCCGCACTAGACCAGGCGGGTGCCCGCCTCTTGCGGTCCCTGGCAAGCTCCCGGGAGCCGCCAGCCTGGTCCCGGGAAGAGGGGGAGGGCTGGGGGGCATCGGGTGGCTGGCTTGAGCCGTGCCAGGTGCAGGGTCTGCTAGCTGGGTGCTGGCAGGCTTGCACCTGGCACGGGCACCGTAGCCAGCCCGTGCCCCTTTAAGGGGTCCTGGGCCAGGAGGGGGGCAATAGAGTTTCCCTGGTGTTGGCCAGAGTGGCCACCAGGGAAAGCTGGGGAGGGCTAGCCTCCCACTAGTTCGAATTAAGGGGCTACACACCCCCTTAATTCGAACTAGTAAGTTCGAACTAGGCTTAGTCCTCGTGCAATGAGGTTTACCTAGTTCGAACTAAGCGCTCCGCTAGTTCGAATTAAGTTCAAACTAACGGAGCGCTAGTGTAGCGCCTATCAAAGTTAATTCGAACTAACGTCCGTTAGTTCGAATTAACTTTGTAGTGTAGACATACCCCTAGAGACTAGCTCAGTGAATGGAGACTAGAACTACATAGTGGGGAGAAGAATTCACCTTCAGTTCCCATTCTTCTCTCTCCATTATCTGTCAGCAGATTCAGTAAGATTGCACTGCATCTGCTTACATTTGAGACACAATTAAAAGGGCTACTTAAATTTGAAAATGTGGTTTCTAATCCTTACTGTTGCAAAGAGTTTAAAATCTTCTGAAATTGATCACTCTGGCCCTAACACCAGAAAGCACAGTTTACAAGCTTGGTTTAGACACAATAATTAAGCTTCATATCAACATTATATAGTACACATAGTCCACCCCCATTTTACAGATGGGAAAAGGAGGCACAGAGAGGTTACATTTTCGGCAGAGGTTGGAAAAAAGCCAGGATTTCTGGCTACCAGTTCTAAGCTGCAGCTGCTCCACATACTCCCTTTGGCATCAGTTTCTCTAAGTGCCAAATTAAGCTTTAAATATTTGATTGCATTTGATAGAAAGAAGCTAACATTAGTGATATAAACTACCCAGAAGAGGTGGGCACAAAACAGGTTTCTATGGAAGGGCACACTTTGGTGATGACTGCAGAAATTAACATTGTGCTACCCTCTGCTCTGCTAGTGGGCAGGATTCAATTGGGGAGGGGAAGAGGCTGAAGCCAGTGGCAGCCTCCACGTAGAAGTGGCACTCTAATGCTATGGCATCATTGAGAACCTGCTGCGGAAGTCAGCACGGCGAAGACAGGCAGCAATACAACCCCTCACTGTCCAGCCTTCCTATTTGGGATTGCAGTCACCTCACTATTCTAGTATTAGTTCCCCTCATGAAGAGGGCCAGCCATGCTGAAATGCAGAGTGATTTTGTAGTGCAGACAAATATCTACTAAGAATTAGCTTAAACTAGCCTGAGACCTAGGCAATATATGAACCTAAATCGCAGAGGTGTTAGGTCAGTGTACTTTGTACTAATACACTATACAAGGTCAGTAAAAATGGGGAACAGACCTAGGTTAGGCTGTGGCCAGTTTAATTCTGGCCCACGAGTATCTAAATCAAAGTAGGTTTCTAATTTTTGCAAGTTTATCTGACCCACAATATGGGCTGGTTCTTTACTCATTTCAACCTGGCATGCAAAATGCTATTGTTAAGCAATGCATCCTCCTTAGCTTAACTCAGAAAAATCAATGACAGTTCTGTGTGTTTCCCATAACTGGGGAGGGAAGATTCTTTATGCCCCTTCCTCCATGGGCATTAGGATGAAAACAAAAAGAGACTGCCTCCAGCCTGGCTGAGTGCCATGAGGGAAGGCAGAGTACTTTTTTTACCTGGAAGAGGAGTGGGAAAAGATAAACTGGGTATACTGCCTCACACTTACTAGTTAATAAGAAATGTGAAGAAAAAGGAGACAGTAATGTAGAAGAGGAAAGAAAAAAAATCTGGTAGAGGCTCTCCCTCTTTCTACAGCTGCTGGGATAATTCTGCAATTCTGAGCTATGCATGTCATGAAAGTGTTATGGACTTGATCCTCCACTGTCGTGCTCCTTGTGTGATAATTTACATCTGTGCAGAGCAGTGTAAAACACTAGAAAATTGGAAGGTGGGATTTTGAATTCACTTTGCATAATTATAAACATCTGCACAAGGCAGAGGAAAATCAGGCTTGTATGTGCCTGTATGAGATCCAAATGCGAAAATGTAAAGAATCATAGCCCCGGCCCACCTACCCAGCTCCACTGCCCTTGGCCTGCTTGTGGGGCTCTGCTCCTGGCCCCTCACAGGGCGACAGCCGCTCTTGGCCACCTGGTCCTGCAGGTCAGGCTCTGACACTGCCATAACGTTTAACCAGTTAACGGATTAGAGGGGCAACGGCTGTGCGGGGGCTGCTGCCCCAGTTCAACTGAGCTTGAGCACCCCTCTCCCCCCAGCCCGCTCACTGCAGACAGGTTCTGCTCTGGCCAGTCTGGAGTGCCCTGTCTGCAGGGTGCACACACTGGACCCTCTTCGACAGGGGCGGCTCTGACTAGGTTGGAGCACCCTTCTGCCTGTGGCAGGCCCTGCCAGGCTAGAGCAGCCCCTTGCCTGTGATGGGCAGAGAGCTGCTCCAACCCCTACCCATTAACCCAGACTTTGGCAAAATACCCTCCGCGGGCCAGATCCGGCCTGCCAAGCTGCCAGATCCAGCCTGCGGACACAGATAGACTCCCTATCTGCCCCCCGCACGTTGCTGGGAAAAGTGGCCATTGCGGGGCTCTGTTTGAACATCTGTGAGCCTCAGGGGGGATGCCCTCACCCCCCAGCACAATCCCAGGTGGTCAATGGACAGCTTGAGAAGCATCCTTCCCTCAGGCTTGTAGCTGTTCAGAAACCACATTGCCCCTGCAGGCAGTGCAGGGACACGGTAGGCAGGAAGTCTGCTTGAGAAAGCTGCTGGCTCCAAGTCAATCAGGTAAGTCTCCCACCCACAGCCTGCCTCTGGCACCCCAACCCTTTGCTCCCTACCCCACATAACCCAATCCTCTGCTCTCTTCTACCCTTATATCCCCTGCAGGATCCTGCACCCCAATCCTCTGCCCCATGTCACAACCCAAACCCTCCATCCCCCCTCTTGCACCAGTATCCCCTCCCAAATCCTGCACCTCAATCCCCTGCCCTAGGTCACAACGCAAACACTCTGCCCCCTGCCTCCTGCACACATATCTCCTCCCATATCCTGCACCCCAATTCCCTGCCCTAGGTCACAACCCAAACACTCTACCCCCCGCCTCCTGCACACATATCTCCTCCCAGATTCTGCACCCCAACCCCCTGCCCCAGGTCACAACCCAAACCCATCCATTCCCTTGTGCACCCTAGTTCCCTTCCCCAGGTCACAACTGCCCCCTTCACCCAAACTCCCTTCCAGACCCCACACCCTCTCCTACACCCCAACTCCTTACTGCAAGCTCCCTCCTGCACCCAACCTCCATCCCAGATCCCACACCTCCTCCATTAATATGGAAGAGTGCAGCCTCTGACCACTTTCCAAATTCTTGGAGTAGCCCGCCATCCCCATAAAAAATTATTGCCCTCCCCTGCGTTAACCAGAACTGGTAAGCCTCACCCATTAAGGATAAGGCTTACTGGTTAACCACTCACATCCTTAGCAGACTGCCAGCCCACCAGATCAGCTCCACTCACAGCTGTGCTCAACTTCTGCGACTGTGGTTCTCTGTTTCAGGGGTTCTCTTGTCCAGCAACATCAATGATCCTGCTGGAGGTTGGCAGAAAAGCCAAGGAGGTATGGGAGAAAGTAAGAATGAGCCTTGCAGAGCAAATCGAATCCACCCCACCTCCCCCAAAAGCTATTTCATTTTCTTAATTTCTACATTTTTCTCCACCCTCTTGTCCAAACTGGGGATTTAAGTGACTAGTTGACTAGTCAGGTCAACTAATGACTCAGTTAGTTGCTTTCTCCCCCCCTTGCTGCCTCTATCAGAGAAAGACAGCAAGGGAGGAGGGGCAGGAGCCAGTGCTGGGGGGAGCTGGCTTAAAAACTTGTTTTCCCCAGCACTGAGTCCATTAGGGGATAGAGGCAGGGGCGCAGTAGGGAACTGGTAGCGTTTCTGCCTTAAAAATGTAGAAGAGTGGGGCTCTTGTACATTTCAAAAGCAGAGAGAGCAGGGCCAGCAGGGGATGCTTGAGCGCCTGTGCTCCCCACGTGCTTCCGCCTTTGAATGTAGCTCATGCTTTGATATGGGCTCTTGCTACATTTCAAAGGCAGAGGCGCCCTTATTGACTAATCAAATAGTTGATGCAAATTGCATAGAGTATTGATTAGTTGATTAATCTAAATTTCATATCCTTAGTCCAAATAAAACAGGTTTTTTTTTTTAATTTTAAGCTCTTGATCACAAGATGACAATATTTCTTAACATATGCTTGCTTGCTCTCAGTAGTAGGTCTGCTTTGACACAAACTATTTGCCAATATGGTATAATCATGGCTTTGCATAGCACTTTTCTTCAGTGTTACTGTGAGGTTATAGTCTAATCTTTTTGCAGCTCTTCATATGCTTGGCAGGAGAAAATATTCATTCCCAATATATTCTGAAGTTGGAGAGGGGATTGTTGACATTATATGATCTCCTATCTTATTTGCCATGTAAGTGCTACATTGCTGGGTGAATATTCACAAAGTGATTTTAGATTTGTCATAGGAAACCCACCCAATATGTCTTTATTTACCATACCAAAACACTGACTCAAAATTTGGCATTTGCACAAGACAGAATATTTTTTTTCCTTTTCATAAAGTTTTGTATTAGTGTGCATTCTGCATAAAATCTCAAAAATAGCCTACGAGAGAACACACTTTTAAACACACACAGCTCATAATATAATATCATCTGAGTTGAGAAACATTAATTATAAAGAGAGTATATATGTTAGTCACTCCCAGAAGATTATTCTATTCCATAAAAAGAGGTCTTTTAAAAGAAACTGTAATAGTAATTTGCTTATACAAGGCATAATTCTACATTCACATAGTATTTAATTCAGTATTTTTCATACTTTTAACACAACATGGTGTCCCACTTGAGCTCAGATTTGTCATCTTTATGAGTCTATAGCAGCTGAAACACAGCCTTGAAAATGCATATTCATATGCAATATCCCATTCCAGCATGATGATTCACACTGAAATGTCTAGTAATCACCTGCATAAATCCTTTTACTTATCTTAATTTGGCCATCTTTCTGTAGTTCTCCTCTTACTTGCATTGATAAACATTCAGCCTTTCTATATAGATTCTAAATGATCCCTTAAGCAAGGCTTAACTTCAGCACTTGTTCAGGTGAGTTATTACTGCTAGATAACACGACAAGGAATGCCATGGCCCCTTATAGACTAACAGATGCATCGGAGCATAAGCTTTGTACGTGCAGGATTTATGCAGATGACAAATCTTTGTAGTGGATGCATCTGATGAAGTGGGTCTTTGCCCACAAAAGCTTATGTTATGATACATCTGTTAGTCTATATGGTGCCATAGGACTCCTTGTCGCTTTTGCAGATCCAGACTAACACGGCTACCTCTCTGATACTGCTAGATAATACTCTCAGAGCCACGCACATGCCCGCACACACACACCTGCCAGATTGATATGCCAGGAAACTGACACCTGTTTACAAAAAAGACCACACACAGAAAGCAGCTCTGTAAACATTTAACACTGCTCCACTTTTGTTCCATGTCAGTTAACACCTTTACTTCTGTGTGGAGACTTCCAGAAATGATACCAGCCAAAAACAATTGTGACAGTGGCTTTGTTTCCTGGAATTGGACATATGTCCTCTAGGAGCAGGACCATGATGACCAACTTACAGGTAACTGTTTCTCTCTGTCACCTGCTATGGGTGCTCAGAAAGGACATTTGGGTGACATTTGCAGGAACTAGTGGTAGCGTACAGAGTGGAAAGATCTCTGCTATGGAATTCTTTATTGCGGGAAATCAGGTTGCTCCTAAGCCTGGGTGTCATAACACAGCATCTGCCATTTCCTCTTCCCTCAGTAACAATGACAAAAGAATGGATAACAGTGGTTCTCATGGAGGATTATTTTCAGATCATTCCAAATAACCAACAGGAGCTGAAAGCAGTGGTGGAAAGGAGAGCCATGATCATATACAATCTTAAAAGCATGTGTGAAATTTCATTTATGTACATAGCTCCACTGACTCCAGTGGGACTGCTCCCATGAGTGAAGTTGGCATATGATTGAGTGTTTGCAGATCCAAGGCCTCAATTTCCTTTTAGGCAATTAATACTATTTTCAACATAGTAGTTTATTACCTGGCACCAAGTATTAAGTATGAGAGAAATGCACAGACAGATGAACAGAAATCAGTTGTACGGTGCTGTTAGCAGAAGCCTGTTTGGATTTAAGACACTGACCTAGTGATGAAAGAATCCACAGCCTGCTACTAATCATCTGAGTGACCAAGCCCTATCTGAAGAATCTCTTGGCTTTCACTAATTATGTGAAGTAAAAAGAATGCATATATCAGTGTTTATGTAGGGTTCATTGATAGTCAGGGAATAATTTCTAAACTCAATTTCTGACTTATACAATAACCCAGAGCTCACTGGAGAAGGGGCAGGGCCCAGGCTACTCAGGGAAGCTCACTTAGAGAAGCATCTAACTATTGTTCCTGTCCAGGGATATGGCGTTAGTGTACAAAAGAGGTAAAAGCCCAGTTTCCAAACTACTGATCCTAGTCCCATGATGCTTTCTCAGAACTCTCACTTCTGCTTGTGCAACATCCCCTTTTCTGAGGAGAACACATGGAATTGGACCTAAGCCTGTCCATGACAACATTAATTCCCTGCATCCAGCTGAATTCCTTCAGATCATCTATCTGGTGACTTCTGATTAGAGGTTCTCCCTCTCATATGCTACCCACAGAGGCAAGAATCCCTCATGCTACTGAACCTCAGAACCCTGACTTTTCTGAGTTGGAGAACTATCTTGACTTCCTAGTGCCTTGTTTCATTTAGAGACAGAGACTGGTTTGAATCACAGATGAAATTAGATACGAATCTTGACTTCATGTCATAGTTTGTCCAGACCTCAAAACCACATGGAAATTTGGCACAGTTCAGGCCATTTAGATAATATATGGAATTGTGATATGCTCCCAGTTCCAAGTACTGTAATATTGTCTCCTTTGCACCGTCTGTTAGTAATTCAGTAATTCTCCTTGTTTATTTGACAATGAGTTTACACGTATTAAAAGAAAATGCTAAGCAACCTATTTCTGAGGGTTAAAAACAGCTACCGTATTTTAGCGAATAGAACTCACGAGTTTTACAAACCCCACACACACCCCGCTCCCCCCATGGGCTATACTCTTGCGCGGGGTATATAGGTTTTTTTTTACTGAATGGAAGAGGATCCCCTCCTCCAAACCCTTTCACTACCTTTGCCAGGCTAAGGTTAGGTCCCAGCCTGCGACCGAACAACATGGGGAAACTTACAAGGGACACAGCAGCCGGGAATGCTCTGGAGCCGGGGCAGAGGCATCCTCAACAGAGGTGCAAGGCGGGAGGCTCCCAGCCCAGGCTGATAAAGGGAAGGAGCCCAGAGCAAGTTGCTCAACGGCCAGCAGTAGTGGCGGGAGTCTGCAGGCAGCCACAGCTCACAGGAGCGGGGCCGGGGCACAGTGATTGTTGCTCCTGCGCGATCCAGTGAGGCGCCCTTCCCTGCCTGCAGCCACCGCAGCACCCGCTGCATGCTCGCTTGTTGATCCTGTGCCGGTGCCTGCTCCGCCGCCACAAACCATGCCTCAGCCCAGGAGCAACAAGCGGGGTAATTCAGGCCTACAGAATATCAAATTCTTAATTAAACTGCAACAAATTAATTACAGTGAATGTTAAAAAAAAACCCAGTAGCATATGCACACTTGTATTTCAATCAGTGCCTGTACCCTGCATTCAAACTTGATAATCGAATTTTAACTTCATTGCATCAGCAGTGTTTCTTCTCTAATAATCAACATAATTCTTATGACTAACACTCCAACTTCAGTGCTGATTATCTCTTCCAGGATAAAATCATTCTGTAAAAGGCGATTTTCATTTTGTAAAGGTCAGAGCCATCCATTGCAATGGAGTATTTCAGTTTACATCAGATAAAAATATCTGTCTAGAGGTCTTGTGATGAGAGCAAGAAATGGCTGTCAGGAAGCCTGAGTTGTGGTGCTGAATCTAATACCGGCTCACTGTGCATTATTGGGCAAATCACACTACTTCTCAGTGTCTCAGTTTCCTTATCTGTGAAATGTGATTAATATTTATCTAACCTTGCAAGAATGCTATCAGTATTAATATTGTCAGTAGATCTGGGACTAATGGATGGAAGACACTATAAAAGTAAGTTTTTAATTTCAAATCCCTCACCTAAGCAAAGGACCTCTTAACTTATTCCCTTTAGTTTTTGGTGCTTATATTACGGTAGCGTCTTGAGGCTTCAACTAAGACCAGAATCCTTTTATGCTAGATGAGATAAAGATACTTAATAGGAAATAATCTCACTCCAATGGCTTTAAGCCTAAAGAAATCTAAATGGAGTTTGACATGTTCAAGATCACGTGTGAAGTCTATGATATAGCACATCACTGAATGAAGCTTTCTGGAGTCTCAATCTAGTGAGTTAACTGCAAGACTATCCTTACTGCTCTTTAACATCTTTGCAAAATGATTAGAAAATCCCAGCACTAGTTAAAATAATTCCAAGGAATCACAGACTCCTTGCATTTCCAGAATAGTTGGTTCTTTCATATCCATCAGAAACATGTTGCATAAAATCCTAGCAAACCAATGATAATGACAGTATGATGGAATACCCTCCTGGGGTACGTCTAGACTACACGCTTCTTTCTAAAGAGATCGTCTAGACAGCCACAACTTTTTTGAAAAAGCGATTCACTTTTTCAAGAGAGCACCCAGACAATCTGGATGCTCTCTTTTGAAAAAGCCCTATTTGCGGTCAAGAACACCTTTTTACGAAAGAGCACTACTAACTGTTTTACCTTTATGTTTTGTAACCATTTGTGATTTTTATGGCTCATTACTTGAATTTGGTTAAAATCTTGCTGTAAACGAGTCGCGCATAGTCCACCACCAACACGGCTAATGGCCCTTGGTTTATTGGTTATGCAGGACAGTTCTGCAGCAACAGGCACGACCCACCGCCGAGGTCCGCCCTGTTCACCTTCCTCTTTGTTTCTTTTTATGCACTCCCGAGGCTGCCTCTCCGGCCAACGGAGTAGGGGGGTTCGGGCCCACCCCCTCTCCGAACCCCGGCCCAGGGCCCTGATGGCAGGGACTCACAGTCCCTCCCTAGCGGATGGGGGAAGGGCCCCAAAACACACCCGCTCACGGGCTCTACGACCCCGCCCTGAGCCGCTTCCTACTCCGCCCTTCCTAAGGGCCGGCCCCTGCCACGTCCCCCAGCCTCACCTCTTCACTCTCCTTCCTCCCTGACTCTCTGTTTCCTCCTCCCTCCCTCCGCGGTGTCAGCCCCGGGTTTAAATCCCCCGCTGGCCCTGTGCCCCCCTTCGTCATCTCCTCCGCGTCGCCCCGCGGCCCCCCTTCCTCCATGACGTCACCCGTCGGCGCCTCTCTGGTCCCACCTCCTTGGGCCTCGCCCAGAGGCTCTCCCTGTCTCCCACCACTTGCCGTGCCGAGCCCTGGCTCGGCAGCACGACCTGCCATCCCGGAGGCACGCCGGCTCTCCAACCCCCGGCGAGTCCGCCCGTCGTCACCCCGGGCACCCTGAGTGTGGGGCGGGAGCGCCCCGTCACACTTGCTCTTTGTAGTTAATAAACTTGTTTTATTGTTTTATCTTATCCACTGTAGTTAAGGTTGAAGTGTCTGGTTAACTATTTCAGATAATAGACAGGCATATTATTCTCTCTGGGTATGTCTAGACTACATGGCTCCATCGACGGAGCATGTAGATGAGTTTACTAGACATAGGAAATGAAGCAGCGATTTAAATAATTGTTGCTTCATTTACATCAAAATGGCCATCGCGCTGTGCCGATCAGCTGTTTGATGGCACCGCGGGGCAGTCTGGACGCACCACAGTCAACAAGGAAAGCCTTTGTTGACTGCTCCGGTAAACTGAGGAATACCGGAGCGGTTGACAAAGGCTTCCCTTGTCGACCGCAGCGCGTCCAGACTGCCTCACTGTGCTGCCAAACAGCTGATTGGCACAGCACCGCACTCATTTTGATGTAAATGAAGCTACGATTATTTAAATTGCTGCTTCATTTTCCTATATCTAGTAAACTCATCTACATGGCTCCGTCAACGGAGCCATGTAGTCTAGACCAGTGTTTCCCAATTGGTGCTCTGGGAAGCAAAACTAGGGGTTCCACGAAGCAAAACTAGGGGTTCCGCGAGGAGCCAGCACTCCCCCGCCCCCTCTGAAAGAGAGAGATGGCTAGCCAGCAGAGGCATGGGTGGCGAGTTGTATGGGCTTGTGGTGCCCATGCTCCACCAATATTTGGAGCTGGAGCAGCCCCCCCGCCCCCAGCTGTGTGTCATCCCACCCCGGCCCAGAGTCTCTCTCCCCTAGCCCCGTCCCTGGCCCGTCCCTGCCGTGCACAACCTTCACTGAGCTCCCCCTTGCTGGCTGCAGCTGCCCTGCAAGGTGTGCTCAAACCAGTGGGCAGGGAGATGCTTGGGCGTGACGTAATGTCACGGCCCAGGATTTTAAAACTGCTGGGTGCCGCGTTGCACCACACAGCTGAGTTGTGGGTTCGGAGTCTGGGGACGGAGCGCAGACTCCAGCCCCGCAAAGTGGAAGGCAGAAGGTAGGAGAAGGGGAAGGGCTGGGAGAGGAAGGGGCTTGTGCGGAGGGGGAGTGAAAAGAGAGGAAGGCACCAAAGGGACAAGGTAGAGGAGAGACAAATGCCAGGGGGCCAAGTGCAGACAATGAGGAAAAAGGCAGGAGGGGAGGTGTCAGTGGGAGGGGGACAGGGTGATGCTGGGAGGGGAGAGGGTAAGGGCATTGGGGGCTGGAGGGGGAGGTGCTGGGAGAAGGCTTGAAAGAAGGGGTGGGCATGAGGAAGGCCGGGATGGAGCAAGTCATATGTGAGCGCACAGAGGGGCATGAGAGGAATGGGGGAAGAGGATGGTTAGGGGGTGGGCATCAAGGAAAAAGAGGGCAAAGGAGGTAGGGGCAGTGAGGGAAGGGGGAGGCACCAGGAGGGTGCAGGAGTAAGAGAAGATGCAAGTGCCAGGGGATTATGGGGGTGAAGCAGAAGAGCAGACACCTGCAGGGGAGGGACCAGCACCAGAGGAGAGATGCAGGGCAGGTTTGTACAGGGAAATGTTAGAAGAGGGGATGAGGAGGGGTAGCTTATATGATCAGAGGGGAGGAGAGAAGGGCTGGTGGAGGGGAGCAGGTCTCAGGAAGGCTGAGGGCAGTGAGAAGGGCAGGAGTCAGGACAGCAGAGGAGGGTGAGGGGTTGGAGGGCAGCAGGCACCAGGGGAGCTGATGGAACAAGGAGAGGAGACATGGCAGCAGAGAGAAAAGGTAAAGTTTTAAAAATATTTATTAATAACTTGGGTGCCACAGTGGCACATCCAAACAAGCCACATGAACTCAGTACTTGCAAGCTGTGCTTTTCTACAAGGGCATCTATGGCAGTGTGGATGCTCTCTTGCCCAAGAAAGTGTTGATGGCCATTTTAGCCATAGGGCTTTCTTGTGCAAGAAATTCACATTGCCTGTCCACACTGGCCTCTTGCACAAGAACAGTTGCGCAAAAGGGCTTATTCCAGAGTGGGAGCATCATAATTCTTGTGCAAGAAGCCCTGATTTCATACATAAGAACGTCAGTTTACTTGCGCAAGAACACGTGGCCAGTGTAGACAGGAAGCAAGTTTTTGCGCAAAAGTAGCCGCTTTGGCGCAAGATCGTGCCAGTGTAGACACAGCAAAGGGGAGGGAGGGATTGTGGGGGATGGTTTTGGGGGAGGTGCAGGGAACCAGCAGGGGTGGGCAGCTCAGTTGGGTTGCAGGGGATAGAGGTGCAAAGAAACCTAATGTGTGTGTGTGGGGGAGGGGGGAACCAGGAGCGCTGAAATGACCTCCCCTGGTCCAAAAATCCCTCATCTGGGACCAGTCAGGTCCAGAGGGTGTCAGATCAGGGAGGTTCAACTCCTACCCAAGTCCCCTCCCTGTCCTGGCCCCAGCGCCCTGCCTCACACCCCAGGACTCAGCACCACCCTGGCCCTGGCTCCAGAACCCTGCCAGTCACCCTAGTGCCCAGCAGGACCATGTCCTTGACCCCAGCACCCTGCCACCTGAGCCAGCATCCTTCCACCCAGCAGCACCCTCTCCCCAGCCCCAGCACCCACTTTCACTCTGTCCCCTGCTCCCACCAGCACATTTGGGACCATGTTAGTGAGGCTTGGGGGTTTTTGGAGAGTTTTTTTGCATCTCACTTGTGTGGCCCCAACTGACTCAAAACAGGTTCCTCACCCCTCTCATAAATAAAGACAATGTTAAAACCTTTTGCGTTTGACATAATATTTTATTTAAAAATGAAGCCTGGCCAACAAACCCCCAGTTGGGTTCAAACCCCCCTTCTCACTGCAGCATCATAACACTCCTGCACCACCTGATCCCAAATCTGAACCTATCGTACACTGGAACCCCCTGTCCTGAGTCTCTTACATCCCCAAACTCCTGCATCCCACATCCTCAGTCTTCTGCCACAACACTCCAGCACCATCCACACATCACAAATCTGTGTCCTGAGCCTATCATGCTCACAGCCTCCTTGCCCTGAGTCCCTCACATATCCAGCCCAAACTCCTGCACCCTCACATCCACAAGCCCTGGCTTGCTCAGCATCCCAGCCTTCCACCTGAGCCCAACACTCCCCAGCCTGGAGCCCCCTCCCCAAGCCAACATCCCCTTCTCCTGCTTCCAAATTCCCTCCCAGAGCTTGTACTTCTCACCCCTTCCCACCCCCAAATCCCTCGTTCCCACCCCACACCTCGTGTCTCAACCTAGTGAGAGTGTATAAGGGCTGGGGACAGCCAGTGATGGAGAGGAGGGGAACAGAGCGGATGAGGCCTCAAGGAAGGAGGGGGGGGAGGGTCTCAGGGAAGGAATGTGATTTTCATGCATTGGTGGGAATTTTCCCTCTCACCCCCCCTTTTTTTTGGTTGACAAACCTAGGGGTTCTTTGAAAAGCTGAAAAGGGTTCCTCAGCCATATAAAATTGGGAAACACTGGTCTAGACATACCCTTAAAGAAATAACAGACTTACACAGATGTACTGTCCATGACAGGCTTGGGAATTATAGGGTGTACATTTCTGGGGGAACATCTGGATGTGTACTAGGGTCATCCTGCTGTTTATCCAAGGCTGGTGAAAACCAGAATGTGGCTGGAAGGCTGCAGGAGTTCAAGGTGTGGTTTGCATGCTGAAAGGCAGTCTGTCAGCAACCCACGTCAGAGCTATTTCAGCAAGGCAGGGCAGGGGTGACATGGCTCACCACTGGTCTGAATTGTACCTGATATGTTTCAGCTTATAAAATAATTAACTGCTAAACTTCATAAAAAAGTTTAGCAGAAAACAATTCCTTCTAATGGGACAGCACATTCTTACAACTGAGTTATACTTTTTGGTGGAAAAACCACATTTGTGCTAAATTGCTATGATTTAAATTTTCCATTTCATTGGGTCATGAAAGATTCAACAGATAGCTGAATAAATCACTTAAAAATGCAAATCTTCCAGGCATCAGTAATATTTCTCCAAGGACTCTCTCTTTCTCAGGCTCTTACCTGATCTTGGAAATGATTATGATTTAGAAAAGGAAGCATATTGTATTTTAATTCACTATATGTTTATTTTAGCTGTAGTTGTTATATTTGGCATCTGCAGTAAAACACTGATATTTCCAGAGATCTCTATAAATCTTCAGAAAAGAAGGGAACTGGGAAATTAGCAGAGTGCGAAACATACAGCAAAATGAATGTATAAGGAAGGCTCAAAGAAGACAGCAGATTGTATTATTGCCCCGATTGTACTATTGCCCTCTGTATTTTTGCCCCGCTTTTCAGATATACTGAGCACTTACAAATTTCACTGAAGTCAACAGTAGCGGGAATTGACAAGACCTTTGAAAACTCCCGCATTATCATATTATACTGTAATTAAATTATAATTACTGACTTTATAATGTGTTTGTTGCAAATTTAGTACTTGTGATTAGTGTACATATATATATACACATATATAGTATAGCATGCACAAAAGATTTTAATGTGAAGATCTTAAGATGCTCTATTATTAAGTTATAAAATGCTTAAGATATGCTATTATAAAGATCTCACATTGAGATTCTTATAAACTATGTATTATTTGAGGACTCTAAGTCAGAGCTTCATTGTGCATTGGATGGACATACAGTAAGAGATAGACCCTGTCTTCTAAAGCTTAAGTCTTAATTGAAGACAAGATATAACAAGTTAATACATGTATACATTTTTTAAAAGACTGTCGGCATTCCACTTATATAACAAAAGTTCTGTGGGCTTCCTGCAAGAAATGAATCTATGGAGAGATCTCATACTATGCTGAAAGCTCAAATTTTTACATAAATAAAGTGATTAACTGACTGCCTTCCCGAATACAAATAGCATTATAGAACTGTGATGCACTAGATCTCAAAGTAGTACCCTATAATCATCACGTATATATAACTGTGATAATTCATACAATATATGCCATGTAAGATACCACCGGCATCTTCTGAAACTCACTGTTCTCTTAAAATATGTAATTTGTTAGTGTGTATGAAGTTATGTGACTTTGCTATATGGGTGTGAAACGGGGGCACTCTCCTTCCATGGGTGCCTCCTTCTGGCCAAGTCCACATGCTTTCACTCCCTCGTTACACTGGGTCACTAAGAACTGCTTCTTTTTACATTCCTAAGAACTAGTTGCCTCAAGCCCTGTACTCTGAAATGTGAAAGGCAAGCACATTCCTCAGCTATTCATACCGTATCCAAGTAACTACCAGAAACAGGTAGGCTGTTATACTATAGAAATAATACCGTTATGCAGAACAACCTTTTTTCTTGTACATCAAAACTTGTACAGCATCCTGGAGAGCAAACAAAATGTGCCAGATTCAATAGGGTTTTACTAAAACAATAATAATAAAAAACACTCACCCCATTGTAACGGATCTGGGCATTTTGGTTTTAGGATAAACACATTTCCCCAGTGACCTGCTTCAATCAATCTGAAAGAGTGATTTTGAGTCTTGCAGTGTGTTGTGATCCCATAAATTATTTAAGTATGAAATATTTATATCAGAGAAAAAAGGCCATGCTCATTCTTTAAAAAGTTTAATGATTTTTTAAAAATGTATGAATGTGATTTGGAAGTGTTTGTAACTTGTTAGATACCATTGGTTTCAATGTACTTATTCCCACTCAATATTCTCATACAAGAAAAATATCCGAGATTTTATCTTCTTGAGTCCCATTTCCCTCAAGAAAATAAAATGTAAGGTGATCCGAATTTTTAAAACTACCATTATGGTTGGTTATTATTTGTACGACCACAGTGCCCAAGAGCCCTGTTCAAAAAGAAGGACAGTATTGTGCTGGATACTATGCAAACAGAAAACAAATACTAGTTCCTCTTTCCTCATGTCTTTCTCTATCAGCTTTGAGCAGGACAGCACAAAGAAAAATGCACTTGTTCCCTGACAGGAGTTTGTATCATTTAAATAAAACAGTGGCTCTTTTCTATAGCGAGCCACAATTGAAAAACTGACCTTAAAAAATACAAATGATTGGTTTGGGCCCTGTAGAAGCATAGCAACCTGGGGTATGTTTACATAGTAAAGAAAATCCATAGTTGGCCCATGCAAGCTAACTTGAGGCTCAGGCTTTGGGGCTGTTTCACTGCTACACAGATGTCTGGACTTAGCCTTAAGCATGGGCCTAGGACCCAGCAGGGTGGGAGGGTCCCAGAGCTGAGCAGTCTGAGCCTGGCAGTCTCCAGTCTGAGCCCGGAAGCCTATGTAGCAATTAAACAATGCTTCAGCCTGAGCCCCAATCGCACAACTCAGCTGATCGGCACAGGGAGGGGCAAATTGCCATGTTTCCACAGCTATGTTACTCTTAAAAGCCAATCCAATGTTCCTATCAGGAGGCTGCCAGGAGAGTGTACTAACTTTGGCGAGAGTGAGTTTGTTCCACTGTTTGTTTGCATTTTGTTTCTGTTGCAGGTGATTTCAGTTACTGTGGCAGTTGGGATTATGTCGAGTATTTGATCTTTTGTTCTCTTGATTACTTTTGATTAGATTCACTCAGGGTTGTCTAGACTACATGGCTCCATTGATGGAGCCATGTAGCTGAGGCAGGCCAACAAAGGAAAATGAAATGGCGATTTAAATAATTGCCGCTTCATTTAAATAAAAATGGCCGCCACACTGTGCCGATCAGCTGTTTGCTGGCACAGCGTGGCAGTCTAGACGGGGATCTGCCGACCCCAGAACCCTTTGTTGGCAGATCCTTTATGCCTCATGAAACAGCGCGGCGGCCATTTTTATTTAAACGAAGCGGTGATTTTTTAAATCATCACTTCATTTCCCTTTTTCGAGTAAACTAATCTACATGGCTCTGTCGACGGAGCCAGGTAGTTTAGACGTACCCTCAGCCTTATGATCAGCCTCCCCCTGAGTGGCTAACAAGGTGGTAGGCCTAATCTAGATTAACAGGATTTAAAAGACAGAGGCAGAATGACCAGGGGAGTGAAGTGGACAGGGGGCTGCAGACAGGGGAGTTTGAGAGGGAGTCCTCGTATGGTTAAAGGAAGACCCGCAATACCTGAGCCAGAACTGCTTCTGTCTCCTCTGCCTGCTCCTGTAGCCAGACAGACCACCTGAGCATGGATACCTCTACCCAGATCCTGGTGTTATTTTGCAGGGACTGTGCCTTGCAACTCCCACTTACTGAAATCCAAGGTGGGGAGACCATTCAATGTGAAAAGTGCCTGCTGGTGGAATTTCTCAGGAAGCAGGTTGGAGAACTACAGGAGGAGGTGGCTATGCTGAGGAGCAGCTGAATCCACGAATAATTCCTTGAGAGTATTCATGTGAAGACCACTGAGGCTGAGAAAGCTGTCCCATTACAAAAGACTGACGACAAATCACTGGTGGTGGAGATGGCTCTGTCTCAGGGGGAACACTGGCAGCTGGTCACTTCTGGCAGCAGGCAGTGCTCCATCCCTGCTCCCAACCCACCCACTGAGGTACCGGGAAACGGTTATGCTGTTCTGGATATGGGAAATAAGAAATCACCCCCTAAAGCCGAAGAAGAGAAGCCTTGTACCCCCAAGGCTGGGAGGTCTGCAGCCACCTCTGTGAGGAAGAAACACAGGGTAGTGGCGATTGGAGACCCTCTTCTGAGGGAGACGGAGGCACCCATCTGTCACTCTGACATGTCATCCTGGAGATATGCTGCCTGCCAGGGGCCCATAGATGAGATGTTACGAGGGCACTTCAAGGATTATCCAGCCTTCTGATTACTACCACATGCTACCATTCTACTCTGCGTTAGTTAGGCCTCCAAGTTGGAATACTGTGTCCAGTTCTGGGTACCACATTTCAAGAAAGATGTGAAGAAATTAGAGAAAGTCCAGAGAAGAGCAATAAAAATTATTAAAGGCCTAGAAAAATGAGCTATGATGGAAGACTGAAATAACTGGGCATGTTTAGTTTAGAAAAAAACGACTGATGGGGTCATGATAGAAGTTTTCAAATATCTAAAAGGGTGTTTCAAGGAGAAGGGAGAAAAATTGTTCTCCTTGGCCTGTGATGATAGGACAAAAAGCAATGGGCTTAAATTTCAGCAAAGGAGATTTAGGTTGGACATAAGGAAAACCACCTATCAGGGTGGTTAAACACTGGAGTAAGTTGCCTAGAGAGGTTGTGGAATCTCCATCACAGGAAATATTTAAGAGCAGTTTGGATAAGATGTCTATCAGGAATGATCTAGATGGTGCTTGGTCCTGCCATGAGAGCTGGGGACTAGACTTCATGATCTCTTGAGGTCTCTTCCAGTTCTAGGATTTTATGATTTTATGATCATGCAAAGGAACAGGTGGGAGATGATATTCTAGACTGTTACAGCATCTTATGGCCTACAAATAATTTCATCCCAAAATGAGACCAGAAATAGTATCTCCAAGGAAAACATACCAACCTAAACCGCAGGGTCCCAAAAGTGCAAAAGTCCTTTTACATGGAACAGCTTGCAGGTTGAAAGCCAAAGCTTACAGAGTGTGAATGTACTTGTCAATTCTAATCATGTAGACTTACATCTATTTTGAAACATTTTTCTGTTTGCTAGAACTTGGAAATGCATAATTAGTGATATAACATTGAGCCTTCCTTCTGTAACAATGCACACACATAAGGTTTAATATTTACCCACAGATTTTGAAAGAAATATTTACTTAAAATGAAATAGCTGACTATGGGAAGAATGAGCCAAATTTAATTTACTGTGAGGAACTGGAAAAAAAGAATTTCTTGATGAGTAGAGGGATAGTAGCTGTATTGTTATTATTACTGAATGTGTGTGAAGCCATTAGCTTTGGGTCATAGGTAGGTGCTTTTTTTACCTCCGAAGATTTATGCAATTCAAAACTCTTCATATTTGGAAAGGCAAGGGTCTATTGGCATGCCTTTAATTCAGTACTGGAACATTTTTCTTTATTCCTGCCCCTGTAAGTGAAATTCTTGCTTCACATCTTCTCCTAATCCCCTCTGGAAATAGATGATTGAAGTGCTGTTTTTCCAAAGATGCTTCTATCTGCTAGAATCATTCTCAACTCCTCCTGTGAAATAAACTGGCATGGGCAAAGCTGACTGAATGACATGCAACTTCTTCCAGCTAAAGGTAAAGTGGTTTCTGGATTACTCATAGGGGAATTCTGTCCGCTCACAGAATTTGTGTCCCCGCATAGTTTTTTGCTTCCCTAAGAAAACATTATTTCTGATGCAGAAACAAAAGGAAGCCACAAAAGCCGTCATGCACCACAGTGCATTGTTTTGAGCACCCAGTGGACAGAGAAGTCACAGTGGAGAAGGTGAGGGCGAGGAGGTTCATGGCTGGGGACAATCTGGCCCACAGCTTCTACCCTTCTACAGACTCAGCTGCTTGTGTCCGGCTGGGCTGGGAAGGAAGAGACTTCCTCTTCCCCTGAATAGCAGATCAGTGTGGACTGGGCAATTTAAATTACCGATTTAAATAATCAAAGAAAATAATTGATTTAAATCAAGTTACCAAAAAAGCTAAGATTGTGCTTAGAGTGTACTTAATTTTGGAGCAAGCCCCACTGAACTCACTAGCACTTCTGTTTTTTGAGAAAACAAGTATAAAATGGGGTTCCTTTGGAAAAGCTGAGTTATGCTGAAGTAAAATAGGGAACAGACTTATGGCATCGCCATTATGATCTGTGGCCATGATGTTCCAAAATAAGGGGCATGTATTATGTAATATAAAATAAGAAAATGATGCTCAGTGGCAACTGGCAACTCCAGATTTCTCTTACTACAGCTTTCTATACTGCTTACTTGAGAGACAGATTCCAAACCTAGTTAACTAATTAAAAAAGCCATAAGGATTAGCTAAGATAAACTTTTTATGGTAGCAACATCTAACAAAAGCATACAGCTTGGGAATTTACTTGTTAAATCACACTTGTAATAAAAAGCATGGAGGGGTTTTGAAGAATGACGCATTGCAAAGTGAATTATTTACGTTACTATCCAGTGAATTATTTACGTTACTATCCAGCCATATCCACATCTTCATCTACATAATTTTCTCCCAATAAGTAGTTTTCCTTATGATGTTTCATCCTTGCAACTAGGCCATGCATATTCTTCTTGCTCTGCTTCCACTTGACATATTTTCCTTTTTTCCCCAGGAAACAAATTTTTTCAAAATATTCCCAGACAGTGTGTCTCATGCCCAGAAGCCATGACAGTTTTTCTCTGGCAAAAGTGTGGGGGAACATAGGAAGTTACGTGTGTGATGAACTGTGTATTCCTCTTTCTTTCCAGTCCATTCCACAGTTCCTTTCTATGCTGCTTCTGTCCTTTCCTGGACCTACCCATATCCAGATATTCTATGCCAAGCCTCACTTCCCCAGCATCCAGAACGTTCCCACTCAGCCACTTGCACCCAGAACCATCCCACCCATCTCATCCCCTGCATATTGAACCCCCTTATACTCAGATCGCCCCTCCCCCCGCGAGCCCCACTTCCACAGCATCAGGACTCCCGTTTCTTCTGGACTTCCACCCCAGCAGCCTGATCAGCCCCTGCTGAGTTCCCTGCACTCAAAGCCCCACCCAAACAAGTCCATCCCCCTGCACCTGGACCACCTTGATGAACCCCCCTGCACTCAGTCCCACACACCAATGAGCCCTAACCAGCTTCACCCAGACCCATATGCCATCAAACCACACTTCTCCAGTATCTGGACCCCATCCCCGGCTGAGCCTGCCACACTCAGATTCCCCTGCCATCCCTCTACACCGAGAACTTTCCTGCTAAGCCCCAACCACCTGGGCCTCTCTGCAGAGTCTCATTCCCCCCTACACCTGGACCCCCTTTGTGTACCCAGATTACCCCACACAGAATCTTCTTACCCGACACCTGGATTCTCACTCCTCTCCTTCTCTCCTGCCCCCGCACAAACTAAGATCTTGCCAGGTGGGCTGGCTGTGTTTGCAAGACTCTCCTTCTCACTTGCTGTCTTAATGCACCTGGCTTGGCGGGAAAGGGTCTCATGCTGTTTCCGGGGCAGGCCTGTCCCTTGCACTGTATCAAGATGTGGTACAGACTCACTCATGAGAATGTCCAGAGGAGGCAGACAGGGCTGGAAGGAAGGCTGCAAAGTGATCTCCCATCTCCATGCAGCCAGTAACCTGTGCTCTCCACTGCCATGTTGGAGCTTCCACATGTATTTATTTACTGATAAATAAAATATGCAACATTTTAAAATACTGTGGGCAGAATTTTTAATTTGTGGGTGCAGAATTCCCTCAGGAGTATCAGATGAATTAGGAGGAGTTAGGGTGAATTCCTAACTGTCCTCAAACAGATAATAAAGGAAACTTAGATCTAAAGCCAGACCATTCTTAAAAGTATAATTATAATTTGGGTTGGCTGCTGTATCATTATAACTTGGATTGGTTATTGGCATAGGAAGGGTACTATTTAAACTTATTGGGACAAATTCACTTTGGTGTCATCAGATGCTAGTCCTCTGAGAAAAACAGAGTTATATTCCGTTACCAAAGCAGATACAAGGACTATGATTTTTCTTCATTAAATATTGGTTACTCTAGCAACAACCATAGGGAATTTTCCAGGGAATCAAGCACTCATAGGTGTTAATCATTCTTTTCTCACTGTGGCCATCAACACCCTTTCAGTCATTAATCCTCAGTGAAACACCATATGCTTGACTGGCAGATATTGCAATGACATATAATTCATGGAAAAAACCCAATTTTGTATACTTTTATCTTACTGCACATATGCTTACCAAAAAAAGGTATCCACTCCAATCAGTACACTATTGATTGGGCTAAATGTACAGTACCAAGCATGGAAAATATATTGGTTTTGATAAGCATGTGTCCAGATCACATAATAGTTAGAGAACGATTGACAGAGCCTACTAATAGAAATTCAAACAACATTACGTGCTTCCATTGCCACCTTATCTTCTATGTCACATGTGGCCAATAATTTTCGCAGGGGGGCCATTTCATGAATTTTGGTACATGGTCAGGTGCTGGCTCCAGGCCCGCCAGAAGGGGCAGAAGGGGTGGGGCTGGGAGGCTACAGAGGGGGAAAAAAGAGTGTGTGTGTGAGACACAAATTTTGTGATACAGATTGAGCGTGTGACACAGAGGCAAGAGGGTGTGTGGCAGTGACTGTGTGTGTGTGGCACAGAGACAGCATGGCACAGACTGTGTGGGTATGTCTACACTACCCCGCTAGTTCGAACTAACGGGGGTAATGTAGTCATCCGCACTTGCAAATGAAGCCCGGGATTTGAATTTCCCGGGCTTCATTTCCATGAAGCCGGCCGGCACCATTTTTAAATGCCGGCTAGTTCAGACTCCATGCCGCGCGGCTACACGCGGCACGGACTAGCTAGTTCGGATTAGGAACGAGGTGTACAGCTAGTTCGGATTAGGAAGCCTAATCCGAACTAGCTAGTCCGTGCCGCGTGTAGCCGCGCGGCATGGAGTCTGAACTAGCCGGCATTTAAAAATGGCGCCGGCCGGCTTCATGCAAATGAAGCCCGGGAAATTCAAATCCCGGGCTTCATTTGCAAGTGCAGATGACTACATTACCCCCGTTAGTTCGAACTAGCGGGATAGTGTAGACATACCCTGTGTGACAGTGACACAGAAATTGTGTGTGCTGGCTGCTGCTGGGTAAGTTTCTGAGAGAAGCAATGTGCTGTCTCTAGTCACTCTTGATTTGCTCAGATTCACACATTTCAGTATCATTAGTGCCCACATGGATGAGTAGCATGATCAGGTATGGCGGGGGAGGGAGGGGAAGGTGCATGTGAGAGAGACAGAGAGAGAGAGCATGGACACTGAAATCTTAGAAACAGTGCACTGCTTCTTATAACAGGCACTGCTGAGTCACTTAAACATCCATGCTTCAGATTGGAGCAGCTCCACTATGTGTCTCCCTCCCTCTGATCTCTATTCTGCAGCAGGACACCCTAACTTCAGCACTCTCCTCTCCCCTCCCCTCTGCACAATTAGCAGGAGAATCCTGCTCAACTGCAGAACTGAGCACCTGAAAACCCGCTGCTAGCTGTAAGTATGCACACTCTGCTAATAAGCTGGGCGGGACAGAGAGAAATGCTTGGTGGGCTGGATCCAGACTCCGGGTCCAATTTTGTCTATTCCTGTTCTAGGTGAAGATCAAAACCTGTTAGTTTGTTAGAGTTTTTTAGAAGTTTTTTCCCTCATTATCTGGGGTCCTCTTCATGGCAACAGAACTGATTTTTGGTTAGAGCACCAGCAGCTTGGAGATACGATATGAGCAGTATCCTGACCTCTGACATCAAGGGAATAGATATGAATTTTCAATTCACCAGCTTCATCTCTAATGCCTACATTTCAGCCAACCTCTACCACATTGTTTTTATTATGTGACTTTGCTTCAGGGCTGCTGAAGGGAGATTATATTGATTTTAGATACATGCTGCTTAAGGAGGCAAGAGATAGTTTAGAGGATTTGTAAAGAAATACAGTGTCTTACCTTCAGGTTGTAGCCTAAGATAAATGACATCAGGTATATTTAGGATATATAGATGAAATATAACAGTTATTAATATTATAATACTGGGCTTACAGGTTTCAGGCTTATAAGATATTTAATTTTGCAACATTAAGATTTAGTTCAAACTGGCATAAACAAATTAATAATCCTGCTGAACGTATGTCTGTGTTTGTGACATGCTTGTGTTTTGAAATGAACTGCTGAGTTTGGATAATGTCTACAAGAGATTAGCAGACAGCACAGGATGACTGCTAGTAGCTAGGGTGAAACGTTACAGATTTCCTTAAAGTAACTGCCTGTTCCTATAGCAATAAAGCCCCTCTTTCAGTTCCTCCAGAGCCTCTTGGCTGCACTTCTCCCTTCACCTTTTAATTTACGCACACTCCATCTGTGGCCCCACAAAGTCACGGGACATCCTGGTCAACCTCCTCCTGGCTATGGTCAAGATGGCGATTTATAAAACCAGGGAGCAGAGGTTGGCTAAGGGAGGGGATTGCGAATGTGGGGCCTATTTCCACTCCTGTATCCACTCCCACATCTGGGCAGAGTTCCACTGGGTGGCGTCCACTGGCTCTCTCGAGACGTTCAAGGGGCAGCGGGTGCAGTCCAAAGTTCTCTGCTCGGTGTCCCCATCCGGTTCCCTCGTTTTAGCCCTTTGACTCTCGCACCCATCCCCGTTTTTTTCTTTGTCCCCTGGAATTAGTTGGTGTTTAGGGCTCTTTGAATCCTCCCTGTAGGCAGGAGGAGGGTCCTTTAGATGTGGGCGGGCATTAGCCCGCCCACCTCCCAGACCCCAATAGGAATATAGCAATAAAGTGGTGTAAGTATTTATGAGTGTAAAGGGAAACAATGAGTTAGCCTATGAAGAATGGTGCATCTCAAAAGAAGAAGGGTGTGGAAGTTCAAATAAGAAAAAGAGGTAATGTGTTCAAAAATACATATGAGCCTAAGCAAGCATCAGCCCAAGGTGTTATAAAAACTGTATCAAAACCTGTGTGATTTGGTGGGGAAAACGGGGAATGCCAGGAGGACACGGTAATAATGAGGTTGGCCACGAGGATGGGGACTAATACTTTGGGTTTTTCCACAAGGCAAAGTATGAATAATGTGAATATTATGCATTGTATATAGGTGTCTCGCTCCTTTACTACACTGCAGTGTGTGTATGGATTCGCTGGTTTATAAAAATAATAATTACAGCAAAAGAACTATGTAGTCTCTGTGGTATCCCCTGGGGTCCTGCTTCTATCAATTACCTCTCTACTTGACCTTGGGGTCTGAACTCTCACCCACTGAAGTACATGTATAAGCCTCAACATTGGGGTGGGTAATTAATTAAAGTAACCCATAATTATAGATAAGGCTACAAGGTGGCCAGTTCAAAAGAGGATGCTCTAAGATTGCTCTTCGATGATCTAATGAGCAGGAAATGAATTAGGAGTCTCAGTCTAGTTCTAGTTCAAAGGAATCCATTTATTAAAAGCTACCACCCTGGCTGGGACCGGTTTGCACCTGTCAGTTTCAGCGGAAAGGGCCTGGAAACTAGAAAGCCCCCTCTCCTTAGAGACTTACTGTTGGTTTTTTATGATTCATGTTGTAGAGTAGGGGTCACCAAAAGGTCGATCACGATCAAATGGTTGATCCTGGGGAGTCTCCGAGCAACTAGAATTGATAGGCTCCCTGCCTGCTCCAAGCCCACACTTCAGGTCCATTCACAGAAGTGGCCAGTGCAGCCCCGCAGCCCTGTGTGTGTGTGGGAGGGGCTAGGGGAAAGGAATCTTGGTGCGCTGCTCCTGCCTGTAAGCACCGCCCCTACAGCTTCCACTGGCCAGGAACGGGGAATGGTGGCCAGTGGGAGCTGGAGAGTGGTGGTCGAAGAGAGGGGCAGCTCATGGAGTCACATGTCCCCTATCCTGAAGGCCACAGTGGCATGTTGGCTCTTTCTAGTAGCATCATGGGGCATCCCACATCTTCTCCTACACCCCAAACTCCAGCTCTGAGCTCTCTCCAAGAGCCAACTTCCTACACCCCAACCCTGATCCTTCTCCCAGAGCCAGCAGTCCACCCCTCCTACACCTCAACACCCTGGCCTATCCCTCACCCCGAGTCAGTGCCCCACACCCCTCATGCACCCCTAAAACCCACCTGTACCCCAAGCATCTACCCCAGCCCGGATTCCCCTCTGAGTGAACCCTAACCTCCTGCCCCAGAGCAGTGGAAGTGAGAGTAGAGGAGAGCGAGCAATGCAAGAGGGAGGATGGAGTGAGCAGGTAGGGGCCTCAAGTAAGGGGCAGGGTAGATCTTGGGTTAAATTCAGAAAGTGATCTTGGGCATAAATAGATTGGAGATCACTGCTGTAGATGATAGCTCTCACTGTCCTTGCTAATAGTGTGGGAATTCTTCAGACTTCAGAGTCATGATCTAGTTTCTATGACAGCCAATGGCAGTCTGTCTACTGACTTCTTAACAGGAGCTGAATCAGGCTCCAGTTAATAAAACATGCACCTTTCAAAAAACTGTATTTTATATACAATATAAAGCAAACAAAACTACCTGGCTTGCAGTACATCTGTATATTCTTAGTAGCAACCATCTGTGGGGTTTTTTAAACAAATTTGGTTTCAGTAGAACATATTGGCTCTTATACAACCATTTTAATGAATGTTACAACATTCTCTTCTTGAGTAAAAACATTAAAGCTTCTGGAAACTGCTATTAGTGTTAGCAAACTCCTGTTCTGATTTCAATTCCATTGCCTAGCTAGCAGTAATGAAATAGGTGCACCAGAGCATAAAACTCACAGAGAAGGTACTTCCCACTAACATAATTTCCTGTATCTTGTCCCTTGTGACAATCACCCAAGATGTCCACTCTAATCCACATAACCCTCTCATTACTTGCCTATGGCTATTCTCCCATACTGGTCCACCTAAGATTATTACAGGCAAAAGTATCCTGGAGTGATCTTCTCCAGTTCTCCATAAATTAGGTATTAGTTTCTTTTTCTTGAGGTGCTGCTCACGTGGCCAATTGTTTTACAAGCTGTTAACAGAATTGGGAGACAGCTGGCAAAGATCTGGGCAGGGAAGCAGCTTCACCAAAACTTCAGCTGTTTTTCCCCACTTCTGAAGATGGAGTGTCTGAAAGCAAGGAAATGGATTTGGGAGACTTCTTCACCCTGTTCCCCCATCCCCATGATTCCTGTCAATTATTCTCTACAGGTTAGACCTCCGGCACCCTCAAAACCTGACCAGTCCTGAATGAGATTTGCTGGAGCAGGGGAGCTCTCTCCCAGCATGGCCTCTGCTGTCCCACTGCCCCAGGCTAGAGCTCCACCCTAGTCCCACTGCTGCCTGCCCAGCCATGGCTGCCACCAGGGCTGCAGCTCCGCCATTGGATAGAGTTCCACAGTGGGGTCAGAGTTCCTTGCTGCACCTCCCTCTCCTCCGCATCCTTTCCCTTGGTTTCCAGCTCCTCCTGCTCCTGCCCCACGGACCGACTGATACTGGAGCTCTGTGGTCCGGAAACAGTTGCTGGTTAAGGGAAGTACAACCTGCACTTTGATATACCACAGATAATTCACTAATGGAGAAGGAGGAGACCTCTTGAAACTTGACTTTCCTGTGTCAGCAGTGGCTTGTGCATGAAGGAGATATCCTTCCACCTCCCACCCCAGGCATGAAGGAGATATCCTTCCACCTCCCCAAAAAATACTGCTGGAGCTGGCAGGCACACTCACTTTCGGGTCATCACATTATTCCTTCTCCATCTCCTTTGTTTCTCTTATTCACTTGCTGCTTCTTTCCATAATGATCTGAGTTTTCTGAGGCAGGGACTGTCACCTTATTACTGCATTTTTTTAATTCAATGGTTAGAGCGATTGGGCCCTTATCCTTGAATGGCCAAATAGGATCTACTGCAAGATGATTAAGAACATCAACAACAGGCTTAAGTACTGCTTGCATAAAGAGAAGCTATCTACTTGACAGTAGGGTAGCCTTGAACATAGCAGTAAAAGGCAAAAAAGATCCAACTGATGAAATTAGGAAAATTCATATTAGATATATGGATGGAACCAATGGAACAACTTACCAAGGAAAGCAGTAAATTTGTTTTCAGTTGGAAGTCAAAATTGAAACTCTATGTCTTGCTAAAATATATGCTGTATTTCTACCACAACTTATTGGACTTAATAGCTAGCCCTTACATGGTTAGGCAGAATAATTCCCTCCACTGAAAGAATCACTGGATGAAATTCTATGGCTTGCGTCATGCAGGAGGCCAAACTAAATCAGAAGTCAGCAATCTTTGGCACGTGGCCCATCAGGGTAATCTGCTGGTGGGCTGCAAGAGTTTGTTTACATTGAACATCTGCAGGCATGGCCCTTGGTAGCTCTTATTGGTCAGGAACAGCAAACTGTGGACACTGGAAACTGCGTCGGGAAGGGGGAGAGGGAGAGGAGGGAGGCATGCCTGCTGGCACTAAATGTAAACAAACTGTCTCGCCTTTCAGTCTGCCAGTGGACTATCCTGATGGACTGCGTACCAAAGGTTGCCAACCTCTGGACTAGAGGATTGTAATTGTCCCTTTTGGTTTGAAGTCCTACAGATTGGCCAGGATTTATACCAACAGCCACCTTGTTGCAGCTCACAGACACATACAGGAAGTACAGCACATCTGCCCTGCAGTGGCATGTATAGTAATCTAATAGTAAATTTCCATCCATTGATTTCAGCATTTTAAGTGGCACACAAGAGCTAGGGATGTTAAATTTAATTAACTAGTTGACTAGTTGATGGGTTTTCCATCAACTAATCGATGAGTCGATAAGTGGGGAGTTGCAGCAGGGTTAGCGCCTGCCCTGGGAGATAACCTGCTGTGGCTCTGCCTTTTAAATACATTTTAAAATATATTTTAAAATGTCTGGCCAGGCCGTGCGTGAGCTGGGAATCAGTTGATTCCTGGCTTGCGCCCAGTCCCCGCTACTCCCCTTTCTCCCTGGAGACAGTGCTGAGGGAACTCGCTTTTAAGAGAGAGAGAGAGAGGCAGCAAGGGGGGGAGCAACTAGTTGAGGGACTAGTTGACTATCCGATAAACTTTTGCTTATCGGATAGTCGACTAGTCGCTTACATCCCTAACAAGAACCATGTACCAGTTATTACAGCACACGGCCAGACTCAAACTCCGCCATCGTGCGCTGGCCACAGCCAGGCCACTCATTTATTACTGCCTCAGTCCTCTCCCCTCAGCAAAACTGCCACTGACTTCGAGTCAGAGAATTTAAGGGGACAAAACAGATTGTCTAGTCTCACCTCCCGTAAATCACAAATCATCAACACTATCCAGCAGCCACACACTAAATCGAACAACCAAAATGAGACTGAAGTATGACAACCACAGAAGACTAGAGACTATTATGTGTCACAGGCAAAGAACGGAAATGAGTGCGGTGCATCAGCACATGAGGCACCCATAATAGTAGGTAAATGATTTGGTGAGGGGAGGGCATCAGGCTCACTGGCAGCTGTCCTTGATTGTTCTAGCGTGTGCAAACACCTCACACATTCTCCGACAGAAGTCCTTTTCAAACAGCAGTCTGCATCACCTATAAGCACTGAAACCTCTTTATCATTTACCTCTGTGAATATAATTGTTCCTTCCTTCACATTTATTCCAAAGCCTTGCACACTGCTGAAATTAGACCAACAGATCAGTAATTCTCCATGTCATTTTCCCTTTCTGAAATATAGGCATAACATTAGTTATTCTCCAGTCATTACAGGGTAGTACTATATACATAGATTTATTACAAATCCTTGCCACAGGACTTGCAATTTCATGTGCCGGTTCTTTCAATATTCTCGAACAAAAATCATCCGGTCCCCCCTGATTTAAGTGCATTAGTTTTTCTTCCACGCCAAATATGGCAATATCCATTCATAAGCACTCATTTCCATCAACTGTACTGCCTTCATGCCCATGCTCCAATTTATCATCCTTCTTGAAAACTGATGTAAAGTTTTCAAATTTTTGGGCCATACCTGGATTGTCTTTAATGTCCTCCCCATCCATTCCACATAGTAGACTGACCTCATCCTTCCTGGTCACTCTTTTTTTCATATAAGTATAAAGCCTCTTCTTATTTATTGTAATTTCCTTGTCAAGAGCTAATTTGACTGAACCTTTAAAAATGTTCACTTTATTCCTATATTTTCTCACCTCCAAAATATAGCTTTCTTTTTTAATCACTGCCTTTTCCCATTCCTTATAGGCTCTTTGTTTACGCCTAACTTTTCTGTTAGATGCTTATTCATATAGTTTTTTCTCCATGTTTTTTCTCCTCTCCTGATTTGCAGTTTTCAAAAAGTTTTCACAAACTTGATTTGGAGAAATTCCAAGCCTCCTCTATATTTAAGTCCTTAAGCTCTTCAGTCCAGTTGACTTCTTTAATTGGTTCCCTTAATTTCACAAAGTTTGCCCTTCTGAAATCAAGAAATCATATGATAAGCATCTTAGACTTCCATTTACTTGCTTATCCTTCCATTTAATTTAAACTGAAGAAATTCATGATCACTTGATCCAAGGCTATTTCCTAAGAAATCCTCACTAAAATTGCATAGTCTCTTCTTGATGAAATGACAATCTGATTAAGAAAACTCATCATATTTAGTATTAATATAATTTATTCTCTGATCTACGTCCATGAATTTAAATTTTCCTATTATAACACAATTCCTGAAAGTATTTCTCTAATAAGTTTAAAGAGATCACTATCCACATCTGAGTAGGACCTTGGGGGTCAATAGCAGACCCCTAACACAACCCCAATAAAGCCTCTTTTAAAGTCCTTCCCCTTAAGCAATTTTAACCCACATACATTCTCTTTTGTCCATACTATCTCTTTATATTTTTTTACAGTATATCTGTGATATGAAACAGTAACCCACGTCCTTTACCTTTATTCCTCTCTCTCCTAAAGGGCACATACCATTGAATACCTGTATTCCTGTCATGGATATTATTTCCCCATATTTCTGTAATCCCCATGATATCTGATTTGACCTCCTGGTATTCCATTTTCCTTACTATATCTTGATTTAACAGATTTTCCTCCTCCTCATGAATCTTTCCCTGCCTTCTGTCCTCAAGTCCTACCTTAAAGCTGGTCTTCACAATCATGCTAGTCTCAATTCCAGGCACTCAAGTGGAGTACATCAATCTAACAACCTTTTCTGAGGATGCCTCCCAATTGTGAATCATCCCAAAACCTCTCTCATAGCACCAACCTTTAAGACGTGTTGATCTTCATTATCTTGATGTCCCTTTGTTTTCTTTCTCTAGGAACCAGAAGCATTGAGGTTAAAAACAACTGAACTTCCACTTCAAGTGTCTTACCTATTTGAGCATAATTGCCCTTAATCCATTCTCCTGAGAATCTCGCAGTGTTATTTGTTCCAACATACAGAACAGTGAATTTCCTCCCTGCTCTCATCAGGCCTCACATCCTTGCTTCTGGAAGACAGCATACTCTTCTGTTCTCTGGATCTGGTCTGGTGATAGGCCTGTGGATTCATGAGCATGGAGTTATCGCTCACATAGACCTGTCTCTTCCTTGCATTGGTATAAATTTGTTTTATGCTCTTGCAGCCTCCTGAACATCATCCTCATTTTTTCTTAGGTTCCAGTCTATGGTTAACTCCATCTTTCCTGTAGGGACTAGCTTCCCTTCTCTTCTTTCTCATACTCCATCTTGAGCCTGTTTCTCCTCTTCATTCCCCAGAGTAGCAAACGAGTTGCTCAACTTAATTTCACCACTACAGATTGAACCTCTCTCATCCAGAACTCTGTCATCCTGAAAGATTTTAGTTAGAAGTCCACTTTTCATGGATGTGGCCAAGTTTCCCACAGTCCCATAAATTTTGTTTACACTCCTGTCTCTCAGGGTATGTCTACACTACAGCGCTAATTCGAACTAACTTAGTTCGATTTAGTTAATTCGAACTAAGCTAATTCGAACTAACGGATCCAGACTAAAAACTAGTTCGAATTAGCGTTTTGCTAATTCGAACTAGCATGTCCACATTAAGTGGACCCTGAAGCGGGGTTAAGGATGGCCGGAAGCAGTGCCGGAAGGGCATCAGATGAGGACTTAGAGCGTGGAGCTGCTGCCTCAGGCTAGCCGAGGGCTGTGCTTAAAGGGACCCGACCCCCACCCCAGACAGACAGTTCTCAGGGGTGCCCCGCTTGCAAAGCAGTCCTGGCTTGGAGTGCCCTGAGTGCCCACACTGGGCACATCACAGCACTCGGCCATCAGACCGGCTGCACTTGCCGCAGGCTGCCATCTGGGGAGAGGGGGCAATTGGGAGGCTGCAGGAGAGCTTCCACCCCCAGAAGCCCACAGAGCCAGCCCAGTCCTCCCCATCGGGGGCTCGTACCCCATTCCTCCCTCACCTCCTTCCACTTACCCTTCCCTAGCCCCCCTTCCTGATGTACAAAATAAAGAAAACGTGTGGTCAAAAATAGAATGTCTCTTTATTGAACAAAACTCGGGGAGACTGGGAAAAGGAGGTGGGAGAGGGGAAGAGAGAGGCTGGGAGAGGGGAGGGCAACTACAATGATCAGAGGTTTGGAACAGGTCCCATATGAAGAGAGGCTAAAGAGCCTGGGACTTTTCAGTTTAGAAAAGAGGAGACTGAGGGGGGATAGGATAGAGGTCTATAAAAGCATGAGTGGGGTGGAGAGGATGCATCAAGAAAAATTATTCATTAGTTCCCATAAAGAAGGACTAGAGGACACCAAAGGAAAGGAATGGGTAGCAGGCTTCAAACTAGTAACAGAAAGTTGTTCTTCACAAAGCAAAGAGTCAACTTGTGGAACTCCTTGCTGCAAGAGGCTGTGAAGGCTAGAACTAGAACAGAGTTTAAAGAGAAGTGAGATCAAGTCATGGAGGTTGGGTCCATGGAGTGGTATTAGCCAGGGGGTAGGAGTGGTGTCCCTGCCAAAAGTTTGTGGAAGGCTGGAGAGGGATGGCACGAGACAAATGGCTTGGTCACTGTTTCGGTCCATCCCCTCCAGGGTCCCTAGGGTTGGCCGCTGTCGGCAGACAGGCTACTGGGCTAGATGGACCTTTGGTCTGACCCAGTACGGCCATTGTAAGCTCAGGGCTCAGGGTTGGGGTTCTCAGTGGACCACCTTGATTTTCATGCACACCTGCTCCTGGGTGGCCAGGCTGGCAGCTCTCCTGCCCTAATCAGCCACTTTCCTGTGCCTAGTGCGGAGGTCGTGGACGAGGTCTACGATGTCCGCACTAGACCAGGCGGGTGCCCGCCTCTTGCGGTCCCGAGCAAGCTCCCGGGAGCCGCCAGCCTGGTCCCGGGAAGAGGGGGAGGGTTGGGGGGCATCAGGTGGGTGGCTCGAGCCATGCCAGGTGCAGGGTCTGCTAGCTGGGTGCTGGCAGGCTTGCACCTGGCATGGGCACCGTAGCCAGCCCGTGCCCCTTTAAGGGGGCCGGGGCCGGGAGGGGGACAATAGAGTTTCCCTGGTGTTGGCCAGAGTGGCCACCAGGGAAAGCTGGGGAGGGCTAGCTTCCCACTAGTTCGAATTAAGGGGCTACACACCCCTTAATTCGAACTAGTAAGTTCGAACTAGGCTTAGTCCTCGTAAAATGTGGTTTACCTAGTTCGAACTTAGCGCTCCGCTAGTTTTAATTAAGTTCGAACTAGCGGAGCGCTAGTGTAGCACCTCTCAAAGTTAATTCGAACTAATGTCCGTTAGTTCGAATTAACTTTGTAGTGTTGACATACCCTCAGTGTTTTGTCCTGTTATTAGTTCTAATTTACCCCTAAATGATCTTTAACAGCCTAGTAAGCAGTGGAAGTGTTGTTAATGCTGCTAGACAATATTGACCTCCTGTGGCCCAGAAAATTCTCTGGTTCAGAACCAGTCAGGTCCTGAGGGTGCCGGACTAGAGAGGTTCAATCTGTATTAGCTGGTCTCTTTGTCCATCTTGTCCTCGCGGTCACATTCTTCCATGGATCACCCTCCTCTTCTGGTAGTCCACCCTCCAGATGTTTTTGCTTGGCAGGCATCCACAGCTCTTGAGTTGTCTCTACCACTTCCACTCCTACATTATACATTCCAATCCCTGTATGAATTTCCCTTATTGTCTCCAGCTGCATCTCCAATCCTTGGATCTTGTCTGCCACATGCGCTAACAAACGACACTTCCATCAGAGTGCCACTCAGGAATGATATACATCCTTTCTAGTGCTACCTCAGGAACAATCAGTGGTTTCTCTTCTAAGATCCTATTCCCCCCCCCCCCCAAAAAAAAAACAGAAAAGGGGGAGGGAAACCAACTTCCTTGCCCCTCAAAATCCCTTCTACTTATGAACTTCTACAGATAGATCACTGTCAGCTGCTAGCTTCTCAGTACTTGAGTAGATCAGATTGAGGCCCTCAGTAACATGAAAAATCTATTTTCAAAATAGTCCTGAAGGGAACAGTTTAGGCATGAAGCAAATCTATTAAAGTAGGTCAAGATTATTAGGCACAGCTTTGGTAGCATCTCTTTAAAACCTTCTTCCTCCACCCCGTCCCTGGGCAACAAAACCATATTTCACATCTTAAAAAGTGTCACTAAGAAGATTTATGAAATATGTGTAGGGCTAGAGAGCTCTGCATACTTCTTCTCAAACTTATTTCAAGCTGTATGGGGCTTATTTTTATTCCGTTCTTGACCTCAAACTGGAAAGATGTCCTGAAGCTTTGGATACACCGTCTCATGTTATATCTAAGGCCACAAATTAAATGGAATGTTATGCCAAAATTAAGCTATCAAAGATCACCAGATACAAAGATATTGTGTTTAATTAGCCATCTTTGAACTGGTATCAGAAATATCAACTATAGTCACATCTGATTAAGAAGCTCATTTACCATATTCACAGTTAACAGACATAAAGTAGCTATTTTAGTAGACAGTGCATATAGAATGATTTAAAAGCAGACCAACGAATCAAGGAGAAAACACAGGATTATTAATTGTTAATTAATTAATTAATTATTATTAATGATTATTATTAGAAAGGGGACGTGAAGCAACCATCTTGCTGTGACTAGATCAGGAATAAAAGCACACCAAAATCAACATACACAGAGACATTTTGCTTCCAAGCATGGTCCTCACTTCTAGGATTTGCCCAGGGGAAATTTCAATCACAGCAGGCAAAAGCCAAGATTTTTAGAAGTGACTGGTAATTTTGGAGGACTCCATTTTGAGGTGCCCAAATCAGTTACACCAGAAAGAAGGCTTGATTTTCAGAATGTATAGCGCCTCTCCTCAAACTCAGGTTCCATTCAGCTGTCCCAAATCTGTCATCCAAAAGATCAGGTACCTAGACTCACTAGGCTTACTTAACATCTCTTAGTTTTACTGTGCTTGGTTTTCTAGAACAAAAAGGCAAAAACTGTCATCTCAAGTGCAATACTTCTGTAAAAGGTGCCATATTAACATCCTTTGAGACTAAACCTTCATATTTTTCTCCAAAACAAGTACTGCACACGCAGGAGCATAGCAAGCTTCTCTGCACAGTGACATTAGTAGGCCTTCTTTTTGACAAGGAGGTAGCACTTCTAGGGTGTATCTAGACTACAGGGTTTTTTCAAAAAAAGGAGCCTTCTTTCGAAAAAACTTCCTGTGTCTAGACTGCTGCTGTGTTCTTTAGAAAGTAAATCGAAAGAACGTGGCAGTTTTTTTGACCATGGAAAACCTAGTTTCATGAGGAATAACGCCATTTTTCGAAAGTGCTCTTTTGAAAAAAGTGCTATATAATGCAAACTGTGCTTTTTCGAAAGAGAGCATCTAGATTGTCTGGGTGCTCTTTTTTGAAAAAGCGGCTTGCTTTTTCGAAAGTACTGGTTGTAGTCTAGACACTCTTTTTCAAAAAAGGCTTTTTCGAAAGTATCTTTCAAAAAAGCCTCTTTTGAAAGAGGCTTGCAGTCTAGACGTAGCCTTAGAAATTAAAGAGAAAACACATTCTCCATTCCTTTGCCTCTGAAGTGAGTCAGCTGACAAGTGTGTCATATTGGTACCAGCTGTGGTGATTTTTTGTGATATCACTAAGAGCTGGAATAAGACAATCAAATAAGCCAACTGAATCGGATACAGAAGTTCAATAGCAAGCAATGTGTATGGTGGTGATTTCTGGCAGCTGCCACCTTGGTTCACATTTGTAAAGGTGACCTAGATATTATATAATCCATATCCAGAGTAAAAATCAAGGCCCTCTGTTGAACTATTATATGCAATATCCATTTATGACTATTTTAATCTCAGGTGAAGATGCAAATGCCTTCATATAGGTCTAATCATTTATGGTCACTAAAAATTCTACTTTTTGCAAGAGCAGGGGAGTAAATCATTTGTCCCAGAGAAGGTGCAGAAAACAGCAGACACATGTGTGATCCATGGCCTTGAAAAACTTGGGAAGTCCACTTGCTAATAACTGACTTGAAAATAGACATCACCACCACTTGACAATACCAATCTTATTAGACCCTGACTTGTAGCAGTTTGGGCTGATCTGCTCCCAGATTTATTCTGGTGGCTTAAGGCCAGAAGCAACCATTAGGTCATTTAGTGCCTGAAATCCTGTATATTGCATGCTATTACATTTCTCTCAGTTACCCCTATACTGAGATCAACACCCTGTGTTGGCTAACTTCACTTGGTGTTTAGTTCCGGAGGTTAATCATATATTAAAAAATTCTGCTTATTCTTATTTGAATGTGTCAGTCTTCAGCTTCCAGCCATTGATTCTTGTTAGGCCTTTCTCCATTAGATTAAAAAGCTCTTTACTTCCTGACATTTTCTCCTCCTGAAGGTATTTAAATAGTATAATCCAATCACCTCTCAATCTTGTTTTTAATAAACTGTCTGAGCTCTTCACACTATAAGGCATTTTGGGAAAAAAAGAAAGAAGCAATTCTACAATTACCCCTTCAGAAGTGGCTCCTCTTGGGAGGACCCGACTTCAGGGCAAAGGGCTGTTGAGAGAATAAGGCCTGTGATGTTAGAGAGGCAGCAGTAGGCTGTGAAGTGTCTGAAGACCAAATGAAATTCACTTTGAAAGCACCTTTGCTGTTCCCAGCCCAGCCTCTCTGGTGGACAGTGGGTCTGTGTCAGCTTCCTGATTGAACATTCCCACTGCCAAAGATGTTACTATGGCAATGGCCTTCTGATCAACTAAACCAGTGTTTCTTAAACTGTGCTCAGTCGGAGGTGTGCCGCGGAAAACAACAGAGTTCAAAATGGCTGCTCTTAAAGGGTCAGGCAACTTCCCCCCCAACCAAAAAATTCTTGGTGTTCCTCAGAAAAAAAGATTATTGTTTGGTGTTCCTTGGTCTTAAAAAGTTTAAGAAACACTGAACTAGACTTTGAACCTATGCAGCAGTCAGAGTAGAGGAGTCCTGCTTATCACCACACCTTCTACTAGGGGAATCGAGCCTGCCCCAGTGTCTCTGATTCTTGACTCATCTTGGGAATAGAAGAGGCAGAAACTTCCTTCTATGCAGGGCTCCAGACTTGTGGAGCTGAGGCTGCATGTTCTTGCCCTAAATGGCTTAATTTTGGGGTAGTTGCATGAGCTGCTGTAGGAAGAGACTGACAGATATTGCAACCTCATCCAATATCTTTGGGGACCATAGTGTGCTAAGTGTTTGTATCAATGTGGGACAGAGAGGGTATGCAACTGCAGGGTTGCCACAGGAGGCTGCTCCAGGAGGCTAAAATAACATGGGGGTGATGAAGGTGAGCCACCTCGGTTGTAAACAATTCCAGACAGACATAGTTAAAGGAAGAGCTTTTGATATAAAAAAATTGAGTTTAAAGCCTTCACTCTGACCCAGCAGACAGGCAGACATGGCCTTCTGTCCAAGGAAGGTCCTAATCCTTGCAGAAGGATTTGCCAGGGCCCCAAAAACCTGCTGGGAGATTCCTGGTGCACTCAGTGTGTGTTAAAAAGTTGCTTAGTGTTTTTAATAGATTTATCTGTAATGCTTATCTGTGGCTTAAGAATAAATGTGCTTGCTTAGAAAGAGCTGTATGGTAACTTGTAACAGCCGGCAACAAACTGTTCAGAGCCCTTGGCAGGGGGCAGAGGAAGAAAAGAAACACAGACGTACTGGCCATTAGGCCGACTGTTTCGCTTTGCCTATCACAGATAAGCACAGAGGTATTGCAAGTTTAAGCCCCGGTCTGTGGGGAGAGAGATGAAGATCTCCACATAAGAGAGGTAAGGTGATTAATGGGACCCTAAAAGGAGGGCAAAGATACAGAGACTGTCACAGAGAGCATGCCACAGTAGATCTCAGGAGTAGGAAACAACTATCACTCAAGGCATCAATTACAATTATTCAAATTGCAGGAAGACTGAACATTACAATTTTAATAATTTAAGAGGCGAATCTGAAAGAATTAAACCTATTATCAAAAGACTTCTGGAAAACAATGCAGTTGCTACCAGGCCACTTAGATACCTGTAAGAGTTCATTCAAAATTTAGCAACAGATGAGGCAGTTATATGAGAAAAGAATTTGTAGGTGTTTCTGGGAGGGGGGAAGGGAGCATAACTACTTCAATTACAGTAGGTAGGGGAGGTAAGACAAAGAACTGGCAAAAACCTGGATGTTACAGAGTGAAATGAGGGATGTCCAGTTTCAGAAGAATTCAAAATTAGCTCAGAGAATAGCAGCCTCCAAACCTTGGAACTTCAGCCACTGATGGAGAATCTACCTCCCCCCATGCCCTTGCATCCTATGGAATAAAAACTGTGCTTGTATCCCTAGGAATGGGACAGTTTTGTTAATCACAAAATGCCAAAGACACAATTATCTGGTCATCACTAAGGAAAGTACACCTCAGATTTGAAAACAATTATCACAGCTGTCTAGTAGGGAGTGCCTAGAAATCTTCACAGACCAGAAGCCAGAGAGACTTTCTGCTGTCCAGACCACCTGAATGAAGGATATTCCAAACTATTTACTTTGCTAGCTTATGAAAACAGTTTGGTGATCCATCTCATATTAGGTCAGATCACCAGCTGCTAGATATTAGGAAAAGTCGACTGACACGAACATCAATATATACCTGCTGAAGACCTGGCAGTCTTAGTCTAGGGTAGGGGGATCTCAAACTCATAGCCCACAGGCCATCCATGGACTGAAGCATATTCACAATCTGGCCTGGGAATACCTGGTGGCATGGGTGAGATGCATCTGATCTCATCCCACAAGCACTGCCTCTTCCCATCACCACCCTCTCCCCCACATTGCACCCCATCTCCCAAGAGACATGGCCTTGGGGATTGCTGGTGGGACCTGACGCAGTGTGGCAGCAGCGGTCATTCCCCAACACTCCCACAAGAATTCCTCCTAGGGCTCCTGTTGCAACACAGACCCTGCACACTCCTACAACAAAGGCTGCAGCTTAAAAGTCATCTTGTGGCTCCTATTCACTATTAAAAGAAAGGGTTCATTTTTTAACTACAATGTCATTAGCAGGAGGGATGTCAACGTGTAGACAACTACATGATTACAGGGCGTCCCTGCTATAAGTCATCCCAGTTTACATTGGTCCCGCACTAATGCCGTTGACACTTGGGGTACGTCTAAACTACATGGCTCCATCGACGGAGCCATGTAGATTTGTTGTTTTGGCTGTTTGTCCGCTCAGCGCGCTAGTCTGGACGCTCCCCTGCCAACATCAAAGCCCTTTGTCGACAGCCCCGGTAAACCTCATCCCACGAGGAATAACGGGGCTGCCGACAAAGGGCTTTGATGTCGGCAGGAGAGCGTCCAGACTAGCGCGCTGAGCGGACAAACAGCTGATCAGCTGTTTGTCAGCTCAGCGCGGCAGCCATGTAAATTTAAATGAAGCCGCGATCATTTAAATCGCGGCTTCATTTGCCTTTGCCTATGTGTCTAATCTACATGCCTCTGCCGACAGAGGCATGTAGTCTAGACACAGCCTAGTAGGGACTGATGCGTTATAAGTCCTCCCATTCCCTGCTATTACATTATGCAAAAAAAAAGGGGGGGGGCAAATGGAAGTCAGCCACAGGAATAAAATCCCCGCTTCACGTCATTTCACTATACAGCCATATTTTTTGGAATGTATCTTGGATGTATAATGGGGACGCCCTGTAACTGATAAGCCTGGGCTTATTGGTTTATCTTGTCGACTACAGGAATTCCCCCCGTGATGCTCTGCGGTGCTGCCTGCCCTCCCCACCATGCTGCTGCTTCTGTCCCTAGGGAGTCTGAGCTCTCCATGGACAGAGGCTCCTCTGGCATCCCACAGAACAGCCTGTCTGCAGCAAGCCTGGGCCTGCAGTAGACAGTGGGCACTCCGAGGCAGCAGCCCTTGTCTGTGGGCGGTGCAAGCTCCCCACAGGCAGGGGCTGATACTGCAGTGGAGCAGCCTCTGTCAATGGGGAGCTAGGAACCCACCCCTTCCCCTGTGAACAGAGGCTGCTGCCACCCCGCGCTACTGCCTCTGTTAGAGAGGCAGCAGCACAAGGTAGCAAGGGTCTCCCTGGGAGCGGGGCAGGGAGCACACTGGCTGCTGCCCCACGTGTGGGGGCTACTAAATAGTCGTGTAACTACTAAAATTTGATGCAGTTACATGACTATTCAGTTACACTGTACCTTCCCTAATTAGCAGTCACTAAAGTAATTTGAGAGGACAAGTAGGTCTATTGTGACAATAGTTCTTGGGAAGGCAAAATTCAGTTTTGTTTTATAGAATAGGTGATTTAATTGATACCAGGGATGTCAATGTTTAGTCCACTACATGATTAATCAACAATTCTTGGCTTATCGGTTAATCTTATTGACTGCACACATTCCCCCCCTTTTCTGCCTCTGTATCAGAAGTAGCAAGAGGGAAGGGGGAGAGAAAGCAGGAGTTGGTACCTGTGAGGAACTGACTCTAAGTACCAGATCTCCCTGCCCCGCTAACCTCCACCCTGCTGCCTCAGATAGAGAGGCAGCAGCGCGGAGGGTGAGGGGAGCAGGCTGGAGCTGATATGTGAGGGGAGCCAGCTTTCAATCCAGTTCCCCTCGTGTATCAGCTCTCACGGACCCACCTACTCCTCCTTTGCTGCCTCCTATATAGGCAGCAGGGGTGGGAAGGCAAGAGCCAGTGCTGGGTGGAGCTGATTTAAAAGTCAGTTCCCCCAACAAGACTTCCCCATTCTATCAGAGGCAGAAGCATGGGGTGCCAGGCGGGAGCTGGTCTGTGAGGGGAGCCAGTTTAAAAACCAGCTCCCCTCGTGGACCAGCTGCCTGTCGCTTCGTGCAGCTGCTTCTGAGAAAGAGGCAGTAGCGCACGGTGGCAGCAGTCCCTGTCTAGGGAAGGGTCTTAGCTTCCGGTCCCGACGCAAGCCAGAACTGAGTTGAGCTGCTTGCCCACTCAGCTCTTAATACACTTGAAATGCAGAGCTGAAACAGGGGTAGGTCCCAGATCCAGCATGAGCCAGAACTGAGTTGCCTGCCCACTCAGCTCCTAATACAGCTCCTAATTTAAAAAGGCAGAGCTGCAGCAGGGGTAGGTCCGTGACCCATTGCAAGCCAGGATGGAGCGAAGCTGCTGGCCAGCCTGCTAAAAAAATTACTGACAGGGAGAGGGAAATGCGTGTAGTCTGTAGCATTAACCTATAAACTTTTGTTTATCGGTTAATCACCTTATACTATTACATCCCTAATACAGAGATGTCTCTGGGACATTATGGCTTGCTATGGAATACTAGCAAAAATATTTGGAATAATCAAAGACATATAGGATAATCTAAATGCACAGTCCCAGATGGTGATAACGTCACCTTAAAGATTTGCAGAGACAACTGGATTAAGACCACAGTGTATTATTTCCCACTACTGTTTGAACTGTAGTTGGCTGCATGAAGAAGAAAGTAATTACAAAAGGCAACTGAGGAATTTTATGGGCCCTTTAAAGTACAATTGAATGACTTTGTTTTGCTCAGTGTAACACTCAATGGAAGAAAAGACACAGTTTTTGATAGAAATAGCAAAATAAGTTGATTTATCAACAAAGGAAAACAAAATATATGACGATCGCTTATTCAAAAGCAACCATCAAAGGAAGTGGAGAACCACTAAAAGAAGTAAGTCACTTCATGCGTGTAGGGAGTGAGATGTGCAATGATGGTGACTGTGGTGGGGTGTCGGGTCCCCACATGGCAGAACTCCCTGAACCCCGCATTAGCAAGTGGGGAGCAGAGGTGCTCTGGGCTCGCAGAGCCGCTCCCATGCAACAGTGCCAGGGCTGTTCCATGGCCACCACCAGCGCATGCGCAGGAACAATTAGGCTGGCTTGCCGGCCAGTGGGATGGTACCTGCGCTGGCGTCCTGGAGGGATGATGCTGGCTTTGAAAAGGCATCGGCCCCCGCAGCAAAGGGCGGCGGACCGGAGGCAAGGACTGCGGACCGGAGGCCTTGGCAGAACGCGGGCTGTACGGGGTGGAGAGACAGGCAGTGGACCGGCGACTCCCTTGCGATTGGACAAGGCTTTTCAACCTCCAGAGGGGCCCAGAGACAAGAGAATTGATGGCGCTGGATGGAATCGCTGGGTGAGATGTGGCTGGTGGCATAACCATGGACCAACGTGCACAAGGGGGTAGGAAGTAACCCAGGATGGGCGGAAACGGACATCAGGCCACACGGGTGGGACCTCGTTGGTGCCCGCGGATTGGTGTGTTGCAGGACGAGTCCCCACCATCCGAGCAGTGAACCGGCCTCCCTGCTCTTAGGGTCCTGGGGGTAGGATCAGTCCCCCCGACCCTCTATGAGTGGGCCAAGTAAACATTTAGGACTACTGACTTTATCCAAGGGACTTGAGACTTAATTGTGTGGGGTATGGGACTTGTGGGGAGAACATGGGGACACTGGCGACGGGAAAGGAGGGAGGGCGGCTGCTGAAAAGGGCATACATCCACTCACAATGATGCAGTACACTGGTGCCTGAGTGAACATTGACCAAGGGGAGTTGCCCCGTGCAGGGACAGTGACATTATGCTAAATGAAAAGCAATGAATATTAAAAGTAGCAAACTATTAACATCAAGTGTAAAAGATTAGGAAAAGTAGAATGATCAGCACTGATACAAAAATGGGAATTTTCCCCACCATCATGTTGATCCTTGTTCATGGAGCAGAGTCATGAAACATATAACAGCAATTGATAAGATGATAAATGTATCCCAAAATACATGCCTATTTTTCAGCATTTACTGGAAAAAGTTTATTATATCAGAAATTCTAAGCAGAACACACCAACTTAAAGCATCATATGACAAGGGGAAGACTTTGGTCATATTTAGGACATACTTTAAGGATGACATCTAATACAACTTTGACGTCGAGAGATGACAATGGATACTCTCTAAAAAGTGAAAGATAGGGTGACATCAAGAAAGGTTACATAGAACAGGGAAAGAAACTAAATTCACCAAGTGGCACTTAGAAGCCAGAACAAAACAACATAAGATGGAACTAAATGGTAGGGATGTAAGGGTATGTCTACACTACCACCCTAGTTCGAACTAGGGTGGTAATGTAGGCAACCGGAGTTGCAAATGAAGCCCGGGATTTGAATTTCCCGGGCTTCATTTGCATCTTGCTGGGCGCCGCCATTTTTAAATTTCCGCTAGTGCGGACTCCGTGAAACGAGGAGTAACGGTAGTTCGGACTAGGAAGCCTAGTCCAAACTACCTAGTCTGTGCCGCGTGTAGCCGCACGGCACGGAGTCCGCACTAGCGGACATTTAAAAATGGCGGTGCCCGGCAAGATGCAAATGAAGCCCGGGAAATTCAAATCCCGGGCTTCATTTGCAACTCCAGTTGCCTACATTACCACCCTAGTTCGAACTAGCAAAATATATGACGATAGTCGCTTCTCCTCCCCTTGCTGCCTCTATCAGCCAGTTCCCCCCAGCACCATCTCCACAGGGGGGAAAGGGAGGTAGAGGCACAGCGGAAACAGCACAAGCGGGGCACTGAAGCCATCTCCGCTTGTGCCGCTTCTGCTGTGATAGTGCTTTTGAAATGTACAAATACCCTAATGGGGCTATTGTACATTTCAAAAGGAAGCCCTGTGTTCCTTGCGGGGCTTCCGGTTTTGAACTTTAGCAAGAGCCCAGCAAGTGAAATAAATGGTGAAGACTGACTGACTTTTGCACCTGATGGTGTGTGGAGAGTGAAAAAAGAAAGGAGGAATATTTAGTCTTGGCCTTCAACCAGGCTCTAAATGAATAGGAACAGATGGAAAAAGCCTGCTGTCTCACAAGAATGCAACTTTTGCAGGTCAGATGGTTTGAGAAATATTATTTACATCAGAGTAGAAGGATTCATGGTCCTCTTCATGCTGGGTGCTGCATGAACATACACGAGAAGACAGTCCATGTCTCAAATAGTTAACAAGCTAAATATTATGCACACTACATTTCACTTGTTTCATATTTGTATGATATTTGTTCGAGGCTTGGTTTTCGAGAAATGTGTAGATTATTCAGGACTCAAGTAACAGATCTATGATAACTTACATTATGATGCTGTCAGAACTTATCAGCTAAAACAGCATCCAGTGTGCTCATTATTTGGAACAGAGACCACTGAGGAGAACATAGATACAACGGGCAATGGTCTTGTTCATTCAGTATCCCCCTGAGCTAGTAATGATACAATATTCCAATGTAGTACTAGGGGATAGTGTGTTCATTAATGATATAATGGACATTTTTCATATGAGTGGGATGTCAACCTGGGTGTTCTGGACAAGTTCCATTCCAGGGTAATAACATTCTCCTTTGTTGAAAGCCCCGTGGGTTTCAGCTGCAGAAGCCATTCTTTACTTTCTGCCTCAATCTACTGTGTAGTGCTACTGTGTGCTGTTAAAAGCCGCTCTATTCCTTTTCAGAGGTATCTATATTTCAATTAACAGAGGCTCAGGTAATTCCTATGTACCTCTCACTTGCCACAAAGGGGCATTATGAAGCTGAACAACTGGTGTGCTATAAAATCGTCCTCAGAAAGGTGTTGTACCACGTGGAAAGCAGAACTGGCCCAAAACAAACAAACAAAAAACCCCAAACCAAACCAAACAATAAAAAAAAAACACAGCAAAACTTTTTTTTAACAAAAGTATTAACCAAATAAATCTTGCCATTTTTCACTGAAGTTTCAAAAATCTTTAAAAAAAATATGAAACCAGGTCTAGTATAAAATGTTATTAGAATTGCTTTTTCTCCATCAAGTGACATTAAATCAGTAAAAAAATTAAAGTAGTATTCATACTGATTTATATATGGCTGCTTTATGTTTTCAAAGCATAAGATTCAAGGAGGCTCTGAATATCTGGGACTTTGAAGAGATCCAAGGATTCTGTGCTTTTGCCATGTATCACACAGACAACATTAAACCATCATGCAAATGCTGTAACATCTGTCTGGGCCTCTTTTGGGCTTTTTTTTGGGGGGGGGAGGGTAACTGAATTTTCTTTAGACTACAAAAAGACAATTTATACAAGTTGTTGGACCTCTTTGGTCTGGTATCATCAGAACCTGACTAGTCCCAAACAAGAGACTTGCCAGACTAGGGAAGCTCTCCTGCCACTGGCCCCCAAGCCCGTCTCCCACTGCTGACAGGCAGCCCCAGCAGGCAACTCTTCCTCGCCCTCCCCACCCCAATCTGGCTGGGTTGTTTGCCCAGCTACTGCTGGCTCCCTGGGTGGCACAGGCTCCGGCTCCTGCTGCAGGGCTCTGTTCCTATGCAGCCAGGAGAAGCCATGGGGCTGGGGCTCTGACCCCAGCCCTACACAGTTCCAGCTTTGACCCTGCACAGCCAGGGGAAGCCACAGAACTCTAGCCCCATGCTCCTGGGGGCTGCTGGAGGGCTCTGGCCCCAGTCCCATGCTGCCCCCAGCTGGGCTGCCGACTCTCATGTCCCACCCAGCTGGCCCTCCTGCCCTTAGGCTCCAAGACTCTCTGCTCCAGTAGCATCTGTGGTCCGGATGTTGCTGGACTAGAGAATCCCAGATTTTGGAGGTACAACCTGCATTTCCTTACACCCTCCTAGCTACAGCAGCCAGGAAAGCAGCTTAGAAGGGAAGACACGTGGCCTCTGAATGTGTTTTTTGCTTAATTTTTTTTCCTGACATTTTACACAAGGCCACAGATACTTGCTTTGATTCTCCATTTAGCAAAGACAGCTTTAAATTCTGAATTGTTCTAACTTAAACACTGGCTGCCACGATCACGTATGGTCTGTCCACCAGCTGAGAATAGCAGAACTACAACAGTGCTCTGATCATATTTCCACCATGCTATCATAAGCCATATCAAATGTATTGAAAGCGCTCAGTGATTCCAAAGGTTAACACTGCAATCCTCTATTTTCTAGCCTTAGCTAAGAAAATGCTCTTAGATGGTTTTTATTCATTGTGATACTTCTATCTGACTTGTGGTTATAAATCTCTCTGAAATAATTCATTGCTGATCTTTAAATGAATAGTTCATTTTTATAACTAATTTATACAAGCCAAATTTTGCTTCTGTCCCTTTAAAAATGCTTATTTTAATTGGAATAAAAGAGTTCATCTTTCAGAATGATATTGTCTTGTTTATTTGTATTTCCAATTTAATTTGATATTTTTAGATGTATTTGAATGTCCTAAGAAGATTTAACAAATACGCTTTCCCGTTGTCAACATTTGGTTAGTGCAACATGTTTTATTCACGATTGCCATCCTTCTAAATAGCAAACAATCTTGTATCACACATAAAATAATGTCATGCATATCTTTTGACTCAGGAGTGTCATCATGCATAACACTGCACTAAAATTGCAAGTGTGATATTACTTATTTTGCAGCAAATACTACAGGTTGAAACTCCATAATCCAGACTTCTCTAGTCTGGCAACACCCTTGGTCCAGCATTGTCCGGGTAACACTAAGGGGCTAGGAGCAGGGCCAGACTAGGGGTCAAAAAAGAGGTAGCTGGGTAATAGCAGAGTAGCCAGATGGAGCATGGAGTCCTGAGTGGAAGCTGGGAGAGACTCTGGCAGCAGTGGGGACTCCAGGCAGAGCATGGAGCTCCAGGCAACATCAGGACTGCTGGGGAGAACCACCAGGAAGATCACAGAGCCCCTGGGAGGAGCGTGGAGTCCCTCCAGATAGCAGCAGAGCGGGGGGGAGGGGGGAGGCGGGGGAGAGAGGAGAGGAGGAAGCAGACCTTCTGCCACAGGGAAAGCAGAGCCCCAAGTGGCAGAGGAGCCAGGAGGAGGCCCCCAATGCACTGACCACCCCTGGTCTGGCAAATTCCATGGTACAGGACCAATGAGGTCCTAAGGGTGCCAGACAGGGAGGTTCAATCTGTATGGATATGTCTACATTACCCCGCTAGTTCGAACTAGGGGGGTAATGTAGGCATACCGCACTTGCAAATGAAACCCGGGATTTGAATTTCCCGGGCTTCATTTGCATAAGCGGGGAGCCGCCATTTTTAAAACCCCGCTGGTTCGAACCCCGTGCAGCGCGGCTACACGGGGCACAAACTAGGTAGTTCGAACTAGGCTTCCTAGTTCGAACTACCGTTACTCCTCGTGAAATTCAAATCCCGGGCTTCATTTGCAAGTGCGGTATGCCTACATTACCCTCCTAGTTCGAACTAGGAGGGTAGTGTAGACATACCCTAAGGCAGGTGTATGTGTGATTTGTTGAGTAAGCAAAAAACCAAAACAAAATAAGAGGTCTGATCCTGCTGAACATAGCGAGGCTTCAACACATCTCAGGATTATTTTCCAAGCCTGGACTCACCAAAGTGCTTAGGCACATAACTAGTCAATACATGAAACCTCTGCCCCATTGAAATCAATATTTCAGTAAGGCTATCATGCCTGGGTCTACTCATGTGCGTCAAGTTAGGCCTGAGATTTAGTATCTATCTGAATTGGGATTTAACTGGTTAGCTACAGGCTCTCTAAAGCTACAACAAAGCTAAATTTTGCCCTCAGACATGAATGCTTGCAACAAAATAACTAATCAACAGGTGTGCCACCTCACAGCTGGGTGACGCGTTGTCTCTTTTTTTCTGATGCAGCCTTACCAACCAGCCATTCAAGTCTTCTCATGGTTTTCCTTTTGTCTTATGACTCCTCTGGCCAAGTCATCTTTTAATCTTGAAAGAGGCAAGACAAGTCAGAGTCCAGTCCAATAATTGTCTATGGCTCCAACATCTAGGACTTATGACCCTTGTCCAGGGGGACTTCACCAGACCTTCTGTTGGTTGTCTAGAGCAGTGTTTCTCCACCTGTTTTTAATAAAGTACCCCCTTTAAAAAAATTATAAGTACCCCCTCTTTAAAAAAAATTGTAAGTACCCCCAATACCTACAGTTTTCAGACACAATTTTTTTTCTACTATTGCAACACATTTGTTTAAATAACTTAATTATAGCCTGACGGGTGATGAAATTTTTGGGTGTAAAAAGTACAAAAATAATAAAATGCTGTAAAACTTAAAACAAAAATTCAGTTTCTCCAAATTTCAGTTGTGTTGATGTACCCCCCAGACGTCTCTCAAGTACCCCTGAGGGTACTTGTACCACTGGTTGAGAAACGCTGGTCTAGAGGGGAATTCCTTTTCTCTATCCTAGGCTGCAGTCCAGGGCTTCTGCAGCAGGTTAATCATAGTAGGGTTTTTTCTCTCAAACCTCCTGCTTCTTATACAGGCCTTCTTCAGATCTCAAAGGAAAGGCATGAATCAAAATTAGTTCAAACTAGGGATGTAAGCAACTAGTCGACTATCTGAAAAGCATAAGCTTATTGGAAAGTCAAGTAGTGACTCTACCAGAGGCAGCAAGGGGAGGGAAAGCAGGGGAGCCAGAGGTGTAGCGGGAGACTGGGCACAAGCCGGGAATCAACTGATCCTGGCTTGCACCTAAATCCAGGCACTTTGCGATGGCGCCATGTGCTGCCCCTCATCTACAGGCACTGAGCCCACAGCTTCTATTGGCCACAGTTCCCCATTACTGATCAATGGGAGCTTCAGGAGTGATGTCTGCAGGCAAGGACAGCATGTGAAGACCCCCTGCTCTGCCTTTCTCAGGGGCTGCAGGGACATGCCAGTCACTTTGGGAGCAGCATTTACCTCAGAGATAATTACTCCAGCCACAACAGGTTTCAGCAGTTTAGATCTCACTACTCAAAGAATTAAATTTGAGTGTAAGAGAGAAATGAAAATTATGAAATGCACAGACCAGTCAGAAACCCAAACTAACCCACTTCGCCAACAGTACAAGAAGTAACAACAATCCCCCATGTGAGTTTTGGGTCAAGAGATGAGCAAAGGACAGTCCGCGTGTATGAAAATGAAAGAGACACGCACAGTGTGTCAAAGTGACAGAGATTTGCATTGCTAAGCTCCCTCTGTTCCCTTCTCCCTGTGTGGAATAAGGTACAGAAATGGAAGGTGGAGGGACACCCTGACTTCAGTGCCCCCCTTCTCCCTCCCACACCCTGCAAGCAAGAGGTTCCCGGGGGGCAGCTCCAAGGCAGAGGGCAGTAGCAGCATGACAGTGCTAGCGCTTGAGAGCTTCCTGGCCAAACCAGTCAGGATCACCTGTCAAAGGCTCCAAGATCTACTGGTAGATCCTGATCTACTGGTTGGTGACCACTTGTCTAGTACAGTAAAACTCCAATAGTCCGGCACTCCTGATAGTCCGGCATCAAAATGGCAAGAGCCTAGTGAGTGAGCTTCAGCAAAAAATGAGTCACAAGGTAACAGCGGCAGCAGCTGAACTGAGCAAAAAGGGTAAAAAAGGCTTAAAAAACTAAAAAATTACAGTATACTGTATACAGTATGTACAATAAAAAGGATTAAGAACACTTTATATACAGTATATAATGTATACAGTATATATATAACCTGCTTATAGTACCTCCTGATAGATCGGCATATCTGATAATCCGGCACCATCTAAGTCCCATAGGTTCCGGATTATCGGAAGTCTACTGTACTTGGTTTGATCACTTTGCATTACAGTATTATACAATAGTCTCATTTTAAAATAACATTTTATTATTCAAAAGGAGACAAGAGTTATTATTCCACTGGGATCTCTAGACATTTTCCTCTGTTTTTCCACTATGGGTCTTCTGTCTACCAGAAGGAATTCTGAGGATCCCTCCTCTTTTCACTCCTGGCTACTACAGTAATGCCTTCACTCTGCAGCAAAATTGATGACAATATCCTTGTAAATGAAGAACAGATCCACAGAATGTCCAACTCTCATGGTTTTATCATGAGTTTTATGAGACATGGTATTTCTCTTAAAATGTATTTCAAGAGTCAGGTGATTAAAGAGAATTTAAATTTATGCTTACATGTAAAAAACTGAAAAGATACAAGCCCCAAAGAGTAAAAACCAAAGGCAAAATAACCCCATCTCCTGATTTTTAAGCCAATTCACATTTTTGGAAAGCCTAATTCATGATCTCAGAATGCTAGGTCTGGCAATAATGTGAATGGGACACGCTTCGGAATCACTGCTAATCTTTGTTAGCATGCTATTTTCTTTTCAGCTTGAGCTGGCTCCTCTACACAAGCTTTTCAAAATCTGCACATGATCGGCAGTCTGTCTGGAGCTGGCTCCTCTGTTAACTAGTCAATGTGGCTCCTTCCTACAAGGCAGAAGCATAACTCAGTCAAGTGAGAGGCAATGTAACATTGTAAATTATGATTATCACACACCCTGTTGGGAGCCAGATAGATCCAGAGAGACTGCAGAGCATTTGCAGATTTTGAAAAGCCTATGCATTCATTAACAGGAAGAAAAAAAAAGTTTTTAACCTTCATTCACTGAATCAAGCATAACTGATTCAGTGTTCCCTTTCTGAATCTGTAGACAAACTTACACAATGACTCTGAGCTGTGACCTCCCCTGCCCTGGTTAATGTCACTGAGGTGGCAGGAGTGAATTGGAAATTGTTACAGAGAAGGAATTGCAAATGGGAGAACAGAAAGCAGGCAAAAAGATAACGAGAGAGAGAGACAGAGAGAGAGAGAGAGAGAGAGAGAGAGAATGTGTGCATGTGAGAGAAAGAGAAAGGGAAGATGGGTTATGGAAGAGAAAAAGGGGAGATGCAGTCATAAATGTGAGCATATGTTACCCACTGAGCGAGAATAGCACAACAAAACACCAAACCAATTACGATAACAACTAAAAGTTCACTTTCGACCGAAGACCACAGCATAACTGTGAGAGTTGCCATGAAGGCAAAGCATATGTAATCATAAATTTATATCTACTCTCACAGATCACAATTGGAAATAGAATTTGGCTCTCACACAGAATGCATTTGACACCTCCATTGTGGATAATGTTATCAAACTCTTCCTTGGAATGGAATATATCTCCTCTGAAGGGCTCTCAGATGATGGAGGCCTGAGGAGTGGAAGGCTGAATTTGACATGGATTAAGAGGTTTAATTTTATTTCAAGCAGATTGTAAAAAATTTAACAATACAGATACAGATGTATCCCTTAGCCTTCGGTGGTTGAGCATTTTAGAATTTATCATGAATTCTGAATTTCATTTATATTTATCTGTGAACTACATAAATCAAGTCTTTCCCACACTCCGGCTGTGTCTACATTGGGCCACTTATTCCGGAAAATCAGCCGCTTTTCCGGAATAAGCTGCGAGCTGTCTACATTGGCCCTTGAATTTCCGGAAAAGCAACGACGCTCTACTGTACAAAATCAGCCGCTATTCCGGAAAAGCTACGCTGCTCCCGCTTGGGCATAAGTCCTTATTCCGGAACACTGTTCCGGAAAAGGGCCAGTGTAGACAGCCCAGTAATCTTTTCCGGAAAAAAGCCCCAATCGTGAAAATGACGATCGGGGCTCTTTTCCGGAAAAGCGTGTCTACATTGGCCACAGATGCTTTTCCGGAAAAAGGGCTTTTCCAGAAAAGCATCTGTGGCCAATGTAGACGCTTTTTTCCGGAAATACTTATAACGAAAACTATTCTGTTTTAAGCATTTCCGGAAATTCATGCCAGTGTAGACGTAGCCTCCAAGTTTATCCAAGTTATTCTGAGTATTCATGCCGTTTTCTTTCATATCAACTCTCCACTCAAAAAACTGTATTGTCAATAACCATGAATCAACTTAATGTACATATCTTGTTCCAGGTACCTGACATCTGTTCAAACAAAATTCCTGTTCATCATGACCCTTATTGTCACCCTCCTCATTTACATATTGTTTCCAGTCACATGTGCACTTTGCTTGATATCTTACTGCATATGCTATATTTTCTGCCACTATATATTATTTTTTTCCAGTTCTGCAGCTTGGAGTATGCACAAAAATTTTATACTGAGCATGTTTTCTGCCTTTTTTCTTCCATTCTTTCTGTCTCCCTTCCTTCCTTCCTGAGCACAAAATGCAGTCTCCAGAATTTAACAAAAGTATTTCTCCCTGAAGTTCACGTACTAACGCTCTCTGTTAAGTAACAGTCAGTAGACTATTACGTTTTCAAGATTCCTGTTGGATTTGTTCAACCTGCCCTTTTGCAAATCTCAGCTGACTACCACAGATTTCTAAGGTTTTTATTTGCCCTGCCTTCCATTTGGCTCTTGATATTTCTGGAGTGACATGTATTTCAGTCCAAGAAGGCAAAAAATAATCACTCTGAAAATGTTTACAGGGGAACTTCATAAACGTTGCAACAAAACACATCCCTTAAATGGCCCCTACCAACAAAGAAGCCTGGACAGAGAGCTAAGTCGAACTGGCTTTTAGGTTTGTAAAACCTGCCATGCCTCTTTTCATTATCACTGATGTTCCAGCCTTCAGAATTAATCCCAGCTTTTATTTCCTTGTTCATGTTTTAAGTAGAAATTTCTACCTCTTACTTTTGTGAAAATATCTCAGAGAATATAAACTGATCACTACAGTGAAACCTTTGCCAGTGACTTTACTAAATATCCAATGCATTCATTACCTTGGACAGAGCCATGAGGACACAAATCCACATCCTCAAGTCCCTTAATTTGTGGAGGACCTAGGTCTGATCAAATAACAGTTGTCAAAAAAAAAAAAAACATATTTTGCTTATTTCACACCATTTGTGACCAAGTCATTCAACATTTTGACCCATTATTCACCCAGCTCTGGGAAGATTCCAGACTCACAGATGTCTACGTCTAGACTGCATCCCTCTGCCGACAGAGGGATGCAAATCAAGCACGTCAAAAATTGCTAATAAAGCAGGGATTTAAATATCCCACGCTTCATTAGCATAAACATGTCTGCAGCTTTTTTTGAAATGAAGCTTTTTCGGAAAAAAACCCGCAGTCTAGACGCAGATCTGTCGAAAATAAACCCTTTTTCGACAGATCCTGTAAACCTCATATTTACAAGTCTTTTGCACAAAAAGGAGCTGTGCAGATGGCTCCTTTTTGCTCAAAATCCCTCTCTTGCGCAAGAGCTGTTCTTCCTGAAAAAATGAGGAAGAACGGCTCCTGCGCAAGAGGGTTTTTTTGTGCAAAAAGGAGCCATCTACACAGCTCCTTTTTGCGCAAAAGCCTCTTGCACAAAAACAGCTGCTAATTAATTATGCAAATGAAGTGCAGAGATATTCTACTCCGTGCTTCATTTGCATAAGCTTTTGCAGAAGAAGGCTGCAGTATAGACGTAGCCTTAGTGTTTGAAAAATTCTGTAAGTGGCAAAATCAGTGCGGGGGAAATTCAGCAATCTTACTATAGCTCCAAATGCAAAAAATGCAGAATTCCCCCACAACTATCACATTCATCCAAATGCATATAACCCCCATCCACCTCCACAGGTCTGGAAACGCCCAGCTCTCAGGCTTATTTAGATAACTGTCCATTGCAAAACTGTACGTGACACACATTGGAAATTATGCATTATCAGAAAGGAAAGCAGGTTGGCTCTACTTCTCCGGCAGCTGAAGGCACTGTGACCTGAAGACTTCTTCCTTTCCCCTTTATATAAAATGGGTCAGTTTAATCTTGGAGCATGCTAAGGAATTGTTTTGTTGAGACTCCCCAAATCCCTGTGCTGAGCACTGTTATCAGGAAGGACAGAATTGGTTAGGTTTGTGGGGCGGTGGGAGATGAAAATTGTTTTTCAGACCCATCCAGCAATGGCAGGATTATCTTTGAGGTATAAAATCCCAGGCTAACATTCCCACCACTCTGCGCAAGACATGCAGACTTGAGCTGAGACAGGCATATCGCAAACTGCCACCTCTCTCTCTGTTAACAAATGAGGAAACATCCTTAGAATGAGTTTTCATTACATAGAAAAGAAACATAAATTAGAACATTTCATCCCGAGTGGAAGCAAGAACCTATTTTATTTCTCAGACAATACCAGGAAATCTTGAATACGTGTTCTCCTATTCCCAGAGGAATACGGGATTCTGACATTCTATTGTTAGATTATTTACTTTAGTCTAAAAAGCTTTCTAATTTGGTCCAAAGGCCTTGGATAAATTAAGATAACATCAATATATCTGCTCCAATATATTTTTAATTGCTACTTTGCTCTTTGCTAGTATGGTTTTGATCAAGAATATGTAGCTAACTGTCACAATTTGCATTCTTAAAGTTAAACAGGAACTATTAATGTAATTAGCTAAACACTATTTACAGTGCACTATATCACAGAATGCCACTGTATGTTTTAATGTTGGCTTTGTTCTGAAGCAGATGTAGAACACTTACTGGCTATTGCTACATTTACACACTGAGCCTGCAATTAGACTTCCCAGTGCATACTTGTGCACCTACAAGAAACCATATTGATTTCAAACTGGGCTCCATTAGGGGACAAAGATCACTATTAGTGGATTTAACTACAGAATTGGGATCTGTTTCTATACATTCATATTGAATGAAGAATTTAACCCTTGCATTTCTTTCAATATGGGAATATCCTGTTTTCTCCCGTAACAGCAGCCATTGTTTTTACACATACCACAATGTGCCAGGCCTTATAATGTGCAACACACTCTAGAATGTGAAAGGACCAGCAGACCCTAGCCTGAACCATTTACAATGAATTCTAACTATAGATAAAACACCATTTTTAAAAGCTCAAATAAATTACATATGCTCAAAACAAAACAAGATCAAAACAAGAAGATTTACAATAATCTAACCCACTTGTCTAGTGCTTTTGATTTGGCCTGTACTCAGCTTGAGTAAATCAATGTAGTTCCAGTGACCACAAAGAATTTACATTAATTTACATAAGGTGATGATTTAGCGGTCTTACCATATCTACTGACATGAATGTATACTTTTAAAGTATACAACTCTTAGATTTCATGGGACCAAGGGTTTTTATTCTGGAAACATTTATGACATTAGTAAGAAACAATCTTGAAATGTTTTATTACCAAACACAGTTTTCAGTAATCTAACTTTACAGCGAACCATGAATACAGGGCATTAATTTTCTCAAGAAAATGAAAATACTTACGAAAGGACATTCCCAATATAGGCATAATACGAGCAGCAGTAGGAGGTAGTCCCATCACAGCAATAAGCTTTGCAGTCATTGTCACACTGAGCAAGACAATCTTCTGCAGAATAAAAATAACTTTAATGCAGTCATAATAGTAAAAAACTATATACTACAGCTTTAAGGAAGATGCATTGTAGCAGAGTTTTTTTGTATTAAATCAGTCACTGACAGGACTTAACTTGAGTTTTCATCTGACCCTGCAGTCCAAATTCCAGAAGAATTTCAACTGGCTTGAATAAGGAGTACAACTGTGCTCACTAACCAGTAGATTGGGATCTACTGGAAGATCATGGAACCTTTAACAGGTGATCCTGAGAAGTTTGCTCTGGAAGCTATCAAGTGCCAGCACTTCATCTGCCCCTCTCAGTACTGCTGTGCTGCTCCTGCCCTCTGCCTTGGAGGTGCCCCTCATCCCTGGGAGCCTCCTGCTTGCTGTGCAGGGCACAGGGAGAAGGGGGGGGGTGCTGATGTCAGGGTGCCCCTCCCTCCACCCTGTACCCTATCTCCACAGAGCAGAGGGGGGCAGGGATGGGGAGAGTTTGCAGGCTGCTTTTGAGAGTGGTGCAGGGCCAAGGCAGGGGTGAGTCTGCCTTAGCCTCCTGCACCACCACCCAGAAACCACCTGTGTTAAGTGGTGCCCAGCTGGAGCCTACATTCCAAACACCAGAAACAGTCCTGAGCCCCTCCTGTACCTCAACCCCCTGCTCCAGAACCGGCCCAAGCTACGGGCTGAACGGGCGATAACCTGGAGTGCCCAATTGTAAGGGGTGCCATGTGGTGCTGCCAGGCTGGGCAAGGGCAGGGCTGTACATGCGCTGCGCGCCCGGGGCGGGGCTGTGCATGCGCCACACGCCAGGGGCCTGGGGCGCAAGAATGGCTCGGGCCAGCTCTGCCCTGTCCCCAGCCTGATAAAAGTGAGTGATAGGGAGGGAGGATGGCATGAGAAGGGGCGAGGCCTCAGATAAGGGGCACAAAAGAGGCAGGGCAAGAGTGTTTGGATTTGAGGTAGATTCTAGATTGCACATAAATTAAAAAAGTCATCTAATGCTTACAAAGGTTGGAGACCACTGGAGTAAAACTTCAGGAGCCATTCAGTATTCTTTCTAAGCTGCAGCACAGCCTCACAGGTGATAAACCAGCTCCCTCCCAGTCAGTCAGCTCCTTGATAGAACTCTGAGGCTCTGACTGGCTGGGCTGATTAATCACCTATGAAGCAGCAGCTTAGAGAGATCTCTGGTGCCATTATTTATCTGTATTTTGCAGTGTTGTTATATGGGCTGTCTCCCCATTTTTTAAAAAAGTATTTCAAATTTCTACAGAGTACCTTTTTATATTTTAACAATAAACACAAAGAAATATCTAGGGACAGATTCTGTTTCACTGAGTTGGGTTCTGGAAGAAGCAGAGAGTGAGGCTGTGTGGGAGTTGATGATACGTCTTTGAATCCCTATCTAAACTCCAGCCATAGGTGTAAGCTAGAGCAGTCTGGGGGCTTCTTTGAGCTGAGCCATCTGGCAATGGAACTTAAGGCATCATCTTCTAGCTAAGAATAACTGGAGTATTTCCACTCTTCCCCACTAACCCTGCCCTCAGTTCATCCTTTGTATTTGAGGCTGCAAACAAGGTAGTATAGGAGCTGGCTATGCCAGCATAGAACACCTTCAGGCCAGGGGACCTCTTAACTACAAGGATACAGCAACTTTTGCCTTCATTCCTCCCAGTCTTTTAATATGTCGTTTTCAGGAATGACAGGATAATCTAACTGTAAAAAAAGAAAATCTAGATTTGATTTTAATAAATAGGGAGGAACTGGTTGAGAATTTGAAAGTGGAAGGCAGCTTGGGTGAAAGTGATCATGAAATCATAGAGTTCATGATACTAAGGAATGGTAGAAGGGAGAACAGAAAAATAGAGACAATAGATTTCAGGAAGGCAGATATTAGTAAACTCAGAGAGTTGGTAGGTAAGGTCCTCCGGGAAGCAACACTAAGAGGAAAAACAACTGAAGAGAGTTGGCATTTTTTTAAAGAGAAATTATTAGGGGCCCAAAAGCAAACTATTCTGTTGTGTAGGAAAGATAGAAAGTATGACAAAAAGCCATCTTGGCTTAACTAGGAGATCTTGCATGATTTAAAAATCAAAAAGGAGTCTCATAAAAAGTGGAAAGTAGCACAAATTACAAAGGATGAATATAAGAAACAACACACGTATGCAGAGGGGACAAGATTAGAAAGGCAAAGGCAAAACTAGCTCAATCTAGCTATAGACATAAAGGGTAACAAGAAGACATTTTATAAATATATTAGAAGCAAGATGAAGAGCAAGGATGGGGCAAGCCCATTGCTCAGTGAGAAGGGAGAAACAGTAACAGGAAACTTGGAAATGGCAAGAACAACGTAAAGTCCTGTGGCAACTTGTAGATATTGGAGCATAAGCTTTTGTGGGCAAAGACCAACTTTGGCTTATGCACCAATATATCCGTTAGTCTATAAGGTGCCACAGGACTTCTTGTTCTTGCAGATTGAGACTAACATGGCTAACCCTCTGATACTCGGAAATAGTAGAGGTGCTAATGACTTCTTTGTTTCAGTCTTCACCAAGAAGTTTGATAATGAAGGGATGTCTAACATAGTGAAGGCTAGTGGACATGCGGTTGGGTTAGAAATTAAAAATTACTTAGAAAAGTTAGATGTCTTCAAATCACCAGGGCTGATGAGATGCATCCTAAAATACTCAAGGAGCTGATAGACGAGGTATCTGAGTCTTTAGCTATCATCTTTCAAAAATCATGGAAGTCGGGAGAGATTCCAGAAGACTGGAAAAGGGCAAATATAGTGCCCACCTATAAAAAGGGAAATAAGAACAACCCAGAAAACTACAGACCAGTCAGTTTAACTTCTGTGCCAGGAAAGATAATGGAGCAGGTAATTAAGGTATTGATCTGCAAACATCAGGAAGAAAACAAGGTGATAGGTAATAGCCAGCATGGATTTGTAAAGAACAAATCATGCCAAACCAATTTGATGGCTTTCTTTGATGGGATAACAATCCTTGTGGATAAGGGAAAAGCAATGGTCGTGGTATACCTAGACTTTAGTAAGGCATTTGATACAGTCTCCCATGACCTTCTTATCAATAAATTAGGCAAATACAACTTAGATGGGTGCATAGCTGGCTGGATAACCGTTCTCAGAGTAGTTATTAATGGTTCACAGTCATGATGGAAGGACATAACAGCTATGTCTACACTGCAGAGTTTTTGTGCAAAAACTTGCAGAGAGTCCACACTACAAGAGTGTTCTTGCGCAAGAAAAAGTTCAGTAAATCATAAGAACACAGGGCTTTTTGCTCCTGAGTTATTCCTCTTTCTATGAGGAGAGCTCTTGCGCAAAAAGGCATGTGTAGATGGGCAACAAACCCCTTGTGCAAAAAACCCTATGGCTAAAATGGCCATCAGAGCTTTCTTGCGCAAGAGAGCGTCCACACTGCCATGGACGGTCTTGCGCAAAAGCACATATCTTGCGCAAAAGCACATGGCAGTGTGGACGTGCTCTTGCGCAATAACTTTGTGTGCAAGAACTCTTGTGCAAAAAGTTCTTGTGCAAGAAGCCTGCAGTGTAGACGTAGCCAACAGTGAGGTTCTGCAGGGGTCTGTTTTGGGACCGGTTCTGTTAAATATTTTCATCAAAAATTTAGATATTGGCATACTGAGTACACTTATCAAGTTTGCAGATGATAACAAGCTGGGAGGGGTTGCAACTGCTTTGTGGGATAGGGTGATAATTCAAAATGATCTGGACAAACTAGAGAAATGGTCTGAGGTAAATAGGATGAAGTTTAATAAGGACAAATGCAAAGTACTCCACTTAGGAAGGAACAATCCATTTCACACATACAGAATGGGAAGTGACTATCTTGGAAGGAGTACTGCAGAAAGGGATCTAGGGGTCATAATGGACCACAAGCTAAATATGAGTCAACAGTGTGACACAGTTGCAAAAAAAGCAAACACGATTTTGGGATGCATTAACAGGAGCATTGTGAGCAAGACATGAGAAGTCATTCTTCCTGCACTAATCTACTCTGCACTGATTAGGCCTCAATTGGAGTATTATGTCCAGTTCTGGGCACCACATTTCAAGAAAGATGTGGAGAAACTGGAGAAGGTCCAGAGAAGAGCAACAAAAATGATTAAAGGTCAAGAAAACATGAGCTATGAGGCAAGGTTGAATGAACTGGGCTTGTTTAGTTTGGAAAAGAGAAGATTGAGACAGGACATGATAGTGGTTTTTGGATATCTAAAAGGGTGTCACAGGGAGGAAGGGGGGAATTGTTCTCCTTGAAATCTCCATCACTGGAGATATTTAAGAGCAGTTTAGATAGACATCTATCAGGGATGATATAGCCCACACTTGGTCCTGCCATGAGGGTAGGGGATTGGTCTTGATGATCTCTTGAGTTCCCTTCCAGTTCTAATGTTCTGTGATTCTATGAAAATCAAAAGGCTAGCAAAAAAAGAAGAGTACACGTATTAAAAAGAGAGATCAATAAGGCTAGCAAGGACAATATATAGTCTAATCCAGGAATGAGCAAGATATCCTCTGTGGGCTGCATCATGTCCGCCAAGCCTTTTGATCTGGCCCATGGCACTCCCTGCCAGGACTCCAAGGGATGCTCCCTACTTGCTGCAGTCCAAGGCTGCTCAAAATGGCTGGAGACTCTATCTAGGTGCTGTGCACCAACTAGGTGGGGAATCTTTGTGTGAAGCCCTCACCCACAGTCCAATCATAGCAGCTCCCATAGGCTGGAAACCAGGATACCTCGAATATGTGCTCTCCAGAGATCAGCCAATGGTAGTGACAATGCTTGGTCTAGGGCAGGGGTGCCCAAACTTTTTTCAAAGAGGGCCAGATTTGATGAAGTGAACATGCGTGAGGGCCGACCATTTTGCCTGACATTCTTTGAACCATTAAAATTAAATGCAAATTAACTATTTTATGCAAAGTTTATTGCAAACGGCATACTTTTCATTTCGTCACATGGATGACAAATCTAAACAGGTGTTAAATCACTCTGCCTTTCATATCTGAAGGCCAGATGAAAAAAAATCCAGGAAGCTGAAATATATGTCAGGAACATTGTAAAGTACATTACATATTATTGGTAATAAAGGTTGTCTGTCAACTTTTAAGTTCAAAAATTATGAACAGGAACATAACACCAAGTATACATGTTGTGTCCAAATATATTTATAACTGATTTAGACCAACTGACATTAACTGAGATTTTACAATGTATTCATCTCAATACATATGGATTCGTTGGGGGCCATAAAAGATAGATATTGCCAAATTACCTGTGGGGCCGTATTAAACCGGAACACGGGCCGCAATTGGCCCCCGGGCCGGACTTTGGACATGCCTGGTCTAGGGGCACGGACAGCGCGCAGTCTCTCCTCCCCGTCAGGAATGCACAGTGCAGAGCAGCACATGGAGGGAGCTTCCAGCTGTTTTGAGCAGCCTGTGGCTGCGGCAGCAGGGAACCTGCTTCTAGGTCCCCATTGGGTTGCTGTCTGTGAGCCACCTAATGTAAGTGGCTCTTGGCCAGAGCCTGCCTCTGGTACTCCATTCCATACCCCCTCACATCCCAACTCCCTGCCCCAGGTTCCCACCCGAATCCTTTCCCCTCCTCCTCCTTCACCAGGTCACAACTCCTCCCAGACTCTACAGCCTCTCCCATACTCCTCTCTCAGTTCAAACTTCTCTCCTGCACCCCAGTTCCTTGCCCCTTGTAATTACTTCCTCCTTCACCAAAACTCCCTCTAATATCCCATATCCTCAGCTGCACCCAATCCACTATCCAAGCTTCATTCTGCACCCAACCTCGGTTCCAGACCCTGCAGCCCCTCCATAGAAAAGTTCAGCCCTTAACCACTTACCAAAATCTTGGGCTACGTCTACACTGGCCCCTTTTCCGAAAGGGGCATGCTAATTTGACAGGTCGTAATAGGGAAATCCTACTTTGAAGTAGGAATAAGAGATCTCCGGAAAAGGGCTTTTTTCCGGAGGATCGGGGCCAGTGTAGACGCTCTTTTCCGGCTTTTCTAAAAGCCGGAAAAAAGCGGTGGACATTTTTATTTAAATGCCACGGGGGATTTAAATATCCCCCGCGGATTTCCCTATTACGACCTGTCAAATTAGCATGCCCCTTTCGGAAAAGGGGCCAGTGTAGACATAGCCTTGGAGTGGCACTCCATCAAAAATTATTGCCCATCACTGGTCTAGTCTAATTTTTTCATTATCAGTGAGTTTATGATTGTTGTTTTTAAAAAAACAAACCAGCCTCACATAAATAAATGCCATAACTTAAAGTTCATGTTCTCTGAAAAAGTAGCTCTGTAAAACTGTCATTGCAGGGTTCCAGGTTTATTGCATCTCACTGATTTTCAATGCAATTTTGCTAAGTTTATACATAAAGATATTTTTCCTAACTGTCATAAACTCAATCTGGAGTCTGAGAGTCTGCATGTTTTTTTTTCCATTTTGTAGTTCATTAACCCCAGTAACAAAGATTCAACAAGCCAAATTAATTCCTCAGTTAAAAGGGTGCAGCCACATTGAGGACTTAATTTGCAGACAATGCGTCTGTACAAGTGCAATTCCGGCTTTAATTTGGAAACTTTTGCTTGTATATAACTTTAAATTAAGCTATTGTTGACACTTCTGCATTAGTTTTCATTGGGGTTTCTCAAGTCAGTAAGATCACACCCCATAATGTTGAAAGCCCAGCTTCCTCGCAATAATCAACATAGCAGAGGAAGTGGGGGGAAAAATCAAAGAAGCAGCATCCAAACAGCTATAGCAGTTGCTGCCCCCTTATTTTACTGATCCTGGGTCACCTACCTAATAAAAAGGGATTTAAAAATTTAGCAGTGATTTTACTGTAATCACAGAACCTGTATAAACAGGGATGTTGATATGTTTATCCAATTAACCGATAAACCTAAGCTTCTTGGTTAATCTTGTTAACTACATTAATGCATTCCCACCCCACTTGCTGTCTCTGTATCAGAGGCAGCAAAGTGGAGGGAGCTGGAGCTGGAGGCAGCCGGCTTAAAAGCCGGCTCCCCTCAGCACCAGCTCCATGGTGCCACCTGGCCCTCCCCCCAGCACTGCTGCCTCTTATCAGAGGCAGCTGCAGGGGGGAGCAGGGGAAGCTGCCTTGAAGCAGCCTCTCTCCATGGCAGGCCCAAGCTCCCTGTGGGCAGAGGCTGCTCCGGCAGCAGCCCCTGTCTAGGGGGTCCAAGCACCTCACAGACTGAGATCAACCTCAGTTCACAGGGAGCTTGGATCCCTTGCGGACAGGGGCTGCTGCTGAAACAGCCTCTGTCCACTGCCAATCAGGACTGCTTCGCAGCAGCCTCTGTCTGTGGAGAGCTCAGACCCTTTGTGGACAGGGACTGCTGCCTCTGTACAGGCAGTCCCCGAGTTACGTACAAGATAGGGACTATAGGTTTGTTCTTAAGTTGAATTTGTATGTACGTCGGAACTGGCTCCAGATTCAGCCGCTGCTGCTGAAACTGACCAGGGGCTGACTACAGGAAGCTGGAGACAGAATTGCTCTGCCCCCAGCTTCCTGGAATCAGCCACTGATCAGTTTCAACAGCAGCTGATTCTCGAGCCTGGGACAGAACAGCTGGGCTGCCAGGTAGGTCCCTGCAGGACCAACCTGGCAGCACCCCAGCTGCTCTACCCCAGTGTCCACAACAAAAGCCTGGTCTGCTGGGGGGGGGGGGGCGCACTAGCTGTGCCCCCCCCCCAGCAGACTAGGGACACGGGGAGCAAAGCCACAGCGGCGGCGGGGTGCCACTGCGGCTTTGCTCCCTGTGTCCCTGGTCTGCTGGAGACGGTCCCCAGCAGACCAGGGGCACCCAGAGCAGCTTTTCTCGCCCCGGAGGTCGAGGTGGCGGGACCGCTGCGCTCTGGGCGGTCCTGCTGCCTGCGAGCTCCGGGGCGAGAAAGCCCTGTTCGTAAGTGTGGATCCGACATAAGTCGGATCTGCGTAACTCGGGGACTGCCTGTATAAGAAACAGCAGCACAGAGAGGCAGGCAGCTGGTCTGCATGGGGAACTGGTTTTTAAACTGGATCCCCTTGTGGACTGGCTCCTGCCACCCTTTGCTGCTGTCTTTGATACAGAGTCAGTAGTGCGGGGTGGCAAGGGGCTCCCCAGGAGTGGGACCAGGAGCACTCTGGCTTCCTGCCCTGCCCCCAGAGACTCTAGAATAATCAGGTAACTAATAGGAATTCACGTGGTTACTCAACGGGTGCATCTAGACTGGCAAGATTTTGCACAAAAACTTGCCAGCTGTCTACACCGGTTGCTTGAATTTGCATAAGAGCACTGATGTTCTAATGTAAGAATTCAGTGCTTCTTGCACAAATACTTTGACGCTCCCACTCAGGGATAAGCCCTCTTGCACAAGAATACTTGCGCAAGAGGGCCGGTATAGACAGGCACCTTAATTTTTTGCGCAAGAAAGCCTGATGGCTAAAACGGCCATCGGAGCTTTCTTGCGCAAAAGTGCCTCTAGATTGGCACGGATGCTGTTGCGCAAAAGCATCCTTGCCAATCTAGATGCTCTTTGCAGAAATACTTTTAAAAGTATTAAAAGTTAAAAGTATTTCCGCAAAATCATGGCAGTCTAGACACAGCCAACTATTCAATTAACCGATATCTAATATCCTTAGAATACACTAAAGTTTTTTTTAAAGTCTTTTTTTAAACCACCATTGCATCTCATAGACTCATAGGCTGCGTCTAGACTGGCAAGTTTTTCCGCAAAAGCAGCTGCTTTTGTGGAAAAACTTGCCAGCTGTCTACACCGGCCGCTTGAATTTCCACAAGAACACTGACGATCTCATGTAAGATTGTCAGTGTTCTTGCGGAAATACTATGCTGCTTCCGTTCGGGCAAAAGCCCTCTTGCGCAAATGCTTTTGCGCAAGAGGGCCAGTGTAGACAATGTGGTAATGTTTTGCGCAAAAAAGCCCCGATCGCAAGAACGGCAGTTGGGGCTTTCTTGCGCAAAACTGCGTATAGATTGGCATGGATGCTTTTCTGCAAAAAGTGCTTTTAACAGAAAAACTTTTCAGTTAAAAGCATTTGCGGAAAATCATGCCAGTCTAGATATAGCCATAGACTTTAAGGTCAGAAGAGACCATTATGATCATCTAGTCTGACCCTCTGCACAATACAGGGCCACAGAATGCGGGCCACAGAATTTCACCCACCCACTCCTGGAATAATTCTCTCACCTACATCTCAGATATTGAAGTCCTCTCCCCCTCTCTATATGTTTTTGTTGTTGTTTGTTTTGCTTTGTTTATTAAAATTTACCATATGATGCACATCCCCTCTGTGTAAATGTAAATGGCAGGATGGTAAAAATACTGTCACTTGTCTGCACTAGCCTGCCAATGTACAGTGCAACTGTCAAAGAACTGCAAAAGGGACTGCTACAGATACAACCATGGGATTACGGATGCTTCCCCAGGTCTGAAACTGGACCGGACACTGACAACAGTTTGCTTGAGTTTCAGGATTTATTCAATCACAATTAATAGTAAAAGATTGAACTCACTTCATTCTGCACTACAAACAGCTCATTAATTATCTACTGTAATAAAATTAGACAAACTGGATCAAGCGAATAATTATATTATCCCGTAGGTAGGTGGCGCCTGGGTAAGGGATATCAGAAACTCGAACTTTTAGTTCAGGGACTGCCCTTGTTCCCATTAAAGTCAGTGGGCACTTTACTATTCATTTCAGTAAGAACAGAGCTAGGAAGAGAAGGTAAAATACTAATTTGCTCTGCCAGAGTGACTTGCAGAAGTAAAAGACAGGACTATGCAGCACTTTAAAGATTAACAAGATGATTTATTAGGTGATGAGCTTTAGTGGGCCAGACCTACTTTCTCAGATCAAATTGTGGAAGAAAATTGGCATGACCATATATACCAAAGGGATGCACTCAATAAAAAGTGAACACATATAAAATTGACAAATCAGATTTTAGAACAGAGGGGGGAGGGGGAAGGTTAGTGTCTATGAGATAATATTAGGGGTGATAATTGGGGAAACTGTCTTTGTAATGGGTAAGGTAGTTAGCATCTTTGTTAAGACCCATTGGTAAAGTGTCAAATTTAAGCATGAATGACAGTTCCGAGGTTTCCCTTTGTAGTCTGGTGTTAAAGTCCAGACTAACACGGCTACATCTCTATTACTAGCAGAAGTAAAGGCTTCCTTCCATTGCTGAGATTTAAGTAGGTGCAGGGGTCCTACATTGCTACCCGGGCATGTTCTGTAGTGGAAGGATTTTGGAAACTTCTTTTTAAAATGTGGTTTAATTGAATTCGTTGTAAAGAGAATTCAATGTGGTTATCAATTTAAAAATCCACCCTAGTAAAAACAAAGGTATTAGTTCTCAGGAGCGGACGCCAGAGCTAGGGGGAACGTGCCCCGTTGATACTAATTACGGAAGATTTTTTTTTACCAAACGTTAGCAAGGGCCGTGTGGTGCACAGGGCTTTCCTCCGCAGGTAATCGTTGACAAACGGCTCACCCCGTTGAGAAAGAGCAGCTGCCTGGCTTCAGAGGCACCGTGTAAAAGTAGGGTACGCAGCTCCCCAGGCACGGCGGCGCGTCTGCCAAGCCTCCTGCTTCGTTTGGAAAGGGCTGGCTCCAGTCCCTCTCCTATTGATACCAGCCAGCTGCGGGGCTCCTGGCCTCTGCCTGCGGCAGCCAGCCCGCTGGCCCAACTCCTCGAGCGACGCGCGGCGCCACACACTTGCCAACTTGCAAGCCCCCCCCCCCTCCCAGGCAACGTGTCCCTGCCCCGGCCCCCTGCCGGGCTCCGCAGCCCCAGCACGTGGGCGGCGGGGTGCGCGCGGTGCCCTGCCCCCGCCCGCGCCCTCCCCACCCACCTGCGAGGACGAAGAGCAGCGCCAGCGCGGGCAGCCAGTCCCCGGGGCCGCGCCGCCGCGGCGTGTCCATGCAGGCGGGCGGCAGAACGGCTGCGTCTCTCCTCCGCGGCGGGGCAGAGCTGGGGGCGGGCGAAGGGCCCCGCGGGGAAGCAAAGGGCGCGCCCCGGAGGAGGGGAAACTGAGCCACGCGCCCATCGGCTGGGCGCTGCCTCGCGGAGCGCTGCCCGGCACGCTCGCGCCCCCTTTGTCTCGCTGCTGCCGCCGCCTCTCGGGCCTCAAGTTTCAGCTCCGCGGGTGGCACGGATGTGTGTGTGCAAGAGGCGGCGTGTGTTTGCCCCCCGCCCGTGCTCCCCTGCCCTTCCAAGGCTGAAGGGTGGCGGGGGGTTCATACACAAGCGCAATGGGCTGAGCGCCCTGCAAAGTTCTGGCACCACAGACACTACTCACCAAGCTGCCGTAACAGCTGATTTGTGTGCAAGGGCAGTGAGCAGCCTGTGAAAGCCGACAGCAGGCAACATGCCTACCAGCAGAGCCAGTTGTATCCCGCTGGAGCATCCCTTTGTCTTAATGGGGAGGGGGCGGGAGCTGGATTCCTGTGAGTCTTTCCTCCTGGGCTGCTCCTAGTATAATTCCTCATCTGGACCCACAATAGCTTGTTTGCTAGGATTCATAGCTGGCGCACTGAAAGAAATATAAATTAGATGCAAACAGGCAGCACAGCCCCAAGGTAGCAAGCAGTGTGGTACACTAGGCTGTGACTTGATAGAAATCACACTCCTTATAGTAATAGAAATGTAGCTGTGTTAGTCTGGTGTAGCTGAAGCAAAATGCAGGACTATGTAGCACTTTAAAGACTAACAGATGGTTTATTAGATGATGAGCTTTCGTGGGCCAGACCCACTTCTAAGGAGTGGGTCTGGCCCACGAAAGCTCATCATCTAATAAACCATCTTGTTAGTCTTTAAAGTGCTACATAGTCCTGCATTTTACTTCTTATAGGACAGCACATGCCTCTGTCACTTGAGGGAAGTCCAAGCACAGTTTAGACCAGAACCTCACTGGGCACAGCAGAAACTGTGTGCTTGAGTCAGCTTTGAGGACAATTTTTGAAACCTAGCAGATTACTAAATGTAGATCCTGTAAAACACAACTGATTTGTGTTGGTATGTATATCTTTTTGCTATTTTTTTGTACCTGTGGCACTAGCATAAGAAAAATATCCATCCATTTACTCTGTGCAAACTCAAATAGCGGTACTTAATTGTTTAGAGCATATAGGAAGTGTCTGTTACCAGTTACATACTCCTGTGTGTGATCTATTATTTGTTGTTTCTCTTTTCTCTGGCTTTATGTCACACTAGTTAAGAAAAGTAGGAGTTACTTTTAGGATTGTAGGAGTTGCTATTAGCATGTGCAAACACGAACCTCCATCCTGACTGACATTGCTGGTGTACACACAGGGCTGCTGATGGGAGCGGGGAGAGGGCAGATGCCCCAAGGCATGGTGATTTAAAAAGGCCCAGTGCTCCAGGCCAATGACTGGTCCATAGCTGCTGGCTGCTCCTAGTCCCGCCCCTTCTGTCTGAGGTCCTGCTCCTTCAGAGGGGACCTGAGCTGACACACACACACACACACACACACACATTGTGGTTGGATTTTTTTTGTTACCACACACACACACACACATTGTGGTTGGATTTTTTTTGTTACCCCCCCCCCCACACACACACACACATTGTGGTTGGATTTTTTTTGTTACCATGTTTAAAGAGTTACATTACACCAGGAGTGGAGGCCACTGATGCACAGAAAAATCAGTCAGGGACTGTACACAAGTGAGAAGCAAAGAAAAAAAACCCAACCAACAACAACCCAAACCCTCACTGATTTGGCTCCCCACTGAGAAGAAATGGTTCTCAAAGTGGAATGCGACCCAATTTTATTGGGGTCACCAGGACTGGCTTAAAACTAGCTGGGACTAGGGCTGAAGCCCAAACCCTACTACTTGGATATGAATCCGATGCTTGAAGGCTTCAATCTGGAGTGGCAGGACTCAGGTTACAGGTACCCTGCCAGGGTCTGAAGCCTTTGAGCATCTATTTTGTTTCTCCTGCCCAGGGTGGTGGAGCTCAGGTTTTGCCTTCCCTTCCTACCCATTGGAGCTTGGGTGTGCTCAGGCTTCAGTTTCCTCCTTCTGGGGTTGTGTAGTAATTTTTGTTGTCAGAGAGGGGTTATGGTGCAATTAAGTTTGAGAACCCCTGGACTAGGTAATACTTACTCCTATCATGAATGCAAGAGATTGGACTGGATGGTCTCTTGAGATCCCTTCCAGTCCTATGATTCTATTATCATCACCATCTACCATAAAAGCCATAGTTTAATTTTTGGCACCATTCCTGCTCCCTCTGATGTCAATAGAAGCAAAATCAGACCTTTGAGGCTATGTCTACTCTGCTGCTTTTTATCAGAAAAAGGTACGCAAATTGCACCTTTGTCAGAAGAAGTTTTCCAAAATTTGGCCCGTCTATACTGAGTCAAATTTAGAAAAAACCTCTTTCGGAAGAGCCCTCCTTCCTCGTGGCATGAGGAAGATAGGACTTCTGAAAGAGTGTCTTCTCTTCCGCAAAAAATGTTGGAAGAGCAGACATGTTCCCTGGATACCTCCATATCCCGGAAAAACTCCATAGTCTAGATATAGTCTGAGTGGTGAATGGTTTGTGCACATTCTACTGTAGAGGTTTGGACAATGGGTGTATTTTCCCTGCTTTTTTTAAAAAAATCAGACCCAATATTAAAGTCTGATGCTGTCTGGATCTACTGGAACTAGACTTATTTTGCTTGAAGTCATGGAGCAGAATTAACATACGGAAAAGAGAATATAAAACACACACGGTCCACTGCAAGGTTTTTTTCCCACCCCATCTAAAACACTTTTCAAATATGATTACAGCCCAGTGTGCTTATTACAGTTTGGCCATATTTATGTAAAGATAAACTAAGACACTACATTACCTGGGGAAAGCTATAGCATTTTTTCAACTATCATAGTTTATATTTTAAAATCACTGTTAATATTGAATAGGAAAATTGTTCTATAATAAAGCTGGAAACAGTATCTTCTAAAGTATTTGTTACATATTAATCTCACAACCATAAATAAATATTTCAGTTAACCCTGTTTAAGAATTAATTGGAATACCATCTAGAAGCCAAAATATTAGCCTATAACCTTAAAAAAAACCCAATCACTGGTCTCTGTAAACAGTTCTGTGCCAAGAAATGCATTTGAAATATTAAAGAGTACACAAAAAATGAGAAAAATCACAGATTTTTTTGTTCATAAAAGGTCTGTTGTAGAGGCATTTTTTGATGCGTGGGAGAGGGAGGACTTGGGGAGGGTTAAAAAGAGGGACTTTGGGAAATGAGTTCTTTTCCCTAGCCCCAAAAAATCAAAACACCACCCTCAATCTAAACAAAGAAAGAAAAAAGAATTTTGCAAACCTAGTCCTCAAATAATTGCGTTATGGTGGGCTTTTCTAGGGGTTCAT